>NC_058081.1:69815964-70415964 GCF_014858855.1 Bufo gargarizans
GAGGAGAGAGAGAGAGAGAGAGAGAGGGGAGACACGCACAAGAGACACAAACACGAAAAACAGATGCACAAGAGAAAGCTAAGAAAGAATTATACGTGAGTGAGAAACAGAACAATAGGACCTGTTCACACACTGCAGATTGCGATGACGTTGCCTCCAATGCCGGCTACTTATTCTCGAAGATTCTGCCTAAAAAAAGCCTGTGGATGAGCGCCATTGAATGGGAATGATCTGCATGGAAATCCGTGGCACACAAAATGTATACAGCAGCACTCCACGTGTCAGCCAGAGTATGTTCACACCTGATAGACTTGTCATAGGCAGATAAAACTCATGTGCTCGTATCTAGAACAGGAATGAGACACACAAGAGATAGACGAGACATTCACAAGAGAAAGAGATACAAAAGAGACAGCAGTGCATGAGCGATACAAGACAGAGATAGAGGCCCAAGAGTGCGATACAAAGCAACGGCATGAGTGAGACAGAGACTCTACAGAGAGACCTACACGAGATTAACAGACTCTACAGAGAGACATACACGAGATTAACAGACTCAACAGAGAGACATACACGAGATTAACAGACTACAGAGAGGCATATACGAGAAGAAGAGACTCTACAGAGAGACATACACGAGATTAACAGACTCTACAGAGAGGAAGAGACTCTAAAGAGAGGCGTATATGAGAGGAGGAGACCCTACAGAGCAGGGGTGGACTGGCCATGGACCCTACAGGGAAACTTCTCGGTTGGCGGATGCCCAGGGGGCCACCTGAGCCCTCTTAATAGCCGCCAGCCATGGTAAGTAATGATCTGATGCTTACCTGACTCCTGATCAACTGTATTGCCATCCTAAGGCAACTGGAGTAGGACAGACCGTGGCGGCTGGTGCTGGCCACCATGGAGGTCAGTTTTTGGGGAGGTATGTTGTGCTGCACTCTGGTATTTGGCTCTGCTGGGGCGGTATTTTGTCCCATAATTTGGCATTGTTGGCTCCACCTACTTGTGTTGGCCCCACCTTCTGTGAATTTGGACCCACCTACAACATGGGGCCACGTTTAGTTTTTTTCCAGGGCCACTTTAAGTTCCCAGTCCGCCCCTACTACACAGAGACATGCACGAGGATGAGACCCTACAGAGAGAGACATGCACGAGGATGAGACCCTACAGAGAGAGACATGCACGAGGATGAGACCCTACAGAGAGAGACATGCACGAGGATGAGACCCTACAGAGAGAGACATGCACGAGGATGAGACCCTACAGAGAGAGACATGCACGAGGATGAGACCCTACAGAGAGAGACATGCACGAGGATGAGACCCTACAGAGAGAGACATGCACGAGGATGAGACCCTACAGAGAGAGACATGCACGAGGATGAGACCCTACAGAGAGAGACATGCACGAGGATGAGACCCTACAGAGAGAGACATGCACGAGGATGAGACACTACAGAAAGACATACATGATTGGAAGAGACCCTAAAGAGAAATATACACGAGTTGAAGAGACCATACAAAGACACATACACCAGAGGAAGAGACCCTAAAGAGAGACATATACGAGAGGAAGAGACTCTAAAGAGAGATATTCGCGAGAGTAAGGTACTTTAAAAGAGACTTGCATGAGAGGAAGAGACCCTAAACAGACATGCACAAGAGGAAGAGGCCTAAAGAGAGACATACATGAAAGAGAGTCTAGAGAGAGAGCTACACCAGAAAGAATGAAAAACACCAAAAAGAGCGCAGTCTGAAATGCCGCATTAGGTGAATAAAGCTTATTTCATAAAGGACACCTGGGAGTGCGGTGATATTTGTGGACTATATGGCGGTAATCTGCGTGAGGTCACAGCCGCGGGTGCATCACCCTGAGTGTTTAGTTGGGTGAGATAAGGAGTCACATTTAGTTGCTGAGGTCTTGTCGTCGCAGAGATCGCCGTGCAGCCACTCATCTCTATACACAGGTATACATGATGGCTTACACACACAGCGGTTCCCATAGCAACCAGTCACACCACTTCCTTCAGCCTCCCGCCTACTGGAGTCTGGTTGCTATGGACGACGGCTCCTCTTTCTGCTGCATTGACATGAGGAATCTACATGTTCAGCCGGCGGCTGTGACCTCTGGGGACTTCAGTAAATGTGTAACAGGAAACGTTCAATGTACAAGCCGCGTACAGAGGACATTATACAACACCCGACGTCACAGCAGTGCCGGGTGTGCACACAGCTTCCCTCCTCCACTCACCACAACTTACAGGACATTTCCAGCCTGCGACAACGCACATGCGCGTTCCATGGTGGTGTATGGCAGGGGTCGGCGCGCTGCGGCACTCCAGCTGCTGTGAACCTACAACTCCCAGCATTCTCCATTAATTTCACAACGTTAACGACCCCTGGTACAATGTCAGAAAAACATGGTCGCTTTCTATCTATCCCCAGATCACTGGGGGTTCGGCTCTCCGCTATCTCCCCCATTCGAGAGCATGGGTCAGACAGCTGTCATTACCCTGCACCACCACTAGAAAGCAGGGGGCGTACAGGTGAACAGTGAGGCCCCTTTCACACGAGCGAGAATTCCGCGCGGGTGCAATGCGAACACATTGCGCCCGCACTGAATCCGGAACAATTTATTTCAATAGGGCTGTGTACATAAGCGTTGTTTTTCACACATCACTTGTGAAAAGCGCAGCATGTTCTATATTCTGCGTTTTTCACGCAACTCTGGCTCCATAGAAGTGAATGGGGCTACGTGAAAAACGCATCGCATCCGCACTTGCTTGTGGATGCGATGCGTTTTTCACTAAAGGTTGCTAAGAGATGTTGTTTGTAAATCTTCCGTTTTTTATCTCGCGCGTGAAAAACGCATCAATGCGCATTTGACCCGCGCGATAAAAACTGAACAACTGAACGCAATCGCAGGCAAAACTGAATAAACTTGCTTGCGAAATCGCGCATTTTTAACGCATCTGGACCTAATCCGTATCGCTAGTCTACAAGGGACTCAAGAGGACACAGCGCTTGCATGAGTGCAGCGCCCTCTTCAAACAGCTAATCAGCGGAGGTGTCCAGATCGGACAAGCACCGATCTGATAATGATGACCTATCCAGCTCCATACGCGGCGGATAATGGCTGTACAATACTGACACTGTATAATACAGACAATGCCAATCTAGGCCATTTAACCTGTCAGATGCTGCGACCGCGGCATCTAAGCTTCTGAAAAGGGGCTTCCTCTGTTCTCCAATCGGAGTCCCCGTGATAAAATCTCCCAGGCTCTTTCAGACCAAATACATGGCTGATAACATCCCTCAGGACACTCGTGTGCCCCGGCTTGTCTTCTGCTGTAACATGTTCCTTCAGCTACTGCCCTGATGCACTCGCTAAACTGGAAATTGCTGCAGTGCGAGGCCCAGATTGGTCCTATAGTCCCGGGGCTATGTTTGTGGGGAGTTCCTGGACTTGTCACGGCAGACATCTTATTTTATGTGCGAGTTATTCACACGTCTTTAGTGCTGGAGGGGCCTAGTTACCAAGAGTCTATCACAAGAATGCGATTAGAAGAGAAAATATCTAGATACACATGGCGAGATTCAAGTAGAATTATCTACGTGTACAGATCTGTCCCCGGGAGTCCGCTATGTCAGTTCTCAGAGCAGTCTGAAAAACCGCACGTGAAAAATCCTCAGCGTGGTGTCCCACTGAAAAAAAAAAAAAAAAAAAAGGGAGGTGGTTTCGGAACAGATGTCGCAGGTTTTGGAAGAGGAACCCATGGCAAAAATCTAAGGACCTTTTACACAGCCAGATAACGGATGACCGCATGAACAGCCGCTCACTACTTACAATCGTTCACGCAGTTCATGATGTACCCCCGACAACCCGTGAAGTGCACATAAAAAGGTGTGATCTGGGGGTAAACACTTGCTGGGCACCTGAACGCAAGGCCGGGAATGAACGCGTACAACTGCAATTGTCAGCCGGATCATCAGACCATTATACGGTCTGACACCACAAAGTCGTCCCCCCGCCCAGATGAACAGGAAAACCTCAGCTCTGCTCATTTTATGCCGCTCTACAATGTAAATGCAAATCCCCAGACTGCAGGGTTACCACAATGTACAGGTGCGCAAGACAGGGAGCCCATGCGCAGTATGTCACTGTTCACACATAGCAGCCGGTCAACATTCGTTACAAGAGTCTCCAAGAGAGGCCGTTGGAATAAGCTGGGGGAAGTAGTTCAACAAGAAAAAATATTGGGGTCATTAACGAATCTGAAATACACCTAAATTAGGCATATTTCAGGCGTTGCGCCACTATCTGCGACTTTTCCCCACTCACACCGGGTCTAAAATCGCGAGCGTGTCGTGGGCGGGGAAGAGAACAGGCCGGTAGCCGCGTCTCTTTCATCATTTTCTATGCCTGTTTTAGGCGTAGCAAACGGTCTACTCTAAATGTAAGACAGCTCAGAACTGGCGCTGGATGCGTCGAAGTTATGAAGAGGCCGGCGCCTCTTCATAACTTTGGCGGATCCACCGCCAGCGCAGGGGTTATTAAGACTGGCGTCTAAAACGCGGGTCATAATAAATGTGCCCCATTGCGTATAAAACTATAGAAACTGGATTCCTGTTTACAAGCGTGCTTATCGGGCGTTTACATACGTGCCGAGGAAACAAGAAAACGCCCATTGTCGCGCGTTCCCGCACAGAGTCCTGATGGGTACGCAATACATACGGCGGGTCCACAATACATGGGCACTGGCCCGTGTGCACTCCGCCTCACGGATGCAGACCCATTCACTTGAACGGGTCCGCAATCACTGAGATGTGGAACGGAAGTACGGATTGGAACCCCATGGAACACTACGGAGTGCTTCTGTGGTGTTTCAGTCCGTGTCTCCACAGAGCAAAAAATAAATAAATATAGAACTTGTTCTATTTTTTTGCGGTGCAGACAGATCACGGACCCATTCAAGTTGAATGGGTCTCGATCCGTCCCAGCCACCGCACTGATGTTGCCCGTGCATTGGGGACCGCAAATTGCGGTCCCCAATGCACGGAACGGATGCACAACATTCGTGTGCAAGAGGCCTAAGTGGAAGGTTTATAAATACACAAAACGACCAAGCTTCCTCTGTAGTTCTCACTGCTCTGCAGCTCATACTATGAGGCCACATTCAGACAGTGCAAATCTGTATCCTGCAAAATGGAGTAACTGCTAGGTTGCTGTCTGATCGCCTTCTTCAGGTACCCGAGTGAGACATCTTTCCGTGGGGACCACAGCTCTCCTGTGTGCCAGACCAACCCTTTTCCCAGCTCTCCTGTGTGCCAGGCCCAACCCTTTTCCCATCTCTCCTGTGTGCCAGACTAACCATTTTCCAATCTCTCCTGTGTGCCAGACCAACCCTTCACAGCTTTCCTGTGTGCCAGACCAACCCTTTCCTAGCTCTCCTGTGTGCCAGACCAACCCCTTTCCCATCTCTCCTGTGTGCCAGACCAACCCTTTCCCAGCTCTCCTGTGTGCCAGACCAACCCTTTCCCAGCTCTCCTGTGTGCCAGACCAACCCTTTTCTAGCTCTTCTGTATGCCAGACCAACCCTTTCCCAGCTCTCCTGTGTGCCAGACCAACCCTTTTCTCAGCTCTCCTGTGTGCCAGACCAACCTTTCCCAGCTCTCCTGTGTGCCAGACCCAACCCTTTCCTAGCTCTCCTGTGTGCCAGACCCAACCCTTTCCTAGCTCTCCTGTGTGCCAGACCCAACCCTTTTCCCATCTCTCCTGTATGCCAGACCAACCCTTTCCCAGCTCTCCTGTGTGCCAGACCAACCCTTTTCTCAGCTCTCCTGTGTGCCAGACCAACCTTTCCCAGCTCTCCTGTGTGCCAGACCCAACCCTTTCCTAGCTCTCCTGTGTGCCAGACCCAACCCCTTTCCCAGCTCTCCTGTATGCCAGACCCAACCCTTTTCCCATCTCTCCTGTGTGCCAGACTAACCCTTTGCCAGCTCTCCTGTGTGCCAGACCAACCCTTCACAGCTTTCCTGTGTGCCAGACCAACCCTTCACAGCTTTCCTGTGTGCCAGACCAACCCTTTCCTAGCTCTCCTGTGTGCCAGACCAACCCCTTTCCCATCTCTCCTGTGTGCTAGACCAACCCCTTGTAATGACCGGCGTCACGCACAGGGAGGGAAAAGGCAAAGCCCTGCCCAAGGGAGAGGGAAAGGTGGTGACCCCTGACTCACCTTGCGGCTGGCACCTGACTGCCCTGACGTCTCTAGACGGGTTCCTCACCCGTGCGGCGATCACGTGCCTAAACCCTGGCTTTCCCTAAAATGAGCCCTAGATAGTGAACGGGCCGGTGGGATCGCTAGTCCGCACCACTGCACTAAGAGGGAAACACCAGGGAGAGGACAGACAATACAGACAAACACATAAACCCAGGTGGGCGACCACAGCAGACCCCAAAGGCCCAACAGGGATCCGGAGGGTAATGTTCTGGAACAACAACCAGAGAACGCAACAACACAGCTCCAGTGGGTCAGTATAGAAGTCCAGGCAGGAAGCTCTATATCTGGCAACCAGAGAAGTGTGAGAGGGGAATATAAGGAGGTTGGGAGTGCTGGACAAGGAACAGCTGAGGAGAAGGAGCTACGGATTCCTGAGTGAGCCAAAAAGGGTCGCAAAGCAAACCCAGAAAGCTACCATAAGGAAACAGCCCTATCTTACATAGAGCGCGCAGCCAACCGCTGGGACTTCCTGACCCCGGGTATAACGGAGTCAGGCGTGGGTCTTGACACCCTCGTGACACCCCTTTCCCATCTCTCTTGTGTGCCAGACCAACCCTTTTCCCAGCTCTCCTGTGTGCCAGACCAACCTTTCCCAGCTCTCCTGTGTGCCAGACCCAACCCTTTCCTAGCTCTCCTGTGTGCCAGACCCAACCCTTTTCCCAGCTCTCCTGTGTGCCAGACCCAACCCTTTTCCCAGCTCTCCTGTGTGCCAGACCCAACCCTTTTCCCAGCTCTCCTGTGTGCCAGACCCAACCCTTTTCCCAGCTCTCCTGTGTGCCAGACCCAACCCTTTTCCCAGCTCTCCTGTGTGCCAGACCCAATTCTTTTCCCAGCTCTCCTGTGTGCCAGACCCAACCCTTTTCCCAGCTCTCCTGTGTGCCAGACCCAACCCTTTTCCCATCTCTCCTGTGTGCCAGACCCAACCCTTTTCCCAGCTCTCCTGTGTGCCAGACCCAACTCTTTTCCCAGCTCTCCTGTGTGCCAGACCCAACCCTTTTCCCCATCTCTCCTGTGTGCCAGACCAAACCCTTTTCCCATCTCTCCTGTGTGCCAGACCAACCCCACCACAATTCTCCCTTGTGCCAGACTAACCTTTCCCAGGTCTCCTGTGTACAGGACCATCCCTTTCCCAGGTCTCCTGCGTGCCAGACCAACCTTTCCCACCTCTCCTGTGTGCCAGATCAACCCTTCCCCAGCTCCCCAATACATTAGACCACAATGATCCCCAGCTCTTGTGCAACCAAGACGCGCCTTCTTCTGCTTTCCAATGTGACAGACTCCTCCCGTGCCATGCTCCACTACATGCTGTAATACACAGCTATTCTCACCAAGGAACATAGTGCCTCTTAGACCAAGAACACAAGTTGCCTAAAAGGCTGTATAAGGTCCATGCAATGACGTACCAGTCTGTGCCCATGGTACATTTCAATTCTAAGGATGACAAAAACCTTTAAGTAAATATACAGAAAAAATACTACTCACCTAAGGAAACTTCAGTACCATCAGGGACTCACCAACTACTGGAGACCAGCTCATCACTTTACTTGGTCCAATGCACCCAGCGGAGGAGGGTTGTCCAAACCTAGACTCCTGTCCCCTTCTATTGTGCATTGCCACACTGACCACAGCTGAGGAGAGCAGAATGAGCTCTTGTCCTGTGGTTTCATGGGTTACATAGGCAAGAAAGGAACCGTGTCATTTACAGCAGCCGGTAGTGTGACTTAATATCTTCAGAGGTAAAACATTTTATCTGTCAGCAGTCAGCTATGTGGCAGGAGTCAAGCGGACAGGAAATCAGCTCACCTCCAGAGGAAGTGCCTCACCGCTCAGCGCACATGATTCTGCCAGGTACAGGAAGTCTACGCAGATATGAAGGACACGGCCTATCTGTGACTTCATGTTTCCACACTTAGCTCAGTACTAAAGCCTCAGTGATTCATAATGCCCGTCACAGGGATGGCTGAGGTCCCCAATGTCCACTTCTGATATATTACTAAAGAGGAAATCAGTCCAGGCAAAGACCAGTTTATCAAAGATTTCAACAAAATGGTACCTGAAACAAAGTTCTGCCCCAGTATTTACAAGAAAGGAGGGACGACTACAGGAACATGGAGAGAAGGTCACGAGGCACCCCGTTTCAGAATCCCTAGCGATCCACTGGAAGAACCAGCAACAAGTGTTCAGTTCCCCTGCAGCGCCTTCACAGGAAGAATGAAGAATTACACGGTGCCCAGTGAGCTGTCCATGTAATGTATGGACGTACTGGGCCCTGGATTGCAAAAGATACTCTTTACAGTCCAACTCTGCTTTGGAAAAGATGGCAGTCCTGAAAGTGGGAAGCTTGAAAATTCCTTAAGGGTCCATTCACACGTCCGTTTTTTCTTTCCTGATCTGTTCCGTTTTTTGCGGAACAGATCAGGACCAGATCTGGATCCATTAATTTTCAATGGGTCCTGGAAAAAATCGGACAGCACAATGTGTGCTGTCCGTTTCCGTTGTTCCGTTCCACATGTCCGTTTAAATATAAAACATGTCCTATTCTTTTCCGCAAAATTCGGATCCTGGTACAATACAAAGACAATGGATCCGCAAAAAACGGAAGACATTCGGATGTCATTCCGTATGTCTTCCGTTTTTTGCGGAATCCGTTCCTGGAAACACATAGCAAATTTTTTAATTTTTTTTTTCAATTTTTTTTCAAAGAAATTATTGAAATGTATACATGTTTCCGTTTTTTGCGGATCCGTAAAAAACAGATGACATACGGAAACATTTTCAGGAACAATGGATCCGCAAAAAACGGACCGAAATTCAGATTATAGAAAAATACTGACGTGTGAATGTAGCCTAAATGTAAGTTTAAGTAGATAGAAGCTCAATTTACTAGACTAAGGGCTCACTCAAAAGGGTCATATCCAAGTGCTATCATGCCATCAGTCCATGCTCCATCCAGATCAAATTTTTGGAAAGCACACAGACGCCATGCATCTGCAGTCTGTTTAAAGAGGCTCTCTGGGAATTATTTAAAATGGCCACCAGCAACCTGTCCTCGAATGTGAGCAGGACTGGTTGCCTCAACTTGCAGAGCTGCCTAGGGGTGAAGAGGGGGCCTTACTACATTCTGGCACTTGCGTATACTACATATTGGTCAGTTTTCCTGTCAGGCTGCTCAGCCATGATGGCATATCATAGGCAGGATCACATCATTACCATCTATTGTAAAGCATGTCCTAAACAGCTCTGCAAGGGGTGGCAACTAGTCCTGCTCACATTCTAGGACAGGTTGCCGGCGGCCATTTTAAACCATTCCCGGAGAACCTCTTTAAAAAGATACTCAGCCAGGACACGGCCAAAGATTGCTCGTCTGAAAGAAATTTAATTGCATTAAAGGGGTGTTCCCACTACAAGAACTAAGCCTCTAAGTGTCTGGTAGGGGTCTGACCACTGAGGCCTCTATCCAATCAAGAGAATGGGAGCCGGTGCTCCTCTGTTTGAATGGAGCAGCATACCAACATGGGTGTCCAATGCTCTAGTCAACTCTATGGGACTGCCGGATATCACCAAGTACAATCGATCTGCTATCTCCGGTAGCCCCCAAAGAGCTGAATGCATGCATGACCACCGCTTCATTCAAGTGGGGGTGAACGGGTCCCCATTCTTGTGATTGGTGGGGGCCCCAGCGGTCAATTTCTCCCTATGCTGCGAATGGGGGATAAGTTGTCGTAATGGGACAACCCCTTTGAAGGGGGGGGGGGGATTCCCTTTCACAATAGGGTCCTAAGGGCGATCAGCTGCATGAATGGGGAGAAAGCTGGTGCTAGACACCACTGGTAATGACTTATCTCCCCAGGAACTAAAGGATCGGGCATGTTAACATCAAGCATCCCGATCCTTTGGCCCCCTAATAGCTGTCCTAGGAGCCCTCCATACACAAGATGGTTGGCCGCTCCTGCTAAAATCGGAAGGTACGGAGGTATTCCTTTAAAGCCCCTTCAACTACTCCTATCAGTTCCCACACTGAAGACACCGCCATATGAACGTCTCCACTTATAACTCTATATTATGCAATTGCTACTTATGCAACTCCTTCACTCAATCTGCAGAAATACCATTCCAGATATAAAGTAATGGCCAATACCCAATATACATGCTGCTAGATGGGGCCACCAAGTTGCAGCTAGGTTTTCACCGTGCCCACCCTACAAGGAAAGAGGGGAAAACTGCATCAATCTAACTGCACGCAAGTCTCATCATGTACTTGAGGGGCGTGACACTCAGCAGTCAGAGTAATGACGCCTACACTGTTAAAGGAACCCTAAATTTTATTTTATTTTCCATCAGCGTTTCAATGGTAAAACCTTCTGAGAACTTCTTAAGTATTTGTAAAGAGCCGTCTATTCAATTGTGGATCAGGCCGAGCCTCCCTGTAAAGCAGCTATAAACTCTGACTCACATGCCAGGATACACCTTTAAGAGCTTTTCCCTTTTATCTCCAGGCACGGGCTTTCCATAAAATAGGGGCATCCTCCTTCCTCACCAGTGTCTCTTCTATCGGTCCGTTGTCCTTCGCCGGATGCTCCAGTCAACTACAAGATGCAGACCAAGGAGCCGAGAGCAGTTGAGATACAGGTGCTGAGAGGCTGCCGGCTGACAGCTCAGTTCCCAGCAGTCTCGTGGGCAGGAAGCTAGCAGACAGCCTGCTGTTTTTGGCAAGCTGGTGGCCTGGCTGAGGACAATGTTAGGGGTGAAAGGGGAAGTGGCATTTCAATTGAGGTTCTAAAAGATAATAAGAGGCCGGTGTAGGCAGTTCTACATTGCTGCTGGTGGTAGTACGTTTGTGGAGAAAAGCTGACAGAAAGCTAAGACTCACGGACTGAACACTGAGAAAAAAAATTAAAAAAATTGTTATGGCCTTGCCACATACCGTACATTTAACATGTCCACAAGGCTCCATTCACCTGTCCGGGGGCAGAAGAGTGAGGGTCCTTTTGGCTCCTGTTAGGCCAGTAGGGACTTTTTTTCTTTAGGAGACAGTGCGGGTCTACACAGTGGCCTACATCAGGGAAATCTTCCTCAACAGTTCCAACGCAGGGGATGTCCTGGATTTTGATAAGGATGGCCTATCCTCCTTAGAGGCCATCAATATCAGATCAGCGGAAGTCCAACACCCCACCATCCCCACCGATCAGCTGGTAGATCCAGCGCCAAAAGTCAGCACCGGAAACATCCGAAGTCGATTCGCATAAAAACTTCGTTCTAATACTGTACGGAGCAGGAACTCCATACAGTATTAGAATGTATTGGCTCAGATGAGCGGAAGTTATTGCTTCGTAAAGTCTTGCGAGACTTTAAACATTAACTTCATAAATTAATTTGTACTGTAAAAAACATTTCCCAAGTTTGTAGGACTTTTTATTCATAGAGGGTTTGTAGAACTTGTTATCCATAAGAGGGTTAAACTTCTCTGATTCTGGTGGACACATAATATACTACACCTGTTAATTTGCTACCTGTAACACCGAAGGTGTAGTATACTTATGTAAATGCACATGTAACTTAATGTATGTGGGCAAAACATGTCGAGAGTTCAAAAAACGGATTTTAGAGCAGATAGGCGATGTGAGAAATAAACGTGATAAACCCACCTCTAGACATGTAACTTTGAAACATGGTGGCGATGTCCGAGTATTGTCTTTTTCTGTGATTGAGACAATAAATACTGGTATTGGAGGCGGAGATCTTGAAACCATCTTAAAACAAAAAGGAGGCCAGATGGACATATAGATTGTATACCATAACCCCATTTGGACTGAATGAATATATAGACTTTGCATGTTTTATCTAAATATCAAATGTTAACTAACCATTCTACTTTCGTGTATACCAGGGGTAGGAGTGATACCATGTGCAGAATAAGTATAATCAAACTCTACAGTATAAATTACTTCATAATGAGGTTGGTAACGACCTGTTTGTCCCTGCCCCTTCTGATAGTTGGCATTGGCTTATAATGCATAACCCTAATTATTTAATTATATCCTTAAAGGGGTTCTCCGGGAATTAAGGAAATTAAATTACTTAAATATTACTTTATTATAAATATATTCTCAAATACCTTTCATTATTTATAATGGCTCGTTTTGTCTGGGGAGCAATCATCAGGGGAAACAAAATGGCCGCTGTCCCATTAGCACACACAAAACCTGTCCTAATCACACATTAGAACAAATTACTTTCCAACACTGAGGTAAAGAGCCACCTCCTCCTCCTCCTCTTCTATTTGTCAGGGATCACAATCCTGAATACAGATGATAAGAACTTCAGCTGAATTTCTGGGGAATTTAGTTCATGAGGAGACATGAAGTACAGAGAGGGTGGACAGGACAGACTGTGGTAATGGTGACTGTATACAAGTGCTGCTGCTCATTACCCACACCTCACCCTCCTCTCATGTCTCCTCATCCTCTCCATTCCCACAGAGATTCACCTGTATTCAGGATCATGATTCCTGACAAGCAGAGCAGAGAGGAGGATGAGGCAGCACTATGGCTCATTGTGGTGAAGTAACTTGTGCTCCTGTGTGATTAGGACAGGTTTTGTGTGTACTGATAGGACGGCGGCCATTTTATTTCTCCTAATGATTGCTCCCTAGACAAAAGAAGCCATTCTAAGTAATGAAAGGTATTTGTGAATATATTTATTATAAAATAATATTTAAGTATTTTAATTTTTTTTACTTCCTGGAGAACCCCTTTAATGTGCAGCCAAATACTTGTTGAGCAGTCTAAGAGACAATGGTCCATATGAGAGGAGGTTATTGATATGCCCAATGACGATTCTGTCCTGTCCTGTATGTAGAATCACAGTTTGGATCTACTTCCTGGATTTGCGTTCCACCATGCGGTCCATTATGTGTTCCACCGCAAGCTGCGCCTTCCGATTTTAGAGCACGCAGATATTTAAAGGAACGCCGAGCTCATGCAGGCATGAACAGGCACCAGACTATCCATTATGGAGGCAGCCACTGCACCCCCAATGCCAATACCCAAGATCTAACTACCGCTGGAGCAAGTATATTCTAGAATCTAGAGCTTGACATATATTGTTGCGGACAGGTATACTTTTGATTACCGCTATATGCACAGCATGTAAGTGTTTTCAGGCGATCATCTGCCAAATATACAGCTACTGATTGAGGTTTGAATTTTTATTCATCTTTTTTGTTTTTGATGTATATTTACACCACTGACATTGGGCACCTGACAGTTGCATATGGGTCTCTGTAGGTGGTGGTATCTATCCCTTGTCAGGACCATACAGGTTGATTAGGAGGTTCCTGACACAGGATCGTCCCTATCGGGCGGCTTTTCCGTTTTTGTAGGAAGGGTTAATAGATTATAGGGCAAGCTGGAGGGTCAGATATTTTTCCTTTGCCCAGCAATAGTCCATATATACGCAGCCTAAGTAGATAGAGATTTTAGCCACGAATTGGGGTATTTTTTAACAAATACCATTAAAGGTTACGTTTTATACTGGTGAAGGTTCTCTGTGAGTTTATATAGTGGAAGCCATTTCCAAACATTTTCATGCCAGTTTTTGGAGTAAAAAAAAAAAAGTTGTAAGGACCCTTTTTGCGACCCTTTTTGCCACATGGCCGTTTATGACGAGGTGCACGTTGGATCCTCTGGCAGCGCAGGGGGGAACAAGGCATAAAAAGGCGGTCTGTGTAAATGACCACCACTGTCTGCAAAACCCTTTAAAAACAAAAAATAAAAACCCATGTGCGATACCAGCCGTAGACCTTGGCGTCCATATTTCAGTCCACAAAATACGGATAACTTCCATCAACAGAAAGGACTATTCTCGTCTGCGGTATGGGCAAGAATAGGGCATGTTCTATTTGCAAAATGGCCAATCAAAATCCACAAAAAATACGGATGTGTGCATGGCCCCCTAGAAATGAATATCCGCCAAAAAATGCAGACAGCATACAGATGAAAAATACAGTCGTGCGCATGAAGCCTTATACCGGTTTTACGACTTTTTTTCCCCTAGGGAACTTGGAACGGCCATTGCCCTATTACTTGTACAATACACTGTAAGGCCTCATGCACACGACCGTTGTTTCATTCCGTGTCCGTTGTTCCGTTTTTCGTGATTTTCTGCGGACCCATTGACTTTCAATGGGTCCGTTGAAAACTCGGCTAATGCACCGTTTGTCATCCGTGTCCGTGATCCGTGGTTTCAGTCCGTCAAAAAAATATAACCTGTCCTATTTTTTTCACGGAAAATGGTTCGCGGACCTATTCAAGTCAATGGGACAGTGAAAAAACGCGGAGGCACACAAGATTGTCGTCCGTGTCCGTTTTTTTCTTATCATTTGCATGGCAAACTTGACTTAGATTTTTTTTTACTTTCCTTCACGTCTGGAGATCCTCCAAAAATAAAGGAAGACACATGGAAACAAAAACGGAAACGGATCACGGAACAACGGAACCCCATTTTGCGGAACGGAACACAACAACGGTTGTGTGCATGAGGCCTAATACTCCTCTATTGCAGTATATTGTGATTTTACTGTACCCCTAATATCAGTGCTAACATGCCAGGCCTGGGGCCTTCACCAAGTCCTCGGCTACCATAAAAACCGCCCTATTACTCTGTCATACCGCAATCACAGCATTTGACGCTCTAAACCGTAGGGATCGGTATTATCTCCAATCCCGGTCATTGCCAGCAGGTGTCAGCTGATCACACCCCAGACTTTTTAGGCATATACTGTGGATACGCCATGTCTAAGATGAGAACAGCCCTTTACCCTGGGTTCACACCTGAGCGTTTTACAGCGCGTTCAAACGCGCTGTAAAACGCTTAAGACATGAAAACCAATGCTTCCCTATGGGAAGGGTTCACACCTGGGCGTTTTACAGCGCGTACGAACGCGCTGTAAAACGCCCGACGCTCAAACAAGTACTTGAGCTTCTTTGGGGCGTTTTGACGCGCGTTTGTGGCCATAGGACACTGCAGTCAATGACACAAACGCGCGTCAAACGCGCGTTTACTATTACAAAAAACGCGCATAAAAACGCGCGACAAAAACGCGCGTAAAACGCGCGTTTGAGGAACGCTTAGGTGTGAACCCAGGGTTAATGTACGACGTTGACTTACGTCCTAGTCTGCAGCATCCAGGTAGCTCCTTCCCTCCTACACGGCATAATGTCCATAGAGACCTACTTGCAGACGACTTCTGCAGGAGACAGGAGGCCAGCACCAGCCTAATAACGGATGGGAAACTATCCGCCCCAATCAATATCACATCCACCCCTGCACAACGCCCCGCACAATGGTGGAAATGGAAGACCCAACAATGCTGTTATTCTGGGACGATGAATAGGCCTCATAGAGGTCCAACCACTAACTCATGGAGGCTGTGGCTGCACAGGGGACGTGCCGTAGATACAGCAGCTGGCGTACAGCTCCAGACACAGGCGCTTTTGTTCAGGTTCACACTATTGTGGGAGTAATTATTGTGGGATTCTGGCCAGAAAATCACATACAATCCCAGTTTCAAACCCCAGGCTCATACAAGATCAGACTGCAGCCTCGTCTGGGGCTGGTAGAACATGCCGGAGCCTGGATCTCATGTAGATGTCATGCTGGGAGCACAAGCTGCATATGTACTGGGGCGTGTAGCAACAACATTCACCTTATATATGTATGTATACACTAGATCTATACATCCACCTGTCTATACCAGGCTAGAGAGCCACTTACAGCTACCTATAGACCCCTCACACAGTCCAAGAGGTTACCTACACTATACTGGCATCTATTAGCGGAGCCTGGGAAAGCCATGTTTGGCCTAAAATTTCTTCCACGTGCCCTCCATACACATGTGTGTTCTCTATAGGTAGAGGGGAGTAAGCCGGTGCCCGATCCCTCTCTTTTGAGGACACAGGGATTGGGCATGCTGAAATCCGGCATGTCTGACCCATTGAGTTGGGAGGCCTCCATACTCATTACTAGATGGACAGTGGGTTTGGCCAAAATTTGTCTAATGTGTATGGCCAACCATTTTAGGGGGTATTCCCATCTGGGTCCCACCTCTGGAACTGCATCTATACTTAGAACAGAAGCAGGGCACACCGTGCATGTGCGGCCGCCACCCATTCATTCATTCCTATAGGAGCGCCAAGTGCTGGCTCCGGCTATTTCCATAAGCCCCTTAGAAGTGAATAGCCGCGCTTGCGCAGTGCACCTTCCACTCGTTTCAATGAGACTTCCGAAAATACCAGAGTGCTTCACTCAGCTATTTTTTGGCACTCCCATAAAAATGAATGGAGGGGGGCCACTTTGTGGGCTCCAGAGGTGGGACCCGCACCTATCAGACACTGGGGGCATATATTAGCGATATGACCCGAATGTTCAAGATGGGAATACCCCTTTAAGTGAATGGACCAGAGGAGTAATGGGGACTAACATGTCCTCCCCCAGCCAGAAGAGGAGTAACACGAGGTGAGCCAACAACCGCTTGGGGCCTTCCCTGTCCTTTCTGGACGCTTGCAGGAACCAGAAGAGGTTGGGAACGGAGCAGCAGCAGGACCGCAGACAGATGAATTGGGTTTTTTTATGTTTGGAGGGACAGGGGGAGGAACCCAGAGGTTGTCAGCTCCAAGGCCGACAACCGTATTAACAGAAAAATGACGCAATGCTGAGTGCATCATACAATAGACACCAACTACCCCCAACAGACCCCTCTGACTTAATTATAACGGGGTCTGTCAAGTTTCACAAGGCGCCTGTCGGTGTGACAGACTAAATAGTGCTGCCATTTCTGTCAAATGTGTCACAATCTGTGACGGAGGTTCCTTATTTTATACAGTAAATAATAAATTTGTAAAATATTTTTTTTTTTAAAACGCTATTTCCACCTGTCCATGGACGTCTGCAGACCCCAGGGGTCTGTGGTGAAAGTCACAATTTTACAACCCCCACCCTCCACACACGTGTTTCCTGTCACACTAGCGTGTACAAAGCTTCCTGTTTGTGTCTGATATTACTACGTACACCAGGGAAGACGGGTCACTCCAAAGGCCTCGGTTCTGTCAGCGCTGGCGTCGTTCATGATAACCCCAAGATACAGGCTATATAAAGTCAAGCTCTAAATAGCACATCAGATAGCGCCTAACGCCCCCACCGCGGGGAAACTGCGAAAAACTATAAAAATACATTTTAAGGTCCTTAAACGTAGGGGGTCACGATGCTGAGGGGACAGCATTAAACCTTCAAACCACTCAGTAGAGAGCTGACAACCTTCCTGAGCCCATTTCATGTACAATGCACGAGTCAGGCCTCCCCCTCCACTATCCGGGGTGGGGGCTCATGGTGAAGTTGTGAAATTACATGGCGCAAATTTTAAATGACTTGTGTCAAGAGATTGAGGGGTAGACCCCCCATTGATTTAACAGCCCCCTTTAATAGAGGGCAGCACTTCATCCAGGACCCCTAGAGAGGGGCCATATCACACTTGCTGATTTCTGGTGGTCCCAGCAGCGGGACGTCCCGCACCAGCACATTTGTGAGGTACAGAAGATATCTGACAAAGAGACGTCTATGACACATCTATTAATCCCATGTATATGTCAACCAGTCACTATACAATATCATACACTATACGTAATATAATAGCATTAATACTGCATGCTCCACCCTGGTCTAACCCACAGCGATCATGAATGGCTCTGCTAGGTGTTAGGCCTCATGCACACGACTGTAAGTATTTTGCGGTCCGCAAAAAACGGATTGGCAAAAAATACGGATGACGTCTGTGTGCATTCCGTATTTTGCGGAACGGAACAGCTGACCCCTAATAGAACAGTACTATCCTTGTCCTTAATGCGGGTGGAAATACGGACATAAGGAAACGGAATGCACACGGAGTAACTTCCGTTTTTTTTTTTCTGACCCATTGAAGTGAATGGTTCCGCATAAGGTCCGCAAAACCCCCCCCCCAAAAAACGGAACGGACACGGAAAGAAAATACGTTTGTGTGCACGAGCCCTTATTTCTACGACATCTTAGCCATTGACACATCTTCCTGTCCTCAAATTGTGCAACAGGAAAGGCTCTCCAAAACGCGAGATTTACCAATATATTACAAGAATCTCTTGGTGAGGCGTCAAAGGAGACCAACTGGTAGAACGTTATAGTAGACCCTTTAGTACACATAAAAAAAATAGAAAAAAAAAATATACATTTTATATCGTATTCTTATCGTAAAAGCAGGGATATGATTAACTGAAATTACAGGCCTAAAGCCTGAGGCTGCACTACTGAGACAACATTCCCTTTTCTTTTCTCTGTCAGATGGGGAGTGATCATGGACATCTAGCGTGGAATCACCTCTGTGGTGGACTTAGTGGGTATTTATTGGAATGGCCGTGTAATGCTACGGATGACTGGCTTTACTCTATGAAGGGGCTAAAGCGACCCTCCAGGCCGAACCTAAAACTTGACTATACATGGTACATGAATAGTCAACATAATCTGGTGCCTTCTGTTCCTCCCATGCTGGCTCCATTGGATTAATTTCAAAATGGCTGCCACAGCCTCAGACCTCTCTATGGGGGAAAGTCTAAGACACGTCCCACCTCCTACGCACTTGGAAGACTATGCGATTGGCGTTGGCCTACCTGAGAACCTACAGAGCACTACATCGGGAAGTCTAAGATAACGGTGGCCATCTTGGAAACCAGCGGCGGCCATAGCTTCATATTTATGTGATGCCCACATGTTCACAAATTCTGGAAGCAATGCAAGCCTATGGGCAGATTCATTTTTTGGATTATTCCTCAACGTATGCCACTGTAAAAGTATCCACTGGCCACTGAATGCTCTTTAGGTGCATGGGGACCTATGGACACGTCAGAAAAATGTTCATTCAGATGGTGGTAGTGTGTTGTGGTCCGAAAAACACGGATACCAGCCATGTGCGTTCCACCGTTTGCGGACTGCACATGGCTGGCACTATGATGGAATTTACTATTCCTGCCTGCGATTGCGGACATGCTGTATCCTTTCCGCGGGGCCGCAGAATGGAACTTCGGATGCGGACTGCTCACGGTGTGCTGACCGCATCTTTTGCGGCCCCAGTGAAATGAAACGGTCCACACCCGTTGTGCAAAATTGCGGAAGGGGTGCGGACTCATTCATACGGACGTCTGAATGGGCCCTAAAAGCAAGATGTGATCTCAGCAGTTATTTACGCCATTTTCTGGTGTAAATGATGACAGATCTACTGATGGCCCCACCACACCACTCCCCCTTTTCCAAAAGTAGCTACGTTAATAATTTTTTAACTGTCATCCACACACAGTAAAAAAAAAAAATTGCAGTACAAACCGACCTGCGGTGCACATTATAAATCCGCCATATGTTATTTTTTTGGCTGCGGATAACCTCTTGTCCGCAGATCTCACTTGTAACACATAGGGTTAAATCTGCAAAATCCACTGTGGTGGAAAACCCACCTGTACGGCGGTATCCTACAACTGGTCGCTGTTCACACAGTACAAATATATGGCTATATCATATGGGCAGGTAAAGTGCCCAGCCCCAGCAGCAGTGGCCCCCAGGATCTACCACTGGGGCCCTAATCATTATACTGTATAGAGTGAGACCTATACACAGTGTGCAGCCCCAGCACTAGATTGCAAGCTCCTGCAGGTGAGCACTACAAGTCCCAGCATGCCCCGGCAGCACTTACCCATGTAGACCGGTGCTAGTCCTGCTCTGTGACGAGCAGTCAGGGTGACATGTCGCAGCAGCAGGGACACTCACCCGTGATCTCCCGGCGTCACACTGGTCTCCGGTGGGGGCGCTGTGCGGGCTGATGACACCGGGCGCGGAGCCTCCCCCGTACTATAGAGGACAGTGCTCGGGAGAGCTGCTTCCTCGTTCTGCAGATGCCGCGATGTGCGCTACCGGAAATACAGAGCAGGCAGGGCTCACGTTACAGCGGCGGGGACCAGTGAGCAATGGCTGCACGGGGGAGGCCAGCACCGGCAGAGGGGAGAGGTCGGCACGGAGGAGGTCAGCTTAGAAGAGGGGAGGTCAGCACAGGAGAGGTCAGAAGAGGGGAGGCCAGCAGAGAGGAGGACAACACGGGGGAGGCCAGCAGAGAGTAGGGCAGCACGGGAGAGGTCAGAAGAGGGGAGGCAAGCAGAGAGGAGGACAGCACGGGGGAAGCCAGCACCCGCTGAGGAGGGAGGTTAGCTTAGAAGAGAGGAGGTCAGCACAGGAGAGGGGTCAGCACAGGAGAGGTCAGGAAAGGTCAGCACGGGGGAGGCCAGCACCGGCTGAGGAGGGAGGTCGGCACGGAGAGGTCAGCTTAGAAGAGGGGAGGTCAGCACAGGAGAGGTCAGAAGAGGGGAGGCCAGCAGAGAAGAGGTCAGCACAGGAGAGGTCAGAAGAGGGGAGGCCAGCAGAGAGGAGGACAGCACGTCAGCACGGGCTGAGGAGGGAGGTTAGCTTAGAAGAGAGGAGGTCAGCACAGGAAAGGGGTCAGCACGGGGGAGGCTAGCACCGGCAGAGGAGAGAGGTCGGCACGGAGGAGGTCAGCAGAGGGGAGGCCAGCAAAGAGGAGGACAGCACGGGGGAGGCCAGCATCGGCTGAGAAGGGAGGTTAGCTTATAAGAGAGGGGTCAGCACGAGGGAGGCTAGCACCGGCAGAGGAGAGAGGTCGGCACGGAGGAGGTCAGAAGAGGGGAGGACAGCATCGGCTGAGGAGGGAGGTTAGCTTAGAAGAGAGGAGGTCAGCACGGGGGAGGCTAGCACCGGTAGAGGAGAGAGGTCGGCACGGAGGAGGTCAGCTTAGAAGAGGGGAGGCCAGCAAAGAGCAGGTCACCACGGGGGAGGCTAGCACTGGCTGAGGAGGAAGGTAGGCTTAGAAGAGGGGAGGCCAGCAGAGGAGAGGTGAGCACAGGGGTGGTCAGCACGAGAGAGGCCAGCAGAAGAGAGGTTAGCACAGGAGGGTACAGCAGAATTGAGGTCGACACAGGAGAGGCCAGCATTGGAGAGAAGCACAGGCAGAGAAGTGTACATCATCCACAGATACCCAACAACAGTGTGCCAACTACTGATGCCGCATAGCAGTGTACCAGCCGCAGATGCCTTATAACAGGTGCCTTTAAAAAAAAACACAATAACGGTGTGCCATCCTCACATGCCTCTTAAAGGTGTATCAAGTACAGCTGTCCCATCACTGTGTACTGGTAACATCCACACATACCCCCCTACCAGTACCCGCCACACATACCCCCCTACCAGTACCTGCCACACATACCCCTCTACCAGTACCTGCCACACATATCCCTCTACCAGTACCTGCCACACATATCCCTCTACCAGTACCTGCCACACATACCCCTCTACCAGTACCTGCCACACATACCCCTCTACCAGTACCTGCCACACATACCCCCCTACCAGTACCCGCCACACATACCCCCCTACCAGTACCTGCCACACATACCCCTCTACCAGTACCTGCCACACATACCCCTCTACCAGTACCTGCCACACATACCCCTCTACCAGTACCTGCCACACATACCCCTCTACCAGTACCTGCCACACATACCCCTCTACCAGTACCTGCCACACATACCCCTCTACCAGTACCTGCCACACATACCCCCCCTACCAGTACCTGACACACATACCCCCCCTACCAGTACCTGACACACATACCCCCCTACCAGTACCTGCCACACATACCCCCCCTACCAGTACCTGACACACATCCCCCCCTACCAGTACCTGACACACATACCCCCCTACCAGTACCTGACACACATACCCCCCTACCAGTACCTGCCACACATGCCCCCACACCAGTACCAGGGTCGGGGGGTACTAGGAGGGACTGTTCTCCTTTACCCCTAATGACCAGTAAGTTGGGTGATGAACCCCTGGAAGATAATGGGCTCCGCTTGCTGTTATTCCGGGGCCTATAGATGCATACATTCTTACCCTCCGACACGTGGGCTGAGCTTGCTCCTTCTGCTTCCAGTGAGGTGTGACTACACCTGCAGCTCCAGTAGAAGACATCTGACCATTATTACAGGGCAGCCGGGCTATGCGCACAGCTTAGTGTACATCCATATGAAATGCCGACCTTCTCGTCATCTGAGGTATTCACAAAGGAAGAATGTCATTAAATGGATGACATGAAGAATCTGAAGGAACCAGCCCAGCAAGTTCATCAGGGTATTGAGGAGATGATCCTGCACCTCAGCAGCTTCCCTGGTGTGGAGTAAAGGACATAAAGCAATCCCAGCGTGAGGCCTGCAGATTCCTGCATGGAAATGGACCCTGCAGACCACCCTCCAGTATCATGTAATACCAGATGTTTCCTGCAGAGGCCGCCACATGTTTAGAAACCCCCAGCGAGTGGTGCACAGGTCAGCTTTAATTTAAAGGGGCATTCTGGTTGTTATCTCCTATCCAGCAGTAGGACCCCCACCGATCATGAGAATGGGGGGCCCCGTACCTCCTGCAGCTCCTCTGAAATGAATGGAGCAGCTGGTTGGCATGCATGTGGCCACTCCATCCATTTCTATGGGAGTTCCGGAGATAGGTCAGCGCTTTATTGGCCATCTCCGAAACTCCCATAGAAATGAATGGAGAAGCTGCGCGTAGGGGTACCAGCGGTAGGACCCCCACTGATCTAATAGTTCCCAGGATAGGGGATAGCTTGCAACAACCGGAATACCCCTTTAAAGTGTCCACTGACACAATGGAAGTCACAAAACACGGATACCGGCTGTGTGTACGCCGCATCATGGCGCAGACCCATTGACTTCAATGGTTCCGTGGTCCGTACGCTGTGACAAAGTATAGGACACGTCCTGTCCTTTGTGGCGCGGCTGCAGAAGCATACAGAAGGGCTTTTTTTTTTAAGTTGAATTGAAAAAAAAAATGCAATTCCGCCACAATTTTCTGGATTTCGTTTTTACGGTATTCCCTATGCGATAAAACTGATCTCTTACCATCACTCTCTGGGTCAGTACGATTCCAACCACGCCACGTTTATATAGTGTTTCTTGTGTTATATTTCTTAAGAAGAAAAAAAAAACAAGTCCCCCCCCCCCCCCCCACGTTTTATTTACGCCTGTGGAGCTATGTGAAGGCTCATTTTTTGTATACATTCATATTTTTTTAGGTATTCCGGGAGGTGGCGATACCAACTCTTAATTTTTTATTGATTAGAATTTTTAAAAACTTTTTTTTTTTTTTTTTTACTTTCCTTTACACTTGGGCCTTAATCGGGGATCTGCAAAATACGGATGTAATCCGTGTGCAGACCGCATTTTATTGGCAGACCCTTTGTTTTCAATGGGTTTGTGGTAACACCCAGCTGTCAACTTATTCATACATTTCCAGATGGAATATTACAGAGGAATGACTCTAGGTAAAGTTGCTCTAGCATTGTTATTAGTAAGTATCTACTAAAACAGGCGGCGGAGGGACTGACAATTCCTCCTTTCCTGGAGAGGGAATCCCTATCACTACATATAGAGGCAGCTTTGTCATAGCAGAGAAGTCTGGCTGGAATGGCAGCCATGCTGGTCGCCCTCTAGTGGTCATGAGTGTTCCTGCAGACAGTTACAAAGAGATTACAGCTGGGTCATGTTTGGTGAAGCTTAGAACTTGAACAAATATTAAGCCTATGTAAATATGTAGTTCCTCCTGGCATGGATTTTACAAGGTTTCTATACAAATACCTGAGACACATGAATACCACGTGTGTTTACCTAGGCTTATATCAATCTGCCTCCACATTGTTCTGCACAGCAATAACCCTTATCTGCCTCCAGTGAAAGTGACAGCTACAAATGTGGACTCCAGGGTTTCATTCCTGACAGCTGAGATCATGTGTCAGACTCCAAACAGAATGACACAGAGCGATAATCATTCTACATCACCTAGTAGGGTACATGGATGTCATAGAGGGGGTCCGCTGCTTAGGCCCCTCATCTATGATCCATATTGAAGAGTTTCTCTTGCTGTGATGGACTTTGAGCCATTCATGTACTACGTGTTGGGCCATCCATTTTTCCCAATCAACTTCTGATTACCGCTCCTGCCGGGACTGTGTTAGTAGAACAGCACTTTTGTGGTGGTCTTCTAGGACAACACCTCTATGGTGGTCTTTTGGGACAACACCTTTATGGTGGTCTTTTGGGTCAACACCTTTATGGTGGTCTTCTGGGACAACACTTTTATTGTGGTCTTCTGGGACAACACCTTTACTGTATGGTGCTCTTTTGAGACAACACCTTTATGGTGGTGTTCTGGGACAACAAATTTATGGTGATCTTCTTGAACAACACCTCTATGGTGGTCTTCTGGGACAACACCTTTATGGTGGTCTTCTGGGGCAACATCTCTATGGTGGTCTTTTAGGTCAACACTTTTATGATAGTCTTCTGGGACAACACCTTTATGGTGGACTTCTGGGACAAAACCTCTATGTTGGTCTTCTGGGACAACACATTTATGGTGGACTTCTGGGACAACACTTTTATGGTGGTCTTCTGGGACCTGGTGGGGCCTATGGTTTCCAAGTACCCCTGTTTCTGAGTACACCATATTTATTATACCCTCCTCCACTTGTGGAGCAGCAGCTCTGGAAAAAGCAAGGGGACTAAGTGGTAAGTATGTGTTTTTATATTTTATCAGGTGGGGCTTTTGGACAAACTCCTTAACCAGTGTATTGTACAAATCTTGCAGAGAACATGTTTTCTCTCACATTTGTGGCTCAAAGTAAGTCTTCATTAATGTAGTGAGGCTTCACTCATCAGGGGCAACCCTTTCAGAATGCAGAGTGATCAGCTGGTTCTCCTGGGTCCCAATCCGGGCAGACAGCTGATATTGGATGATGTCTGGGAAATGTAGTACGGTATTTTATAGCTGTCTATGTAATACAAGGATGGAGCACGTCTGTGTGGGGGGCGTCCCTTTGTGATGTCTGTATACCCTAAAAGGGAATTAGAAAAATGCCTGACTTCATGAGCCAACCCCTTTAACATGCATACTGAGTAGTGGGGAGGGCTCCTGCTTCAGTCAGTTGCCTTCCAGACATAGTATTTGGTCATAGTATTTATTATGTTTAAATTTTTTACATTTATTGTTTTTTTAATCCTTTCCCAATGGCAAACATGGCGCCCGCTCAGAAGCTGAGCGGGCACCATAGCCGGTGGGTGCATGCAGTTTTTACACAGTAGAAATCCACTGAAAGTGTCCCTGAATTGAGACAACTCCAGTCATGGTCATTTAACTACTCAGATACGTGGTCACATGTAGAGACAACTGGCGCTCCCCCCCCCCCCATCATGATAATATTGGGGGAACCGTTCAGTTACATCCTGGGGCTGCCAATATAGAGGCCCTATAGTAAAATAGTGCTATTATTTGATTGCAGTCTATGGTATCAGTGATTCCTCTAGGGGGGGCTAAAAAAGAAAAACGTTTTTAAAATAATAAAAAAAACCATTCAAAATTCAAATCACCTCCTTTCTCCATATTTACACATACAAATAAGCAAAAAAAGAAACATATTAATCATCGCCGCATCTGAAAAAAAATCTAAATGCCCAAATCACCACTTTTTGGTCGCTTCATCTACTATAAAAAATTGTATCACTAAAAACTACAACTTGCTCCATAGACTGAAATATGAAAAAGTTCTGGGGGTCAGACTATGGCGGTAAAAATATTTTTTTTTTCAAAGTATTTAATTTTTTAAGAAATATTAAGCAAAACATAAATTTGGTATCGCTGTAGTCACACTGACCTGCAGAATAAGGCCTCATGCACACGACCGTTTTTTATTTTTTTTATTTTTGAAGGATCCACGGACATGAAAAATGAAAAAAAGATTCTAAGTCAAGTTTGCCATTGAAATGATAGGAAAAAACAGACACGGATCAAGGACGCGGATGACAATCTTGTGTGCATCCGTGATTTTTCACGGACCCATTGACTTGAATGGGTCCGTGAACCGTTGGCCAGGAAAAAAATAGGACAGGTCCTATTTTTTTCGCGGCCAGGAATAACGGATCACAGATGCGGCTGCCAAACGGTGCATTTTCCGATTTTTCCACGGACCCAATGAAAGTCAATGGGTCCGCGAAAAAAAACGGAAAACTGCACAACGGCCACGGATGCACACAACGGTCGTGTGCATGAGGCCTAAAGGTAGCATATGTGGCTGTATAAATGAAACCGGGAAAGCGATGGCGCAGTTGCATTGTTTTTCACCTCTACCCCATTAATAATTTATTTTCCAGCTTGCCGAATACATCTTATGGATTATTAAATGGGTCCATTAGAAAATACAGCTTATCCTGCAAAAAGCTAGTCCTCATTTGTGAACCGAAGAAAAAAGTTATGGAGCGGGAAAAAAACTAAAATGTAAAAATTGACTGCGGCATGAAGGGGTTTAAGGAGGCCTAGGCAAAGAAAATTTTAAAAGTCCCTTTAAAATACCTAAACCAAAAACAATATGCATACGGGTATGACAATCGCACGGCCTGGTAAGGATTTGTTCCAGTCCCAATTATCTGGAGAAAACAATCTCACAACAATCCCACATGATTCCAGGGAAATTCCTTGGTTTGGAAACATGTACACGAAGATGAGGTACAATCGCGTTACTGTGTGCTGTACTGATAGGAAGATCTGATGGTCACAGGAGTTAGGCCTCATGCACACAAACGTATTTTATTTCCGTGTCCGTTCCGTTTTTTTTGCTGACCAAATGCAGAACCATTCACTTCACTTCAATGGGTCCCCAAAAAAACGGAAGTTACTCCGTGTGCATTCCGTTTCTGTATGTCAGTTCCGCAAAAAAATAGAACATTTCCCATCATTGTCCACATTACGGACAAGGATCGTACTGTTCTATGAAGGGCTCCACAAAATACAGAATGCACACAGATGTCATCCGTATTTTTTGTGGACAGCAAAATACATACGTTCACGTGCATGAGCCCTTAGGGGCAGTGTTATCCTGACTATAGGCAGGCTGTCAGTGTAGTACTGACAATGAGCTAAAATACAGGATGTATCATAATACATTGTAGAGGGGATCTGCCCCCCAAAAGTTGAAGTCCCACTGTGGGACAAAATTTAAAACAAAAAGAAAAGTTAAAAGACATATTCAGTATTGTCGTGTTTGTAACGACCAGCTATATAAAATATCACAATATCCAACACGTCAGGTGAACGCCGTAAAAAAAAAAAAGGATAAATAAAACAAAAACACAAAAAGTGTAACACCAAGTGATCAGAAAGTCGTATGTACCCCAAAATGGTACCAACCAAACCGTCACCTTATCTATCTTCTTTCAGCAGGACCTGCGCTGACGTCGCCACGTGGTGAGCGCGATTACGTCATCAAAGGTCCTTTGGCAGGTCCTGAAAGAAGAAGAAGATGATGCCGGCTGCGCGAACCACAGGATGAGGTGAGTTAATTATGTTTTTTTTTTAACCCCTAAAGCCACATTTTAGTAAGCACTCTGTATTAGGAATGCTACTATTTAGGGAAAATAATACAGTAAATTTACTTTTATCAATTTACTTACATCATCTCCTAGCAACGATGCGTGAAAATCGCACCGCATCCGCATTTGCTTGCGGATGCTATGCGATTTTCACACAGACCCATTCATTTCTATGGGGCCTGCGTTGCGTGAAAAACACAGAATATAGAACATGCTGCAACTTTCACGCAGCGCACAAGTGATGCGTGAAAATCACCGCTCATCTGAACAGCCCTATTGAAGTGAATGGGTCCGGATTCAGTGCAGGTGCAATGTGTTCACCTCACGCATTGCACCCGCACACAATTCTCACCAGTGTGAAAGGGGCATAAGACAATCGCCCGAAAAATTAAAAAAATATATAAATATGGCGTCAGAAAATGGCAACACAAAAGCAAGATTTTTTTCTTTTGAAAATGCCTTTACTGTGTAAAACGTAACAAAAATAAAAAAAAGATATATTAGGTGCCGCTGCATCTGTAACGACCTACTCTATAAAAATATCACATGATGTACCCCCTAAATAAAAACTGCCAAAACAGCAATTTTTGGGTCACCTTGCCCTAAAAAGTGTAATATTGAAAAACATATGTAGTCAAAAATGGTACCAATAAAAACTTCAACTCTTCTCGCAAAAAATGAGCTCCTACACAAGATGATCGGCAGAAAATTTAAAAAAAATATGGATTTCAGAAAATGGATTTTTTTTTCCAAAAATGCTTTTATCTAAAAATAAATTTAAAAAAGTATACAGATTAGGTATCGCTGCATCCGTAATGACCTGCTCTATAAAAAAAATCACATGATCTACCCCCTCAGCTGAATGCCGTAATACAAAAGCAAAAACAGCCTTTTTCCTATCACCTTGCCCCAAAAAAGTTGAATATTGAAAGATCAAAACATCATATCTACCTAAAAACAGTACCAATAAAACGTCTACTCTTTCTACAAAAAATTAGTGCTTAGACAAGATAATCGGCAGAAAAATTAAAATGGAAACATTTTGTTTCAAAAATGCTTTATTATGTAAAATTGAAACAAAAAAAATTAAAATAGATATATTTGGTATTGTCGCATCCATAACGACCTGCTCTATAAAAATAACACATGATCTATCCCTTCAGTTAAATACCATAAAAAACTAAATATAAAAACTCCGCCAGTACAGCCATTTTTGGTTACCTTGCCTCACAAAAAGCGTAATATTGAGCGATTAAGAATCATATGTACCCCAAAACAGTACCAATAAAATTATCACCTTATCCTGTAGATTCGAAAATGGGGTCACTTTCTGTGAGTTTTTACAGTAGAGGTGCATCTGGGGGGTCTTCAAATGCGACATGGCAACTTAAAATTATCCCAGTGAAATCTGCCCTCCAAAAACCATGCGGTGCTCTTTCCCTTCTGAGCCCTGCATTGTGTCCAGACAGCAGTTTACGACCACATATGGGGTGTTTCTGTAAACTGCAGTATCAGGGTAAGGCCCCATGCACACGGCCGTGTTTCACAGCCGTGTGCGGGCCGTGGAACCGCGGCCTGGATCCCTCCTGAGAGCAGGAGCGCACGGCGTCACTGGTTGCTATGACGCCGTGCGCTCCCTGCTGCCGGCACAGTACAGTAATACACTGGTATAGATCATACCAGTGTATTACTGTATTGCGGCGGCAGCAGGGAGCGCACGGCGTCATAGCAACCAGTGACGCCGTGCGCTCCTGCTCTCAGGAGGGATCCAGGCCGCGGTTCCACGGCCCGCACACGGCTGTGAAACACGGCCGTGTGCATGGGGCCTAATGTTGAGTTTTATTTGGCTGTGAAACCCTGCTGTGTTAAAGGAAAATGGATTCAGGCTACTTTCAGACTTGCGTTGTTATTGAGTCCGTTTAGTCCTCATGCATTCTGAATGGAAAGAGATCTGTTCAGGATGTCTTCCATTTCGGCAGCATTCCATTTTGTGACCGGACACAAAACCGCTGTGTCCAGTCATAAAAGTGAAAAAAAAAAAAAAAAACGGATTCGGCACTGAAAACAATGTCAATGGTGACGGATCAGTTTTTTTTATGGAGACTAAAAACCTGATCCGACACCCATTGACTTTCAATGTATTTAGTGACGGATCCGTTCTTTCCGTTTTGATCTCGCACAACCTCATCTTAACGGAACGGATGCATCCTGATCAAAATCAAAACGGATCTGTTTTATTCCAGTACGGAGATCCTCTTCTGGATCTAAATACCGCAATTAACAACGCAAGTGTGAAAGCAGCCTTACCTGATAAAACGACCTGATTGTTAGGGACAGTTTAGACTGATTTTTCTGGTGCTGATTTTGCCATGTTTGACCTCAAAATCAGCGCCAAAAAATGACTTAAAACAGCCCCCCATTTATTTTAGTGCGAAGCTGCACTTGCCTTTTTTTCCACATGGAAAAAAGAAGCAGCATGCTGAAAATAGGCAGGGTTAACTCAAATAGGTGTTCCTGGGTGGAGTTGGGGTATTCCCAGAGGCGGGGAGTAGATCCCCTGATTTTACCAACGTAAACGTTGATAAGTATGCCTATTTAAGGTGGAATCCTCACTGAATCTCCCATTGAAATGAATGGGAATTGTCAAAAACCTGCTCCGTACATGTCTGCACCCACAAGCTTAAAATGCAGTTTTGTACTGAAGTAAACACTCATTGGTTTAAAAAAAAAATGCGTAGAAAAAATATGCATAAGGGTACTTTCACACTTGCGTTGTGAAGACCCGGCATGCAGTTCCGTCGTCGGAACTGCCTGCCGGATCCGGAAATCCATGTGCAAACGGATAGCACTTGTAGACGGATGCGGATCCGTCTAAAAAATGCATTGAAACACAGGATCCGTCTCTCCAGTGTGATCCGGAAAAATGAATCCGGTATTTAGTTTTTTCCTCCTTTTTAAAGGTCAGATCTGTTTTGCCGGAACACTTGGTGTCGGCATTAATGCATTTCAATGGAAAATAATGCAAGTGTTCCGGAATTTTGCTGCGGTATTTTCTCTGGCCAAATACCGTAAGAGTGACTGAACTGAAGACATCCTGATGCATACTGAACGGATCGCTCTCCATTCAGAATGCATTAGGATAAAACTTTCCGGTTTTGAGCCCCTAGCACGGAACTCAGTGCCGGAAAGATTTAACGCAAGTGTGAAAGTACCTTAAAAAAACATGCAGATTTCGCACTGAATTTTGGAGACGGATTTTCAAAATTGGTGGTGTTAACATACCCTTAAAGGTATGTACACCTTTGGGACAATTTTTTATGATTGCATTTTACTAATTTTGGCCTAAAAAAATAATTTTTTTCATTTGGTCTTTATTTAAAAATATTCAGACGTTCTGTCACAAAGGGTTAAAGGGGTTCTGCACTTTGTTTAAACTGATGATCTATCCTCTGGATAGATCATCAGCATCTGATCGGCGGGGGTCTGACACCTGGGACCCCCACAGATCAGCTGTTTGAGAAGGCAGCGGCGCTCCAGCAGCGCCGCGGCCTTCTCACTGTTTACCGCTGGCCCAGTGATGTCACAACTTGTACTTGTATCAACTTGCCTGGGCGGAGCTAAACTACATTCAAGGGAAAGGAGCTTAGCCCCGCCCAGGCCAGTGATACTAGTCGTGACGTCACTGGGCCTGCGGTAAACAGTGAGAAGGCCGCGGCACTGCTGGAGCGCCGCTGCCTTCTCAAACAGCTGATCTGCGGGGGTCCCAGGTGTCGGACCCCCGCCGATCAGATGCTGATGATCTATCCAGAGGATAGATCATCAGTTTAAACAAAGTGCAGAACCCCTTTAACTATTCGTCTAGCTGTGTGAATCCTACTTTTACTTTGGTCATCTAGTAAACCTTATCACTAAATTACTAAGAGGTCATAACTTATTTAAGACATATTCTGACTTATTCTTATCAGTAAGATAAGAACTGTCCTATAATGTTTAGGACAGTGATGGCTAACCTCTCCTAGCATGCTCCATTCATTTCTATGGAGTTCTGAGAACAGCCAAGCAAGTGTACATCTTGGGAGTTGTAGTTTTAACGCGGCTGGAGTGCCGGAGGTTAGCCATCACAGGTTTAGGAGGTCAGAGATAAGGAGCCTGTCAGCTGAGCTGCCTGATAGAATAGAGAGAAAACAGTAAGCTACTAGATAAACTCAAAGCTGTGCAGGGAAAAGGGCTCAACATTTTTAATAAAGGTCAATTAAAAAAAATGATTTTTAGCTCAAAATGAGTGCAATGCAAAAATTGCCCCCAAAGGTGTTCACAGCCTTTAGTGGGGGGATATCCCATGGTGCTTATAGATGGATGGGGAGGATTTCACCCTCCTTCTGCACCTTATACTAGATTCAGCATGTGGGTAAACCGACCAAACTGAATGGCGGTTGTGTACTGTGATAGAGTAAGGAGTGACAATATTTCTCTTACTTCCATGGTGTATATGTGACTGTGTCTGGAAGGGATGTGGTGAGATTTTTTCTCAGCGTGGCCACTTCCTGTAGTGATGATTGTGTAACACAAGTCCTCCCGTGCTTCTCTCACTTCCTTCACCTTCCTAACCAAAAGGGAAAACCATTATGTCATCACATTTATCTTCAAGCGTCACATTTCTAAGGCCTCGTCTGGGGTATGGCCCAGTGCAGCGCCTCTCTGGTCCGGGGATTTAATTATATGACGCAGGTGTTATAACTATAGTCAGTGCATCCAATAGGCTCTGTTCACACCATGTTCAGGCTACATGTCGGGGAATGCTTCTAGCATCTACATAGAGTTTTGTAGGCCACACATAGGCAGGATGGTACATCTTGATGTGTTGTACAGGGTCTAATACATGGGTAAGCATGGGACCAATGCTGAGCCAAAAACTCATCTGGAGGGGTTCCCAACAGCCATGATATTGAGGCATGTTCAGATGTCGCAGGTATAGCCACCATGTGATCTGAATGGAACTGAGAGGCCACAGCTGTCCTCTCGAGGGTACTGGAACACTGACCCCAAGCAGTACAATACCTGAAAAACAGCCATGGAGGACACTAGGGTGAAGTATTAGGTATCATGCACACAGCCCTGTGAATTATGGCATCATAATATTTCACGCAGTATGGAACTACCAGATATTACCATGTGGGGCGCAATATCTCGGATGAGTTTGCCCCACTTTTTTCCAAACCTTGGCAGACTTTGCTGCACTCCACTTACAGGTTCGGGTTTAAAAACAGCCGGCAGAGAAGTAAACCTACATGTTCATGCCCAGCTACTATTGCAGTATCTTTTTTTCACCAACAGGTGGCAGTACAGAGCTGCTAAAGTGAAGATAACCTATTTACGGTGCGGCGACACAGGGACTACGCCGCAAATCCACTGTGGATATGTTGCGGATTTCACCCTTTGCATTCCTAAGCGTGAAATCCGCAGCGCAGGTTAGTTTACACTGCAGATTTTTTTTTTGCAGCATGTAGATAAGATTTCTTAAAATCTCATATACTTTCCTGCTACTGTAAATGCTGTGGATTTGCCTCACGCAAGTCTGCGGTGGCAAATTTGCTGTATTTTCATCCTACGCAGAGGTACCCTGATAGTTAAACCTGCCTGCGCTATGGTCAGTCCTTTTTGTTCTCCTCTGGATGAGAGGCACTAGAGGGCTCTGGCAGTCTCTCACTCCATCACTGTCATATTCTACAGAAGGCTACTGTCACACTCGCGTTTGGTGCAGATCCGTCATGGATCTGCACAGACGGATCCGTTCAGATAATACAAACTTCTGCATCCGTTCAGAACGGATCTGTTTGTATTATCTGTAATATAGCTAAGACGGATCCGTCTTGAACAACATTGAAAGTCAATGGAGGACGAATCCATAGAAAACGGATCCGTCCCCATTGACTTACATTGTGTGTCAGAACGGATCAGTTTGGCTCAGTTTCGTCAGACGGACACCAAAACGCTGCAAGCAGCGTTTTGGTGTCCGCCTCTAAAGCGGAATGGAGACGGAACGGAGGCAAACTGATGCATTCTGAGCAGATCCTTTTCCATTCAGAATGCATTAGCGCAAAACTGATCCGTTTTGGACCGCTTGTGAGAGCCCTGAACGGATCTCAGAAACGGAAAGCCAAAACACCAGCGTGAAAATAGTTAAAAGGAAGCTGTGGTTACAGGTTGCTGTTGTAATCTCTTATTTAGTATCTGTCAGAAACCTAAGGCCCCTTTCACACAAGCGAGTTTTCCACATGGGCGCAATGCGTGACATGAACGCATAGCACCCGCACTGAATCCTGACCCATTCAGTTCAATGGGTCTGTGTACATGAGTGTTGTTTTTCACGCATCACTTGTGCATTGTGTGAAAATCGCAGCATGTTCTATATTCAGCGTTTTTCACGCAGCCCTGGACCCATAGAAGTGAATGGGGCTTCAGTGAAAAATGCATTGCATCCGGAAGCAACTTCGTGAAGTTATAACTTTTGCTCATAGGAGCCAATACATTCTAATACTGTACGGAGCACTCACTCTGTACAGTATTCAAACAAAGTTTTATGCGAATCGACTTCGGATGTTTCATCTGAAGTCGATACGCCCATCCCTAGTTTTATATTTTCGGACATTATAAAAAACACCTGTTTCATAAAAGGTCTTAAAATGCAGTAAATACAATCTTAGGCCTCATGCACACGACAGTATTTTTTTATGGTCCGCAAAAAGGGGTTCCGTTGTTCCGTGATCCGTGTCCGTGTGTCTTCCTTTATTTTTGGAGGATCTCCAGACATGAAGGAAAGTAAAAAAAAAATCGAAGTCAAGTTTGCCATGCAAATGATAGGAAAAAAACTGACGCGGATGACAGTCTTGTGTGCCTCCGTGTTTTTTCACGGACCCATTGACTTGAATGGGTCCGCGAACCGTTTTCCGTGAAAAAAATAGGACAGGTCATATTTTTTTCACAGACTGGAAACACGGATCACGGACGCGGATGACAAATAGTGCATTAGCCGAGTTTTCCACTCCTCATGCACACGACCATTGTTGTGTCCGTTGTTCCGTTTTCCGTGATTTTCTGTGGACCTATTGACTTTCAATGGGTCCGTGGAAAACTCGGCTAATGCACCGTTTGTCATCCGCGTCCGTGATCCGTGTTTCCAGTCCATGAAAAAAATAGGACCTGTCCTATTTTTTTCACGGACAATGGTTTGCGGACCCATTCAAGTCAATGGGTCCGTGAAAAAACACAGAGGCACACAAGATTGTCATCCGCGCGTCCGCGTCCTTTTTTTCCTATCATTTGCATGGCAAACTTGACTTTTATTTACTTATTTTTACTTTCCTTCATGTCTGGTGATCCTCCAAAAACAAAGAAAGACACACGGAAACAAAAACGGACACGGATCATGGAACAACGGAACCCCTTTTTGCGGACCGCAAAAAATACTGTCATGTGCATGAGGCCTTAGGGCTCTTTCACACCTGCGTTCTTGTCTTCCGGCATAGAGTTCCGTCGTCGGTGCTCTATGCCGGAAGAATCCTGATCAGTTTTATCCTAATGCATTCTGAATGGAGAGAAATCCGTTCAGGATGCATCAGGATGTCTTCAGTTCAGGACCGGAACGTTTTTTGGCCGGAGAAAATACCGCAGCATGCTGTGCTTTTTGCTCCGGCCAAAAATCCTGAAGACTTGCCGCAAGGCCGGATCCGGAATTAATGCCCATTGAAAGGCATTGATCCGGATCCGGCCTTAAGCTAAACGTCGTTTCGGCGCATTGCCGGATCCGACGTTTAGCTTTTTCTGAATGGTTACCATGGCTGCCGGGACGCTAAAGTCCTGGCAGCCATAGTAAAGTGTAGTTGGGAGCAGCATACTTACCGTCCGTGCGGCTCCCGGGGCGCTCCAGAGTGACGTCAGGGCGCCCCACGTGCATGGATGACGTGATCGCATGGCACGTCATCAATGCGCATGGGGCGCTCTGACGTCATTCTGGAGCACCCCGGGAGCCGCACGGACTGTAAGTATACCGCTCCCCGCTCCTACTATGGCAACCTGGACTTTAATAGCGTCCTGGCTGCCATAGTAACACTGAAAGCATTTTGAAGACGGATCCGTCTTCAAATGCTTTCAGTTCACTTGCGTTTTTCCGGATCCGGCGTGTAATTCCGGCAAGTGGAGTACACGCCGGATCCGGACAACGCAAGTGTGAAAGAGGCCTTAGACGAACAACAACACATGACTAATTACACCGTCTCATTATTGAACAAAAACTAGGCCAAAATTCAGAAGCTGTGTGTAAAAAATGAATTCCCACCATACTGCTTCCATAGGAAATAAAGAGTTTCTCTGGAATTTATGAAAATAAAATTACTGAAAATACGTATTATTAATATTACTTATAAATATATTCATTAATATCTTTCATTAGCTATAATGACTTGTATGGTCTAGGGGGCGCAATCATCAGGGGAAATAAAATGGCCACCGTCCTATTAGTACACACAAAACCCGTCCTAATCACACAGGAGGACAAGTTACTTCACAACACTGAGGTAAAGAGCTGCCTCATCCTTCTCTCTGCTCTACTTGTCAGGGATTATGATCCTGAATACAGATAAGATCTTCAGCTGAATCTCTGTAGGAATGAAGTTCATGAGGAGACATGAAGTACAGAGAGGATGGACAGGACAGACTGGTAATGGAGACTGCATACAAGTTCTGTTGCTCATTACCCCCACCCTCCTCTCTGTATTTCATGTCTCCTCATGAGCTCCATTCCTACAGAGATTCAGCTGAAGATCATAATCCCTGAGGAGCAGAGCAGAGAGGCGGATGAAGCAGCTCTTTACCTCAGTGTTGTGAAGTAACTTGTCCTCCTGTGTGATTAGGACAGGTTTTGTGTGGACTAATAGGACGGTGGCCATTTTATTCCCCAGGTGACTGCTCTTTAAGAGGGTAAATCATAGTCCAGTAGTAATGAAATTTACTTGATTAATTGATCATCAGCAAGTGTGACCACCTCTATAAAAGCAGCAGTTTGCTTGTCTGGAGCATTTAAGCGTGTTAACACAATACCAAGGAGGAAAGGCATCAGCAATGATCTTTGAGAAGATCTGGGAAGGGCTGTAAGGGTATTTCCAGATAGTTTGAAGCCCATTGAGAAAGATTATTCACACGTGAAAAAAAGTTAGCTGACGATTTTCCCAAGAGTGGACGTGTCAGCATTTTCAACCCAAGGACAGCATATGCAGTGCTCTGAGAAATTGCAAAAACCTCTCTGTAGGTCTCGGCATGTTAAATGCTCAAGTTCATAACAATACAATTAGAAAAAGACTGAATAAGTATGACTCATTCCTTCCAACTGTCAAACACAGTGGTGGAGGGGTGAATTGGGCTTGTTTTGTATCTACAGGACCTGAGCACCTTGCAGTCATTGAGTTTGACCATGAACTTCTCTGTATACCAGGGTGAAATGTGAGGCCATCTATCCAACAGCTAAAGCTTGGTCAAAACTGAGTCAAGCATCAGGACAATAATCAGGTCAATAATCCCAAGGGCACCAGCAAATCTACATCAGAATGGCTGAAAGATAAAAGAATCAAGGTGTTGCAAGGCACAAATAAAAGGCCAAAATTCCTTCAGAACAATGTGAAGGACTGATAGTCATACAGAAATTGATTACTTCAAGTTATTGCTGCTACAGTGGTTCTACAAGCTATTGATTCATGGGGTGGACTTCGTTCACACAAGGTTTTTCTATTTTGGCTTCATATTTGATGAATAAATAATGGCACAGTGGAATCTGTTGTGTGGTGTGCTTCATCTGAGGTTGGATTAGGGCTCCATAGGAACATAGTGTAATCCCCATTGACTCCAATGCTAATTCACTGGGGTCTATGAGAGGAGCAATCTAATGATTGCTTGTTCAAGTTCCCTAGGGGAACTATAAAAAAAAAAGTTTTTAAAAATATATAAAAATTCAAATCACCCTTCTTTCCCCCCAAAACAACAAAAATTAAAAAAAACGATAAAAAAAATAAACATCCAGGACATTGCGACATGTGAAAATGTCCATGCTAATAAGGTAATGTTTAATTTGGAGTTTTTTCGTCGCTTCATCTCCCACTAAAAAATGAATAAAAAGTGATCGAAAATTGTATCAATGAAAAATACAGATCGCCCTGCCAAAAATTAGCTTCATACACATTAAGGTAGAAAAGTATGACAACGCAAAGAAAAAATTCGTTTTTATAAAAAAAATTTTTTTTTCAGTATTAAAATGCAAGAAAAACGATACATATGTGGTATCGTCAAGGACATAACTACCATAGCAGCAGACCATGCGACTGCTTTAGGGCCCAGTCTTAGTTGGGATCATCTCCTCTTCTAGTGAAGGTGAAAACTTGGTCTGGACTCTACCCTCTAAAGCAGGCATGCTCAACCTACGGCCCTCCAGCTGTTGCAAAACCACAACTCCAAGCATGCTCGAACAGCCTACAGCTATCAACCCACAGCAGGGCATTGTGGGAGTTTTGGTTTTACAACAGCTGCAGGGCCGCAGTTTGGACATGCCTGCTCTAAAGGAACAACTTTTAGCAAATTAAGCAGTGGAAAAATGGCACAAGGATCATTGAAAGGGGTTTAGGCAGAAACCCTTCTGTCCTGTGTGGGGGGCCTGGTTTGATCCTTGCTATGGGGCTCTTATTTCTCTATGTACGCCACTGGGTATCGTTGTAATTGTACGCATAGGAATCACTGTAAAAACAAAACCCATAAAACTGTGGCAGAATTGTGTTTTTTTAAATAATTCCACCTAATTTGGAATTTGTTTTTAGCTTCCCACTACATTGTATGCAACTGTAAATGGTGCCATTAGAAAGTACACCTCATATGACTATGTGAATGGAGAAATAAAAAAGTTATGGCTTTGGTAAGGCTGGGAGTAAAAAGACGATAAAACAGAAAATCACCCGATCTTGAAGGGGTTAACTAATCGGTGCATACACAACTCTCACAGTTGTTAGTATCAATCGTTTTTTATTGAGAATTTTTTGCAATTTACATGAGCAAACAAATAAGGACAATACAGAAACAAGCAAAACAAAAATAAAGCAAAAATAACATCATATATCATGTCGCTTACCAGTAGAGTACATCAGCATAAATGGTCAGCTACAGTTGTTACCATATTCCATCTGGTAGAGGGGTAGCATGTTTGCAAGATAACCATGGTAACCATTGGTTGTGGGCTTTTATCCTGGATCGCAAGGATGGTGCGTAAGATAGTTCCCGTTGCATATGAAAGTTCAGCAACTGGGCTACTTCAGAAATATTGGGCATATGAGGGAGTTTCCAATTTTCGGCTATGACCTTCTGGGAGGATGTGGGCAACCACCCATCTGAAATCAGAAGGGATGTCCTCTATTCCTATACTTAATATAGCTAATTCTGGGGTTAGTGGTATACTCAGACCCGTCACCCTCAATCAGATCTGAGACTCTGCTCCATAAAGGGGAACCTCTGCTTCCACATAAGGGAGAGTCTGTAGGAGAAAAGTGTGCTATTCTATCCGGGGTCAGGTACCATCTCATTTGTATCTTTCTATTTTGCTCAACGTGGTTCATGCACTTGGAGGCGGTTACTGCCCAGTGCAGGGCAGTTAGACATCTTTCCAGAGGGAATTCGCTACCTAGTTCTTGTTCCCATCTATTCATGTATGTGGGTTTAATCGTAATCTCAGTCGGTAGAATAGCTGAGTAGATTATGGATAAGCTAGAACTTGAAGGGACGCTATCCCCAAAGAGAGAGTTCAGCTTACAAGACCTATGATTCTGAAGCCCAAGAGAGGGGGTAGACCGATAGTGTTTAATCTGGAGGTATTGGTAAAACACCTTGTTAGGGAGGTCAAACATAGAGTGTAAAGACTCAAAGTCAAGGCGTCTCCAATTCTTATATAAGCAGCCTATGGTTGAGATACCCTTTTCTACCCAAATGGAAAGATAGATATTAGGGATTAGATATTCTAATGCCGTGATTGGGAGGTCCATTCCCCGCAGGTCCAGACAATTGCTAGTTTGTAAGAGGTGTTTCCATGCAAAGATGGAGGGATGCATTGTGTCCAAAAAGGGAGGTGAATTCCCCAAGACGTGAGCTGCCAGCAATGTTTTCAGGGATTTCCTCTTCACAAAATGTTCCTCAATCTAAATACATTTTTGCAGGCTAGCAGGTAGCCACCATTCCCTGACCTGATCTCCTAGACTAGCAATGTAATACTTATAAAGGTTTGGGACTCCCAGTCCACCTTTCCTCAAGGGAGGATATAAGGTAGAGGTATTGACTCTAGGACGTTTCTCCCCCCATGCGAACTGTAGCATAGAGGTCTGTAATTACTGTATATAGTGTTTGGGTATTTTTAGAGGTATGCACCGAAAGCGGTACAAAATCTTTGGTAGGATTAACATCTTTACTGCATTTATCCTCGCGATCCAGGACAAGTAGAGAGATGAGTACTTAAGGTAATCCCTTCTTAGTTCGTCCGCCAAAGCATTAAAGTTGAGGGGGATCATTCTTTTAATAGCAGGGGGTAATAGGATTCCCAAGTAGGTGATATGGTCATCAGTCCACTTGAACTTAAACCTCTGCTGGATGTGGCCCCTGGCTTCATCTTGAAGATTCAGGAGGAGAATGCTGGATTTGGAGATGTTTAGCTTATAATTGGATATATTCTGTGTACACATAGCTTCTAACAGGATTCATTCTGAGATACAATCACATATATCTGGGGTAACACCTCCAATAATTGTCAGCGTATGTAATTTATCAATATGGAAAACCTTAAAACGAATCTTTATCATCTCATTTTTATAGATCCAAAAATCTCTTCTGATAAATTTTATAATATATCTTTATAGTGGTTGGCACTTTTTTCTGATGTGAAGCTTCAGATCCTCTGCAAATAACATGCTTAAAGAGAACGTGTCGTCAGAAAATGACCTATTGTTTAAATCACGTTTTTATATTTAACACATTTTTAAAGAATTTTTTAATGCTGTGTGAGGCAGTGACAGGAGTCATTTATGATGGGAGATATGTGTCACCCAGAATGCTGCAGGAAGCATTTTAAAAAGGGTTTTGTTTGCACTGGGAACGTGTCACCAAGGTGCCTGGCCTTGGTGGAGTAAAGGCCCCTAGGTTAGGTTTCCACTAAGGTAGTTGGTGGACGAGGGCGTGGCTAAGCAGGACATGTGAGAGGACGTGTGTCTGCCGGGCTCCCCTGCACCATTAGCTCGGTTATCCTTAAAAAAAACTGCTGATATTGTGCTGCCACAGCGCTGACTGTGCCTCTTATAGACCCGAGACCCCTCCGGTGTACAGCGGGACCGACAGCCCCTGACCATGACAAAGAAAAAAGGAGCAGAGAAAGAAATCCATGATGGCGCCGTAGCGGCAACATCGGGGCGCCAGGGCCGCGCAGCAGAAGCACAGCGTGAAGCTGCAGCCAAACTGGAGAAATATACCCGAACATCTTCTGCCCTAGGTGGAAGCGGAGCACGAAAACGGCAAGTACTTGAACAAGAAGAGTTAAATATGGAGTCTGATAATGAAGGAGAGGGGTCTGAAGGGGTGAACATTGAAAGACTCAGTAGATATCACGTCTTACAGACGGATGACAAGGATGTAGATTTAGAGATACAAGAAGCAGATCCAGATGAACCGACCCTAAAAGATGTTATGCGTGCTATCACTAAGTGCGGCAAATCACTAAACACCCTCACTGTACAAGTGGGAGCTATAAAGGAAGACATTTCCATTGTCAGACATGACTTAAAGAAGTTGGCAAAATGTACAACAGCGCTAGAGGACCGGATGGGAAGTGTTGAAGACGCCATACCATAAATAAAAAGAGATCTAATGGAATATACTTGGCAGATAACTGCACTTGCAGCCAAACAAGATGACTTAGAAAATTGGTTTCGCCAAAATAATGTTAGACTAGTAGGGGTGCCTGAGAAAACAGAAGGGGCAAACCCCACAGAATTTTTTGAGTCATGGCTAAAAGAAAAAATTGGAGCGTTGACACCACTTTTTGCTGTTGAAAGGGCTCATAGGGTCCCAACTCGCCCATTGCCACCGGGTGCACCCCCAAGACCTGTATTGATGAAAATACTGCATTACAGAGACCGGGACATTATCTTGAGGAAAGCTAGAGACTTGCCTGACCTTACTATCAACGAACACAAGATGTCACTCTTCCCCGACTTCTCACAGGAAATACAGAAAAGGAGAGCGAGATTCCTGGACATTAAACGACGCTTGAGGTCACTAAATGTATCGTACTCTATGTTATACCCAGCTAAATTGAGAGTAGCCGCACTGGGCAGCACCATTTTCTTCGAGGGGCCGAAGGAGGCGATGAGATGACTTGATCGTCATGAAGGACAACTGGCGGAGGAAAGAAACTAAAAGACCTACAGTGATAAGAGTCATGTACAAGCACAAGTATCATGTCCACTCCTAGTCTGGATGTATGTATGTACGTGAGAATGGCTAGATAATGTGCAAGGTATAGCCTGAAAGACAGAGAGGGTCGGTTGAATACTATGAGAAAGAGAGAGATAAATAATACAGCATGAAGGCTATAATAATCTAACCAAAAGAGGTGCAGGGGGCTAGGATGTGCTTTGTTTGCAATTTGTGTTTATATATTAACACTAAGTTAAGAGTTAAACGATTAGTGACGCCACCCTGTGATTTGGTGGTTTAACTAACCAACAGCGGTCAGCCTCGGCGGCAGGTACTATTTTGTCCCGCTGGCATGTACAACAGGTGTTCTAGTGGGGACCTGCTGGGGAGGCCGGAGCTTTAAAACTGCCTTTATAGAGGCAAAAGAAGTTTGAGGGGTGTTGTAATATACATTGTGGGAACTGCAACCATGTTATTTGAGGTCAGAAGAGAAGGACGTAAGAACCTTTGTTGTGCAACGAGGATGTGCCGTCCTGGGACCGCTGTTCCTGGACAGATTCAAGGGCCCATTTATTACATAAAATCTGAGTATGACGGGGATGGTTAGGTTCTTAAGCTGGAATGTTAGGGGAGTAAAATAAGCCAATAAAAGAAGAGCCATATGGGATAGCATAAAACAATACCAACCTTTAGTATGTTGCCTCCAAGAGACCCATTTAGGGACAGACCAAACTCAGTTACTTAGTCCTCAATGGGCAGGGCATTGTTTATATGCCACTTACTCTACATATGCGAGAGGAGTGAGTATCCTCATCCATAAGAATATAGCATTCACATGTCTATCACAACATATAGATGCAGAGAGGAGATACAGTATACATGTATGCCACCGCCATATTCGCTGCTGGTGGATAAGAAAGTACTGGCTTTTGTAGCGGCGTTACCTGACATCCCGGTAATAATGTTGGAAGATTTTAGTAATGTTATACGCCCTGGCATGGATAGAATGAGTATGGGTACACAAAACACGGCATATCAAACCACACCATTTGAGAGATTAATACAAGAGGCACTCCTGCTAGATTACTGCAGATTGGAGAACGCGCACACTAAACATTACTCCTGCTACTCTAGTACATATAGCTCATTATCTAGGATAGATTTAATATTAGGTAATGTCGCAATGGGACAAATAATTCAAGAAATACAATACTTACCATGTAGAATATCGGACCATTCTCCAGTACTAGCGGTAGCCAATTTTTCGCCTCCCGTGCTAAAAGGCATTATGGTATTAAAATGTAATCCATACTGGCTACACGTACTGCCAGGCGTTGCTGGCATAGGGGATAAGGTAAAATAATTAATTGAATATAATCTACCCTTGGCTTCTAAGCTAGTAGTTTGGGATACCATGAAGGCCTTCTTAAGAGGACTATTAATTGCAGACGTAAATAAAATAAAAAATGAAACAAGAGCTACAGTGCAGAAACTAATAATGGATGTAGAAACTGCAGAGTCGGCCGATATCACTAACCCAGCTACTGAGCTAGAGGAAAAATGGAAAGAGGCCCAACAAAAACTGAATGATAGACTGATATTAAATGCAAGGAATAAACGGTTCTTTCAAAAACGGTCGTATTACGAAGAAGGGGAAAAAGCTGGTAAACTGTTAGCAATGGTTTCTAAGGCTCAACAACAATCAACCTATATTGCTGCTCTTACAAAACACGGAGGGGGTAATCCATACGGCACCCGAACAAATAACTAGGATCATGCACTCGTTTTACTCTTCTTTGTACGAGTCCAAGACGTGTGCATCAGATGAAGAGCTGCAGCAGTTTTTATCACCATTAAAAATTTGCCCGTTATGTGAAGAGCAAAGAACTATGCTTGATAGTCTTATAACTATAAAGGAAATGGAGGTGGCTCTAGGAGATATGTCTAACAATAAGGCCCCGGGGAAGGACAGACTACCGATAGAAATATATAAAACGTATGCTTCAGTACTTCTACCCCAATTACTAGAAGTTTGTAAGGAGGCCAAAGAGATGGGGCGACTACCAGCATCTATGAATGAAGCCATTATAGTGGTAATACTGAAACAAGGAAAAGATATTTTGGAAGCAGAATGCTATAGGCCCATCTCTCTACTCCAGGTAGATGTAAAATATTGGCAAAAGTAATGGCAAACCGTTTAAATGCCGTAATAACCTCCCTCATTCATAGTGACCAGGCCGGTTTTATGGCAAATATGTTGACAGCGGGATATATATTAAGCGATTATATTTGAATATACAGGCGAGCCGGGTCCACACCTCTGATGCAGCGTTTGCATCTCCTGATGTGGCCAACGCGTTTGACAGTGTGGAATGGCGGTACCTGTGGACAGTGCTTAAGAGAATGGGCTTTGGCTCTGAGTTCATAAAATGGATACAATTGTTATATGCTTGCCCCAGTGCTACAATAAGAGTGAATGGTAGTCTCTCAGATTCGTTTGAGCTGCATGGAGGGACGAGACAGGGATGTCCGCTGTCACCGCTGCTGTTTGAGGTGGCAGTGGAACCCTTGGCAGAGGCCTTGAGGACTGCCAGATCAGTGACAGGTTTTCACTATGGGACTCTAATTGAAAAAGTCGCCCTATGTGCGGATGATTTGCTTCTATTTTTAGATAACTGGGGAACATCTCTCCCGGAAGCCATGACAATTATCAATAATTTTGGCCAGATATCTGGACTGGTCATTAACTGGTCAAAGTCAGTTCTGATGACACTGGCTAACGGGGGAAGCTAAACCCCAAATAGTTCAGCGGGCTTACAAATACTTAAGTCCTAAAATACTTGGGAATACAGGCATCAGCCTATACACGGGGATTTAAAGACTTGAACCTAACACCTTTGCTTAAGAAGTTCAGAGGCAAAGAACAAGCATGGACTAGACTGCCCCTTACTATAATTGGACGCACCGATATATTAAAAATGATTCTTATGCCCCAACTTTTATATCTTATCCATAATGCCCCGAAATGGATTCCACTCCGGTTCTTTCATAAGGTCATTGCCATATTTAGAGACTCAATATGGAAGAGAAGTACTCTGCATATAAAACTCACTACATTACAGAGACCAAAAACACAAGGGGGTCTAGCCATACCAGACCCATGGGTGCACTATCTAGGAGCCCAGCTACAACATATCAGAGGATGGGGGGATGGAGAGAAGATAAATACAGCAGGAAGGATAGCGAAGCATCTCCTTGATCGACCATGTCTAATGACGGCCTTAGAAGATGGTACCTTTCATGTCAGAGGCAACCAATACCATCTGCTACGTACAACACATAAAGTATGGTGGAAAGCCAGAGATATGGCCAAAATATCTGGATATACAATATTTACTCCCATTTGGCCTAATTACATGTATAAAGAGATAGACAAAGTATCAGATATACAGATATGGGATAGATATGGACTTAATAGGATGTCTCAATTATTCACTGAAAAAACCTTAAAGGAGTTTGCGCAGTTACAAAGAGAATTTAAAATACCCCCAAAAATTATTTTATCTGTATTTACAACTAATACACGCCCAGGAGAAACTAGAGAGTATTATACCCGCGTGAAAACATACCATTATAGATCTCACAGCATCACATGGACATACAGGTGGGGTGATATCCCTCCACTATAGAACTCTCATGGAAATGCAACATAAAAACAGGGCATTACAACTACATGAAAAATGGAAAAATGATATTGGAGAATTGACAGAGGAAAAATGGGAGAGAGTGCTACAAGAGTACCCAGAGCTAGCGGTGAGCGAAACGCACAGGGTATCACAATCATACTTGCTTCATAGAGTATATAGAACCCCAGTGATGATGAAAAGGATAGGCTATCGGGTGGATGACAAATGCCCAAGATGTGATACGCATAATGCAGATTTAATACACCTTATGTGGAACTGTCCAAGACTTAGAAGATATTGGGCAGAAGTCATGGAACTAATAAATACTGTATTTCACTTAAATGTAGAGGTTTCGCCATTGACGTGTATTCTAGGTTATGTCCAATTACCTCATGGGATGGTAAAGACAAAAACGGCTATTATGCGTATCTTGTATCAGGCAAGGAAAGGTATTGCACAACATTGGATTGATCAGCAGCCTCCGAAGGTACAGGAATTAGGAAAGATATGTATATCAAAAGAGAGGTTCTGTTAAACAATTTGAAGTAATCTGGTTTTCATGGATGAAGCACTAAAGTACTACTTGAGGGCTCAGTGAGATAGCAGGATAGATAATACTGGAGGTACCGATTGTTAACACTTTAGGGAAGTATGAAAGATGAATGTATGGACGGTATGCAAGGTACCACTATAGGAACAGGACAAACCATATGTAAGAAGCCTAAAGAATCACGAGACGAAACAGGAGGAACATATCATCGGTGTACTTTATTGACAGAACTACTGAGGAAAAACAAACTTGGACCTTTGATTGGTTGCAAACCTAAATGAGGGGAAGGGGGGGGGGGGAGTTGGGGAGATTAAGGGTTTGTGTTACTGTATAATTTGAGGTTTTCGAAAACATAAATAAAAATTATCTGATTTAAAAAAAAGGGAGTTAGTGGACACCATGATAAATAGCATAACTGGGTTGGGCTTTTACTGGGAACAGGCAATGTGCTGGGTGGGTGCCTGTTCCCCATGCTCCAGTCCGGAACTTGGGGCATGCTCATGTCCAGGGATTCTATTTAATCTTGCTGCTGGACTTAGGTGTGTCTCAGTCTGGGGAAGAAAGTAGTCATTGTGAGGTAACACTGTCAGTGGGTGCTGTGATTGTTTTACCCGGCTGTAATACGGATTTATCGGCTGTACTTATTTGGAAAAGCCTAAATAAAGAAGACTTTGATGAACTTAGGGGTGTCCCTGCCTCTGTACACTGGTCAAGTGAGTACGGTTCCTTACAGCTGTTATTTTTAATTGTCCATGTCACTATGTATTTAAACAAAAAACATAAAGTCCTGGAGTTTTTGCGCCGGCCACTAAGCCAAATAATTGGCACAAATTCATGGTCAATACAGATAACTTTACTGCAGCTATCTGCTTATCTGTCATTTTAATCCTGCCTGTAATGATATCACCTCTATATAGATAAGACAGGATCCACCATTCACAATAGATGATATCACATCTTATCTCTTCTTCCCTTGTATAATGATCTCTGCACAGGTCACAGAGCATGCCTAGAGAACTCTCCCATAGAAGTTACTGAGGTCCACTCCTGACCATTGTGTCTATGGACCATGGGGCTGCCATAAAGCAATTTTCTTAATGCTTTCTAAATGCTGTTAAGAAAAGCTCAGGCAAGATGGCCGCCCCCATAAGCATGTTCAGGAAACAGAATAAATATAAAATAAAGATAGATTAGAAAAAAGGAGATGTGTTACTATCTGGTTTTAACTGGCAGAAAACATTTTGGTGACACATTCCCTTTAAAGACAACATACTGGCTACCTGCAGCCACCACTAGAGGGAGCTTACTGAGCACAGTGGTCCCTCCAGTTACATTATTATTTGGTTCTGGGACGATCATTGTAAGTTGAAATCATTGGAACTTGAGTCCATAACTGTATGGAAAAAACTGTAATTGTTTCCAAAGCCCCAAAAATGTAATCTGAGAACAAAGAGAAGTTTTAAGAAAAATAAGCAGATAACCAAGATGGATAAAGCAAGTCCTTACATAAAACAGGAATAGATGCTGGAAGCTGTAGATCACCTTCTGTAATGAGGACATAAGCTCAAGGTCTTGTATATTACTCCCATGTACCATAAAAATGAAATGAAACCGCAGCTCACCTGGTGTCAAAAGGAGCAGAGCTCAACCTGACACAGACAGGGGGCGGTACAGAACATGCAGTACCACAGAGGAGCTGGATCTGAGTTGGAGGCATTGTATGTTGAGTCTAGTTTCCACTAACTGGTCCAGAAAAGACCATTGTATGTTGCAAATATTGTATCCTGAGGCTTTGCATCCTGAGTCTTACCACTGAGTGCACTGCATAACAGTATGCACTAAACTCTTAAGCTCCCTCTAGTGGTGACAGTAGGTGACAGATTTCATACACTGTATTAAAGACAGAACTGTGACTACTATATAAAAAAAAAAATGTATCACTGCAGAATGTTAAATCTAATTAGATTTTTTATTTTTTTTTTAAAGGTGTTTTGGGGAGAAAATTCATTGTGGACATTGAAATTTGACTTTCCTATGAAACAGACTGCAATGGAACGCATGTCTCATAAGAATAGAAGAACACATTTACCTCAACATATTCTGAAGTGCTAAAAAAGGGATTGCCATCATTTTACATCAGTTTCTGTCCCCGGTGGGGATCTCACTTCACATTTTAAAAACACATACTAGAGCCAGTTTCATAGGACACATTAATAAGGGTCAGGGATTTATTTTTCCTATTTAGAGATCCATATCCCTGCTTCTCCTCATATACCGTATTTTTCGCTTTATAAAACGCACCTGATGATAAGATTCACCTAGGTTTTTGAGGAGAAAAATAAGAAAAAAATATTTTGACCCGAAAGGTGTGCTTTTGGTGGGTTTTGAACTAATGTTGGTCTGTGGATGACACTATTATGGGAGGTCTGTGGATGACACACTGTTATGGGGGCATCTGTGGATGATGCATTGTTATGGGGGCATCTGTGGATGATGCATTGTTATGGGGGCATCTGTGGATGATGCATTGTTATGGGAGGTCTGGTTGACACACTGTTATGGAGGGGATCTGTGGATGACGCACTGTTATGGGGGCATCTGTGGATGGTGTATTGTTATGGAGGATCTGTGGATGACACTGTTATGGAGGATCTGTGGATGACGCACTGTTATGGGGGATCTGTGGATGACACTGTTATGGGGATCTGTGGATGACGCACTGTTATGGGGGATCTGTGGATGACACACTGTTATGGGGATCTGTGGATGACGCACTGTTATGGGGGAATCTGTGGATGACACTGTTATGGAAGATCTGTGGAAGACACACTGTTATGGGGATCTGTGGATGACACACTGTTATAGGGGAATCTGTGGATGACACTGTTATATAGATCTATGGATGACACTGTTATGGGGTATCTGTGGATGACACTGTTATAGGGGGGATCTGTGGATTACACTGTTGGGGGGGGGATCTGTGGATGACACCGTTATGGGGAAGGGATCTGTGAATGACACTGTTATGAGGGGATCTGTGGATAACACAAAGCATCTTATAGTGACCCCAATACACCAGGCCCCGCTCACAGCAGTCTTTACATGTTACATGCCTTTTGGGGGGAAAAAGTGCGTTTTATAAAGCGAAAAATACGGTAATAAAAGCTGCTGACAGACACCAATACAGGGAGCTCAACGAACACAGCTAGTAGTGAGTTCAATGGGATCTTTATAAATCTGTATTCACTTAGCTCAGTGGGTGACCCAGGTGTACTATACGTTATATATAAATGAGTGGACTCTGCAGCTCATGGACGTGTGCTTACTGCTCAGATAGTTCGCTATGGCCATAACCCTGAAGTGATCTATAGAGTAAATAAATAAGCATCTAACAATAGATTTAAAGTCTTATGTTGAAAATATTGGTGCGGGGGTGACCAATGAACACTAAATTACATCAGGGTGGGAATTAACAATGGTCATTTTTTTTCTCATCAGAATTTCCAGACTACTGGAAAAGTAATTACTAATATACGTATCTGCCCAGCACCTCATTGTGCATGGCATTAGAGTAATGGTGGGAGGACTACAGATGATGTCAACTGGAAAATACCATTGGCGACACATTGCATAATACGTCCAGGATTGTAGTATAGTACCTTCTACCGTATGATACAATAATGGTGACGATTTCTCATTGTCTCTGCAATTTCCAATAGTGTCAGATGTATTAGTCACCGTATGTGATGAATAAAACCACAAGAGGAAGTTCTGCCCAAGCAGAAGGCCTAATCACGGCATGAAAACTCCTAGAGTGTGAGGACACGGCTCACATCAGCCACTGACAGGGTCCTCCGAAGAAATCAGAGGAGAGATTTAACCCTATCTCGTCCCACTCATATTACACTGCATATTGTCTGATTAACCACTCACACATTTCTAGGAGATCTCTTCCCAGTGAGAAATCTCCTTCATACAGTGCCTCCAACTAGGACACTATGTCTGCTATGTTCTCAAACGGTGAGATGGATCCTCTAAACCAGTGGTTTTCAACCTTTTCACGCCAAGTACCTCCTAGTAACTGGAAGTTCTAACCGACTACCCCCAAGGATGCGAACAGAGATAAATGTTAACAAAATATGGCGATTATCACGCTGCTGTCATAGACTCTGTTCTAAGCCTCTGTCAGCAGTACCTCCTTTCTCAGGCTTGAGAAACGTCACAATCACATGGGTGAATAAAAGATCTTTTAAATATTATTTCACCTTTTTAGAGTGTGCTACTTTTTTGCATTGGGAGATAGATATCTGATATATAGATATCTGATAGATAGAAAGACAGATAGATAGCCATTGAGGAGCTGAAAGAAAAAGCATGCAAGACCTTCTACAACATCAGAAGACGACTGTACCACCTCAAAGCACCCGTGAGGGTCTGGCTTAAAATCTTTGACTCCATCATTGCACCAATCCTCCTGTATGGCAGTGAAGTCTGGGGCCCTCACACGTACCCCGACTGGTCAAGATAGGATTCCAGCCCAACAGAAATATTCCACCTGGAATTCTGTAAGCATCTCCCCCAGGTCCATCGGAGCACCTCTAACAGTGCCTGTCGATGGGAGCTGGGCAGATTCCCTCTACACTTTACAATACAGAAGAGGGCGCTATCATTCTGGAGCCATCTATATGGTAGTAGTGAAGGCTGCTATCACCATAAAGCCTTGCTACACCAAAGGATCCCAGGCAAAGCAAAGCCCCAAAATCAACTTACTGAAACTCAGAAAATCACCCCACACCATCTCACAAAAGCCGGGATCAGGAACACAGTAAACAAGAGACAAGAGGAATACGTCAGTGAATGGAGGAAGGAGGTGAGAGCATCCCAGAAGCTGACTGTGTACCAGAGCCTGCAGAGATACTACAAACTCACCCCATATCTGGAGAAACTAGGGAACCCCGGAGACCGGAAAAACCCTGAGCCGCTACAGACTGAGTGCCCACAGCCTGGCCATTAAATCTGGATGGCATCGACAGAGCTACAGTGAGGAACAAGTTCTCCCACTTAGAAATCATGGAGGGGTCTGAAATTCACATTGTAGGTGCATTCCTACAAAAAAAATAAAAAATCAGTCTCACAATAAATGGCCCCATTCATCCTCTCCTTAATACAGTGCAGTTGTCCTGTCCCCTTCGTAGAAAAGCACCCTCAAAGCATGATGTTACCACCCCCATGCTTCACAGTAGGGATGGTGTTCTTGGGATGCAACTCATCCTTCTTTTTCCTCCAAACACGAGGAGTGAAGTTTAGACTAGTTCTACTTTGGTCTCATCTGACCACATGACTTTCTCCTATGCCTTCTCTGGTTCATCCAGATGGTCACTGGCAAACTTCAGACGGGCCTGGACATGTGATGACTTGAGCAGGGGAACCTTCTCTGCAATGCATGATTTGAAACCATGACGGCGTAGTGTTCTACCGACAGTGACCATTGAAACTGTGGTCCCAGCTCTCTTCATGTCTTGACCAGCTCCTCCCTTGTAGTTGTGGGCTGATTCCTCACCTTTCTTATCATCAGTGATACCCCACGAGGTGAGATCTTGCATGGAGCCCCAGTCCGAGGGAGACTGACAGTCGTCTTTAGCCCATTAACAATTGCCCCAACACACAAAGCTGCTTGACAATTGCCCCGTAGCCCTTTCCAGCCTTGTGGAGGTCCACAATTTTGTCTCTGATGTCTTTTGACAGCTCTTTGGTCTTGCCAATGGTAGTAGTTGGCATCTGACTAACTGTGGGGTGGACCGGGGTCTTTAAAGAGCTCAGACAGGTGCTACTAAGTTAGATTAATGAGTGGAGTAGAGGTGGACTTTTTAAAGACACAGTAACAGGTCTTTGAGAGACAGAATTCTTGCTGTTTCTCAGATATTCAAATACTTATGTTCAGCAGTGCAAGACAAATAACTTCATACAATGTGATTTCCTAAATTTAGTTTTTTTTATTCAGTCTCTCAGAGTGGTAATGAACCTACAATGTGAATTTCAGACCCCTCCATGATTTCTAAGGGGAGAACTTGCAAAATTGCAGGGTGTTTAAATAATTCTGTTCCTCACTGTACATGCCTAGAGAAAGTAGACTGTGCCAGCAGTGCTACCTGGAGGCGGTGAAGGATGAGGTCCACTTCCTGATATACTGTTCCAAATACTCCGCAGTGAGGGACATCCACTTTAGGAGACTCTCTGATCTACTCCCATACTTCAGCTCCATGGAGAAGGAAGAGAAACTGCCCATCCTTCTGGGAGAGGAAGATAACACTGTGGACATAGTAGCACAATATATCAGTGCCTGCCACAGACTGAGAAGAGCGTGATACGCCATGGACTCCGATACCCTGACCCAGGGTATGTCCCCATTCCTCAACCCCCTATTTCCCCCATGCTTTGGCAATACTAATGTATAATTTTAGACCTGCCAATAAAGCTTTATTGATAGATAGATAGATAGATAGATAGATAAATAGATAGACAGATATTAGATAAATAGATAGTCAGATAATAGATAGATAGATAGATAGGGGATAGATATATATAAGGTAGACAGATAGATATAGAAAGATAGATAGATATGAGAGAGAGAGAGATAGATAGATAGATATGATATAGATAGATAGACAGATATGAGATAGATAGAAACATAGATATAGAAAGATAGACAGATATGCGATAGATAGATAGAAACATAGATGTAGAAAGATAGATAGATGTGAGATAGATGGATAGATATGGGATAGATAGATATTAGATAGATAGAAAGATATGAGATATAGATAGATAGATATGAAAGAGAGATGAGAGATAGATAGCAGATAGATAGATAGATAAGAGAGAGAGATATGAGAGACTAAGTTAACAAGACTGTTATTTTGCTGTTTGGCCACATAAGGCCGCTGTTTCCCCACACAACTAATATACTGCTGGATTTCAATATTCATGAGAGGTGGGGTTGAGAAGTGGGAGAAGAAGCAGGAAGTGACGTTCTTGTGAGAAGTAAGAGGAGGTCTCCATCTTGGAAGCACACAGAGAGACACAGAGAGGAGTGAATCGATCTATATCCAAGTGGGAGAGCCTTCTTTTGCTACCAGAGCTGCAGTCAAGAGAAGCTGATCTTGTCCAACACCTGGATCCTGTCCTGAAGAAGTATTTCTGCTGCAGATATCGCTGGTGGGAACTGAGGAGCGAAGCAGCAACTCCATTGTGCCGCACGCGTGTGGAAAGGACATTGTTCAGTTCGCAGTTATCAGCGGAGACAAAGCAGACCCGGGTCGGTAAGACAGACCGTGCACGCAGCTTGTTCTAGTATTGGCGCCTGGAAGATTAAAGACTGTGCTTGAGCCTATAGCTAGTGTGGGGATTCGCTCTGGTAGGCAGGGTAAGCGGACGCAGTACAGAGGCAAAAACAAGGTTGTAAAGCAAAGTTCAGTGTTTATTCACACATAAGGAAAAACAAGCCAAAAGTAACGGTGTTCAGTTTTGGTGCCTGTTCACACCACACAAAGTCGGTCCACAGTGTAAAAAACCTTCACATGGTCAGCAGTTTTCCACCAGCAGTCCACAGAAGGCTTTAGAGGCATATGTCCCCAGCATGTGGCTCTCAAGACACAGACTCCACAGCTTCTCTGACATGGAGGATAATCCACCACAGCTGAATGTGCTGGCCGGGTTTTTATATTCTAGCCCAAAACCCGGCCTGGAACCGTGTGGAACAGCCACCCACCCTGCTCTTTGGCTGCTCCAATAAGAACCGGGCCGAATCGGCTTTACAGCCATACTAACCTCGGTGACACGTATCTTACGTCAATGACGGCCCCTTGTTCCTTCTTACACTAGTTAGTTAGGGTTACTGTGTAAGGCTGGCCGCCAGGATTGTGGACTATTCACCATAAGGATTTACAAATTATAAGTCATTGTCCTCACTGGAGATCACAAACCAACTTCACCGTAAATGTAATCCGGTTCAGTGTTGATCGGGAGTAATACCGGCACGTGCCACAGAACCAGTGGTGGGGAAGGGGTAAGGAATTAATATACAGTTGCAAGAAAAAGTATGTGAACCCTTTGGAATGATATGGATTTCTGCACAAATTGGTCATAAAATGTGATCTGATCTTCATCTAAGTCACAACAATAGGCAATCACAGTCTGCTTAAACTAATAACACACAAATAATTAAATGTTACCATGTTTTTATTGAACACACCATGTAAACATTCAGAGTGCAGGTGGAAAAAGTATGTGAACCCCTAGACTAATGACATCTCCAAGAGCTAATTGGAGTGAGGTGTCAGCCAACTGGAGTCCAATCAATGGGATGAGATTGGAGGTGTTGGTTACAGCTGCCCTGCCCTATAAAAAACACACACCAGTTCTAGGTTTGCTTTTCACAAGAAGCATTGCCTGATGTGAATGATGCCTCGCACAAAAGAGCTCTCAGAAGACCTACGATTAAGAATTGTTAACTTGCAAAAAGCTAGAAAGGGTTATAAAAGTATCTCCAAAAGCCTTGCTGTTCATCAGTCTACAGTAAGACAAATTGTCTATAAATGGAGAAAGTTCAGCACTACTGCTACTCTCCCTAGGAGTGGCCGTCCTGTAAAGATGACTGCAAGAGCACAGCACAGACTGCTCAAGGAGGTGAAGAAGAATCCTAGAGTGTCAGCTAAAGACTTACAAAAGAACTCTGGCAAATGCTAACATCCCTGTTAGCGAATCTACGATACGTAAAACACTAAACAAGAATGGATTTCATGGGAGGATATCACAGAGGAAGCCACTGCTGTCCAAAAAAAACATTGCTGCATGTTTACAGTTTGCACAAGAGCACCTGGATGTTCCACAGCAGTACTGGCAAAATATTCTGTGGACAGAAGAAACCAAAGTTGAGTTGTTTGGAAGAAAGACACAACACTGTGTGTGGAGAAAAAGAGGGACAGCACACCAACATCAAAACCTCATCCCAACTGTGAAGTATGGTGGTGGGGGCATCATGGTTTGGGTCTGCTTTGCTGCGTCAGGGCCTGAACAGATTGCTATTATTGAAGGAAAAATAAATTCCCAAGATTATCAAGATATTTTGCAGGAGAACTTAAAGGGACACTGACAGGCCGTTAGAGCATATAAAGTGACATATATTCTTCTATTGGTCTTAATATGCTTAATTAAACTATACCATTATCACCCCTCGCTGCCTTTCCGTTACTTATAAAAAGTGTTTTTATCAATATGCAAATTACCTTACTTTGTGCCCAAGGGGCTGTCCCTCATTCAGTTCTGTGCCCAGCCGTGCGCCAACTGCCCTCTCCTAGTGCCGCCTAGCTCATTAGTATTCACTGCACTAGGCGGCTTTTTTTTCTCCCGACGCAGTGAAATCCTGCTCATGCCCAGCACTATCTTCTACTGGAGCTGGAGGGTGCTGGGGACCCTATCCAGTGCAGGCACGGAGCAACAAGATAAGGCTAATGCCAGGAAGATAGTACTGGGCATGCGCAGGATTTCGCTGCGTCGGGAGAAAAAAAAGTGCAGTGAATACCAATGAGCTGGGCGGCACTAGGAGACGGCAGTTGGGGCGTGGCTGGACACAGAACTAAATGAGGGACAGCACCTTGGGCACAAAGTAAGAAAATTAGCAGATTGATAAAAACACTTTTTATAAGTAACGGAAAGGCAGCGAGGGTTGATAATGGTATAGTTTAATTAAGCATATTAAGACCAATAGAAGAATATATGTCACTTTATATGCTCTAACGACCTGTCAGTGTCCCTTTAAGGCCATCTGTCCACAAGCTGAAGCTCAACAGAAGATGGGTGTTGCAACAGGACAACAACCCAAAGCATAAAAGTAAATCAACAACAGAATGGCTTAAACAGAAGAAAATACGCCTTCTGGAGTGGCCCAGTCAGAGTCCTGACCTCAACCCGATTGAGATGCTGTGGCATGACCTCAAGAAAGCGATTCACGCCAGACATATATAGAAACATAGAAACATAGAATGTGTCGGCAGATAAGAACCATTTGGCCCATCTAGTCTGCCCAATATACTAAATACTATGGATAGCCCCTGGCCCTATCTTATATAAAGGACGGCCTTATGCCTATCCCATGCATGCTTAAACTCCTTCACTGTATTTGCAGCTACCACTTCTGCAGGAAGGCTATTCCATGCATCCACTACTCTCTCAGTAAAGTAATACTTCCTGATATTACTTTTAAACCTTTGCCCCGCTAATTTAAAACTATGTCCTCTTGTAGCAGTTTTTCTTCTTCTAAATATTCTCTCCTCTTTTACTTTGTTGATTCCCTTTATGTATTTAAAAGTTTCTATCATATCCCCTCTGTCTCGTCTTTCTTTAAAGCAATACATGTTAGGGTCCTTTAATCTTTCCTGGTAAGTTTTATCCTGCAATCCATGTACTAGTTTAGTAGCTCTTCACTGAACTCTCTTCAAAGTATCAATATCCTTCTGGAGATATGGTCTCCAGTACTGAGCACAATACTCCAAATGAGGTCTCACTAGTGCTCTGTAGAGCAGCATGAGTACCTCCCACCATCCCAAGAATATTGCTGAACTGAAACAGTTCTGTAAAGAGGAATGGTCAAGAATTACTCCTGACTGTTGTGCACGTCTGATCTGCAACTACAGGAAACGTTTGGTTGAAGTTATTGCTGCCAAAGGAGGTTCAACCAGTTATTAAATCCAAGGGTTCACATACTTTTTCCACCTACATTGTGAATGTTTACATGGTGTGCTCAATAAAAACATGGTAACATTTAATTATTTGTGTGTTATTAGTTTAAGCTGACTGTGATTGTCTATTGTTGTGACTTAGATGAAGATCAGATCACCTTTTATGACCAATTTGTGCAGAAATCCATATCATTCCAAAGGGGTCACATACTTTTTTTGCAACTGTATATAGTTCAGTAGGATTGTAAGCTTTTGTGCTGCACCGCAGGCTAATCCATTCCTTGCATTCCGTACAATTGTTCCCGCCTTTAGGGTAATAACAGGTACGGCGAGGCAGTGGTATTTGTGCCCGCCATAGGCAAAATTATAGTAATTGTGTTCCCCAGCAAACATCAGGGGGCGCCGTGCTGTGCAGCACAAGAGTCTCGGCCCCAGTTGAGTGTATGTAAATTTACTTTGCATGTGGGGTTATGTTTGATATCACTCTTCATTAAAGTTTGTTTTGCAAGAGCTGGTGTCGGAATTACTTTCTTAGTTTGTTACTTTGCTGTTACCTGGGGAACGCACCCCGGTACACAGCTTACAACTTGGCGTAGTTGGCAGGATACAGCGACCGTAATGGACGGGAACGCGGCGGGAGACATTCCCCCTGGTTCCAATGGCGCCGGATCAGGATCCAGCTCAGGGTGCGCCTGCGCAAGGCCAGCTTACCCCCAACGCCATGTCCACCCCGGTAGGATACATCCCCGTGGGGGCACTGTTGCGTCATCTTCCAAAATATGACGGTAGAAACATGACGTTGCAGGACTGGACTGAAAGGGTGTGGAGCGCAGTTAGAATGTGTAACCTGACCCCCGAGTTGTGGGCAGAGGTTGCATTGGGGGCTCTAGAGGGCGACATCAGACGGACAGTGATGGTAAGGCCCGAGAGAGACACCCTAGAGAAAATATTCTCCCTGCTGGAGAGAGCCCAGGGGAGACATGCTAAAGTAGTGCAGTTACGGAGCCACTTCTTCAACCGACCACAGCGAGAGGGCGAGACTCTGATGCAGTACTCTAATGCCCTACAGGAAACGCTCAATGAGATACAGCGGCGAGATCCTGAGGCCATGGGAGCCTTTTGGGAGGTGGGCTGGCTACTAAGAGACTAGTTCATACTGGGGCTCTCCAACAAGTTCCTACAGGACAAGCTTCAAGAGATGACCCGGATGGCGGCCGACATGATATTCTACAGTGTCTACCAAGCTGCTGTGGAGAGAGAGGAAGAGCACATGCCTGTGGCGGCAAGAGTAGTGAGTGGCACCCTTGCTACAAGGGACCGGTCGGGGGTCTGAAGAATCCGAGTCCCTAAAGGATGTGGTACAGGCCCTGCAGACAGAATTAAGAGGACTTCGGCTAGAAGTGTCCCAGATGAAGGCGGAAACATCCCGGTCTCCAGCATCTCGTGCCACTCCATCCAAGAGGACCCAGGTGTGGGGGCACATCAAAAGAGGGCCCCTCTGCTGGACTTGTCAACAGTACGGCCATATGGCCAAAGAGTGCCACGAACTGATGGAGTCCGAGCCGACGTTAAACTTCCGACCTCCGCAGTAGATGGGCGTCCTGCGGCAGTACACCAGAAGCTAAGCCTTATGCGTGAGGAACACGACCTGTATGCCAGCAGCCCCATTATGGAATCCAAGTTGGAAGGGCAGAAGGTACGCTACCTAGTCGGAGTGCACCCTTATATCTCTGCAGTTCTTCGAAAGACACTTTAGACATATGATGAAGCCAGAAGACGGGAGCGTCATCAGGCTGACAGCTGCCAATAACAGAGAGTTGGACGTACGAGGGATAGTCTGAATGCGGGTCCGACTGTTTGGACAAGACTTCGGCAAGAAGGGGGTCATGCTGGTGGACCGTCGATTCCGAAAAGGAATGGACGTGACCATAGGTATGAATGTACTGAGAGACCTATACTATCAACTCTATGCCAAGGAAGGGCCAAAGTATTGGCAACAAGCCACCTGTCACGGAAGGTGTACAAGAAACAAGACAATGCAAAATGAATATATGACTCACTAGATCCAAAACTAAGGAACAAAAGGGAGACCCCTGCATAAGACCTGGCACTCTCCCTGCTTGCTCAGCCTATGCGAAAATCCCAATGGTGGATGATCTCATATATTTACGTACCTCGACTATATACCACCTGAACACCCTACAATAGTGAGGGGACACGACCACCGGCTCCCTACACTAGACACGGAGGGAGTCAGGGTCACCTGGGATCCAGCAAACAGAAAATCACAAATAAATGTACAGCACTTATCTTGTAGAAGGCTGGAAAATAGGATCAGCATGCACACACACTCCAGGAAGTTGTATAAGCCGCACACTAATGCATTATGGGGAGGAATTTAAAGGGATGCAATCAGTCCAATTACATGACAGCTGAGAGAGGCTAACGAGATGAGGAACTGAAATTCAAAACAAAGAAAACTCAAGGAGGAGGTTCTGAAAGGCTTCTGTCAGAGCTTCTCAGCTGTCTGGTTGTGACAGTACCCCTCCCTCTACGAGTGGACCCCGGACACTCAGAGCCCACCTTCTCAGGATGGGACCTATGGAAAGCCCTGATGAGACGGGTGGCCTTAATGTCCGTCACTGGGACCCACATCCTCTCCTCAGGACCATAACCCTCCCAATGAACGAGGTACTGGAGAGAACCGCGGACAAGACGAGAATCCACAATCCTAGAGACCTGAAATTCAAGATTCCCATCCACCATAATTGGAGGAGGAGGCAAAGGCGAGGGTACAATGGGTTGAACATAAGGTTTCAATAAGGACTTATGAAAAACATTATGGATCTTCCAAGTCTGAGGAAGATCAAGACGGTAGGCAACAGGATTGATGACAGACAGGATTTTGTAAGGCCCAATAAACCTAGGACCCAACTTCCAGGAGGGAACCTTCAATTTGATATTCTTGGTAGACAACCACACCAGATCACCAACATTCAGGTCCGGACCAGGCACACGTTTCTTATCTGCCACACGCTTATATCTCTCACTCATGCTCTTTAGATTATCCTGAATCTTTTGCCAAATAGAAGACAAAGACGAGGAGAATCTGTCCTCATCAGGTAAACCAGAAGACCCCTCTCCCGAGAAAGTCCCAAACTGCGGATGAAACCCATATGCACCAAAAAATGGTGACTTATCAGAGGACTCCTGACGACGGTTATTTAAAGCAAACTCAGCAAGGGACAAAAAAGAACACCAATCCTCCTGATTCTCCGCCACAAAACAGCGCAGATATGTCTCCAGATTCTGATTGACGCGCTCTGTTTGGCCATTCGACTGTGGGTGGAAAGCAGAAGAGAATGACAACCGAACCCCCAAGCGAGAACAGAAAGCCTTCCAGAATCTGAAAACAAACTGTGTGCCCCTATCAGAGACTATGTCTGAAGGAATACCATGCAATTTGACAATGTGATCAATAAATGCCTGTGCCAGCGTCTTAGCATTGGGCAAACCAGGAAAAGGGATGAAATGCACCATTTTGCTAAAACGGTCCACCACCACCAGAATCACAGTCTTCCCCGAGGAACGAGGCAGGTCCGTTATGAAGTCCATGGACAGATGTGTCCAAGGACGGGAAGGAATGGGTAAGGGAAGGAGAGGACCTGATGGCCGTGAATGAGGGACTTTAGCACAAGCGCAAGTCTCGCAGGCTGCCACAAAACCCTCAACCGACTTACGAAGTGCAGGCCACCAGAATCTCCGAGCGATGAGATCCACTGTGGCTCTTGCCCCCGGGTGCCCAGCAAGGACCGTATCGTGGTGCTCCTTAAAAATCTTGTGTCTTAAAGCGAGAGGCACAAACAACCTCCCAGGAGGACAAAGATCAGGAGCCAATGACTGGGCTGCCTGCACCTCTGCCTCCAATTCATTAAAAAGAGCAGAGACCACCACACCTTCAGCCAAAATGGGACCCGGGTCTTCAAAATTCCCACCTCCCGGAAAACAACGTGACAGGGCATCTGCCTTCACATTCTTAACCCCAGGGCGGAACGTGACAACAAAATTAAACCTTGAAAAGAACAAAGACCATCTGGCCTGTCTCGGGTTCAGACGCTTGGCTGACTCCAAGTAGGCCAGATTTTTATGGTCAGTAAACACGGTAATAGGGTGTCTGGCTCCCTCTAGCCAATGGCGCCATTCCTCAAAAGCCAACTTGATGGCCAACAATTCCCTATCTCCCACATCGTAATTTCTCTCTGCGGAGGAGAGTTTCTTCGAGAAAAAGGCACACGGTCGCCATTTGGCAGGAGAGGAACCCTGAGACAAAACCGCACCCACACCCACCTCAGAAGCATCAACCTCAACTATGAAGGGTAGAGAAATATCAGGTTGTACCAAGATGGGAGCGGAAGCAAAACTCTCCTTGATATTAGAAAAGGCCTTACGCGCCTCTACCGACCAGGAAGAAAAATCTACCCCCTTTCTGGTCATATCAGTGAGTGGTTTAACAATAGAGGAATAATTCAAAATGAACTTCCTGTAATAATTGGCAAAGCCCAAAAAACGCATCAGCGCCTTCTGATTCTCAGGAAGCTCCCACTCAAGCACAGCGCGGACCTTCTCGGGGTCCATGCGAAAACCAGAAGCGGAGAGAAGAAACCCCAGAAATTGAATTTCTGGAACCGCAAACACACATTTTTCCAGTTTCGCGTATAATTTATTCTGCCGCAGGATGAGCAAGACCTGACGTAAGTGTTCCTTATGAGTTTTGAAATCGGGAGAAAAAATCTAAATGTCATCCAAATACACTAATACAAATTTTCCCATTAAATGATAAAAAATGCTGTTCACGAAATGCTGAAAAACGGCTGGGGCATTCATCAAACCAAAAGGCATAACCAAATTCTCAAAATGGCCCTCAGGGGTATTGAAGGCCGTCTTCCATTTGTCTCCTTCTCTGAACTTGACCAGGTTGTATGCCCCTCTTAGATCTAATTTGGAAAAGACTTTAGCCCCAACAATCTGGCTAAACAGGTCCGGGATCAGAGGAAGCGGATAAGGGTCACGAATAGTGATACTGTTCAGCTCCCTGAAATCCAGACAAGGTCTTAAAGAACCATCTTTTTTCTTAACAAAGAAAAAACCAGCGGCAACAGGTGACTTCGAGGGTCGTATGTGTCCTTTTCTCAGACTCTCCGAGATAAAAGCACGCATAGCGACCCTTTCAGGTTGGGAAAGATTGTATAAACGAGATTTAGGGAGCTTGGCGCCTGGGATGAGATTAATAGGGCAATCGTACTCCCTGTGCGGGGGCAAATCCTGAACTCCACTCTCAGAGAAGACATCCGAAAATTCAGAGTGAAAAGGTGGTACAGTCTTAGTAGAAACCTCAGAAACAGATGTCGTGAGGCAATTCTCTCTGCAAAAGTCACTCCAACCATTTATTTGCCTCGCTTGCCAATCAATGGTGGGGTTATGTTTAGTGAGCCAGGGTAGCCCCAACACAAGAGGAGTAGGTAATCGCTAAGGACGAAACATGACACATCCTCAACATGATCATCACTCACAATTAAACGAATATTGTGAACTATGCCCTTTAATGATTTCTGAGAAAGTGGAGCGGAATCAATAGCAAAAACAGGAATATCCTTTCCCAAAGTGCACACCTGGAAACCATGAGTTATCGCAAAATGATTATCAATGAGATTGACAGCTGCTCCACTATCTACAAAAATCTCACAAAAAATTATCTTGCTCTCTAGCGCCACCCTGGCAGGCAGGACAAAACGGGAACTACAAGCAAACGGAAAACCTTAAATTTCCGCCTCAACCCTGCCAATAGTAACAGATGGAACATTTTTAAAAGATTTTTTCCTTTTTGTTTCTTTATTACTCCCAGAAAACTGCCTGAATCTCCTAGAGGGACAAACATTTGCCAAATGATTTATACCTCCACAACAAAAACAAACCTTCCCATGCGGGCTGAATCTTCTATTGTCAGAGGCAATCAACCCCAGCTGCATGGGCTCCTGCTCAGAAGGGGCTGACAGCGACTGAGACCCCTGCGCATAGAATGAGACCGCTGCACTGTCCTGGGACTGAGTATGACAGGAAGGAGCGATCTCTCCTCTCTCTCTAAGATGCCTGTCAATACGAACGGCCTGAGACATAGCACAGTCCAAGGAGATAGGCCTCTCATGAAAGGCAAATGCATCTTTCAATCCCTCTGAAAGACCATGGCAAAATTGACTTCGGAGTGCAGCATCATTCCAACCAGTATCAGCTGCCCATCTCCGAAATTCTGAGCAGTATATCTCTGCGGATTGTTTACCCTGGCATAACAGACGTAGTCTAGCCAAAGCAACACGATCCGGATCATCATATATCTGACCCAGGGCTAAAAAGAAATCATCCACTGAACGGAGGGGCCGTGCCCCCACCGGCAGCGAAAAGGCCCACGACTGAGCGTTACCCCTGAGCAGCGATATAATGATCCCCACCCTCCGTTCCTCATCACCAGAGGAATGGGGAAGAAGGCGAAAATGGAGTTTGCAAGCCTCTCTGAAACGCACAAAATTCTCACTACCCCCGGAGAACGTATCCGGGAGCGAGATCTTAGGCTCAGAACAAACTCCATGAACGCAAGCTGAACCGGTCACTAGAAACTGAGAAAGAGTCTTACGGAGATCAGCTACCTCCAATGAAAGACTCTGGAAGCGTTCAGTCAAAAGTGAAACCGGATCCATGCTTGAGACGGTTTTGGCGGCTTATAATGTCACGGAAGGTGTACAGGAAACAAGACAATGCAAAATGAATATATGACTCACTGGATCCAAAACTAAGGAACAAAAGGGAGACCCCTGCATAAGACCTGGCACTCTCTCTGCTTGCTCAGCCTATGCGAAAATCCCAATGGTGGATGATCGCATATCCACGTACCTCGACTATATACCACCTGAACACCCTACAATAGTGAGGGGACACGACCACTGGCTCCCTACACTAGACACGGAGGGAGTCAGGGTCACCTGGGATCCAGCAAACAGAAAATCACAAATAAATGTACAGCACTTACTTGTAGAAGTCTGGAAAATAGGATCAGCATGCACACACACTCCAGGAAGTTGTATAAGCCGCACACTAATGCATTATGGGGAGGAATTTAAAGGGATGCAATCAGTCCAACTACATGACAGCCGGAAGAGGCTAACGAGATGAGGAACTGAAATTCAAAACAAAGAAAACTCAAGGAGGAGGTTCTGAAAGGCTTCTGTCAGAGCTTCTCAGCTGTCTGGTTGTGACACCACCACACACCGGCCGATCCAGAAGGTTTTACAACAGCTGGTGAGAAGCTGTAGTCTGCAAAAGAGTAACATGTCTGGTTGGCCCATCTGAGACGTGAATGTGCCGCGGAGGACCCTGGTGAAGATCCTACCTTGACAAGAACGGATATTGATGCTGCCGGTGGGGGTGGGATGACGACTGAATGGACTGGAGGTCCTGATCGAGCCCGCTTATCAAGAGGAAATGCAGGCTCGTCCACTGATAGCCCTGGCCCTCGCCATTGTGAAGAATGAATGTGTGCCTATACGCTGCCTAAATTTTGAAGACTGCGAGTTAACTGTCCCAGGAAACACCTTGGTGGCCAAAGTTCATGTGTCCAAGGGGGACATCTCTCGACGAAGGAGCTTCACGCTACTGATAGAAGATCAGCCTGGACCTATGCTGTAGAGGTTTATCAAAGGGGGACCCCAACAGCAGAGTGGAATGGTCGAGTGATCATGGCCTGGATGGGGGTGGACTGCAAGACTCTGACTCCCAGACAACAGAAGTTGCTGGAACTTTCCCAACACCATGGACATCCACCCTCTGGGAAATTCAAGAGGCTATCTCGCGCCATGATGAGGACTTCGGGTGTGCTTCCGCCATTGAACACAACATCCCTACCGGCGATGCTGCGCCGATTAGGGAACATTACCAACAATTCCCACCTAAAATGTACCAGAAGGTGAAGGATATGGTAGCCAGCATGTTGGAAAACTGGGTGATCCAGGACAGTCAAAGTCCTTGGGCTGCTTCAGTAGTCTTGTTGCCAAAGAAAGATGGGAGTTGTGGCGAAACCAACCTCGCCACTGGGTTTTGGAGGGGCCTGGTTGCCAGACTCTTGCCCCAGGATTATGGGCCCTCTCATCCGCCAGGCCTCCTTTGTTCACAAAGGACTTGTACTAACTTGAACCCCTGGTCTAATTCGTGCCATTTTGGGATGTTAAATGTCTATGTGTATTGTAAAGGGTGGGACATTGTATATGTTGAGTAGTGAGTGTCACGGATGATCCGCGAGAATATTGAACTGTCCTCCCAATATTATCAATATTACTCTGCCTTATTAAACAGTAATTATTTCCCTAGGCCCCAGAACCTACAATTTGATTATTCAGAGCGTCTCCTTCTGTTGTACCCAGAGAACAACATAGTCCTTTTGTTCAAGTCAGTCAATAGATGCCTAGCAGATAACGCAATTACAGCTGGCTTCCTATGGTTGACAAAAGAACTTCTCTTCCTGAAGAGATATCACAGCTAGGTGTGAAGACTGCACCTGGGGGGGGGGAGACATTTGGTGTCGCTGCCATAAGGGGTCTGTAAGCTGGCTTGCTGCAGACAGTCCGGCACCAAGGTTTCCCAGATTGCAACATGAATCTGAGATATGATTTTTACCTTTTTAAGAGAGACCATGCATCTTACGGACGTAAAAATTACATCATTGTGTCACTCAGAATTCACTGGACGTTTACATAGGACAAACATAACTCTAAGATGTACCCAGATAAAGTTATGGTGTTACCCCATCATAGAACCAGTTATAATAGTAATATTTGGTATCCCTGAACTCCATATTTTGTGGGGAATGTGAATATGTGCTTGTTACTTGTGTACAGCGGAGACACCCCACGATATGGCACATGCCATATTTCAGAACTGACATTCACCTCAGGAATACAGCCTGCCCAGCAGGCGGACTCTCAATTCCCCGCCTTGTTTCTGAGACCCTTTATAACAAGACCTAGAATCTGCTAAAGGAGTTCTCCACTTTTAACAACACCTAAAGAGGGCCTCAGCCAGAGAACCTGTGGGCTGTAGGCATATTACACTGGACAAAGGCTTCTTGGACTTTACCGCTGCAACGGACTATTTCACCAACGGACATATTTTCTGCGGAAACTAAGTATTTTCTTTCTTTTCTCCCTTTTGTTTATTGGACTATACTTTCCTTGATTATTGTGTTATAATTACTGTGCATCGTGATAATTTGTATTGTATATAGATATATAATAAATGACCTCCAAGTCATTTCTCTAGCCATATGCCTGTTTTCAAACACTGCAAAAACTTACCCTAGGCACTCCGAAGAGAAAGCTACTCGGTTGTGTTATCTAGATAGTGGGTTCCTCGCTCCCATAAATTGTGAGGTGGTGGCAGTTAAACTACCCTGTGTGTAGTTCCGGTCGCAGTTCGTCGCACGCTTACTTGCGGTCAATCGGCGGTCCACTCCCTGCGCTTTCAGCTTATCGACTGTACAGACTCAAGTTAGACTGTTGGTGTGCTGAAAGTGGCTGGGAGGCCTGTTTGCGGATTGACCACTAGGGGCGCTGTGACGGTTTCGTGACGTATTGTGGCCGCGGCGGTCGCAGTTCGTCACAGTGAGGTCTGTTCCATTGTCTCTCTGTGTGTATTGGCGATGTCCCTTTGTCCTGAGAGATAATTGAATTACATCTTGGTTGTCTCCAGGACAGAAGACTTTCGTGTATTCTCCTGCCTGTGATGATTGCATCAACCCAGTGTGAGGTAATTGTATCACAGGCAGAGGGGAGGATTTTGTGTGGGAGTGTCTGAGTGTTCTGTACGTGGTTATTTGCTGTTTTTAACAAACCCTGTGGGTGGTAACCTTGTTGGAAGATATGTATAAATCAATGCTTGTGTGTTCAAATAAAGAGTACCTGCTTTACCCCTTCATGAAGTTTTGGCTCATGTTTGGGGAATGGGATAACTACACTCTTGGGGATTGCTATATCACAATACTCCCCTGAGTATAAGCTCTTGTAAGAGCTTGTTTATGGTTCCTGCTCTCTGGATTTAGGAGAGGTTCACCCACTGAAAGCTGAAGCCCGGTCTTGGGTCCAGTGTGGGTGGAGGACGGTGAGACCCCAACCAAGCTGTGGCGGTTCATGGGGTCTGTGGTGGTTATGGTATCAAGTTGAGTGCTTGGAGCCCTCGGGAAGCACTAGGAGCATCCTCCAACGGAGGTACCCAGTCGGGGTGCCAGGAGATCCATTACAGGAGTCTCCGGTTCTGCATTGACTATCCGAAACGAAATGCCCAGACCGTCCAGGAGGCCTATCCCCTCCCACGGATTGAGGAATCGTTGTCAGCCCTGAGCCAGGTGAAGTTCTTCTCGACTCTTGACCTGGCCAGTGGGTATTGGCAGGTACCGGTGGTCAAGAAGGACAAAGCAAAGACGGCTTTCATTCTACCTATGGGACTCTACGAGTTCAACCGGATGCCATTCGATCTCTCCAATGCCCCGGGAACTTTCCAGCGGTTGATGAAACACTGTCTGGGGATCTCAACTTCGAGTCAGTATTGATATACCTGGACAAAATAGTAGTGTTTGGGGCCACCTTTGAAGATCACCTCCAGAAGCTGGGACAGGTCCTAGGATGGCTATGAGACCATGGGCTCAAGATCAAGCCCAAGAAGTGCCAACTATTTAGACAGCATATAGAGTGGGACATGTGGTCACCCCGGAAGAGGTAAAACCGTCCCCCAGCAAGGTGGAAGCCGTTTAGAAGTGGCACCAGCCAAGTACACTACAAGAGGTGCGGGCATTCGTGGGACTGGCCGGCTACTACAGGAGATTTATAGGAGGCCCGAAGAATCGTCCCATTGACTGGGGATCCCGGCAACAAGAGGCCTTTGAGGCAGTGAAGGAGGTGCTGACCAGTGCCCTGATTCTGGCTTATGCACAGTTCGACACCCCATTCATGCTGTACACTGACGGAAGTCTACATGGTCTGCGGGCCATGTTATCCCAAGTCCAGAATGGACGTGAGAGAGTCATTGCCTATTGCAGCCGGTCTCTGAAGGAGTCAGAGCGCAACCCTGACAACTATAGCTCCTTCAAATTGGAACTACTGGGACCGGTGTGGGCCATCACCAAAAGGTTTGCGGAGTACCTGACAGGTGCAGAGGTGACTGTGATGACAGACAACAAACCATTAGCCCATCTGGAGAATGCCAAGCTCGGTATGCTAGAGCAGAGGTGGTCGGCTCGCCTTTCTAAGTTCCAATATCGCGTCCGGGATGTCCATGGTGTTGGGAAAGACGTTGACTGATTGGGAGAAAGTCCAGAATGGACTGCCTGGACCTGTGGAAAGTGAGAGAATGGGTCCGGACCAAGACCTAGCCTCGGCCGGAAGAGCGGTCCCGTCGGACTCCAGAGGGCAAAAAGTTGTTGAGGCAGTGGAATAAGCTGACTGTTACCCAGAGCCTCCTTTGTCAGACCATATACTTACAGTCAGAGCTGCAGTATCGGCAACAGATTGTCATCCACATGTCATTGGGCCGAAGGGCCTATGAGAGGGGCGCCCATTTCGTGAGCGACAAAACGTTTAAGTGGCTCCAATGGCTGGTATACAGTCCAGATCTGGCAGACATGATGGCCGAAGCCTGTCTTAAGTGTCGGCACTGCGGGCTGAACAAGAGTACTGTCCAGGCCATCCGGACTTCAGTGCCACTAGAGCTTCTTATGATCGATTATGTGCAGATTGGATACTCTACCTCGGGACAGGTAGGGTCTAGTCATGACAGACCATTTCACAAAGTATGCAGTGGCTGTACCCACCAGAGAGCAGATAGCAGAGTTGGCCACTGAAGCTGTCTGCAAACACTTTATATAGGTGTCCGGGTGTCCACGGAGAATACATTCAGATCAGGGGGCATGTTTCCAGGGTACTCTAATGAATTAAATGTACCAGTTGTATGGGATCAAATGCTCCCGCATCACCCCATATCACACTCAAGGAAACGGGGCGTGCAAATGCTTCAACCGCACTTTGCTCCAGATGCTGCAGACTCTGAAGTATAGCCAAAAGGCTTGGTGGGTCGAATATCTACCTGAACTGATGTGGGTATATAACAACAGGGTACACAGTACCACCAGATACTCCCCACATATGGTCATGTTTGGAGGAGCCGGACAGGAGATAGAAGACCTTCACATGCCTGACCTGATGGAACCATCACCGAGAAGTACCACCACATGGGTGCAAGAGCACCGTCGCAGGCTGAGACAAGTGGTACACCCTAACCCAAGACCAGTGCAGAGGGATGGATATGCCCCGGGTGATCAAAAGTAAAATGGCCGTCTGGAAAGTTGGATGGGCGGTGGGAGGCGGTCCCATACACAGTGAAGAGGAGGGTAGACCCTGCCATCCCGGTCTATGAGGTAGAGCCAATAGGGACTGGGAGTCATCATGGAACTTACACCGTAACATGTTGAGGCATTTTGATGAGCCAGTATGCTTGGAGGAGATGCCTCCTCCTGCTCAGAGTCCAGAGGAAAGCCCTTTGGAGGAGGAGGGGGAATGGTGGATTGCACCTGCCCCAGTAATCACAGAGGCCCTAGTGGTGGCAAGTTTACCACCCAGAGGAAGCGGTGAGCAGTCAGCAGCGCCTTCCCTATCATATGTGCCCGACGTCCCCAGTGCTTTTGAGCCTTTCACTCTGCAAATGTCAACCAGGGCCAATGCTGGTGTGCCCCTACAGCGCTATGCACAGGACGAGTTTTTATGAGGAGGGTTGCCAAGGACTACAACCTCTAGTGGGGTGGCATGTGAGATTGAGAAACCCTTCTTAACGTTTAAATACTGTTTGTATGGACTAATTTAACAAGACTGTTATTTTGCTGTTTGGCCACAAGAGGCCGCTGTTTCCCCACACAGCTAATATACTGCTGGATTTCAATATTCATGAGAGGTGGGGTTGAGAAGTGGGAGAAGAAGTAGGAAGTAACGTTCTTATGAGAAGTAAGAGGAGGTCTCTATCTTGGAAGCACACAGAGAGACACAGAGAGGAGTGAATCGATCTACATCCAAGTGGGAGAGCCTTCTTTTGCTACCAGAGCTGCAGTCAAGAGAAGCTGATCGTGTCCAACATCTGGATCCTGTCCTGAAGGAGTATTTCTGTTGAAGATATCGCTAGTCGGAACTGAGGAGCAAAGCAGCAACGCAGTTGTGCAACAAGCGTGTGGAAAGGACATTGTTCAGTTCGCAGTCATCAGCGGAGACAAAGCAGACCCGGGTCGGTAAGACAGACCGTGCACGCTAGTTAGTTAGGGTTACTGTGTAAGGCTGCCCGCCAGGATTGTGGACTATTCGCCATAAGGATTTACTAATTATATGTCAAGACATGGAGGCTCATATTGCTTAACCCTTTCTTTACTGTCCACCAATAGCAGCAAAGAATACAAACAGTAGGAAAAGGGAAACCATAGTGATAGACCACTCCCATACTAAGTCCTAGTATAATAGTCAGCACCTCCCCATACAATTCCTCTTTCTTTGCTGCTACCAAACAAATAACTACATGACCTCTTCATTTTTCCATATATTTATGTTCCTTTACTGTTTCCGATTGGATTTTATATGTTATATTTTTTCTTGACTCCAGTGCCCCAGACCCCCTTGGGTATTACTACCTCTATCTTTTTCCGCTTCCCTTATCTTCTTAGGCTGGTGGTTTTTCCTCCCTTGCTCCTCCTTTGGCACATTTGCGCCTGCTTTTCCCCCAGCCATTTGTCTTTTTTCCCCACATATAAGTTCTTTGTCTGTTCTCTGACTTACCGCTGATTCGCTTACTGCGTTATACTATCTCACCGTACGGCCGGCACTTTCCGTTCCCTCATTGCTCGTCTTGTGGCTCGCGCTTTTAGTATGTTGCTGCAAATCTCGCAAGATTCCGGCTGCCATTTTTCCCACACCCTGTCTCTTGCCTCCTGCTTCTTCTCGTGTCCTCTGACTTTCTTCGGGTCTGGGCCCTGGTGAGATCCTTACTTTACCCTCCATTAGGTGGCTAGTCTGGGGTGACTCACTCCTGCTAGCCTGTGCTATCCCGATCTTCTCAACTTAGCTCTTATCCCTGCAGCAGGGATATATCTCTCAGCTTTTAGTATGCCAAAATCCAAAGGGCCTGCCACCCCCTGTCCCCTGGGGATATGGATTTACCCCAGATGTCGGATAATTCCCCAGCCATCTCGGGCCCCCCTTCCCCTGTAGGTGACCCTATGGCCATACCTGAGGATGCCCAATCCCTGGCGCTACAGCACTCTGTCTCTGACGCCATTATGGGAGCCATGGGATCCAGCCCTTTCCTAGACTATCTCTCAGGCCCTACTGGCACGCCTTCGGGCCGAAAAGAGCTTGGCCACGCAGACACGCTTACCGCGTTCTACGCTAATCCCTACAGGGGATATCCTAAGTAAAACTACAGCCCAATCCGGGCTCTTAAGCCCTACTGCCTCCAGAAACGATACGACTGGTGATACTATGACCTTTTCCACCCATGACAACGTGCCTATGTCACGCAAGAGAGCCTTTCCGCGCCAGGCAGAACGAGAGTGGCAGTGGAAATGTGCTATAGCACAACTGGATAAGTCTGGTGAGAAGGCTGATGCTGAGACCGTACATGACCACAATGATGATAATGGCGGACAGGACACTGACCCCTTTGCCCCTGCCCTATCAGATTTGGTAATTAGCGGCCCTCATGGCGAACCCCCTGCTTCTGCGGGTTCCGCCCTCATGGATCCTTCTGGGGAACCTATGTTTGACCCGGATGCTCTCCATCACCCGAGGTCGGCAGAATGGTTCCCAGCGGACCATGTGGCTAAGTACCTGGAGAACTGGGTACGGCGCCCCCTTAGTAAGTCGGTGCACAATAAACTCAGGGCAGAATGTCCTAGACCCCTGGTCCTCAGTAAAGTCTGTGAGACCCCCATTGTGGATCCCAAAATGACCCAGTTCCTTTCAAAGTTGGGATGGAATCCCTGCAAGGGTCTGCATTCCGCGCTAAAGTCATGCAAGGACAAACTCCTGGACATTTTTGGTTCTTTGGCAAAATAGTTCGACCTGGCCGAACTAGCCAGAGCCGAGAACAGGCAGGTCGACCTGGTAGAGCTACGTGGCTGGATACAGAGGGCAATCTGAATAGCTGGCACTGTGAACACTTCCCTGTCTATAGAGCAGCGAAAAGCCATCCTCTTTAAAATTGAGTTACAACTTTAAGAATGGTGGCTCACTCTGTGCGAGATTATGGATTAGGTGCTATAAAACCCAAAATGGAGGAACACCCACCCTCTAATTGTACATTTTATGAAAAATCAAGGAAATGGGTGAGCACTATGTATTTGGTCTTGATAGTAAAGGTTAAATCAAACTTCAGAAATAAAATAATTATATGGCATAAAATTGACACGTGTATGGCATAAATAAAATACAATTCACATAAAATACAATCCACATGAATTTACAATTTATAAAATCGCAGGTGGGAATAGTCCCTTATGTCCACAAATTCACTGAGAGATTCTCTGCTGCTACAGAGTGGTAAAGTGCTCTGTAGTTGTTTAAGCTTGAATATATAAGAGAGGGAAATGTCCAGTCTGATCTCTGATTTGCAAGCAGCCTTAAACAGTTGCCTACTACATATAATATAGCACATATAGTAAAGTTCCCTTTCCCTTTGTCTTTATAAAGAGACTGTTAGTGGGTAATATGGTAGATCATATACTGCATTTGTTTAGTCTTGTGCCAGTGGTTTACAGGCTTCTGTAAGATCCTCTTACCTTCTTTTTATTCTTACTTGCCTCTGCTTGGTTTGGCGAGGGTCGGGCGGCGCAGGACAGAGCCAGCATCTCGCTGAGCACTCCTCAAACCAACTTACCCGGAATCTCGTGGGAATTGAAGCAGTGTTTCGAATTTGCCTGGATCACATGACTTTCTCCTTCTCCTTCTTGGTACTTGCATCCCTGGATCCGATGAAAGCTGTAATGGCACCGGACGGGGTTAAAAGCAGAGTGTGCTTGGCGTGCATGCTGTACCTGCGCTCCCTGGACTTTGGGTGGCTGTCATAGCCCATAACAGGTAGGAACTAGTGTTAGGGACCACTCATGGAGGCGACCTTGACGTGGTGAGTGGCTTATTACGCTTTGGCCAAAATGTACACCAATGCCTTATTCAACATCCAGCATAAAGGCAGGGCAGAGTGCTGGTTGCAGAGTGCGATTGCATTTGTGTTTTTGCGTTTGTATCTGTATTTCGCCATAGCAATCTGCACCTGCATAGGGTTGTGTGGGCTGAATCCCCCATATTTTTTCTTTGTAGTATATATTGGAGGCGTCTCGATCTCCAAGCAATCATGCACACCTGACCAGCTAGTATGCCCTAGAGGCTGGTTTTAAAGTCAGTATAAAACTGAGTCTGCTTATATAGCACCTACCAGTAGCCATTTGGCTCCAGGAGAAGTATATAGTGGGCTCAGCATGCATGTTGGTACTTGCATCCCTAGATCCGATGGAAGCTGTAATGGCACCGGACGGGGTTAAAAGCAGAGTGTGCTTGGCGTGCATGCTGTACCTGCGCTCCCTAGACTTTGTGTGGCTGTCATGGCCCATAACAGGTAGGAACTAGTGTTAGGGACCACTCATAGAGGCGACCTTGACGTGGTGAGTGGCTTATTATGCTTTGGCCAAAATGTACACCAATGCCTTATTCAACATCCAGCATAAAGGCAGGGCAGAGTGCTGGTTGCAGAGTGCGATTGCATTTGTGTTTTTATGTTTGATATCACTCTTCAGTAAAGTTTGTTTTGCAAGAGCTGGTGTTGGAGTTGCTTTCTTCGTTCGTAACTTCGCTGTATTCTGGGAAGACCACCCCGGTACACGGCTTACAATAGATAAATAGATATGAGAGAGAGATAGATAGATACAGTAGATAGATAGATAGATAGATAGATAGATAGGAGAAAGGCTCTAACGTTGAGCCGAAACGTCGCCTCCACATGGGTGAATACATATTTATTCACTTTTTCAAATATCTCAGAGTGCTGCCTGTTTGCATTTTTGAATTTTTTGGGCAATAGTCTAGTCCCTTTAGGCGTGCACCTAAGTTTGTCTTCCATTTTTTTAGAAAGATATAAGATAAATAAATAGATAGATAGTGTAGGGATTGCTCTCTTACAAGGGGGTTGGCAACAACAGATTTCCACAGACAGTGGGGGTTAAAGTCCAAATTGTCCTTTATAGGTCACTTCAGCATCACATACACATCCAAGTTATGTCCTCACTTGGTGAGGTGACGCCACAGCAGCGACAAAACACAAAACAAAACCTGCCCATCCAGGCTCTAACCAGGGGGCGTAACTACCATAGCGGCAGATCATGCGACTGCTATGGGGCCCAGGGCAAGAGGGGGCCCAGTTGGAATAATCCCCTCTTCTATTGGGGGTGAAAACTTGGTCAGGACTCTACCCTCTAAAGGAACAACTTTTAGCAAATGAGGCAGTGGAAAAAATGGCCCAAGGGTCATTGAAAAGGGTTTAGGCGGAAACCTTTCTGTCCTGTGTGGGGGGCCTGGTTTGATCCTTGCTATGGGGCCCTTATTTATCTATGTACGCCACTGGCTCTAACTAATACAACAGGTGGTTCCTGACTCATCTATAGATCACTGTTCACACCAAGGGAGAGATCCGGCATCACAGCCATATGGTCTAGCAGCCTTCTTGCTGTGACCAACATAACACCTTGGGAAGGGGTGGGGTGGGGTGGGGGGGGGGGGACTCAGGATTCACGGTCTAACAGTCTTCCTGGCTGTGACCACACCAAGCGTCTCAGGCTTCCTTCTCTCCCACAGACTCAATTCTGCTCTCTCCCCAAACACATACAGTGAGGGTTGCTTTATCCCTCAGCGATTAGGCTTCACCTCAAGCCAGGAACATACCTGTAGTGGACTAGGGGTGTGGACTGAGAGACTCCCACTACCAACCTGTCTGCCAGTCCAAAGAAATCCAGTAAACAAAGAGCTCCAGCAACTATGCCTTACTGAATCTGGATTCCTGTTACCTCACCCAACTAAACTGGAAAACCAGGTGAGATATACACCCCCTTCACACCTCTACTGTGCACTTCACCCCGATAGATAGATAGATAGATAGATAGTTAGATATTAGATAGATAGAGATAAATAATAGATACATATTAGATAGATAGATAGATAGATAGATAGATAAAAAGCAAATAGATGCAGCACTAGAGTCAATAAATGAAATTAACAAATAAGGTACACGCAAAAAAGGGACTAGGCTATTGCCCAGCATACAAAAACAGCAAAAAGGCAGCACTCAAAAATCAATAAAAATGCAAAAATGATTTAGTCACTCACATTGGTGAATAAATCATGTTTGCATGCTTATTGGTTTTTGAGTGCTGACTTTTTGCTGTTTTAGAGAGATAGATATATAGATATGAGATAGATAGATAATGATGATAATAGATAGATATAAGATAGATAATTAGCTTACATTAGATAGATGACCTTATTGTATTCACAGAGGTGGAGGTGCTCACATGAATAGTTGCCTGGACCTTGCTTCACCGCGCATGCGTCAGATGCCATCGGAGCTGGCTTCAGATTATGTATCCCAGCCTTCATGACGTCAATCAAGTTGAGGGGGGGGGGGGCTCATTTAGGATATGGCCACCTTTAATCTCAGGGACCCCACCACCGACACTAGAATTAGGTAACTAGCACACAGTACATGCAGAGATAAAACTTCCTAATTTACAATACGCAGGTACTGATAATACAGATGGGGACAAATTTATAAAGGTAAAAAAAGCTACTGTCTAAGAAAAGAAGCAATAATAATGAAATAATACAATAAGCCAGGTATCAGTTAATGAATAGGAACCACAGTATGAGGAAAGAGTTGACTACTTTTAATAGGTGAGGTAATTGGCAGGTAATTGCTGTTGCCGGCTTACCCAGCCGGTTTGATGGGAATGTTTCTATAAATATTAGCTATTAAGGGAGTTATTAAAGTAAAGATAGGTGCAACATAGAGCCTTGTAAATCCAAGTGAGTCATCTTCTCTAGGAACCAGGATGGAAGTAAGATGAGAAGACATAATAAGTGCGGAGTCCCTGCTTCACACCACAGAACGAAGGGATGGTGACCACGTAAGAACCTGGAGCTTCACCAAGAAGGCGAGCAATTCATTTATCACTGGAATACTTTATTATGCAGGGTCAGACCGGCCTACCAAACCCAAGAAGATTGTCTATTAAAGGGGTTCTCCGGGCTATAGATATTGATGACCTATCTTTAGGATATGTCTGTGAAGGTTCTCATTTATCCAGGTCATGGTATATCTGTAAAGCATAAATCAAGGCAACTGGACTTACTGTAGATTTCTTGAAAACATTTCACTCGTTCTTCCAACGAGCTTTCTCAATTCTGAGTGACTGTACAAAAATTCTGGGAATAAATATTTAACTGAATCAACATCTAGTAATTATTGCTCTCTTGACACCTTTTTCTGGGAAGTCTTTATCACCTACTGACTCCAATTAGGATAATGGAATCAACACCTTTGACCCAATGCTGGGTATAATTACCAGATGTTGATTCAGTGACATATTTATTCCCAGAATTTTTGTACAATCACTCAGAATTGAGAAAGCTCGTTGGAAGAACGAGTGAAACGTTTTCAAGAAATCTACAGTACGTCCAGTTGCCTTGATTTATTCTTTACAGATATCTTTAGGATAGGTCATTAATATGAGATCTGTGAGAGTCCGACACCCGGCTGTTTTGGGCTTCTATGGCACAGTGTACAGAGCTGGCAGCAGACAGTTCCCAAGGCAGTGTAGTGGCAGTGCCGAGGTACTGCCACTCAGCGGTGCTTCAATACACGGCACAAGAAAGAAAGGAGCCTCCTGCTTCCACTCTGTAGACTGTATGGCTTCCAGTGCCTCACCAGTCCGAAACAGCTGATCGGTGCGGGTGCTGGGTGTCAGACTCCGATAGATACCGATGACTTATCTTCTGGATAGGTCATCAGTATTTGTACCTTAGAGAAGATACAGTAATGACTCTTTACAATAGGGCCCTAAAGGACCAGTAGAAGGCATTGGGAGCTTTCCGTATGGATTTTTCACAAATAACCTATTAGATCTTACTGGCAATATACCCTGTGTGTACAATGATAACAAAGTTTACAATAAAATTAAAATAAAAGTGGATATGTACATTAGACCCTCAGGATCCTCTGGTAGGCCCACGGTAGCCCAGTCTGCCTCAGACAGCAGGATCAACTGTATTAATCCTTTCAAGACCAGCTGATTTTCCATTTTGTCATTTTTTACTCCCAGCCCTCCCAAAGCCATAATTTTTTGATTATATAGCTGTATGAGGGCTTGTTTTTTGCGGGACAGGAGGCACTTTCTAATGGCACTATTTACGGTTGGATACAATGTGGTGGGAAGCAGGAAAAAATTACAAATGGGATGAAATTGGAAAAAAAGACAATCCTGTAACAGTATTTTTGGGTTGTGTTTTTACAACGTTCCCTATACAGTAAAACTGACCAGTTACTTTCATTCTCCCGGTCAGTACAAATCCACCGATACCACATATGTATATTTTTTTTCTTGTATTTAAAATAAAAATAAATAAATAAATAAAAATAAACACCTGGAAAAAAAATCACCCATTTAGACTTTTTTTTTTTTCCATTTCTTTTTTTTGTATGGGATAAATATTTTAATATTTTAATAGTACGAGCGTTTTTGCACTTGTCGATACCCATGATGTGTATTTTATTTATTTATTCATTTTGGGGAAAAGGGGGTGATTTTATATTCTTTTAATTTTTCATTTTATTTATAAAACCTTTTTATTAATTTTTTTACTTTTTTATAGTTCCCATAGGGATCTATAACAAGCAGTCATTGGATTGCTATTCTCATAGACTCCTGGGCTCAGGTTTGACTACGGCATCTGAAGTGTTAAATGTCCACGACCGCCGGTGTTCCCAAATGTTACCACCAGTCGCGGACATTAGCCACGGGTACCTGCTGTATGAAATTCACGAGAGGAGAGGGCACCATTTTTAAATGCCCAACCGCCAAAAGTATTTTTACATGGGGCTGTCGGGAAGGGGTTAAAGCAGGCATACTGAGTAAGGTTGATTATGCTGATTAAATTGATACCTGCCTTGTGGAAATAGTTGCAGCATTCTCGGGAAATCAAGTCTTCGGTGCACCGAGGGGCGGGCCTAGCCTCAGCTTTCCAGAGCCGGACACTCCTCTCGGTGCACTGATGCCTTCATTTACATAAAAAATAAATAAATAACTTTTTTTTCTTGAGCACACCACAACTGATTTTCAAAAGACAGGTATCGTTTTATCAGCCTGATCAACCCTACCAGGCACTATACCTCGTTTAATAGGGTTGATCCTGCTGACACGCGCTCTTTGAAGCAGCAGTCCTAAGACTGAATATAAAGGGTCTCTGATATTTATGCGGTGCTATTAGCTGGGTGGAGTGGGCACAGGCAGGAGCCCACTCAGGTCAGCTAAATCCTGGCATTGTACATCTGTACAGGGTTACGAAGCCAGGATTTAGCCAAGCTGAGGGGGCACAGACAGGAGTAGCAATATGTGCCCCTGCCTGTACGGCGTTCGCTGCTCCCCTATTCTACCAGTACTGTGGAATCTGAACACTGCTCACATGTCAGCCAAATATACGAGTATACTTATTCTAGAGCACCATAGGCAGCCAGGACTTCGAATGCCTATTTGCTTAGTAAAACAGAAAAATCCATTACACAGTATATCCCAAAAATTTATTTTTAGGCTATTTAAAACATGTTTAAATAAAGTTTAATGAAAGGTTAGTTACTCATGATAAAATATAGGTAGATTTATTCATTTGTTTACATGGGAGATTAATGGTTATCTAATTCTATGGCACTAGAATTTACGTGTGGGCTTTTTTCATAGAACCATGGCCTAAAGGGGTGATGCCATGATTGATGTGTTAGACCCCAGCATGGTGTTACCACTCCTGCACCTTGCTTCTATCTTTTATGGTCTAACCTGTATTTCATCTATATATTTATTTCACGGTCCCTCAACACTGTGCATTTATATTAATGTTATGTAGCTGTTCATGTAATGTGCCTGGTTCACCAGCAGTAAACACGGCAGAGCTGTATGTAGGTGCAATGGAGCGTTCCATTCCATTCTAACCCCCCTCTGTAGGGAAGTGGACTTGTCCTACTTCCTGCAGGAAGGGTGGGGACCAGTTAGAGACAGTGTAGTTTACCCCCTGCAAGGGGAAGGGTGTGCAGGGGCAAGTCTCTGCTGGACTTGCCCATGCCAGCCAGAGCATCTTAAAGAGGACTTTTCACTACAATAAAAAAATCTAAACTAACTATACAGACATGTAGAGCGGCGCCCAGGGATCCCCCTGCACTTACTATTATCCCTGGGCGCCGCACCGTTCTCCCGGTATAGCCTCTGGTATCTTTATAGTTAGGCTCCACCCAGGGGAACCTGCCGGCGTCTCCTTCTCCCAGGCTGTAGCGCTGGCCAATCGCAGCTCTCAGCTCATAGCCTGAGAGTTATTTTATTCTAATGAGAGCACAGCAAGGATGCCAGGGCCGGCGCTTGCGATTGGAGATGAGCGAATTTCATATTTTGAAATTCTTTCACGCTTAGTTTGGTGGTAAAATCAGAATTGCGTTATAGATTGCATTACCACGGACCATAACACAATTCTATGACGGAATGCCTAACAGAATCCCTTTAGAGGCATTCCGTTATTCATTCTGTCACAATAGAAGTCTAAAGGCTGCAAAACGGATCCGTCCCATTTCCGTTACGCAGGGGAGTCCTCTCCTGTATAACGGAAACGGGACGGATCCGTCAGTCGGGACTGAGCAGCGCAGCAGGCGGTATGTGTATTGGCGCGCGCTGGCTAATAGAGTTTAAAACAATAGTTGGGCGCCTCCAGAGGCCCACTACACATAAAATGACATGCGGCCCTCTGGGAAGTTTCCCGGAACAATACATTGCCAATCCGCCCCTGAGTAGACTCTTGAATGAGTGGCACTGTCAAGTGTGAATGCGTTCCTTTAGGAACTTTTTCCTTTTGTCCACTTTTGGCCCGCCTATCCCACGACAAGCTTGATTGTGTGCACATCCGCATATTGCATTATTACATCGTGCAGGATGTTTTTTTTTTATCTTTTCCGGTAATTTTTGAAATATGGGGGAACCACAAAGGTTCTGATATTACGCAACTTGAACTAAGGATTATGGCTCACTCAGTAAAAATCTGATGATTCACACACACATTACATAGGGAAAAAAAAAGCAGAAAATAGAATAAAGAGTAGTCTATAGGGGATAAGAGGGTGAATTATGAGTCATGTGTAATCTGACTCTTATTTCTAGGAGTGGTGAACATCAAGTAATTCCTCGAAAGACATTCATGCAGTGAAAGGTATTATTCTACTTGTTTTATCAGTACTTCCGGATTCCAACAAGTCTGTGGTTCGGCCAAGGATAATGACGTTGGATTAGTAATATGACCTGATGCATTGGTAGAAGCAAACAAGCACTACGTGTACTGTCACAAGCATTACTGCTATACCTAAAGCACATTGAAAATTTAAGACTGGCCAAATTTGAGACTGGCCACCCTGTCGTTTACGGATACTGGCCAAGTATCCGTCAACGACAAGGTGGCCTCTTTAGATGGGAACCTACACTATCTTACCTGCCTCTCCTGCTCTATGGCCTACACACTGAACCCAGGGGTTACAGGATCCCACTATACTATGATGTCATTAAAATACAGGCAGAGGTGTATGGTCTAAATGGAGGAAGCCACTCCTCCAAATGTGCAATGGAAAAACAAAGTTAGACCGGCACCTCCAAACAATATGAAATGTCATGAAATTGTTTGGAGGTAACTTCGTTTTTTTTTTGCTTTTTTACTATTATACAAAAAAATCTGGTGTGCTATTCCTTCACTCTGGTTTCCTACAAGTGTAGTCAACTTGACCTCATAGTCTTCTGCCTGGCAGTGCTTTGGTAGTGGGAGATGTATCGTTGTATAATTAGTTGGGTTTGGTATTACTTGGTATACTGACTTCTGCTCCAAAAGACCCGGCTTGTCCAAGTACCACATGGTTGGCTGATATGTAATGTCACATTTCCCTTTTTATGTCCTCCTTGAGCTTGAGCCAGACCGGACCTCTAATTATGAGCTGTTCGCCAAGGGGATAGCTTTACAGGAGGGGTTGTTTTAACTGTTATCTCATCCCAGTCTACACAGCAAAGCTGACAATTAAGCTACAGAAAACAGGAAGCACCAGCCTATTGTAACTGCTCTAGACACTTAAAATATATTTTTTTAAATACAGTCATAAATAAAACCTGGTTGAAATATTTTGCCATTATCTGATGACATATTAATTTCAAAATGTACCCCTACTTTAGGAAAGCTTGCTATGTCATAGCGACATATAAAAAAATTAGATCAATGGGGGTCCATGCACTGTGACCCCCATCACTAGAACAAGGCAATAAAGGCACTCAAGTAGTGTCCCCTCTCTCCTTGCTGCAGGAGACAGAATTGAGATGGGTCCATTTTCTATTCAGTCCGATGCCTGCAGGGAGATATGTGCGTGCTTCTCTCCCCCCGTTCTAGCGCTCGTCAGGGGCCTCAGCACTCAGATCTCCAAACTTTTTATATGCCGCTATGACATATCAGAAGTTTTTCTAAAGTACACTGCCACTTTACGCCTGGAAAAGCTGACTCATAAGTAGGATTTTGAATAATTTGGAAAAATTATTCTTAGCGGAACTTTATTGGTGTTTTTGTTATTTTAGTGGGACATTTACTCCATTTTTTGTAATATTAAGCACAAGGTCCCAATGGGGTACAAAATCTCATGTAAGTACTTATACAGTCTAGGGTCTATTTACATACCAATACCATGTTTGCTTGTTTTTTAGAATTTGTTCTATTATTTCTATTCGTTTTCACCTCTTATGAACTAAGGCCAAGTATGTCTCATATGAACTTCTTGCGGTTTTCACTAGAATTTACCTTTTCATTCAATCAATTCCAAAACTTATATATGAGAAAGCATATTTAAGAGTGTGACTGTAGTGTAGAATCAGACTACACAAAGGTTTGTTTGCAGTCTGTAACCATGGAAACACATAGGTGTGGATAGGAGCTATGTACACAAAACAATAATAGTGCTTTATTTATTTTAAATACGGTAAATTCAAGCAATAAAAATGTGGTAAGAGGGCTGGTGCTGCTGGCCTCATATCTATTGATCGTGTTTTTTTTTAGATGTATATTCTAGAGAGGAGATAAATCATCGCTCCTTGTTTGCGCTCGCTATTTGGTGAAGCAACATTCTGTGACCAAAGTTAGGAGTTTTGATTTTCTTTTTTTTTTTTTTTGAATATCCAGGAACTCATAAAAAGTGACAAGCCAGCAGAATTATGAGAGGAACCTAAACTATGCTCTAATAACTAGGGATTAAACCAAAGAAGAAATAAAAAAAATAATTGTAAAAAGGATTGGGTTCATTGGGTTTTGTGCACGAACAGGAGACATTTCCTGCTGAAGTCAGTCTAAAGTGATATGGTTGACAGGCATTTGGTATAACCATGGTTGCTCACTGGTTAGTACTGCTGCTGTGAAGCTCTGGTTTCAAATCCAAGGGCTATCTGTATGGAGTTTGTATCTTTGCCCTGTATTTGTATAGGTTTCATCCCACACTCCAAAAACATAAAGAGGCAGATTTACTAAACCTATAGGCAGCGTAAGCTTAGACACACTGTGTAGACCGGCACCAGATTTATTTCTGAGGCGCAGGATGGATGATAAATATATACCAACTTTTGGCTTACTTTGAAACAGAATTTTACACCAGAATTGTGGCAAAAGTTGCATATCAGGCCTGCCCACTAAGCCCCATGGCCTTTTCAAGCAAGTCAGAAAGAGTCATAAAAATCTAGTTGCACCTATTTGCTCCACTTTTGTTGATCTATGCTACTGAGGAAGGGGTCAGGACCCCCGAAATGCATGTAGCTTTACCAGGAGCAGATTGGCCATAGACCTTACAAGGAAATTTCCCGGTGGCCGATGCCCAGGGGGCCGCCTGAGCCCTCCTCACAGCCGGCCAGTGGAAGTTTTTGGGGATGTTTTTTGTGCTGCTGGCAGTATTTTGTGATGGACTGTGGTATTTGGCTCTGTTGGGATGGTATAATGTGCCACAATATGGTATTGCTGGCCCTGCCTTCCATCAATTTGGACCCAACTACAAAACTTTTAGCATTTTCTCCAGGGCCAATTTAGGTTCCCAGTCCGCCCTTGAACTTGACCATTATTCCTGTGGCCTTCACTTCTTTAACCACAGGCTATAGCAGCGCTAAAGCCCGCCCATTATTACTGGTGACGTCAGCGGGCTCACTGCTAGGCAGAAGCCTCCGCATGGTAGAGACCAGGTACGTCACCGAATCTAATGAAAAAGCCTTAGTCCTGCGCGATCTGCTCCAATTCTCATATCAGAGGGGCTGCCTGAATGAAGAAGGGGATATGTCCAGGTTGAGCTCTGAACTCAGACAACCCCTTTAAACATATTGAGGTACTAGTACTGAGCCCAGTGAGTGACAGATTTGGATCAATTGCGTATGTGAAAGAGCCTGCGCAGGTGCACAAGCAGCTTGTGTTTCCTTTTCCTCAGGGTATCACTGCACAGGCACAGTCCTCACTACTACGTATCGAAGGAAAGTGAAGCCAGCGCTGCCGCCCTGCAACCAGATGAACAGACTGTGAGTAATAAGACTTATTAGTGCATTGTTAATGGATCAACCACAGACCGGACCGTCCAATTATCCTCCTATTATTACAAGCAAGCCGCAGCATTTATTTACAGCAGCGCACAATGCTGATAGACTGAACCATATTAACAATTTTTACCATTTGCTTGTTCTTCTTAATTGCAGATTATATTCAAATATTCTGGTATATAGCCATATACAGTGATATATGGTATGTAAGGCACTAGATTTTATTTGTTTTTAACATTTTATTTACAACTGGTCTAATTATTACATCTTTTTGACCCCCTTTTCTCCTTGAGGGCCGACCTTGTTATTATTTTAGATATTAAATATTGGGGGCCTATCCTCATTGGTCAGACTCCTGGCACCCCCACCTATCAGCTGTTTGAAGGTGCCACGTCTCAGATGAGCGCTGCGTCCTCTTCATACTATACCAAACACAGCGTCGTACATTGTGTAGAGGTTATTCTTGGTATTGAAGATCCATCACTTAAATGGGACTGAGAAGCCTTGTGACTGATGGACCTGATGTCACTGGCCTCATAAATTATCCAAGGGGTTATCCAAGACCTATAATGCCCGGGCCCCTCGCAGAGGTTGTTCTTACCTTGTTCCCCGGCAACCGCTATGCTTCTGATGCCGGCACGGCCGCCGCTGCATCTCCCGTTGCATCATGGATGACGCTAGGGAGGCTCATTCCCGTTGCGGCCTGCTATTCGCTACCCCTTACGACTACCCCTATCCTACGACTGGAAGATGCGGCGGCTATGACGGCATCAGAAGCGGCGCGTGCCAGGAAGTGAGGTAAGTACAACCTCTCTGAGTGGCTCGGGCATATGGGGGGGGGGCATTATAGGTCTTGGATAACCCCTTTAATATTAAAATCTAGGAAAACCTCTATAAAATACCTTTTTAAGGAGTTAGGAGACAAACATTTAAGACCCTCATCTAGTATTGAGTGGAGAAAGAGTTTCTATCTCTCAGGAGGACCAGTCAATGTCATGCATTATATGGACAGCCCATTGATTTCAGGGAAGTATGTTTAATGCCTCATTTCCCCTGTGGTGACGCTACAGAGCAAATGAACACTTACCGATTGTTTTCCTACAGATCACAATAAATCCATGGGAGATCCATCAGTGGGACACACTACAATGAGCTAATATTTTGGTAGGACCCCATGGTATAGCTAACGCATGTAGCCAAACCAGTCCGTTGGGTCTAGTGTTGAGCGAATCGTTTTGGCTCCGTGGAAGTCTTTGCAATCTTGCTGCAAATATCGCGATAATTGAGTGAAAAGGCTTGTGGACTCTATCACTTCCATCATTTAGCCAGACACCCAGTAGATATTTTCTCAGACTTTTCCTTGTTTCATAGACCTATTATTTCTTGATAATATTTCCATCATTGTGCATTGCAATACCAAACATAAAGCAGGACGGTAAGTGACTCACTGGCAAATAAACTCCGCTATCTGGAGGCTGGAAAAGAGATGCATTTGAACAGTGTCACAAAAATATCTCTTCTTAGAGGTTTGTTATTTACAGTACACATTTCCCTGTATGACTCATTATAGTACACTAATGATATTCCGATACTGTAGACGAAATACTGTATGGGCATGAAACTCCCTGAGACTGAACTTTTTTTGTTACATTTTATTGCCTTTTTTTTATTTATTGTAATGCTTTATTTTGTAAGCCTATTATGAACATGTATATATGTTGGTAGGTAATGCAGGTGGATCTCTCTGTTATGGTCTCCTTTGTCTTAGGCTTTAGGCTGTGTTTACGTTGTAACTCCTACAAAGCTCTGATGCCACCAGATGTAAGGTAGCTATCCTATAAGACCTTTTAAAAAGGCCTAGAGACATCACTTGATTAACAATTAAGCCAGGGTTTCATCTGCAGAGAGCTGTTTCGGGATGATTGCCCCTCATCAGTGCAGAGAGCTCCTGGCTTAATTATTGTCCCAGTCATATCTCAAGGCCTTTTTAAATGGTCAAACATTGTCTTATAGGATAGCCGCTTTACATCTGGTGGCATCAGAGGCAGAGCTTGCTAAGAGCTCATTTGCATTCCCTCTTCCCATAACTCCTACAAAGAAAGTGTACAGCCTTGAAATATAAAATAAAACAAAAAAAAAACTGAGAAACACACAAGAAAGCAAATGTCAAACATTCAGAACTTACATACACTGAAGAAGTGCTGAGCACCCACTTAGGCTCCCCCTTAGATGTACACAGTGAAACGTATTTCGGGATACAGCTGTTGGTCAGTATCCACATTATGGAGAGAAATGTTACAAGTTTATAATCCAGTGTTCTGGCACACAAAAATTGCTAATTTTTATGACAATATTTGCGACTTTTACCTTCATACGCTGCTCTTGCCAATTCTGAGAAGTGGTTTAAAATTGGGGGTGCTTAGGTATGATAATTAGTTTCACAGCAAATTTATCATTGAGATTTTTTTTTTTTTAAAGTACATTTTTAAAAAATCACCCCAGTGTCGTAGGAAAAGTGACGTAGCATTTCTAAATAAAAGTGTAAGGTTTAAAGATGTGTCAAATGTAGCAAACATTGTGCGACTTTTGATAAATTTGGCACACCTTTCCCCAAGTCAAAGCAAAACTCCCATCATGATACATTCCACCTCATGTTTTCTACCTGTTAGGGCTCTTTCACACCTGCTTTCTTTTCTTCCGGCATAGAGTTCCGTCGTCGGGGCTCTATGCCGGAAGAATCCTGATCAGGATTATCCCTATGCATTCTGAATGGAGTGAAATCCATTCAGAATGCATCAGGATGTCTTCAGTTCAGGACCGGAACGTTTTTTGGCCGGAGAAAATACTGCAGCATGCTGCGCTTTTTGCTCCGGCCAAAAATCCTGAAGACTGGCCGCAAGGCCGGATCCGGAATTAATGCCCATTGAAAGGCATTAATCCGGATCCGGCCTTAAGCTAAATGTCGTTTCGGCGCATTGCCGGATCCGACGTTTAGCTTTTTCTGAATGGTTACCATGGCTGCCGTGACGCTAAAGTCCTGGCAGCCATGGTAAAGTGTAGTGGGGAGCGGGGGAGCAGCATACTTACCATCCGTGCGGCTCCCGGGGCGCTTCAGAGTGACGTCAGGGCGCCCCAGGCGCATGGATGACGTGATCACATGGCGCTCTGACGTCATTCTGGAGCGCCCCGGGAGCCGCACGGACGGTAAGTATACCGCTCCCCGCTCCCCGCTCCTACTATGGCAACCAGGACTTTAATAGCGTCCTGGCTGCCATAGTAACACTGAAAGCATTTTGAACACGGATCAAATGCTTTCAGTTCACTTGCATTTTTCCGGATCCGGCGTGTAATTCCGGCAAGTGGAGTACACGCCGGATCCGGACAACGCAAGTGTGAAAGAGGCCTTAGACTTGATATATCTTTACTAAGTCTGTATTGATTGTTTTGTACATTCTGTGTCTGGTAGATGTTTATCTTGCTGATGCCCTATACTTTGCACTTCACCTGGCATGTACAGTATGTGGGTGATTGGGACAGTAGCAGGAACGGTAAAGGGTGAAGAATCAGGATGGTACAATCAAAGGGCTGGCAGGATGGGCTACATGTGTAGAATGTGGGGAATAGCTGGGGAGAGTGCTGGAAAGCAAGGAGGCAAAGTTGTGTGGGCAACAAACTGCAGAGAGGAGTCATGGTTAGGAGAAATCACTATAGCGGTCTGGGTCAGATAGAGAAGCAAATGACTAATCAGAGAAGATGTCCCTTGTGAGTTATTAGATTTATCTATGTATTCACTTTATTTACCAGAGTACCGAGCAGTGGTGTACATAGAGAAGTAAGGGCCCCATAGCAAGGATCAAACCAGGCCCCCCACACAGGACAGAAGGGTTTCTGCCCATTTTTCCACTGATTAATTTGCTAAAAGTTGCACCTTTGGAGGGTGGAGTCCTCACCAAGTTTTCACCTCCAATAGAAGAGGAGATAATCCCAACTAAGACTGGGCCCCCTCTTGCCCTGGGCCCCATAGAAGTCGCATGGTCTGCAGCTATGGTAGTTACGCCCCTGTTACTGGGGTAGAACTGGTGCTAATATCCATCTTTGTATGGTATTATTCATTCAGTAACAGTATGGTATTAGTCACTATGTGGTGGTAAGACAGGATCAAGGTTGAGCGAACACGAACTGTAAAGTTTGTGTTCGTACCGAACTTTAGAATTTTTGGACCCCGGGAACGAACCCGAACTTTTCAGTAAAAGTTCGGGTTTGAGTTCGGTGTTCGGCGAGTTAATGGCTCTTTTTGAAAGGCTGCAGAGGAGCCAATCAACAAGCGTTTAACTCGCGTGCCCATAGGAGCCATCACAGCCATGCCTACTAATGGCATGGCTGTGATTGGCCAGTGCAGCATGTGACCCAGCCCCTATATAAGCTGGAGTCACGTAGCGCTGCATGTTACTCTACTCTTATTAGTGTAGGGATAGGATGCTGCTGCTGTGAGGGAGAGAATAGTAAAGAATCTTTTATCAGAAGTGCTTGTTATATTCTTGGTTTACAGTCAAATACAACCAGTCAATACTGCAATTACATTGTTGGTTGACAAGTTAACATTTTTTGGGACCGTGTAGTAATTGTATAAAATTTGCCTGGCACACTGTTGTGTGACCTCAAGTAAGGTTTCCTCTTTATGACATCGGCACTGCCTTACTGTCAGTGAACTTACCGTAATTGTTGACTATTGGCGGTTACATTGTCGCCTGACAAAAACCATCTGTTAGTTTGGTGGGTGAACGCAAAGAATGAGGAGAGTGTCAAATAGGGAACGTGGCCCTGGTCGTGGTGCTGCTGATGGAGCTCCTGTTGCAGGGAGAGGACGTGGTCGATCTGTGCCAGCTACACGCACAAGTGAAACACCTTCCTCAGGTGCGAGTAGGCGACAGAACCTTCAGCGTTATTTGGTAGGGCCGAATGCGGCTCTACGAATGGTGATGCCAGAACAAGTACAGGCGATAGTAGATTGGGTGGCTGACAGTGCCTCCAGTTCCTTCACATTGTCTCCCACCCAGTCTCCTGCTGAAAGATCAGAGTTGGCACCTGCGGCCCATGTCCTTCAGTCCTTCACCTCACCCCCTTGCAAATCAGCCAAGCAGTCTGAGCCCCAAGTCATGCAGCAGTCTCTTCTGATTTTTGATGACTCTGCTAGCAGGGTTTCCCAGGGCCATCCACATAGCCCTTCCCCAGAAGTGGAAGAGATTGAGTGCACCGATGCCCAACCACTTACAGTATGTCTCAGGATGAGTACATGGGAGGACCACCGCAGCACGTCTCAGATGATGACGAAACACAGGTGCCAACTGCTGTGGCTACCTCCTCCTCCTCCTCCACCACCGCTTCCTCCTACACCACCACATCCACTGCCTCCTCAGCCTCCTATTCCATATGGACCTTGTCCTCCTAGATCAAGATTATTATTTTTGTCTTTTTGCGTATTTTATGTTATTTTAGGTCATATCCCTATCCACATTTGTTTGCAGAGCAATTGCCATGTTCTTAACCACATTTTGATGCCATTTGCAGCCCTCGGCCCCTTTCCATCACTTTTTTAGAGCCATTTTAGTGCTCCAAAGTTCAGGTCCCCATTGACTTCAATGAGGTTCAGGGTTAAGTTCGGGTTCCGAACTTGAACTTTTTTGTGAAGTTCGGCCGAACCCGAACATCCAGGTGTCCGCTCAACTCTAGACAGGATCATGAAGTGTCGGTTTTATAACAGTGCAACTGTATGACTATTATTTAAAAGGTATACAATCATACAAAGATTTGTTTTTTTTCTGAAAGGGTAAATTGTTTGGGAACAGGTTTTATGCATATAGGTTACAAAGTAGTATCCAGGCATTGTTTACTGCTAAACCAGCAAATCTAGAATTATGCTATAAATATTTTAAAGGGCTTCTGTCACCCCACTAAAGTGATTTTTTTTTTTTGGGCTAGTCAAATTAGTTATATTGCGATATATGACAATATAATTGTGTTACTTACTTTGATCCAGCAGTTTCTGCAAAAAACGAAGTTTTAATATATGTAAATTCGGTCTCTACCAGCAAGTAGGGCGGCTACTTGCTGGTAGCTGCTGCAGAAATCCGCCCCCTCGTCGTGTTGATTGACAGGGCCAGCCGGGATCTCCTCCTCCGGCCAGCCCTGTCGGCATTTCAAAAATCGCGCGCCTGTGTGGATTCGGCGCAGGCGCTCTGAGGTGAGGAGGCTCGTCTCCTCAGAACTCCCTCAGTGCACCTGCGCCGATGACATCACCGAAATAGAAGACGTCATCGGCGCAGGCGCACTGAGGGAGTGCTGAGGAGACGAGCCTCCTAATCTCAGAGCGCCTGCGCCGAATCCACACAGGCGCGCGATTTTTGAAATACTGACAGGGGGCGGATTTCTGCAGCAGCTACCAGCAAGTAGCCGCCCTACTTGCTGGTAGAGACCGAATTTACATATTATAAAACTTTGTTTTTTGCAGAAACTGCTGGATCAAAGTAAGTAACACAATTATATTGTCATATATCACAATATAACTAATTTCACTAGCCCAAAAAAAAAAAATCACTTTAGTGGGGTGACAGAAGCCCTTTAAGGGCCTTCTCTCTCAAGCAGGGCGGCGGTGACAGATTCCTTTGCAAACAACAGGATTAAAGTCCAAATTGATGCTTTATTTTATGACACTCTGGCAATTTACAGGCAAACCCAGTTATAATGCACTAGTTATTGTGAAGCTCCAGCACCACAAAACATAAATCAAACAAAATAAACTCCTGTCCGTCTGGGTTCTAACTAATACAAATCAGTTTCTAGATCACCTACTGAGCGCAGGTCACACACACAGAATCCCGCGTCTCTAGCCAGCAAGGCAGCCCTCTTCCAAGACTTTTCCAGGCATAACTCTCTCAGACTGACAGCCTGGGATGTGCTTTTATTTTCCCCTAACGATCCCCGCTGGCTACACCTGGGGATCCCTCAGGCTAGGGGAAAACCTGCCCTGGAACAGGGGTGGACTGGGGAGGTCCCACTACCAAACCTACCTTCCCAGTCCAAATAAAATCCAGCCCTTAAGCTGTTAACAAAACTGTCTCAGCAACCAACACCTTGCTGAAACCACTTTAGCTTTCTGGATTTTACTTACCTCACCCAGTTGATGAACCTGGGTGAGATATACACCCTTTCCGGGACTTTTCCATACACTTTACCACATATCCTCCCCTCTTCTCCAGACAGGAGGTCTGGGCACTTTCAGAAAACATACAATGTATCCTGGAGCATCCGCTTTTCTCTGCAATTTCCCCGGCCTATGTTCTACCTTGAAATTGAAATTTTGCAAGGAGAGAAACCACCTTGTCACTCTTGCATTTTTCTCCTTGTTTTGCTTCATCCAGGCCAAAGGAGCATGGTCTGTCACTAACACAAATTTTCTACCTAGCAGGTAATATTTCAGAGACTCCAGTGCCCATTTAATGGCCAGAGACTCTCGTTCCACTATGGCATCATTTTTTTCTCCTAGGGTCAGTTTCCTGCTTAGGTACTGCGTGCTCTTCCCCATTTACCGGTGACAGGACCGCTCCCAAGCCTGTATCAGATGCATCAGTCTGGACCAGAAACTCTTTTCCGAAATCCAGGGAAATGAGCACTGGTTGTTGACAGAGGGCAGACTTTAGGCTCTAAAAAGCTTTTTCTGCCTCTGGGGTCTACTTCACCATGATTGAATTAGGGCATTTTGTTAAGTCAGTCAATGGTGCTGCAATTGAGGCAAAATTCGATACAAACCGACGATAGTACCCAGTTATGCCAGGGTAGGCCCTGACTCGTTTTTTCCTTAAGGGTTTAGGCCAGTTGTGTATTGCCTCTACTTTATTCACCTGGGGTTTAACAGCCTTTTACCAATAATGTAACCCAGGTATGTTGCTTCCTCTAGACCTACTGCACACTTCTCAGGGTTTATGATTAGGCCAGCATCCCTAATGGAGTCTATCACGGCCTGCACGTTCCAGAGGTGATTTTTCCAATCAGGTATCAGCCCACTTCCAAGACTTTTCCAGGCATAACTCTCTCAGACTGACAGCCTGGGATGTGCTTTTATTTTCCCCTAATGATCCCCCCTGGCTACACCTGGGGATCCCTCAGGCTAGGGGAAAATCTGCCCTGGAACGGGGATGGACTGGGGAGGCCCCACTACAAAACCTACCTTCCCAGTCCAAATAAAATCCAGCCCTTGAACTGTTAACAAAACTGTTTCAGCAACCTACACCTTGCTGAAACCACTTTAGCTTGCTGGATTTTACTTACCTCACCCAGTTGAGGAACCTGGGTGAGATATACACCCCTTCCAGGACTTTTCTATACACTTTACCACAATATGCTATAAAAGTCCCATGAAAAAAACCTTCCATAACTTTTTCTTTTACATGAACATGCCGCCTAGAAATGATGCAATGCCTTACCAACATCCCTATTTGCATAACCATACCCAGAAATATTCCCTCCTGGCATTTTTTGTACAGATGACATACCTATCCATGCATCTATTACAAACTGCTTACTCATAACAATGGAACATTTTTATTGGATCACTTTATGGATATATTTTTATAAACACATGCTATGATTAAAGGACGCATCTTAATGGATTCTATATAAAGCTCTATTAATAACTTTGATTCCAAGTGCTGGCCAGACTTTTTTTTTTACCATGCTAATATTGTGACATTATCCTTTTTCATCATTTATGATAACAGCACAAGTTAAAACTGCAGTAATAGCATAGGTAATTTTATATAAGTGAAATCTTCTGATTTATTGCATTTGTTTACTTAGTAGAATGGTATGGACAGTTTAGGGTTAACCCATGGTTTCTCGTCTTAGGTTGCCAAGAGATGGAACTAGGTATGCCCCCTGGTTAGTCAGTGAGTAGCATGAGTCTAGCTGAAGAACAGGGTACATGATACATGATCATGATCCTTAGAGCTAGGCCCAAGCTCAGAGAACCTTTATCTCTGAGACTTCTATAGCCAAGGAACCTACTTTATGATCAAAACTGCTCCAGAGAAAAGGAAATTCAGAGGGTCCAGAATCTACAAGCTCATTCATTGGAGTCACTTAGCAAGGTATTGTTCATGTTTAAGGTAGAGAGACCTTACTGCTGTGAGAGAGAAGATTGCTAGCACACCCTTCTGCGCTTTGAGATGAGTTGACCATCTGCATCCTCAGCCCAAGAAGAAGCATTTAACAAAAACATCATTGCATTGCTAAGGTTCTGAAGAGAGAGATACTGTACTTTAGGGAGAATCAGAAAGGAGTACTACAACCTCCAACCTGCTGTCCATACATTGCTATCGGGGAAGGAATTGCACAGCAATCTACTTGGAACTGTGCCTTGTCACTGTCACTTTAGTAAAGTAGCCTTATTCATATTCACCAACTGGTCTGGTTACTTACGGCACCATTTGCCGGGCATGGCACTTGCTCCCCTGCCTTGCACCCTGATCAATGGCAAACATCAAGGGCACCCCAACTACCACCGGGCAGGAGCCCCAATACCGGTGTGCCGCCGAGGGAAGAAAGGGTGCACCCTCTTGTCACTGTGAACTAAGTAAGTACTACAACCATCCTCAGGGCCCCAACCACTACTCTTATTCGCCACACACTCCTCTGTGGGTCACTGCACAATAGCTTATTTTAGTTTTTAAGCTCACTACCCTTAAAGACGAGCTTCATACACTTTTGTATCCTCATCCAGAATAGTCCTCATGGTTCCTTTAAATTGTGCAGCAACAGATTCAAGAGGTCTTGCATTGGGGTCTGCTTACCAAGGGCAAGGAGTTTATATGTTCTCCCCATATTTGTGTGGGTTTCCTCCGGGTACTCCAGTTTACTGTCACACCCCCAAAAACCTTCTAATGTACATTACCAAACCCTCAACAATATCGCTGAATGTTTGATACAGTGGGGTAATGTGAAATTTTAACTTTTTTCAAAGCCTTTTTTTTTTTTTTAAGAAATTGACATGTCACACTTTGTTAAATTTGTCACATGAATTACCTAGTTATTTTTCAATCTAAAGTCTAATATATTATACTGTAAAGGCGCCAGCAGTTTCAGCCAGGGGTGTACACAAATCTCATAGGACCTCACAAAAACCACAATGGGCCCTCGTGATCAGTTTCCCAGTACACATCCGTCAAACACTTCCAGACAACATGTAACATAAAAAACAATTCCCCAGATTTCTGACAAATTTACAATTTGTTTTATTGAAGAAATTTTTAGTTGCACTTAGCCTCCAAACGTTATCTAGTGGAATAGGTGCTTCATAAAGTGGCGGTCATTCATATTTTTTTTTCAGTTTTCAAAACCATTTATTTTTCGGAACACCGTATTTACACCAGACATATGGCATAAATACACTGATAAATCTCCTGCTTCTTGTCACGGCTGAGGATGGTCAAAACCCTCAGCCGTGCGATGCCCAAAGATGTTAACCACTGCTCGGCGAGGACGAGAGAATTAGGGAGCAGGTCACCTCCTAACGCATCCCTAATCCGTCCCTAACTCCTAGCTGCATGGGCCGACCTTGAAGGTAGGAGGGCCCATGCTCAGGAACCTCGGATCCCTACTCACCCTCCGCCGGTCCCTGAACTAGGAGTGAAGGGTAAGACGACCTGTTCCTTCTGGACACGGAGGAACAGGAGTCTCACTGGCCAAGCTGCAGGAAAAAGGGGAACAGAAACAGGCCTATGGATATGGCAGGTGAACTGCACTAGTTCCAGCCACAGCCTTGCTGACTGGATCCGTGTGCAGGCAAGCTGAAGTCCACAACAATACAAATAGAACTCAGCACACACACATCCACACACAGGAACCCAGATCCATAACTGCACTGAATAATAAAGGAAAACATAAACTGAACATCACATAAACTTAAACTTAAACTTATGACCACAAGGGTGGCCCCCACTGGCAGGTGAAATAACACAGGAGGCTACTCCAGCTAGTCATGGCTGAAGTACCCCTCAGACTGGAGATAACACTGAGGCTTTATAGGCCCAAGTAGTCACACCCACACAGACACACCCAGTGTTCACACACACAGAAGGGAATTAACCCTTCCAACACCAGGAAGTGTAGTGAGACCAGATAAAGGAAATACACACAAATACTCACTGCAGCTGTTACCGATGACAACGACATGTGTGGCAAACGTGTCCTGGGAGCCGGCCAAAAGGCTGAGACACTGCCACCACATGTACAAACACCAAACGTTGCCATGGGCAGCTACAGTGAAGGGAAAATGTCACAGTGCACACCAAACATTCAAAAGTGCATAACATACACACATTACCAAAAACCACCGCACGCATGGACAACGAGCCGCCCAGCCACCAGCTCCGGCTGCTCCACTGCCCAACAACCACAAGTTGCCAGCGGCAACCACACGTGAGGCAAGATACTGACCTTCACCTGTGATTGACGAGGAAAAGACCGCGGGCAAATGCAAGGAGTCACGACCATAACCATGGCCGTGACACTTCTCTTCACACAGTGTATTATAAAACTGGCTGCCTGTAGCCGCCACTAGGGGGAGCTCAGCGCATAGAAATTTATACGTGGGCTGGGGTCCTAGGTTCGAATCCAACCAAGGGCAACATCTGCATGGAGTTTGCATGTTCTCCCCGTGTTTGCGTGGGTTTCCTCCCACACTCCAAAGACATACTGATAGGGACCTTAGATTGTGAGCCCCATTGGGGACAGTTGGATGCTAATGTCTGTAGAGCGCTGCGGAATATAGTAGCGCTATGTAAGTACAATAAATAAATACAGTTACTATTGATATCAAAGAAAGCTGTAAAAACTCTGCCCTGAGCTCCCCCTAGTGGAGGATGATGGAAAATGCTGTGAATCTACAATATATCAGGAATGGGAGAAACAGTAAAGTGCTGGGCACCTTTTCCCCTTTTCCCAGAGGCGATCTCTGCCTCTATGGTAGATATGCCACTGGTTTCTGCTCCATCGGGAAAATGGAATGGACTTTTAACTTTTAAAAAAATTGCAATTAATAAATCTAGCTATGAATATGCCCACAAAATATCTGTCTGCACCTGACGCAAACCACAAAAAAAATGTTGCAAAAGCTTCTCCATCAACAGAACAGCCAAAAATCACTCCACTGTTTTGGTGCAGTGGGTTTTATACGTTACACCCAATGAGGGAGATTTATCAACAGTAGTGAAAAGGAAAGCTGGCTTAGTTGTCCATAACAACCAATCAGATTGATATTTTCATTTTCCAAAGGAGCTGTGAAAAATTAAAGGTGGAATCTGATTGGTTGCTATGGGCAGCTAAGCCAGTTTTCCTTTACACCAATTTTGATAAATCTCCACCATTGCCCAGTCTGGAAAATACGAATGTCTTTATCTGCTGACAGTAAGCACAGAATTGAAAAATAATGACCCCTTGAAATGAAAACTACATTAGAATTGTGCCTGACTTTCATGATATATGTGATTAATTTTTGGTGACTGTCAAACCCTCTAATAATTGAGGCTACACTCATCAGCAGCTGAGCTGGAGGAGGACATGAATTGTGGGAGAAATATGCAATACCTGGAAATCTGTAACACCCACATACCTCAGTGCGAATAAATAGTCCTAGAGACACAGCAACTGAGGAATCCAGGGTGCGAGGACTGAGGAATAACAGGTAAGTGGCTGGGCAAGTCTGTGATACAATCTGGTTTCAGCGAAGAATGAAATCTGATTTTAACGCTTGATGCCTTATCTCCCACATCTGGTGTCAGGGGAGATTCAGGTGGCCCCCATACACATTAGGTGGTTGTCCACCATTAGGTGGTTGTCCATTAGGTGGTTTGGTTTATACACAACTAATGTATATGGCCAGCTTAAAATTGTCAAAAAAAAGCAGACCCCCCACACACACACACTTTGTCTTGTGCTTACCACCAAAACAACTCCATAACTGATTTTGAGGCACAGAGAGGCTGCAGGGCCTGTTCTGGGTCCCGCAGGGCATGCGCATCTCCCGACTCTTAATGGGTCAATGTTCAATTGCCTCAATCTCTGCCAGCCAATGTTTGGTCACCTTAGAGTATTTAAGGCACCTTTCCGTGCCTGAGGCTCCTAGCTTGCTGGTTTACCAAACTATGCTCTTTTACCGATTCTGATTACCCCTGCCTGCCGCGACTTCTGCCTGTTTATTGTATTGACCCTCTGCTGACTTCCCTGACCTTGGATTCTTTCACGGATACGCACTGTCTGCCTGCCCAGACCTTGGCCTGTTTCTGTCTACGAGTATTGTGTGATTCCTCAGGACTTTACCCTGGGGTCTCTGACCCCCCCCCCCAGGTTCAGCTGATAACTACACCAGGACTATTCTACGAGGTAGGAGCCTGGTGGCTCTCCTCTAGCTAATTCATTTTGTAGCCCAGGACACAATGAATAACACATGAAAGTTATCCTATTAAAAGGCAATTTCAAATCTCAAAGAGTCAGAAGAATTTGGGAATACACCGTTTGACACACTGAACACAGGACTCTGAGATAACATCAATTAAGAGACCATAAAACCTTACAGCTTATCTGTCCGTATGTCATCCGTTTTTTTTTGGCGGATCCATTGTAACAATGCCTATCCTTGTCCGGAAAACGGACAAGAATAGGACATGTTCTATTTTTTTTACGGGGCTACAAAACGGACATACTGATGCGGACAGCACACGGTGTGCTGTCCGCATTTTTGCTGACCCATTGAAATGAATGGGTCTGCATCCTATCCGCAAAAGAGATGGTACGGACACGGAAACAAAATACGTTCGTGTGCATGTAGCCTTAGCCATTAAAAGGTAAAATACTTTTTTTGTCTTTCTTTATGAGAGCAATAAGACAGTTTTCTACTGGCTCACACGGTACCAGACTTTATTTCTTTATAAATATATTGGGGGTCATTTATCAAACTGGCGTAAAGTGGAATCTGATTGGTTGCTGTGGGCAACTAAGCCGGTTCTACTTTACACCAGTTTGATAAATGACCCCCGTATACCTTTAGTTACACACCTTCTACATACTTACCTCTGCTGCAGGCACTCCTACCCCCTCACATTTCTGTCTGTCTCTACAAAGCAGATGCCTGGATTAAGTTACAACAGCTAGTAAGAAGCCTTGGCTGTTGTAACTTAAAGTGGACTTGTCACCAAAAAATTCTGATTGATAAACAATATATTTTTGGCGGAAAAGATTCAGTAAATCCTGCAATTTAGACATTTATATGTCTGCTTTTCTACCTTCTGTGAGCAGCCTTGGTGCAGGGAGCGGTTATCAGTAATTGATTGTATTGTGTGTATAAGTGTGCATTAGAGATATCTGTCAGTCACTGATAACACCTCCTCCTGTACCAATACTTTTCACAGGGCTGCGGATGTAAATGTAAAAATTACTGAATTTTTTACCACAAAGTTTCACTGAATCTTTTCCCACAAATATATACTTATATACAGTCCTGATCAAAAGTTTAAGACCACTTTAAAAAATGGAAAAAAATCATATTTAGCATGGTTGGATCTTAACAAGGTTCCAAGTAGAGCTTCAACATGCAACAAGAAGAAATGGGAGTGAGACAAAACATTTTTTGAGCATTCAATTTAATGAAAACAACGAATAAACTGAAACAGGCTGTTTTTCAGCTGATCAAAAGTTTAGGACCACATGCCTTCAAAAGGCCAAATCTGTGCAAAGATGTGGATTCATTGTCATTTTCTGTCAGGTAGTCACACGTGATTGCAAAGGCAAAAAAACTCTCCCTTTTTGAACGTGGTCGGGTTGTTAAACTGCATAAGCAGGGTCTCTCACAGCGCGCCATCGCTGCTGAGGTGGGACGCAGTAAGACAGTCATTTGGAATTTCCTAAATTCTTAAATGATCCTGAGGGTTATGGAACAAAAAAGTCAAGTGGAAGACCCCGAAAAAATCATCAGCACTGAGCCAGAGGATCCAATTGGCTGTCCGTCAAGACACTGGATGATCCTTGACCCAAATTAAGACCCTTACTGGTGCTGACTGCAGCCCCATAACCATCAGACGGCATCTGAGACTGAAGGGCTTCAAAAACAAAAAACTTCTTCAAAGACCTCATCTCCTTGAACGCCACAGAACTGCTTGTTTGGACTTTGCAAGAGAGCACCAAACATGGGACTTTCAAAGGTAGAAGAAAGTTTTATTCTCTGATGAGAAAAAATTCAACCTTGATGGTCCTGATGGTTTCCAACGTTACTGGCATGACAAGCAGATCCCACCCGAGATGTTTTCTACGCGCCACAGTGGAGGGGGTGCCATAATGGTCTGGGGTGCTTTTTCCTTCAGTGGAACAATGGAGCTTCAGGAAGTGCAGGGGCATCAAACGGCCGCTGGCTATGTCCAGATGTTGCAGAGAGCATTCCTCATGACTGAGGGCCCTCGTCTGTGTGGTAACGACTGGGTTTTTCAACAGGACAACGCTACAGAACACAATGCCCGCAGGACAAGGGACTTCTTCCAGGAGAATAACATCAGTCTTTTGGCCCATCCTGCGTGTTCCCCTGATCTAAATCCAATTGAGAACCTTTGGGGATGGATGGCAAGAAAAGTTTACATAAATGGACAACAGTTCCAGACAGTAGATGGCCTTCGTGCGGCCATCTTCACCACTTGGAGAAATGTTCCCACTCACCTCATAGAAACGCTTGCATCAAGCATGCCGAAATGAATTTTGGAAGTGCTAAACAATAACGGCGGAGCTACTCATTACTGAGTTCATGTTTGGAAGTTGGATTTCTGTTTTTGGGGGGGGGGGGGTTTAGTTTTTTTTTGGAGGTGTGGTCCTAAACTTTTCATCAGCTGAAAAACAGCCTGTTTCAGTTTATTCGTTGTTTTCATTAAATTGAATGCTCAAAAAATGTTTTGTCTGACTCCCATTTCTTCTTGTTGCATGTTGAAGCTCTACTTGGAACCTTGTTAAGATCCAGCCATGCTAAATATGATTTTTTTGCCATTTTTCAAGTGGTCTTAGACTTTTGATCAGGACTGTATATCAATCCGCTCAGCTTCTCCTGCTCTATATGGTGCTTTCACATTGCATTGCATTTTTTGGTGACAGGGGTTGTGTCACTTCAGCCAATAGCATTTATCATGTAGAGAAAGTTAATACAAGGCACTTACTTATGTATTGTCATTGTCCATATTGCTTCCTTTGCTGGCTGGATTCATTTTTCCATCAAATTATACACTGCTTGTATCCAGGGGTTACGACCACCCGGTAATCCAGCAGCGGTGGCCATGCTTGCGCACTATAGGAAAAGGTGCAAGCTTCTCTGGTGAGTGCGCCTAGGCTGGAGCTATTTCCGATAGTGTGCAAGCACGGCCACCGCTGATGGATTGCAGAGTGGTTGTTACCCCTGGATACGAACCGTGTATAATGCAATGGAAAAATGAACCCAGCCAGCAAAGGAGACAATATGGACAATCACAATACATTAGTAAGTGCCTTGTATTAACTTTCTCTACTTGATAAATGCCATTTGCTGGAGTTGGACAACGCCTTTAAGGGTCCATTCACATGTCTGCATTATGGGTCTGCATCTGTTCCGCAATTTTGCGGAATGGGTGCGGATTCATTTAATGGGGCCGCAAAAGATGTGGACATCACACTGTGTGCTGTCTGCATCCACACTTCCGTTCCGCTGCCCCACAAAAAAAATGGAACATGTCCTATTCTTGTCCACGGATAAGAAAAGGCATTTCTATTATAGTGCCGGCCATGTGTGGTCCTCAAAATTCGGAACGCACATGGCTGGTGTATTGCGGACATGTAAATGGACCCTAAAGCAGCAGAGGTGGGAGAGGTTGGAGGAAGGCAAGATCTCAATTTGCATTTTGCACCCCTTTCCACATGCCTACCTTAGGGCTCATGCACACGAACGTATTTCCTTTCGGTGTCCGTTCCGTTTTTTTTGCAGACCGTATGCAGAACCATTCATTTCAATGGGTCTGCAAAAGTTACTCCGTGTGCATTCCATTTCCGCATTGTATGTTCCACAAAAAAATAGAACATGTCCTATTATTGTCCGCATTAAGGGCCAGCTGTTCCGTTCCGCAAAATATAGAAAGAATGCACACGGACATCATCCGTATTTTTTGCGGATTCTGTTGTGTGCATGACTTAGTGTGCCTTCCCGTGGTTTCACAGATTGCTGTATATGAGTATATGCAAGAAAATAATCATATGGGAGAGCGGAAGGTTATAGTCACCTGCGGCTGATTTATTACAGAAATTTAGGTGACTGAAAATTAAAATCATCTGAAGGGTTTTGGTGGTAAGAACACTGATTTCTGTAAGCCCTGTTCAGATGAATGAAAAATTCTGCAACAACTCTGCCACATGTGAATATACACTTACAAATACATAGACGCTCTGTGTAGCCCTGTATAGGATTTGTTGTTCACTGCTGTGTGCAAATACAAGGGATCCTTAGGGCTTGTGCACATAAACGTATTTTCTTCCCGTGTCCATTCCGGTTTTTTTGCAGACCATATGCGGAACCATTCATTTTAATGGGTCCACAAATAAAACGGAAGTTACTCCGTGTGCATTCCGTATTTCCGTTCTGCAAAAAAATAGAACATGTCCTATTATTGTCCGTTGCTCCATTCTGCAAAATACAAAATATATTTTTTGCGGATCTGTTTTTTTTGCGGACCGCAAAATACATACGCTCGTGTGCATGAGCCCTTAGGGGGGGACCATTTGATTTGAAAGATCATATAAGGCCACCGGCTTCATAACCCTATATAACGTTTCCTTTTTTATGTGTTTCAGACCAGAGAGAATCCAGACATGACACCAATGATGAATAATTACTATTTTCAACATCAGTTTCCTGTAAAGCCAATCTTTTACCCAACCCCTCCATACATGAGCATTAGGAGGGATGGGATCGAAGTGGTCCGGTTTCCTGTGAGGAGCCGCAAATTGATGGATATGATCAAAAAATTTGATCCAAATGGTGAGAAATTATATAATAATTCACAGGCTTTAAAAAGGGGTATTCCACAGGGATCATGTTAATTACAACCAGGGTTGGAGTGGGTTAAAATAACAAAGCATCAGTACTCACCTCACCGACACATCAGAGAGTAAAATAGCCATACATCAGAATATATTGCGGTTTTATTTTTTTTCTGTGACATTACATATAGGGGGTCATTTATTAAGATCAGCGTTTTAGACATCGGTCTTATTAACCCCGTGTGCTGGCGGTCCAATCTTCAGCTGATTGTATCACTTTATACAAGGCCAAACCACTGGAGCAAGGGATGCTCAACCTGCGGCCCTCCAGCTGTTGTAAAACTACACACTAGCATTAATATTTTCCGGTATTGAGATCCGTCATAGGGTCTCTGTACTGGAAAAAAACCTCTTCCATTTTGTCCCCATTCATTGTCAATGGGGACAGAACGTAACTGAACAGAACGGAGTGCTCCAAGATGCATTCCGTTCCGTTCTCATACCGGAGAGCAAATCGCAGCATGCTGCAGTTTGCTTTCCTGCCTGGGATGCGGAGCAAGACGGATCCGTCATGACCCACAATGCAAGTCAATGGGGACGGATCCGTTTTCTCGGACACAATCTGCCGCGATAGACAACGGATCGGTGCTCCATTGACTTTCAATAGTGTTCATGACGGATCCGTCTTGGCTATGTTACAGATAATACAACCGGATCCGTTCATAACGGATGCAGATGGTTGTATTATCAGTAACGGAAGCGTTTTTGCTGGATCCGGTAGTGTAAAAGTAGCCTTAGCCAATAGAAGCTCACAGGTCCTTCATTCATTGCCTAGCTGACATGCACACAGTCACACGGTCCTTATTGGCCAGTAGAAGCTCGCAGGTCCTTCAGTCTTCTCCTCACTGACAGAAACACCAGTGGGGTTACTTATCAAACTGGCGTAAAGTAGAACTGGCTTAGTTGCCCATAGCAACCAATCAGATTCCACCTTTCATTTTTGACAGCTCCTTTGGAAAATAAAAGGAGGAATCTGATTGGTTGCTACAGGCATCTAAGCCAGTTTACACCGTTTGATAAATGACCCACAGGTTTCCATAAAAAACAGCCATTTTTCTTCACCGTTGAAAGGCCCCTGTGAATGTCACATGGTTATTAGGGCCACCGTGGATATCACTGCTATGGAGGGCACTGTGGATATCACTGTCATGGGGGCCACTGTGGATATCACTGTCATGGGGGCCACTGTGGATATCACTGTCATGGGGGGCACTGTGGATATCACTGTTATTGGGGGCACTGTGGATATCACTGTTATTGGGGGCACTGTGGATATCACTGTTATCGGGGGTACTGTGGATATCACTGTCATGGGTTGCACTGTGGATATCACTGTTATCGGGGGCACTGTGGATATCACTGTCATGGGTTGCACTGTGGATATCACTGTTATTGGGGGCACTGTGGATATCACTGTTACGAGCGGCAATGTGAATATCACTGTTAGGCCTCCTGCACACAACAGTATTTTTTAACGTCCCGCAAAATGTGGTTCCGTTGTACCGTGATCCGTGCCCGTTTTTTCTTCCGTGGGTCTTCCGTGATTTTTGGAGGATCCACGGACATGAAAAATGAAAAAAAAAGTCAAGTTTTCCATTGAAATGATAGGAAAAAACGGACACTGATCACGGACACGGATCACGGTTGCGGATGACAATCTTCTGTGCATCCGTCATTTTTTACAGACCCATTGACTTGAATGGGTCCGTGAACCGTTGGCCGTGAAAAAAATAGGACAGGCCATATTTTTTTCACGGCCAGGAAACACGGATCACGGATGCGGCTGCCAAACGGTGCAGTTTCCGATTTTTCCACGGACCCATTGAAAGTCACTGTTATGGGGGCACTGCGAATATCACTGTTATGGGGGCACTGCGAATATCACTGTTATGGGGGCACTGTGGATATCACTGTTATTGGGGGCACTGTGGATATCACTGTTATTGGGGGCACTGTGGATATCACTGTTATGGGGGTCACTGTGAATATCGCTGTTATGGGGGCACTGTGGATATCTTTGTTTTGGGGGCACTATGGATATCACTGTTATTGGGGGCACTGTGGTGGATATCACTGTTATTGGGGGTACTGTGGATATCACTATTATTGGGGGCACTGTGGATATCACTGTTATGGGGGGCACTGTGAATATCGCTGTTATGGGGGCACTGTGGATATCTTTGTTTTGGGGGCACTATGGATATCACTGTCATTGGGGGCACTGTGGATATCACTGTTATTGGGGGCACTGTGGATATCACTGTTATGGGGGGCACTGTGAATATCACTGTTATGGGGGCACTGTGAATATTGCTGTTATGGGGGCACTGTGGATATCTTTGTTTTGGGGGCACTATGGATATCACTGTTATGAGGGGCACTGTGGATATCACTATTATGGGGGGCAGTGTGGATATCACTGTTATGGGGGGCAATGTGGATATCACTTATGAGGGGCACTGTGGATATCACTGTAATAAGGGGCACTGTCGATATCACTGTTATGAGGGGCACTGTGGATATCACTGTTATGAGGGGCACTGTGGATATCACTGTTATTGGGAGCACTGTGGATATCACTGTTATTGGGAGCACTGTGCATATCACTGGTATTAGGGGCACTGTGGATATCACTGTTATTAGGGGCACTGTGGATATCACTGTTATTGGGGGCACTGTGGAAATCACTGTTATTGGGGGTACTGTGAATATCACTGTTATTGGGGGCACTGTGGATATCTTTTAATCCTTAGAGGACCCAGGACCAGCGCCGTACATGCCAGCGATGCGATTGGCTGGAACAACGCTCCAGCCAATGGCAACGCTACAGCGGTAGACGGAACCGGAAGAATCCCTCTGCATGCAGTCATTGTAGCTGAAGACTGCATGCAGAGTGGACCTGTGCCCCTCTGTGCTGTATCTGCTGGGACTTGTGGTTCACCACCACTGCCTTTACTGATACCTGTAAAGAAGAAGAAAGAAGAACATCTGGAACATCTGCTGCAGTGATTTTATTTTTATTTTTTTCAGGAGCAGAAGTTCCAGATCCTTAATCCACCCCCCCTTCTCAAGCCCTAATTCCTGTCCCTATAGCCCCCCCGTCTGATTTTGCATACGGCGAACAAATTGTGACCATTTTTGTCACTGTTATCTGGCTTTTTTTCGTGCTCGGCACCACTTTTTCTGTGTGCAAGCTGTGAACGCCAAGCGCTGATCAGTCCGTAATCCACTGTTCAGCACCTGGGACTAATTTTTTTGGTGCAGATATTGTTTTTACAGATTTTGTAAATTTTATGGTGGCCCAAACCAATTTATATGCCCAACAATTCATTGCTCAGAACGCTACATCGCCATACACTAGACCCCTAGGTTGGACTGCACTAAGTGCAGCAGAGATGATGAAGTTTTTGGGACTTGTGCTGCATATGGGCGTTATAAAGAACCCAAACATTAGACAAAATTGGAGTTTGGACATTTTTTCCCAGACTCCCATTTACAGTAAGATCATGACCCGGAAGCGATTTGAGTCAATTCGGAAATTCCTACACTACAATGACAATTCACAATGCCCACCCCGAAACGACCTGACATTTGACCGTTCAAGGTTAGGCCCGTCAATGACCACTTTAACACCAGGTTTGCTGAGGTGTACAATCCAGATAAAAATGTCTGTGTAGATGAGTCCCTATTACTTTTAAAGAGAGGATTAGATTCCGCAAGTACCTGCCTAGCAAACGGGCAAGGTATGGCATAAAGATTTACAAAGTTTGTTAGAGTAGCTCTGCGTGCACCCACAAGTTCCGCATGTACGAAGGAAAAGATTCCCGGACAGAACCCCCAGAATGCCCCCCCCCATCCTAGGAGTTAGTGGGAAGATTGTGTGGGACTTACTGCACCCACTGCTGGATAAGGGTTACTAACCTGTGGATAACTATTATACCAGCATACCCCTATTCATGTCCCTAACTGCCAGAGGTACTGTGGCTTGCGGCACAGTGCGCAAAAATCAGAGAGGCCTCCGTAGATCCCTGGTAGGGCAACCACTGTGAATGGGTGAAAGCAGGGCTCTCCTCCATGAGAACATGCTGACGGTAAAGTACAAGGACAAGAGGGACGTCCTTGTACTGACCAACATTCACACTAACGCCAACTCCCCTGCCCCTGTACGAGGTACCACAACCAGTTTGCATCCTGGACTACAATAGGCACATGGGAGGGGTGGCTCTTTAAGATCAAGTTCTGAAGCCCTACAGTGCCACACGAAAAGAAAAAGTGTGATACAAAAAGTTAGCTGTACACACTGTACAGGTGGCAATGTGCAATGCGTACGTGCTATTTTAATCTGCAGGCCCACAGGAACTTTCCTTCAGTACACGCACTCTCCACGTACATGGACCCAGTCATACACGCACTCTCCACATACATGGACGCAGTCATAAATGCACTCTCCATGTACATGGACGCAGTCATAAACGCACTCTCTACATACATGGATGCAGTCATAAACGCAGTCTCTACATACATGGATGCAATCATACACACACTCTCCACATACATGGACGCAGTCATACACACACTCTCCACATACATGGACGCAATCATGCATGCACTCTCCACATACATGGACACAGTCATACACGCACTCTCCACATACATAGACGCAGTCATACACGCACTCTCCACATATATGGATGCACTCTCTACATACATGGATGCATTCATACACACACTCTCCACATACATGGATGCAGTCATACATGCACTCTCCACATACATGGATGCATTCATGCACACAGTCACCACATACATGGACGCACACATATACAGTCGTGGCCAAAAGTTTTGAGAATTACATAAATATTGAAAATTGGAAAAGTTGCTGCTTAAGTTTTTATAATAGCAATTTGCATATACTCCAGAATGTTATGAAGAGTGATCAGATGAATTGCATAGTCCTACTTTGCCATGAAAATTTACTTAATCCCCAAAAAAACTTTCCACTGCATTTCTGTCACGGCCATGGTCATGGTCGTGACTCCTGTGTCCGCATGCTGTTGCCTGCAGTTTGGTTGTTGTTGTTCAGCCACAGGTGAGGGCCGCTAGTTTGTTGTCTCACTTGTGGTTGCCGCTGGCAACATGTGATTGTACTTGGCAGTATAGCAGCTGGAGCTGGTGCTAGGTAGCTTACTGTCAAGTGCATGCGGTTACACCTGAGTTGTGTGTGTGTATGTATGCACTCTGAATGTCTGCTGTGCACTCTGTGTTATGTTTGGTGTGTACTGTGACATTTTCCCTTCACTGTAGCTGCCCGTGGCAACGTTTGGTGTTAGTACATGTGGTGGCAGTGTCTCGGCCTTTTGGCCGGCTCCCAGGACACGTTTGCAACACATGTCGTTGTCAACGGTAACAGCTGCAGTGAGTATTGGTGTGTATTTCCTTTTATGTAGTCTCACTACACTTCCTGGTGTTGGAAGGGTTAATTCCCTTCTGTGTGTGTGAACCCTGGGTGTGTCTGTGTGGGTGTGACTACTTGGGCCTATAAAGCCTCTGTTGTTATCTCCAGTCTGAGGGGTACTTCAGCCATGACTAGCTGGAGTAGCCTCCTGTGTTATTTCACCTGCCAGTGGGGGCCACCCTTGTGGTCATAAGTTTAAGTTTATATGATGTTCAGTTGATGTTTTCCTTTATTATTCAGTGCAGTTATGGATCTGGGTTCCTGTGTGTGAATGTGTGTGTGCTGAGTTCTGTTTATGTTGTTGTGGACTTCAGCTTGCCTATACACGGATCCAGTCAGTAAGGCTGTGGCAGGTGGCTGGAACTAGTGCAGCACCTGCCATATCCATAGGCCTGTATTTGTTCCCCATTCCTTGCAGCTTGTCGAGTGAGACTCCTGTTCCTCCGCGTCCAGAAGGAACAGGTCATCTTATCCTAGTTCAGGGACCGGCGGAGGGTGAGTAGGGATCCGAGGTTCCTGAGCATGGGCCCTCCTACCTTCAAGGTCGGCCCATGCAGCTAGGAGTTAGGGATGGATTAGGGATGCGTTAGGAGGTGACCTGCTCCCTAATTCTCTCGTCCTGGCCGAGCAGGGGTTTACATCTTCTGGCATCGCACGGATTAGGGTTTTTCCCCATCCTCAGCTGTGACATTTTTATTGCTGTCATTAAAGGACCTGCTGAGATCATTTCAGTAATCGTCTTGTTAACTCAGGTGAGAATGTTGACGAGCACAAGGCTGGACATCATTATGTCAGGCTGATTGGGTTAAAATGGCAGACTTGACCTGTTAAAAGGAGGGTGATGCTTGAAATCATTGTTCTTCTATTGTTAATCATGGTGACCTGCAAAGAAACGCGTGCAGTCATCATTGCGTTGCATAAAAATGGCTTCACAGGCAAGGATATTGTGGCTACTAAGATTGCACCTCAATCAACAATTTATAGAATCATCAAGAACTTCAAGGAAAGAGGTTCAATTCTTGTTAAGAAGGCTTCAGGGCGTCCAAGAAAGTCCAGCAAGCACCAGGATCGTCTCCTAAAGAGGATTCAGCTGCGGGATCAGAGTGCCACCAGTGCAGAGCTTGCTCAGGAATGGCAGCAGGCAGGTGTGAGCGCATCTGCACGCACAGTGAGGCGAAGACTTTTGGAAGATGGCAGCAAAGAAGCCACTTCTCTCCAAAAAAAACATCAGGGACAGATTGATCTTCTGCAGAAAATATGGTGAATGGACTGCTGAGGACTGGGGCAAAGTCATATTCTCCGATGAAGCCTCTTTCCGATTGTTTGGGGCATCAGGAAAAAGGCTTGTCCGGAGAATCAAAGGTGAGCGCTACCATCAGTCCTGTGTCATGCCAACAGTAAAGCATCCTGAGACCATTCATGTGTGGGGTTGCTTCTCATCCAAGGGAGTGGGCTCACTCACAATTTTGCCCCAAAACACAGCCATGAATAAAGAGTGGTACCAAAACACCCTCCAACAGCAACTTCTTCCAACAATCCAACAACAGTTTGGTGAAGAACAATGCATTTTCCAGCACGATGGAGCACCGTGCCATAAGGCAAAAGTTATAACTAAGTGGCTCGGGGACCAAAACATTGACATTTTGGGTCCATGGCCTGGAAACTCCCCAGATCTTAATCCCATTGAGAACTTGTGGTCAATCCTCAAGTGGCGGGTGGACAAACAAAAACCCACTAATTCTGACAAACTCCAAGAAGTGATTGGCCCAGAATTTGATTGAGAGCATGTCCAGTCGAATTGCAGAGGTCCTGAAAAAGAAGGGCCAACACTGCAAATACTGACTCTTTGCATAAATGTCATGTAATTGTTGATAAAAGCCTTTGAAACGTATGAAGTGTGTGTAATTATATTTCACTACATCACAGAAACAACTGAAACAAAGATCTAAAAGCAGTTTAGCAGCAAACTTTGTGAAAACTAATATTTGTGTTCATCTAAAAACTTTTGGCCACGACTGTACAATACACATATATAGACACCCAGCTTTCCTGCTGTGCCTCTCCCCCATACTCTAATGTCTCTGCACTTGTGCCATGCAGGATAGCAGGAAAGATGGATGACATCTCACGATATAATTCACCCAGCTTTCCTACTGTACTGCAGGTCACATGTGCACAGTCTGGGAAAGCTGGATATAACAGCAGGTGCAGGACTCTGGATCCGGTGCAGGAGAAGTCAGCTGCTGTGACAGTGGCCCGTGGTAACAAAGTACAGTGACTGCTCTCGGCCCCCAAAGCAGCTGCTTCTCTGATAGCTACGCCACTGGTTCTTCCGTATCTGAGTTTTTTTTCCCTCTGATTTAAGACCTCTTCCATTCCGTTATTCCACAAAACATTATCTGTATGGTTTCCGTATGCGATCTGTTTTTTTGCGGATCGGAAATGGAAATAGTAACTTATTAATCATCAAACACATGAGCAATATGGGCTGGGCATAGCATTTCTACAGTATGGATCCGCAAAATACAGATGGGTTTCATGTGCGTCCCCATTTTTTTCGGACCTATTGACTTGAATGGGGCCTCGGACTGTGATTTGCAGACAGTAATAGAACATGCACTATTTTTTTGAGGAACGGAAATACGGAAACGTACCTTCCGTTGTTTTTGCTGACCCTTTGAAGTGAATGGTTCCGCATACGGTCCGCAAAAAAAACTGAAGCGGAAAGAAAATACGTTCGTGTGCATGAGCCCATAGAAAGAGGATAGTCAGTATCTGCTTCTCCTGACCCCGGAGATACCATGACTTAGAACTTTTCCTGGCATGAGAGGTGCAAAAGAAAGACCTTCTGGGCGGCAATGCTGGACCTAGCAGAAAGGGCTGAGCTCAGGATAGCTGGTAAGGGGGGCAGGCATCTTGCCATCGAGCTAGGCGCATAGTAATACAGAGATTTGACCCCGTACAGTTTGCATTAACAAGTGGGCATATTTTTGGCCACATTAAAGATCCGATCAACCAATGAGAGCTGACTGTGTTCACATGGGGCATGAACGTTTGTCGGAACATTCATTCAGCCCATGTAAATGGACCTTAAAACGTTAACCTATAGGGCCATCACCAAGTTTACTGTATGGGGCCCCAATATTTCTGATGGCAGCCCAGCCTGTAACATAGTAACATAGTACATAAGGCCGAAAAAAGACATTTGTCCATCCAGTTCGGCCTGTTATCCTGCAAGTTGATCCAGAGGAAGGCAAAAAAAAAAAAAACCCTGTGAGGTAGAAGCCAATTTTCTCCACTTTAGGGGAATATAAAATTCCTTCCCGACTCCAATCAGGCAATCAGAATAACTCCCTGGATCAATGACCCCTCTCTAGTAGCTATAGCCTGTAATATTATTAAGCTCCAGAAATACGTCCAGGCCCCTCTTGAAGTCTTTTAGTGAACTTACCATCACCACCTCCTCAGGCAGAGAGCTCCATAGTCTCACTGCTCTTACCGTAAAGAATCCTCTTCTATGTTTGTGTACAAACCTTCTTTCCTCCAGACGCAGAGGCTGTCCCCTCGTCACAGTCCTGGGGATAAACAGATGATGGGAGAGATCTCTGTACTGACCCCTGATATATTTATACATATTAATTAGATCTCCCCTCAGTCGTCTTTTTTCTAAAGTGAATAACCCTAATTTTGATAATCTTTCAGGGTACTGTAGTTGCCCCATTCCAGTTATTACTTTAGATGCCCTCCTCTGGACCTTCTCCAGCTCTGCTGTGTCTGCCTTGTTCACAGGAGCCCAGAACTGTACACAGTACTCCATGTGTGGTCTGACTAGCGATTTGTAAAGTGGTAGGACTATGTTCTTATCACGGGAATCTATGCCCTTTCTGATGCAACCCATTATCTTGTTGGCCTTGGCAGCAGCTGCCTGACACTGGTTTTTGCAGCTTAGTTTGCTGTTTATTAAAATTCCTAGATCCTTTTCCATGTCAGTGTTACCCAGTGTTTTACCAGTTAGTATGTACGGGTGACTTGCATTTTTCCTTCCCATGTGCATAACTTTACATTTATCAGTGTTAAACCTCATCTGCCACTTATCTGCCCAAGCCTCCAATCCATCCAGATCCCTCTCATTTGACAAAGTCATGATCACGTGTGTTTATTTTCAGATATCACACATATTGAAGATAGCCGTTTCCTTGAACGTTTCTCAAATGATGCCACCTCCATTCAAGATACTTCACATAAATATTTTGTCATAAGTGGTGAAAGTGTGCGGGCAAAGTCGATGCAGCAATCTAACACAGGTATGGACTGCATGTCTTTTTTAAGCCTTTACAGTGGCAATTGAATATTTTTCTAGGTCATCAGTGCTATTTCCCGCCTTAGGCCTCTTTCACACGGGCGAGATTTCCGTGCGGGTGCAATGCGTGAGGTGAACGCATTGCACCCGCACTGAATCCGGACCCATTCGTTTCTATGGGGCTGTGCACATGAGCAGTGATTTTCAGGCATCACTTGTGCGTTGCGTGAAAATCGCAGCATGTTCTACTTTGTGCATTTTTCACGCAACGCAGGCGCCATAGAAATGAATGGAGCTGCGTGAAAATCGCAAGCATCCGCAAGCAAGTGCGGATGCGGTGCGATTTTCACGCATGGTTGCTAGGAGATGATCGGGATGGGGACCTGATCATTATATTATTTTCCCTTATAACATGGTTATAAGGGAAAATAATAGCATTCTTAATACAGAATGCTTAGTAAAATAGGGCTGGAGGGGTTAAAAAATAAAAATAAAAAATTTAACTCACCTTAATCCACTTTTTCTCGCAGCCCGGCTTCTCTTCTTTCTGCTTTGCTGTGCAGGAGGAAAATGACCTGTGGTGACATCACTGCGCTCATCACATGGTCCGTCACATGATCCATCATCATGGTGATGGATCATGTGACGGACCATGTGATGAGCGCAGTGATGTCACCACAGGTCCTTTACCCAGGTCCTGAAGAAAAAAGACAGAAGAAAAGCCGGGCTGCGCGAACAAGTGGATTAAGGTGAGTTAAAATTACGGTATTTTAATTTTTTTTTAACCCCTCCAGCCCTAATTTACTAAGCATTCTGTATTAAGAATGCTATTATTTTTCCTTATAGCCATGTTATAAGGGAAAATAATACAATCTACACAACTCTGATCCCGAACCCGAACCTGTGAAGAAGTCCGGGTTCGGGTACCAAACTTGTAGATTCTTCTCACGCACGTGCAAAACGCATTAAAACGCACCCGCATCTTATTCGGCCCTAAAACATGACGCCCATGTAAAAGAGGCCTTACTGTTTTCTAGAAGGTGCAAAATATAATAAAATATAATAAGTCATACTCACCTTCATCGATCCTCTGCTGCTCCTGTTCCGTCACTCCTTAGATCCCTGATGGTCTCTGCTTCCTGGTCCCTCTCAACACACAGGAAATGCCTGTTCAGCCAATCAGTCTGTGAGGAAGGTCACGGTTACAGTCTGTGATTGGCTGAGCCGGCATTTCCTGTTTGTCGAGAGGTAACAGGAAACAGAAACCAAAGAGAACCTAGATAGTGACGGAACGTGAGCAGCTGGGGATAGTAGAGGTGCGCCTTTTTTTTAAAATGCCACTCTGAGCCTTTTAATTCCTTAGAGAGGACCTTTTACCACTCCTGAGAGTCCTGAACTACCTGTTTTAATATCTTCATGCATTCCCCATGTAATAAGCCTGGAGCATCTATTCTTATGTCTCTATGTTGTGGCATTCTTTTATTACTGGATGAATTGCTAGCAGTCTGCAGTAAGGGTACAGAGGGGAAGTAACAAGTTAGGGGTATAGCTGGCCAGCTAAGACCTGTCCTAGGTTGCTAGTATAGCTTATATGTTTATACAGCTAGACCTGCCAATAACTTTAACTCCTTAAGGACCGGGCTCATTTTCACCTTAAGGACCAGGCAATTTTTTGAAAATCTGACCAGTGTCACTTTATGTGGTGCTAACTTTGAAACGCTTGGACTTATCCAGGCCATTCTGAGATCGCTTTTTTCGTCAATTATTGTACTTCATGACACTGGTAAAATGGAGTAAAAAAAATCATTTTTATTTATAAAAAAATACAAAATTTGCCTAAAATTTTGAAAAATTATCAAATTTCGAAGTTTCAATTTCTATACTTCTATAATACGTAGTAATACCTACAAAAATAGTTATTACTTTATATTCCCCATATGACTACTTCATGTTTGGATCATTTTGGGAATTACATTTTATTTTTTGGGGATGTTACAAGCCCCCCTGATGCACCCCTAGAGTAGAAACTCAAAAAAGTGACCCCATTCGAGAAACTACACCCCTTTGAGGTATTCAAAACTCATTTTACAAACGTTGTTAACCCTTTAGGTGTTCCACAAGAATTAATGGAAAATAGAGATACAATTAAAATAATTTAACTTTTTTGGCAGATTTTCCATTTTAATATTTTTTTTTCCAGTTACAAAGCAAGGGTTAACAGCCAAACAAAACTCAATATTTATGGTTCTGATTCTGTAGTTTACAGAAACACCCCATATGTGGTCGTAAACCGCTGTACGGGCACACGGCAAGGCGCAGAAGGAAACAAATGCCATACGGTTTTTGGAAGGAAGAATTTGCTGGACTGGTTTTTTGACACCATGTCCCATTTGAAACCCCCCTGATGCACTCCTAGAGTAGAAACTCCAAAAAAGTGACCCCATTTTAGAAACTACAGGATAGGGTGGCAGTTTCGTTGGTACTAGTTTAGAGTACATATGAGTTTTGGTTGCTCTATATTACAGTTTCTGTGAGGCAAGGTAACAAGAAATATCTGTTTTGGCACAGTTTTTATTTTTTGTTATTTACAACATTCATCTGACAGGTTAGATCATGTGGTATTTTTATAGACCAGGTTGTCACGGATGCGGTGATAACTAATATGTAAACTTTTTTTATTTATGTAAGTTTTATACAACAATTTCATTTTTTATTTGACAAAAAAAATAATGTTTTAGTGTTTCCATAGTCTGAGAACCATAGTTTTTTCAGTTTTTGGGCGATTATCTTGGGTAGGGTATATTTTTTGTGGGATGAGATGACGGTTTGATTGGCACTATTTTGGGGTGCGTATTACACTTTTTGTGATACAAGGTGACAAAAAATTGCTTTTATTTTGCATTTTTTTTACGGTATTCACATAAGAGGTTAGGTCATGTGATATTTTTATAGAGCAAGTTATTATGGATGCGGTGATACCTAATATGTATACTTTTTTTTATTTATGTAAGTTTTACACAATGATTTAATTTCTGAAACAAAAATAATCATGTTTTAGTGTTTTCATAGTCTGAGAGCCATAGTTTTTTCTGTTTTTGGGCGATTATCTTGGGTAGGGTAATATTTTTGCGGGATGAAAGGACGGTTTGATTGGCACTATTTTGGGGTGCGTATGACTTTTTGATAGCTTGCTATTGCACTTTTTGTAATGTAAGTTGACAAAAAATTGCTTTTTTACACCGTTTTTTATTTTAATTTTTTTACGGTACTCATCTTAGGGGTTAGGTAATGTGATATTTTTATAGATCAAGTTATTACGGACGCAGCGATACCTAATATGTCTACTTTTTTTATTGATGTAAGTTTTACACAATGATTTCATTTTTTTATGATTTTTTGCAGGATGGGACTATTTTGGGGTGCATATGACTTTTTGATTGGTTGCTATTGCACTTTTTGTGATGGTGACAAAAAAAGGTTTATTTATTTTTTACGGTGTTCATCTGAGGGGTTAGCTCATGTGATATTTTTCTAGACCTGGTCGATACAGACGCGGCAATACCTAATATGTCAACTTTTTTTTTCCCTATTTTTTACCAATTTTTGTAAACTTTATTTGGGGAAAATTACGTTTTGATTATTTTTACTTGAAACTTAATTTTTTTTGGGGGGGACTTTATTTTTTAACTTTTTTTTACTTAATTATTTGTCCCACTTTGGGACTTCAACTTTTGGGGGTCTGATCCCCTTTACAATGCATTCCAATACTTCTGTATTGGAATGCATTAGCTGTATGAGTAATACAATGTGTATTACTCATACAGCTTCCTGCCTATGAGATCCAGGGGGCTGGATCTCACAGGCTCGTCACCGAAAGGCAGCCCCGATGCCTAAGAAAGGCATCGCGCTGCCTTCCATGCCATCGGGTCCCCCTACAGCTGCAAGGGGACCCGATGGCACCGCCAATCCCCGCCGCCACAATCTGTAAAAGCCGCAAACAGCAGGTCTGAATTGACCTGCGGTTTGCAGCGATTGCCGACATGGGGGGTTACGGGACCCCCCCGCGCATTGACCCAAGGTGCCTGCTCGATGATTTGAGCAGGCACCTTGTTCCGATCACCACCCGCTCGGCGGCGGTGATCATAAATACACATGACATACCGGTACCTCATGTGTCCTTAAGTACCGGGACAACATGCCGTACCGGTACGTCATGTGTCCGGAAGAAGTGAATACAGTTCCTTTGTAAGTGTGTTAACGAAAAAAGCTGAGTTATTTACTGTGACTTCAAGTTTTGGATGTCATGTAATAGTTATATTTTGTGTTCATAGAAGAAGAAAAGATAATATGCCTTTAAGATTCATTATATGAATGTAGGTAAGCTCAATGACACAGCAGACACAATAGAAAGCATAGAGTTAAACTGTTGTTGCTGGGCAGGAGTCTTGACCAATCACAGCCAGCCTCACACATAGCAGGAGTTTTGACCAATCACAGCCAGCCTCACACAGAGCCTATGTGGGAAATTCCCCTAGCAGGAGCTGCTAGAATCATTACACTAGAGGAGAGGAGCTGAACACTCATTCACTCCACAAAGAGCTGTTTTTTATGGAAGCAGAGAGGCCAAAATAGGTATTTAAAACAGTATCAGCCCTTATTCCTCATTATCCCCCATTATGCCTCTCATTAGCCTCCATTATGCCCCCGGCAGCCTCCTTTTTTATAAAAATAAATAAATAAACTCTCTGCTCCTAGACGCCGCCGCTCCTCGCCACCCGCGATCCTCTTCCTCCTGTTGTCTGCTGTGCTCTGAACTGGTGCAGACAGTGTGATGTCACAAAGCGCCTCACACTGTGCGCAGCCCTGCACAGCCGACAGCCGAGGACCAGGAAGCGGTAAGTACATAGCATTCACCGCTTCCTGGTCCTTTGGTACTATTGTGTATTCACCGGCCAGCAGGCTTAATTAGGGTGTGCCCAGGCACACCCGACACACCCAGTGCGCACGCCTATGGTTAGTATTGTGATTAGAACTATATACTGAACCAATTACAAATTGCAACCAAATTCCATACAAATTAAAATTCTATATTGCAATCCAAATTGCATACAACCATACCAGATCATACTCAACCAATCTGCAAATAGTTACTGCTAACTGCAAACCAAGTTGAGCAAGTAGAACTATTAGACCTCAGATATGCCTCTCAGAGAGATCATAAAGTGCTTAAATAACTAAAAGTGAGAGTACAGATACTGAAGAGAGAAATATATCCACCATTTTATGTTGAATGACAAGATTGAATAGTTGAACCACCATCTTATGCATACCGCCATTTGTGATACTTTATTCAACACGTGTTTTGTACATGGACTGCTGTGGAGGTGACAGTGTTATATATGAAGAAAAGTTGAAGTTAATAAAGAGGTTATTTCAAGAACTTGGTGTGCTCTAGAACGTCGCTAGAGGAATTACAGAGTAATAGACAGTCTGGTTAGACTAAAAAGTCAGAGATATCAGAAATCTTCTAATGCCACAGCGCAAAAGGCACTTCATAGTGCTGCACCTGCCACAAGGGGTGTGTCCCTACACACATGGCAGTATTGATTGGATAGAGTCAGACTGTGCAGGGACACACCCCCCAACTGGTTACCACCCCTCTGTACCCTTACTGCAGACTGCTAGCAATTTATTCATAACTTCTAGCAGGAATAATAAAGGAATGGCACAACATAGAGCCATAAGAATAGATGTTCCAGGATTGTTATTACATGGGGAATGGATGAAGCTATTAAAATAGGCATGTCAGGAGAGGTGAAAGGTCCTTTTTAGCAACCGCAGGCTGTCTTTTGATGGTTAATGGTGCAGGTACTACGCCTACAGTGGCATCTTTTGGCATCACTGTAGAGATCAGTGAGCGCTTCCCGCAGTGCCCCTGCTCTAAGGACGAGCTGTTACTAACAGTTCCTGATCTTAGAGCATACACCTGATTATGGTTGGGATCGGGGTAGCTCTGATCCCAGCCATATAACCCTTTGAGTGCCACAGTTTGTGACCACAGCATGATCAAAGGGATCTTCCCTCCTTGATTAGAGGACCCAGTGACCCGATCAGAGACTGCAGTCAGCACCTTGGTGTAATCTATGATGCCACTTTCCTAGATAATGAAATCATGTTATTTTTTTAGGATTGCACATTTATGTATGATACTATTATCGCGATCCATATTTTCATACTGTTTACATGGTACAAACATTTTCTACATTTACTATCCTAGCACCAAAATTCAAGATCACTTTCCAAGAGCCAAGAGAAAACAGGTGTGTTATCACCCTACAAGTCAAAGACAAGGACCTGTATCTATCATATAAACCTAACCCAGACAAGCAGCTCAAAGTGTTGGTGAGTTGTTTTTTTTGTTATATATTCATAAATCCTCATCTGTCTGACTTGCGCCGTGCTCCATATATATTATTTATGGGCAGGGCTGAAAGCGTCTTGGACGTGGGTAAGGCATGCCAAACCTAAACTATGGCTGAGTTGTGCCGGGAGCCACGGGCGTGGGTAGGCCTGGAGAGGGCGTACCCTATTGGAGTGTGTGAGAAGAGGGGTGGGAGGGAGGGGTAAGTGAGACCCACCACCTGATGGAAGGCATTAGCAGGCATATATAGGGAGCTACGCCCTGCCCACAAATACAGGCTGAAATCAGCCTTAATACTTATGGGCAGGGCTGAAAGCGTCTTGGACGTGGGTAAGGCATGCCAAACCTAAACTATGGCTGAGTTGTGCCGGGAGCCACGGGCGTGGGTAGGCCTGGAGAGGGCAAAAAGACAAGTACACTGTGTCGTGTAAACCGGTTTATTTGTATGCTACCACCCCGCATGACCTATAACGCCGATGACTGAAAAGCCTGGGATATTTCCCTGTGTGGATTCGGGATGTATCTATTGAAACAAGAAGATCTCCAGCGCCCCATGGAACGGATGACATGAGCAGGGACTTGGTGTTTTGATGCTGACGAAGCCGCTCCGATGCGGAATGAGTGACCCAAGATGGCGCCTGGGTCATACCCAAGGCCTGCCGTTAGCGAACGGATATGGGACGTGAATTGATGTGAAGAGAGGGGTTTATCTTTGAAGGGCAGGAGAGGACTGTCAGGAGGCGCAGACTGTAACAGGGATAATAATTTGTTAAGGATCCGGACCGGGCACCAGTTGTTTTGGGTAGGGAAATATTTAATCTCCGTGGGTGACCCTGTTTGGCTTGTTTTGGTCAGTGGTAGGCTGAGTACGAAATGGTCATTATGCCACGACAGCTGGTCTTTGCGTAGACAGCCGTGCCCCGGGGAGCTGCCGGTGAATTCTCCTGGTCGGAGAAAGCCGTAAAACTTAAAACATGGCTGCTTGTGTTAACGTGCTGGTCAAGGGCCCAAAAGGGTAGCCGTCTAGCGCGGAAGACAGATCCCTGAACAGCTTGGTGGACACCGGTTGTCTGCGGGAGGGAGTTTGTTTGGCGGTTTTCTGAATTCCCCTAAGGGCTGCCTTGATGGCCTGGTTTGAAAAAATAGAAGAACGATCCGGATTACTAAGCATGAAGGTCCAGTTATCACTCAACATTTGACTCAACCTGGAAACCCAGAAAGAACAAATGATGTGACATGTCACCAGTGACAGCTGAAACTGAGCGATCCATGTGACCACATCGACCTTGGACCAGACGAACCAGGTGACATGGAACGCCAGACCCAGCCTGAATGACCCAACCTCCATGATCCAGGTGACACGCGATATTGAACATGCCTAGATGATCCAGGTGACATACAACATTGAACTTGGCCTGGACGATCCAGGTGACATACAATAGACCAGGGCCTGGACGATCCAGGTGACATACAACATTAGACTAGGCCTGGACGATCCAGGTGACATACAACATTAGACTAGGCCTGGACGATCCAGGTGACAAACAACATTAGACTAGGCCTAGACGATCCAGGTGACAAACAACATTAGACTAGGCCTGGACGATCCAGGTGACAAACAACATTAGACTAGGCCTGGACGATCCAGGTGACAAACAACATTAGACTAGGCCTGGACGATCTAGGTAACAAACAACATTGAGGCTAGGCCTGGACGATCCAGGTGACATACCACATTGAACATGCCTGGGCGATCCAGGTAACATACCACATTGAACATGCCTGGACGATCCAGGTAACATACAACATTAGACTAGGCCTGGACGATCCAGGTAACAAACAACATTGAGGCTAGGCCTGGACGATCCAGGTGACATACCACATTGAACATGCCTGGACGATCCAGGTAACATACAACATTAGACTAGGCCCAGGGCCGGTGCAAGGATTTTTGCCAACACAAGCAAAGCTACATTTTGGCGCCCCCCCCCCCCCATGCTTCTCCTCTCTGTGGTCCTGGTATCTTCTCTCTGGTTCAGACAATGGCTGGTTTAAGGACCATATTTTTCGCCCTCTAAGACACACCTAGGTTTTAGAGGAGGATAATAAGAAAAAAATATTTTCCATTACACCTCAGGTCAGACCAGCAATCAGACCCCCAATGTTAATCAGACCTCAGCTCACAGCCCCAATCAGACCCCCAATGTTAATCAGACCTCAGATCAGAACCCCATGTCAGACATCATCCCCCAGCCATCAGCCCCCAATGTCAGCCATCAGACCCCCATGTCACATTTCTCCCCCTCCATGTCTCATTTTTCCGCCCTCCCCCAGGGTGCGCCCTAAGGCGGCCGCTTGGTCTGCCTTATGGTAGCACCGGCCCTGACTAGGCCTGGACGATCCAGGTAACATACAACATTAGACTAGGCCTGGACGATCCAGGTAACAAACAACATTGAGGCTAGGCCTGGACGATCCAGGTGACATACCATACTGAACATGCCTGGACGATCCAGGTGACATACAAACATTGGACTAGGCCTGGATGATCCAGGTAACATACAACATGAGACGCGGCCCGGACGATCCAGGTGACATACAACATTAGACTAGGCCTGGATGATCCAGGTGATACGCACATAAAACATTTCCTGGACGATCCAGGTGACATATAACATTAGACTATGCCTGGACGAACCAGGTGGCGTAACACATTAAACATGCCTGGGCGATCCAGGTAACATGCGGCATAGACTTGGCCTGGACGATCCAGGTGACCTACAAAAACTGACCTTGGCCTGTGCAATCTAGGTGAGATATGACGAAACCTCCCAGCCTGCCGTGAGTGAAAAGTGCGACTACCAAGTGAAACTCGGACCCTCGGCGCTTGCTGGCGGGGTGACGCCTGAATATGAACGTCCTGGCCTGCATGGGCTGGATGACTCAACTGGCTATGTGCTGGGGATTTTTTTTTTTTTTTTGTGGAGTGACATGTGGGGTGAGCTGGTCAACTGCAGGGCGTGGGGGCACAGATATGGACCTTGCTGGAGGCGAAAACCCTTCTCAGACCTCATCCATCTGAACAGGAGAAATGACATAGCCTAAGAATATCTGTGAGTAAGAGACCAGCTAGTAACGGCACCATACCAGAACATCGCCGCATGAGAGTTGGTGACCCGTCCTCTGCATGTCTGGCCGTGTCGCCATGGGAGCAACAGACAAGACCCTGATGTGAGACCAGGAATCCAGCGCCACCCGCTTCAGTCTTACAGCTGTACCTCATGCTATCGAAGTATGGTCTCCGGTGCGGCTCCTGCAGGTATGTGTGTAAGGGACGATCTGCGCTCTGCCGGAAGTGACTGAAGGAGGCGGGCGGAAGTATGTGCGTTCCCCCTTGGACCGCAGGACGATTTGAGGGGAGCGCTGCTGCCGGCCGTGAACATACAGGAGCACCATGCTCCAGGGACTTACCTGAGACGAAGACCTCTCTCAGGAACGAAGCGCTGTGCAGCGAATCGCACTAAAGAAAAACAGACGCCTGAGGAGGCCCGGCGGTCACGTGTGCGTTCCACCGTGAACCGCACGCCATCTGCGAGAAGGGGAGACCGACCCGTGGCTGCAAGTATGCAGTGCGCTCCATTGGACAAGTACTTACCTGGTGACGGACCAGAAACGCAAAGTATTGCACTATACCGTGTAGTGAACCGAAACTTGGAACAACCGTGATGCTTGCACGTGCCGTCAGGAAGATGTGGCTCCTCCCACGGGGGTAAGTGAGACCCACCACCTGATGGAAGGCATTAGCAGGCATATATAGGGAACTACGCCCTGCCCACAAATACAGGCTGAAATCAGCCTTAATACATATCATTCCGTTTTCTGCCTGAAAAAAAAAAAAAAGCTGCAAACCCTGTGTTCAGGGGTGCACCACCAATGAGGCCAGGTCGCCTCAGGCAGCACCTGGTAGCGGGAAGAGGGGGGCACCAGAAGGGCCATGGGCATGAGCGCTTTCATTGTGGCAAAGGGATTAGGTTCAGAAATTGGCATGGGGAGGGGCGCCGTTTCAGTTTTCTCCTCAGGCAACAGAAAGGCTAGGTGCACCACTGCTTGTGTTTGCGACTTTTTAAAATGCCACTGTCAACAAATGTATTTATTTGTTTGAGTACCAAAATCATTTTTAGAGATTCCTTTTCCTTTTTTTAGGTTTAGGGCTCATGAACACGGCCGTTGCCCCGTCGTGGCCATATTGCGGCCCGCATACGTCGGGTCCACAATACACTGGGCACCGCCGTGTGCACCCCGCTTCACGGATGCGGACTCTTTCACTTGAATGGGTCTGGAAAACGGGAGATGCGGTGCGGAAGCACGGATCGGAAACCCCACTGAAGCACTATGCAGGGCTGGCCAACCTGTGGCTCTTCAGCTGTTGTAAAACTACAACTCCCGTCATGCTTTGCTGTAGGCTGATACCTGTAGGCAGTCTAGGCATGCTGGGAGTTGAAGTTTTGCAACAGCTGGAGAGCCTCAGGTTGGCCATCCCTGCACTATGGAGTGCTTCCGTGGTGTTTCTGGCCGTGCCTCCGCACTGCAGAAAAGTAGTGCATGCACTACTTTTTTGCAATGTGGACCGTTGTATGTGTTGGCGGACCTCATTCGAGTGAATAGGTCTGTGATCCACATGCGGCTGCCCCACATGCGGCTGCAATTGCGGACAAGAATACGCATATTCTATTAGTGCCGGCAATGTGCGGTCCGCAAAATGTGGAACGCACATTGCCGCTGTCCGTGTTTTGCGGATCCGTGGATCTGCAAAACACACACGGATGTGTGAATGGACCCTAAAAATGACACAAAAATTAATTATTGCAATGAGTTCCCTATTTTGTGATGATTGTTTTCATATATAACATGTATAGGTTTGAGAGAACGGGCGACTATGGTGACGGTTTCTGTTAGCGACTGCATTTTCATTTCATTTTTTAATTTTTTTTAACTTATATTTTAATTTATTTTTGGCACATAATGTCCCCCAGGAAGTCATTAACCGCCTCCAGTTAATGTCGCTAATCAGCATTTGTACTTTTATAGTATCTGTAAGTGATCAAAACTGATCACAGTCAGATCTATAATAGTATTAGTGTTTGCTTGATCAGGCCTGATCGGTCGCCCACACGTACATTCACCCATGCCTGCCCCGCCGCAGTGACAAAAAATATATATTTTTTTGATCACTGCACAATTACTTTACAAGCGCTGCGGCGATAAAAAAATCAGTTTTGATATTTTTTATCAATCGCAGCGGCCTCCGGTACTTCGCTAGCCTCCCATTTGTAAGACAGGCTTGCTTTTTTTCTTGGGTAGTCTCAGGGAATACCCCCTAAATTTAGTAGTCCAAATGTCAAACAAGGGGTATTCTTCTGAAGAGGCCTACAGGCTTCTGACCCAGTCGGATGAGGACTGAGAACCCTCATCTGACGAATCCAGCGGGTCAGAATATGAACCTGTAGAAAGGTTGAGGTCCCTGATACCAACAAGCGTACCCGGCCCCGTGTTGCTACACCACAGGTTGCGCAGGATCCGCTTCAAGGACAGCAGAGTGGGGCTGGCACTGTCGGATTACGTGGTGAGGCATACACCAGCAGCGCAGCCCACCCTGGACCTAGTACCAGCACTGCCGTACAACATGGTGAAGTGGCGAGCACCAGAAGGGCAGTTGAAGCTGTTACGGTGGCACGTGCAATAGTTACCCCGCCGCAGCCACCGCACAGACAGGCCCGTAGAGCCCCTAGAGTCCCTGAGGTGCTGGCAAACCCTGATTGGCAGTCCCCAACGTCAGGGGGAACCATTAGTTCCCCCTTTCACCGCCCAGTCTGGAGTTCAGGTTGAGACAGCTCAGATCGGTTCGGCCCTGGGATTTTTTTAGCTGTTCTTGACTGCGGAGCTCTTGGACATAGTCGTGGCAGAAACAAATCGGTATGCCACTCAATTTATAGCCGCCAACCCGGGAAGCTATTATGCCCAGCCTTTCCGGTGGAAACCTGTCCAAGTTTCCGAATTAAAAAAATTTCTGGGCCTTCTCCTCAACATGGGTCTAACCAAAAAGCATGAATTGCGGTTATATTGGTCCACGAACCCAATTCATCACATGCCCATGTTCTCTGCTGCCATGTCCAGGGCACGATCCTGCGTTTCCTGCACTTTAGCGACAACACCACCTCCCGTCCCAGAGGCCACCCAGCTTTTGACCGGCTCCACAAAATTCGGCCCCTCATAGACCACTTCAACAACAAATTTGCAGATTTGTATACCCCTGAGCAAAACATCTGCGTAGACGAGTCCCTTATACATTTTACCGGGGGCGCCTTGGCTTCAAACAATACATCCCAAGCAAGCGCGCCCGGTATGGGGTCAAATTGTATAAGCTCTGTGAAAGGGCCACAGGCTATACCCACAAATTTCGGATCTATGAGGGTAAAGATCAGACCCTGGAGCCGGTCGGTTGCCCTGACTACCTGGGGAGCAGTGGGAAGACAGTCTGGGACTTGGCGTCACCCTTATTTGGCAAGGGGTACCATCTTTATGTGGACAATTTCTACACAAGTGTGCCCCTTTTCAGGCATTTGTTCCTAGAACAGATTGGCTGCTGTGGCACCGCGCGACCTAGTCGCCGGGGCTTCCCCCAATGGCTTGTTACCACCCGTCTTGCAAGGGGGGAGAGGGCTGCCTTGTGTAATGAAGAACTGCTCGCGGTGAAATGGAGAGACAAGCTCTCCTCTATTCACACATACGCGACAATAAGAATTGAACGAGCAACCAGTGTCATTGAAAAGCCCCTCTGTGTCCACGACTATAATTTGCTCATGGGAGGGGTGGACTTCAATGACCAGATGTTGGCTCCTTATTTAGTTTCCCGACGCACCAGACGCTGGTATAGGAAGGTGTCTGTATATTTAATTCAATTGGCTGTATATAATATTTTTGTTCTCTACAGTAAGGCTGGGAGAACAGGATCCTTCCTCAAATTTCAGGAAGAGATCATCGAGAACCTCCTGTATCCAGGAGGCTCCGTGGCCCCATCCACCAGTGTAATGAGCCGTCTACACGAGCGACATTTCCCCAATGTCGTTGCTGGTACCTCAACCCAACCGTCACCCCGAAAAAGATGTCGTGTCTGTAGCAGGAGTGGAATAAGGCGGGACACCCGCTATTTCTGTCCTGACTGCCCTGATCACCCTGCCCTATGCTTAGGGGAGTGTTTCCAGAAGTACCACACACAGGTACACTTAGCATAGGGATTGCATCTCACAGGACAGGCACACAGGGCTATTAGGGCCCATTCACACAGAGCTGCTGCAAACCTCTCCTTTCACCTGGGACAAAGTGCATAATGTACTTCGCCACATCTCTGGGTGATTTGCGCTTTGCAAATTGTCCCATGGGGAAGGAGAGGTTTGTCCAATAAAAGGTAAAAAAAAAACAAAAAAAAACAATAGTAAGCAAAAAAGTTAACATTCTGTTCAAAAAGTTAAATTATTATAAAGTTAATACATTTATTGCGTTGCGGCCTGGTTTTTCCTTTTTTTTTTTACCTTCCAGGTGGACCGACCGATCGACTAGCTGCAGCACTGATGTGCATTCTGACAGAAGCATTGCGCTGCTGTCAGATTACACAAAAGTCGGTGTGTGCGGCGCTGCAAGACGAGATTTCTCCTCTGCAGTAAAAGATACGTTTGCCGAGGCATATGAGCTGAGGGGGCCGCGGTGTTCATATGCTTTGGCAAACACTTTGTATATAAAAAAAATCTAAAAAAATCTTGGCAATGATTTATTCATCCACATCGATTGATGTGAATGGAGAAATCGGGTTTGCCAGGGCATACGAGCTAAGTGGGTATGGATGTTGGGCGGAGCTCCTATGTCCTGGAAGATGCCTTTCCCCTCTATTTTTTGGGCAGAGATTTTTTCATCCACATTGATCAATGCGAATGAAGAAATCTGTGCCGTTCATTTTTTCTTTCAGCCCAGAGGCTGAACGGAAAAAAAAATCTCATTACCTGTATGCTCAATATAAGGAGAATAGCAGAAACTCCTAATGCTGGCCATACATGTAATGATTGCGGAGACCCTCAAATGCCAGGGCAGTACAAACACCCCACAAATGATCCCATTTTGGAAAGAAGACACCCCAAGGTATTCGCTGAGGGGCATATTGAGTCCATGAAAGATTGAAATTTTTGTCCCAAGTTAGCGGAAAGGGAGACTTTGTGAGAAAAAACAAAAAAAATCAATTTCTGCTAACTTGTGCCCAAAATTTTTTTTTCCTATGAACTCGCCATGCCCCTCAATGAATACCTTGGGGTGTCTTCTTTCCAAAATGGGGTCACATGTGGGGTATTTATACTGCCCTGGCAGTTTAGGGGCCCTAATGCGTGAGAAGAAGTCTGGGATCCAAATGTCTAAAATGCCCTCCTAAAAGGAATTTGGGCCCCTTTGCGCATCTAGGCTGCAAAAAAGTGGCACACATGTGGTATCACCCAAAAAGTTGGGCAATGTGTTTTGGGGTGTCATTTTACATATACCCGTGCTGGGTGAGATAAATATCATTTTGGAAAGAAGACACCCCAAGGTATTCCGTAAGGGGCATAGCGAGTTCCTAGAATCTTTTATTTTTTGTCGCAAGTTAGCGGAAAATGATGATTATTTTTTTTTTTCTTACAAAGTCTCATATTCCACTAACTTGTGACAAAAAATAAAAACTTCCATGAACTCACTATGCCCATCACGAAATACCTTGGGGTGTCTTCTTTCCAAAATGGGGTCACTTGTGGGGTAGTTATACTGCCCTGGCATTTTAGGGGCCCTAATGCGTGAGAAGTAGTTTGAAATCAAAATGTGTACAAAATGTCCTGTGAAATCCTAAAGGTGCTCTTTGGAATGTAGGCCCCTTTGCCCACCTAGGCTGCAAAAAAGTGTCAGACATGTGGTATCGCCGTACTTTTGGGGTGTCATTTTACATATACCCATGCTAGGTGAGAGAAATATCTCAGCAAAAGACAACTTTTCCAATTTTTTTATACAAAGTTGGCATTTGACCGAGATATTTCTCTCACCCAGCACGGGTATATGTAAAAAGACACCCCAAAATACATTGCCCAACTTCTCCTGAGTATGGCGATACCACATGTGTGACACTTTTTTGCAGCCTAGGTTGGCAAAGGGGCCCACATTCCAAAGAGCACCTTTAGGATTTCACAAGGCATTTTTTACACATTTTTATTTCAAACTACTTCTCACACATTAGGGCCCCTAAAATGCCAGGGCAGTATAACTACCCCACAAGTGACCCCATTTTGGAAAGAAGACACCCCAAGGTATTTCGTGATGGGCATATTGAGTTCATGGAAGTTTTTATTTTTTGTCACAAGTTAGTGGAATATGAGACTTTGTAAGGAAAAAAAATGCATAATTTTCCGCTAACTTGTGACAAAAAATAAAAACTTCCATGAACTGACTATGCCCATCAGCGAATACCTTAGGGTGTCTACTTTCCGAAATGTGTGGGGTCATTTGTGGGGGTTTTCTACTGTTTGGGCATTGTAGAACCTCAGGAAACATGACAGGTGCTCAGAAAGTCAGAGCTGCTTCAAAAAGCGGAAATTCACATTTTTGTACCATAGTTTGTAAACGCTATAAGTTTTACCCAAACCCTTTTTTTTTTTACCCAAACATTTTTTTTTATCAAAGACATGTAGAACAATACATTTAGAGAAACATTTATATATAGAAATCTATTTTTTTTTTTTTAAATTACAACTAAAAAGTGAAAAATGTAATTTTTTTTGCAAAAATTTAGGTAAATTTCGATTAATAACAAAAAAAAGTAAAAATGTAAGCAGCAATGAAATACCACCAAATGAAAGCTCTATTAGTGAGAAGAAAAGGAGATAAAATTCATTTGGGTGGTAAGTTGGATGACCGAGCAATAAACTGTAAAAGTAGTGTAGTGCAGAATTGTAAAAAGTGGTCTGGTCATTAAGGGTGTTTAAGCTAGGGGAGCTGAGGTGGTTAAAAGACCGCTGGAGGACACTGACTTTTTTTTCCACTTTTTTTCCACTGTTTCCACTGTTACTGGGACATCCACAGGAGCCTCAGTTACAGGGGAAGACAGCCCCCTGTGGGGGCATGAGACACAGGCAGAGCTGATCAGGGTCTCCCTAGACTCTGCAGCTCTGCTCCTGTCCCTGCCCCAGACACTCCTGGCGGTCATGTGACCGCCGGGACTAACAGAGGAAACGGCTCGGCCTGCTCTCCCCCATGCACTGGTGCAGAGATTTGCTGCCGGCACAGAAGAAGGCAGAAGCGGTAATAAACCGTTCTGGTCTTCTCCTCAGGGTCCCTGCTGTGTCTGTCAGCCGGGACCCGACCTGCTCCTGCTAGATTGCTGATCAGTGCTCGGATTAAAGAGCTGCCTGCATGTCTATATACGTGCCATCTGCCCAGGGCATGTGCAGATTGGGCAGTCAAAAAGGGGTTAAGGACGGAATCAAAACAGAACCCTTTAGAGGCATTCCGTTTTGCTTCATCCTAATACATTTCTATGGATACAAATAATGGTTCTGTTATGTATGATGGAAAAAAAAGGAATTATTTTCTGTCATGCATAACGGAACAAAATGGAACAGTTATTTGTGCCCATAGAAATGTATTAGGACGGAGCAAAACGGAATGCCTCTAAGGCCTCTTTCACATGGGCATCATGTTTTAGGGCCGGATAAGATGCGGGTGCGTTGCAGGAAAATGCGCGATTTTTCCGTGTGAGTGCAAAACATTTTAATGCGTTTTGCACGTGCGTGAGAAAAATTCGGCATGTTTGGTACACAAACCCGAACTTCTAAACAAAAGTTCGGGTTTGGGTTAGGTGTTGTGTAGATTGTATTATTATATAAATAATAGCATTCTTAATACAGAATGCATAGTAAATTAGGGCTGGAGGGGTAAAAAAAAAAAAAATGAATTTAACTCACCTTAATCCACTTGTTCGCGCAGCCCGGCTTCTCTTCTGTCTTCATCTTTCCTTTGCAGTAGGTAAAGGACCTTTGATGACGTCACTGCGCTCATCACATGGTCCATCACATGGGTCATGTGACGGACCATGTGATGAGTGCAGTGATGTCACCACAGGTCCTTTTCCTACTGCACAGCAAAGATGAAGACAGAAGAGAAGCCGGGCTCCGCGAACAAGTGGATTAAGGTGAGTTAAATTATTATAATTTTTTTTAACCCCTCCAGCTCTATTATTCTGTATTAAGAATGCTATTATTTTCCCTTATAACCATCTTATAAGGGAAAATAATAATGATCGGGTCCCCATCCGGATCGTCTCCTAGCAACCGTGATTGGGGCCTGCGTTGCGTCAAAAACGCACAAAGAGGAGCATGCTGCGATTTTCACTCAAACGCACAAGTGACACGTGAAAATACTGCTCATGTGCACAGCCCCATAGAAATGAATGGGTCCGGATTTAGTGCAGGTGCAATGCGTTCACCTCACGCATTGCACCCGCGTGGAAAACTCGCCCGTGTGAAAGGGGCCTAAAGGGTTCAGTTTTGCATTCCATCCTTAAAGTCTGTTATATTCCGTTATAACTCTGCTATAAAGGAACAGTATAACGGAATTATGTGGCTAGCAACATGGTGTGCAATAGGGTTGAAATGCATATCTCAATGAGGTCTTTGAGCAGAATCCACGCTAATTCTCCCATTGAAATGAATTGGAAGCGAAAAAAACGCTCCAATAAAACCGCACAGAAAATCTGTGTGTTTTTTCAGCGTGTTTTCTAAATCCCTCATGTGAACATACTCCAAGACAAAAATGTTCTCCTCTGGTTAAATGCAAAATATTGCATAAGATTGTACAGTAATAACCGTAACCTCTGGATAGGTCATCAGTATCTGATTGGTGTGGGGTCCGTCACCTGGGACCCCCACCGATCAGCTGTTTGAGAATGCACTGGCGCTTGCACTAGTGCGCGGCATTCTCTCAGCTCACCAAGCACAGCGCCGTACATTGTATAGCGGATGTGCTTGATATCACAGCTCAGCCCCTTTCACATGAATGTGACATCACTGGCCTAGGCCTAGGGAAAAGTGAGAAACGGCTGTGGCGCTACTGCGAGCAATACTGCCTTCTCAAACAGCTGACTGTCGGGGGTCCCAGGTGTCGGACCCCCACCAATCATAAACTGATGACCTTTCCTGAGGATAGGTCATCAGTATTAGGCCTCTTGCACACGACCGTATGTATTTTGCGGTCCGCTAAAAACAAATCTGCAAACAATACCGATGACATCTGTGTGCATTCCGTATTTTGCGGAACGGAACAGCTGGCCCCTAATAGAACAGTACTATTCGGACAAGAATATAATTATTTTTTTGCGGAACGGAAATACGGAAACGGAATGCACACAGAGTACCTTCCGTTCTTTTGCGGACCCAATGAAATGAATGGTTCCGTATACAGTCCGCAAAAAAAAACAGAACAGACACGGAAAGAAAATACGTTCGTGTGAACTAGGCCTTAAAGTCTGGTTGTGAACATGGTTAGGCCTGTTAATGAGAACACATAGGGGTGGGGGCACCATGCTTCTCACGTGGGCAGAGTAATCTGTGTTTATAAGGGGCTGCCCGCCTTGGTCTTGGAGGGGGTGTATACCCATACTAGTAACTTCCCCTGTGCAAGGCCGGGTTGTGCTTGAGTCAAGCACTGCAATGGAGCAGAGGCCATAGGTGAATGGAGAGCGTCCATTGGGTGAAGAGATGGGTCTCCCCGCAGATAGAGAGCAGCTGAGAAACTGGTAGGAGTGATAGTACTAAAAGCTGTGTGTGACCCCAGGGCTAGATGTACATCAGGTGGAGAGATCACCAGACACCGAGTCTGGGTGGAAAGCCCCATGGCGCCATACCCTCCTTTGGCACCATTTCCATCTGTGAGTAGGACCGTCAACCTGTGCCCAAATTATCACTGACAGACTGTTTCACCGCCATGTGCCCGTTCTACTGTGCTGGCGATTTTCAGTAAGGTTGTGAACCCACCATGATACCCCCATCGCCCACCCGTAATCCTTACCACTTCTTACACTAGAGACAAGATTATTAATACACAGATTTTTTCCTTGTCCATTGAGCTAACCATTTCTCATTCTCATTCAGCCATTAGGACAGAAGAGTCTTGATTTCGATGAGACCAAAGAGTTTTTCTTCTACCTCAGTAATGTCAACAGCAAAGAGTATTCAATCGAGTCAGCGGAGCAACCGGGCTGTTTCATTACCACCTATCCTGATGAGAACGTCCATGTCACGGTGGAGCCTGCCTCCAACACTCTCCGCAAAGAGTTAAAATTTGATACAAATACGTTACGTTGTAACAGTACATTACGTGGTAACATTATGCGCAGACCGAACAGAGTGAGAAAATACAGTAAGTTACTGACGTCTGATTCTTTGTGTTCAATTATTCTGTATTGGTGTGTGCTAGATTTAAAGGGCAACTTCATTCACTTTGCAAGTCCTCCAGCATGCACGTTTTTCAGTTTTCTTTTTTTTTTTTTGCGTTGTTTTTTTAGAACTCGCTTTTATGTTTTGTTTTTAAAGTCAGTCATTTTCTTACAGGAAAGTATGTTCCCCCCTCTGTTGATCAGTATGGAAAAAGCCACGGTTAAAAAAAACACATAATGCAGAAACACAACACACATTGACATATGCTTTTTTTTAAGCAGTACCAAAAACAATGGATGTCTATAGCACAAAAATGTCAGAAATTGAAGCAAAAAATGTCATAACTCAAGCAGACTGCCATTTAAAAAAAATGCCACTGGCGCAATAAAAAATGCAAGTGAAGAAAACACGACAAAAAAAATGGTTTAATAAAGCATTTAATAATTCCCATAGACTTACAGCCCCGATCTGGAGGTTCTGAACATTTTATGGCATTTTTGGGGTAGAAAAGTTGCACTTTTTTTTGCAAGTGCCGTTTTGTGGCAATATTTGCGACTTTTAGCTTATTCCAACACCTTCACCACTTTTCCAAAAGGTGGGCAGGGGTGCAGTGACTGACTGAATTAAAGGGGTTGTCCAGGCTTTTGATATTGATGACCTATCCTCACGATAAGTCATCAATATCAGATCGGCGGGGGTCAGATCAGCTGTTTGAGGAGACGGCGCGCACGGTGTGCACGTGCCGTCACTCATCCTACTCTCTGCTGTATGTCTATGGGAAGAGAGAAGGGAGTGAGAGGAAGAGTGAATGGAGATGGCACGTGCGCACTGCGTCTCCTCATACAGCTGATCGGTGGGGGTGCCGGCTGTCGGATCCCAGTCAATCCGATATTGATGTCCCATCCTGAGGATAGCTCATCAATAGAAAAAGGCCGGACCACCCCTTTAATACTGTAGTTGATAATGCAAAGGAGTTAATGGACAAATGGGCAAAGGTCTGCAGCACAGGCACGGAGCCCTTATTTTCGTGTGAATGAGCCCTTATGGTGTCTGCAAATGATGCACGTATTTTCACCGCACATAATCTGCAGCATAATACAGTACCAACAAAGTGGCAAAAACACCACAAAAACAAAGTAAATAGTGCAGCTTTGGGCATTTTGGTAGGGATTTCATGCGTATTTTCTGCACACAAATCTGCACCATGTGCAGCCACCCTTATCGCTTATTAACACAGTCAGTGTTTGGTCAGTGATTTTGAGCCCAAATCAGGTGCGGTTCTAAACACAGAATGTCACGGTTCTATAGGGACAGTGCAGCCCTAGGCTCCACCCACTCCACTATCCCCACCTACTTGCACAGTCCGTCCTAACCCACGGTGCGCAGCTGGACGGCAGTCCCAAGCTTAAGTACGAGCAGGGGTCTACAGGGAGGGAACAAGGTGGGAGAAAACAAAAGACTAAGACAGAAACGTAAGCTACCAGGCCGGGTAGTAACCAAACAAGCAAATAACCAACCATAAGCAAAACCAGAATAAAATGGAAGCCGAGGTCAAGGAATGTTCAGAACCTCCAGATCGGGGCTGTAAGTATCATATCATAGTACATAAGGCTGAAAAAAGACATTTGTCCATCCAGTTCGGCCTGTTATCCCGCAAGTTGATCCAGAGGAAGGCAAAAAAAAAAAACCCTGTGAGGTAGAAGCCAATTTTCTCCACTTTAGGGGACTATAAACTTCCTTCCCGACTCCAATCAGGCAATCAGAATAACTCCCTGGATCAACGACCCCTCTCTAGTAGCTATAGCCTGTAATATTATTACACTCCAGAAATACATCCAGGCCCCTCTTGAATTCCTTTATTGTACTCACCATCAACCCCTCCTCAGGCAGAGAGTTCCATAGTCTCACTGCTCTTACCGTAAAGAATCCTTTTCTATGTTTGTGTACAAACCTTCTTTCCTCCAGACGCAGAGGATGTCCCCTCGTCACAGTCCTGGGGATAAATAGCTGATGGGATAGATCTCTGTACTGACCCCTGATATATTTATACATAGTTATTAGATCTCCTCTCAGTCGTCTTTTTTCTAAAGTGAATAACCCTAATTTTGATAATCTTTCAGGGTACTGTAGTTGCCCCATTCCAGTTATTACTTTAGATGCCCTCCTCTGGACCCTCTCCAGCTCTGCTATGTCTGCATTGTTCACAGGAGCCCAGAACTGTACACAGTACTCCATGTGTGGTCTGACTAGCGATTTGTAAAGTGGTAGGACTATGTTCTTATCACGGGAATCTATGCCCCTTCTGATGCAACCCATTATCTTGTTGGCCTTGGCAGCAGCTGCCTGACACTGGTTTTTGCAGCTTAGTTTGCTGTTTATTAAAATTCCTAGATCCTTTTCCATGTCAGTGTTATCGAGTGTTTTACCATTTAGTATGTACGGGTGACTTGCATTTTTTCCTTCCCATGTGCATAACTTTACATTTATCAGTGTTAAACCCCATCTGCCACTTATCTGCCCAAGCCTCCAATCTATCCAGATCCCTCTGCAGTAGTATACTGTCCTCATCAGTGTAAATTACTTTACACAGTTTAGTGTCATCTGCGAAAATTGATACTTTACTATGCAAGCCTTCTACAAGATCATTAATAAATATATTGAAGAGAATAGGGCCCAATACTGACCCCTGAGGTACCCCACTAGTGACAGTGACCCAATCTGAGTATTTACCATTAATAACCACCCTCTGTTTTCTATCATTGAGCCAGTTACTTACCCACTTACAGACGTTTTCTCCCAGTCCGAGCATTCTCATTTTATATACTAACCTTTTATGTGGTACAGTGTCAAATGCTTTGGAGAAGTCCAGATATACGACATCCATTGATTCGCCGCTGTCAAGTCTAGAACTTACCTCCTCATAGAAACTGATTAAATTAGTTTGACGTGACCGATCCCTCACGAAGCCATGCTGATATGGCGTTATTTGCTTATTTCTGTTGAGATGCTCTAACATAGCATCTCTCAGAAAACCTTCAAACTGTTTACCCACAACAGATGTTAAACTTACCGGCCTATAGTTTCCAGGCTCTGTTTTTGGCCCCTTTTTGAATATTGGCACCACATATGCTATGCGCCAATCCTGTGGGACATTCCCTGTCAGTATAAAGTCTATGGGAATTATTAAATGCTTTATTAAACCATTTTTTTAGTCGTGTTTTCTTCACTTGCGTTTTTATTGCGCCAGTGGCATTTTTTTTAAATGGCAGTCTGCTTGAGTTATGACATTTTTTGCTTCAATTTCTGACATTTTGTGCTATAGACATCCACAAGAGGACACAGTTTTAAATTAGAGGGGCAAAGGTTTAAAAGTAATATAAGGAAGTATTACATTACTGAGAGAGTAGTGGATGCATGGAATAGCCTTCCTGCAGAAGTGGCAGATGCAAATACAGTGAAGGAGTTTAAGCATGCATGGGATAGGCATAAGGCTATCCTTCATATAAGATAGGGCCAAGGGCTATCCATAGTACTTAGTATATTGGGCAGACTAGAATGGGCCAAATGGTTCTTATCTGCCGACACATTCTATGTTTCTATGTTTCTATAAGTACCAGGAGATCACGTCAGTACAAAGGAATAGCACAGGATCAAGGCCAAATACAAGCCGAGGTCAGGAGCCAGGAGATTACGTCAGTACAAAAGGATTACGCAGGATCGAGGTCAAATACAAGCCAAAGTCGAGTTCACAAAATCACACATGCAGGAAACTGCTAGTGGAGTAGTAAGACCAATCACAGGCAACTTGTGGCCAGCAAGTTGCCTGTTAAATAGGCCAGACCGAATGATCACGTGATGTGGCCAGCGTCAGCCCCAGCCAAAATCCTGAGTGCTGACCCATATCCGTCGGCGCTCATTCCTGCCCCTGCTCATTGCCTAGGGGGATGGAGGCCGCCGGCTGCGCTGAGGAAGCGCGCACTGCAGGGTCCTCCCCACCCCCTTGTTGCCAGGGAAAGAAAGACGCCGGCCACGTCTGACGCTGGCTCCTCCAAGGAGGGAGAGCACCACCAATTCCATGTTACACAGAACAGGTGCAGATCTTTCCCTTATGTCTGTGGAGGCTCCAATCTAATCTTTGGCAGTAGCCCCAGAAAGTCTAGGGTGTGCCCTGTTAAAAATATAATAACATTTGCAAATCCAGGTGCACTCTGCGGTCTTACTAAACCCTCATACGGATGTTACAATTGAGAGATTAGCCAACATATCCTACTGTGGAGGACATGTCTGAGCCTGAGCACCGCGCCAAGGTTTCTCAAGTAGCTCGGGTCCTAACACTCACCTACCTGAGCCGTATGGGCAATACCAGGAGCCAGTGGGCAAATTACAGGAGCATAAGGTCCTTGTGGTCCGCTGCGGGCATCCTCCATTGTATGCGTTTTTGCTGGGGATTGCCATTAGCAACGGGCTACAAGTGCAGGATTTGCTCCCCTGTACACACATGCACACCTGCATATGGGTTTGAGCACTTCATACTTGTTTAACACCACGCCATTTTTTCTGTGCCCTGTTAAGGCCTTGTCCACACTTCTGTTTTTCACGGACGCATGCTGTCTGCTTTTTTTTTTTAAGGACAGCATACTGATCGATTTACTTTATTATGTTTTCCACATTTCCGTGATTTGCTGCGGTCCTCAAAAAAATCCACGGATGCATGCACTACTTTCATCAGTGCCCCGGACTGCACACGTCCATTGAAGTCTATGGGTCCGAGAAAATCACAACAGACAACATGGAAGACATCCGTTTTTCATGGAAGCCAGACAGAAAATGCCCATGAAATTAATTTTCATCTGTGCAATGTCCTTGGATTACGGATGACACACGGAGAGTAAAAGCTGACAAATGGATCAACCACGGATCCTTCACAGATTATATACATTTATTAAGGGGCATGCGACTGTTAAGAAATTGGTTGGATCTTCTGCCAGTGGAGTTTTTTACTAAGACTGGCGTGTGAAATCCCGGTCTTAGTAAATGACCCCCAATGTGTGAAACCACCCTAAGGCTCCATTCAGATGTCCGTAGTGCATTGCGGATCCTCAATACACCCGGCCGGCACCCCCATAGAAATGCTCATTCTTGTCCGCAATTGCAGACAAGAATGGGACATGCTTATTTTTTTCCGGAGCTGCGGACCGGAAAATTGGGCCGCACTCCGGAAATGCGGATGCGGACACCCAACTATGGGCTGTCCGCATCTCTTCCGGACCCATAGAGAATAAATGGGTCCGCACCCGTTCCGCATAATTGAGGTGCGGACCCATTCTATGGGTGTATGAATAGAGCCCCCTGCACACAAACGTTTTTTTTTTTTTCCGTTTACGTTCAGTTTTTTGCGTTCCATATAAGGTTTGTATACGGAACCATTTATTTCAATGGGTCCGCAAAAAAATGAAATGTACTCCATATGCATTCCGTTTCCGTTTTTCCGTTCAGAGATAAAACATGTCCTATTATTGCCCACAAATCACGTTTCGTGGCTCCATTCAAGTCAATGGGGCTGTAAAAAAAAAAATGGAACGGATATGGAATGTGGTATGTTTTCAATATCCGTTGCGTTTCTGCGGAACCATCTATTGAAAATGTTATGCCCAGTCCAATTTTGCTATGTAATTACTGTATACTGTATATGCCATCCGCAAAAAATGGAAACCCAACGGAAAAACGGAACCGAAAAACAGAACGGAAGAGGAACCAATACTGAAACAAAAAACTGAAAAACAGATCCGTTTAAAACGGACCGCAAAACACTTAAAAAGCCATACGGTCGTGTGCAGGAGGCCTAAGTAGGATTCTCTCACCATTGATACTTAATGGCATTCGTAAGTATCCCACTTTTACGAGTTCCACGCAGGGTCCAACGACAACCAAGAAACCTTTCCTATTATGTACAGAAGGGAGCCGTGGCCAGTGCAGCATTTTGTTCTGGAAGACCACCAACATCCATTGAAATCAATTGATGCCTATTGATATCAGTGGGCACCAATTAAAGGGGGTTACCCACCATATGACATTCCATTAATATCTGATAGGTGAGGATCCTGCCACGTCTGGAACTCCCCATAGGAGTCCCAAGACCCCTGCTCTGCCAGGATTAGAAAAACACGGCTGCTTTCTTTGATAAACCGGACCACGCCAGTCCACAGGTTGTATGTGGTATTGCAGTACCAGATGTAACCTATGTACAGGTGTGGCGCTCATTCTGCAACCCTTTGTCTCTTATACACTTGAATGGAGAGAGCAACGGACTTGTACGGTCACCTCCCCCACTCTATCTCAAGCCTGAACGTGATGATGCCCTCACTTGGGGGTGACCACTGTTCCTCCACATGAGTCAGGTGCTGCATCTAGGCAAAGATTGAATAAAGAAGCTCTCTCCATTCAAGTTCCATGGACTCTATCTATAGTAGGTATGCTCATCCTGACAAATCCTATAAAACTCTGACTGGTCCAGAATATTGGGGACATTGGACCTTGATATGTCAGGTTATCTGTGATGGTGGGTGTAGACCTTATGATGGATGGAAGACCCCAGTGTAAATGTACGCTTTATTCCTTGTGATCACCATTACACACTTGGCTGAGTTAATAGCCATGATGATGATCTTCAGAGAAGACTTTCCATTCCCTGCCTTCTCCACTAGTCAGAAATGTCATACTGTTTTCTGTTCCTGGGAAAACTGGATTATTTTATCCTGTAGTAAGTGGTGCTCCTGCCAATATGACATTGTCACCATAGACCTTTCTTTCTTTCTTTCTTTCTTTCTTTCTTAGGAGATGATGCCTTTTACTGGTACAATGACAGACCCTTCCAGGACAAATTCCAGTCCATTCTAGCCCGAGGTGACTATATCATGGACACAACTTCCCTGGCGCTGGACAGATCATACAGATGGCCCAGACAGGACAATCTCTACCAGAGCTACCAACTGGGCTGGAGATGCATGTAAAAGGTCAGTCCAACATTGGAGCACAATAGATGTTTATGCTGGAAATTGACCTGACGGTGACCACAATATTTTAACTGGATTTTCAGAAGGGATTTTATTTACACCCCTCCCTTAATAAAACAGTTGTTTAATTGCATAATCAGCTAAATTGTTAGCCATCTAGCATGCTATGCATGATACAAAAAAAATGGCTGCTTTCTTAAAAATGACGCCACTGTCCACAAACCAATACCATACACCGCTATGGACAGGTGGGGCGCTGTTTCTAAAAGAAAGCAAACATGTTTTTCTAATTCTGTATAACTGTAGGGCGCTAATACACACACGTTAGTTACAATCGTTATTCACCAGATACAAAAGTTTGAAGTGCCCATGACCATCACTGAGTGGGACACTGCATTCCTCACTGCTTTGAAATAAGCCACCCTCAGCGTTTGGCTTGATGGACGCTGTGGATCTCTACGCCGTCACCTGCAAAACACCAACCATGCGCCAGATACACATATACCTCTACCCAATTCAACATTTGCATAATATTATTAAGTTACTTCAGTACGTAAAAGAGTTTGCATGAAAATATACATTATTAGAATAACACTGTAGACACATTTTCTTGGTTCTTATGGTGCAAGGGTTACATGGGGCATTGCATCTTCTGTGCTTGACAGTGACAAAAATGGGAGTTGATCTTAAAATGGGGGGATAAAGTCCATGACATAGTCCTGAGACAAAGTCCATAAATATTTGTAATCCAGTGCATTAAAGTGCAAAGTGTTTGGTTGGTAAAAAGACATGCATTGCATAAGATAAGACACTGAAGAATGTACTTCTGGGCACTTGACTTGAACGTTGCTGGAAACCTGAGTTAAAGTCCCAGACAACCTGAGAAGGGGTAAAAAGAGAATAAAATGGCGCAACTTGGGATTTGTCAAATGATACTGAAGTCCAGCACGATGTCCTGTATTGGTAACAAAAATAGAAGTAAAGGACTCTTTACGTTGCCTGGGGAACTGCCACTCTAACTGCCACTCTAACAGTTAGAGTGGCAGTTCCGGTCACTCCACGGTGCCAAGTTCCAGGTAAGGTCATAACCGAGTGGCGTCATCACTCTCCTCCGCTGCTCAGGGCTTTCCTTATTCATCACGGGCTTCCATTCCTAGGTCTCCAGTGTCGCCGGAGAATTTAGTCAGTGCTGTCTGTTGGTTCGGGTAGGTTTGCTATTGTTTCTATGCCACTCGTGTCCTGTTCCCTCATCGCTCTTGCCCGTGCATCCTGCCACCGCTCCTTTAAAAAAAAAAAAAAAAGGGGGCGGGTCTTAAGATTACTTGTATATATGCTTACCTCTTTCCCATGCAGAATAAAGATGTCCCAAGCTTCAGAGGTGGATGACAACGTGTCCTTACCCGGGTCCTCGGTGTCGGGACGCGCCAGTAACCCGTCCCTTCGTAGCTGGACAATTCCAAAACTCATCGCAGCGCTTAATCGGAGAGGAATCCATCATCCCGCGTCAGCGAGGAAGGCGGAACTTTATCGTCTCCTGATGACGGAACCAGAGGGTTCAACCGACCAGCCATCTTTCTCCTCCATTCAGCTGTCCCTGCTGCAGTTGCGTCCACCATCGGCAGTCTGGCCGGTTCAGTGGCAAATATTCAAGCCTGAATGGGAGAATTGGAGTCCCGGCCTCCGGTGGCGCCACCATTTCCAGCTCCACCACCCATTCCTTCAACGTCTCAGGACGCGGCTCCAGGTACGGTCTGTGCCAGCCCTCAGATCGCTCCCTCGCATTTTATCCCGGAACATTTAAAAAGGGATATTCTAGCGGGGAAAGATGTCAACCTGGCATCTATTGTCATTGCGTCTCACAACATTTCTGAGAACAAGATAATTAATTGTGGGGAGGTGTCGGTTGTTCTCAGGGCCAAGGACGCCCGCTTGAACCGTAAACTATCCATCCCTGAATTTGTACTGGCTTTCAGCCTCTACAGAGACACCATCTGCTCTGTCCAGCCGCACAGATGTGAGGAACTGGACTCTTACTTGTACCGCATTACCGTCTTAGGTTACAAGTACGGTGGCACTAACTTCTATGACTATCACAGGTCATTCTCGGCCAAGGCAGCCGCTGCCCCCGCCCAGTTTCAGTTCATCACTAACTGGGCAAACCTCGACATGGAGCTATTCTGTCGACATTTCGCTGGGTTAAGGGCTCCTACTTGTGCGGCTTGCCAGTCATTCCAGCATACCGCAGACTGGTGCCCCAACCTTCCCACCCCGGCCCGGGAGGGTTCCCTCCAGCGCCCAGCGGTTCCAGGCCTCAACCGATAAGCTGGGTAGACCTATCACGTATTTGGGACAGAGTCAAGTCTGTAACAACTTCAATTCAGGGGGTTGCAGGTTTAACAGTTGTAGAGCTTTGCATATCTGCTCTCTCTGTTTTAGGGCCCATCCTCGCCCCAGCTGACATGACTAGCCGACATCAACATTGAGCTCTTGGGCGTTCTATTGCAGGACCATCCTGACCGCCAGTTGTCCCAGTTCCTTCTCTCTGGATTCGAGAGGGATTTCCATACGGGTTTCATTGCCCTCCCTCGAGTTTCCTGGGAAGGAAGGAACTTGCTGTCGGCTACCCAGGAGCCGGCAGCGGTGGATACCCTGTTGCAGGCCAAAGTCCGGAAGGGGTTCCTGCTGGGCCCGTTCCGGTCCATCCCCTTCGTGACTTAGAGGGTGAATCCGATCGGCCTGGTTACCAAGCAGTCCTCCAATAAACGGCGGTTAATCTACGATTTGTCTGCTCCTCACATGTCTCCCATCCCCAGTTTGAATTCCTTAATTCAATCAGAAGAATTCTCCATGAGGTACTCGTCCATCGATGAGGCCATCCAATATGTCTTGTTGGCTGGGGAAGGGGCTTGGTTGGCCAAGGCCGACATAGCGGACGCATTTAAGTTGCTCCCTATCCTTCCCCAGCTATGGAAATATTATGGCTTACATTGGGCGGACGGACCAGGCACCAGGGTTACTTTCTTGATCATCATCCTTGATTCTGTCCGCATGGAAGCCAGCCTCCCCTTGGCGAAGCTGGCTAAGATCCAGGCCGCCGTCTCCTCCGCGGCTTTGTCCAGGGTCCTGTCCAAGGGGGAGCTCCAGTCCCTGTTAGGTCACCTAAACTTTGCCTTCAGGATAATTCCCCAGGGCAGATCTTTCACTTCTCGGCTCCTCAGTCTCCTCCCTTCAGCTCCGGATCAGGATTCCACCGTCCAACTGGACAGGCATGCCATGGCGGATCTCCTGATGTGGCAATCATTCCTTGCCATGTGGAACGGCATTTCCCTGTTCGTACTGTCCCCGGATTCCGCGTCCCCCACGGTCTTCACCGACGCGGCGGCCTCCTGCGGGTTCGCTGACTTTTTTTCATCCGCACTGGTTGGTCAGCAGTTGGCCGGTGGAATTCATATCCGATGCCGGTTCCATGAAGTCATCTCCGTTATTGGAGCTATACCCGATAGTGGCAGCTGCCCAAGTGTGGGGTTCGCTCTGGGCCAACAAGTCGGTGATTTTTATGACAGACAGCCAGGTGTTGGTAGAAGTCATCACGAAAGGGAGGGCAAAGTCTCAGAAAATTATGTCCCTCCTGCGTAAGTTAGTTTGGCTGTCCTTGCAGTTTAATTTCCATGTATTTGCACCTCAGTAATGTCAACAGCAAAGAGTATTCAATCGAGTCAGCGGAGCAACCGGGCTGTTTCATTACCACCTATCCTGATGAGAACGTCCATGTCACGGTGGAGCCTGCCTCCAACACTCTCCGCAAAGAGTTAAAATTTGATACAAATACGTTACGTTGTAACAGTACATTACGTGGTAACATTATGCGCAGACCGAACAGAGTGAGAAAATACAGTAAGTTACTGACGTCTGATTCTTTGTGTTCAATTATTCTGTATTGGTGTGTGCTAGATTTAAAGGGCAACTTCATTCACTTTGCAAGTCCTCCAGCATGCACGTTTTTCAGTTTTCTTTTTTTTTTTTTGCGTTGTTTTTTTAGAACTCGCTTTTATGTTTTGTTTTTAAAGTCAGTCATTTTCTTACAGGAAAGTATGTTCCCCCCTCTGTTGATCAGTATGGAAAAAGCCACGGTTAAAAAAAACACATAATGCAGAAACACAACACACATTGACATATGCTTTTTTTTAAGCAGTACCAAAAACAATGGATGTCTATAGCACAAAAATGTCAGAAATTGAAGCAAAAAATGTCATAACTCAAGCAGACTGCCATTTAAAAAAAATGCCACTGGCGCAATAAAAAATGCAAGTAATGAAAACACGACAAAAAAAATGGTTTAATAAAGCATTTAATAATTCCCATAGACTTACAGCCCCGATCTGGAGGTTCTGAACATTTTATGGCATTTTTGGGGTAGAAAAGTTGCACTTTTTTTTGCAAGTGCCGTTTTGTGGCAATATTTGCGACTTTTAGCTTATTCCAACACCTTCACCACTTTTCCAAAAGGTGGGCAGGGGTGCAGTGACTGACTGAATTAAAGGGGTTGTCCAGGCTTTTGATATTGATGACCTATCCTCACGATAAGTCATCAATATCAGATCGGCGGGGGTCAGATCAGCTGTTTGAGGAGACGGCGCGCACGGTGTGCACGTGCCGTCACTCATCCTACTCTCTGCTGTATGTCTATGGGAAGAGAGAAGGGAGTGAGAGGAAGAGTGAATGGAGATGGCACGTGCGCACTGCGTCTCCTCATACAGCTGATCGGTGGGGGTGCCGGCTGTCGGATCCCAGTCAATCCGATATTGATGTCCCATCCTGAGGATAGCTCATCAATAGAAAAAGGCCGGACCACCCCTTTAATACTGTAGTTGATAATGCAAAGGAGTTAATGGACAAATGGGCAAAGGTCTGCAGCACAGGCACGGAGCCCTTATTTTCGTGTGAATGAGCCCTTATGGTGTCTGCAAATGATGCACGTATTTTCACCGCACATAATCTGCAGCATAATACAGTACCAACAAAGTGGCAAAAACACCACAAAAACAAAGTAAATAGTGCAGCTTTGGGCATTTTGGTAGGGATTTCATGCGTATTTTCTGCACACAAATCTGCACCATGTGCAGCCACCCTTATCGCTTATTAACACAGTCAGTGTTTGGTCAGTGATTTTGAGCCCAAATCAGGTGCGGTTCTAAACACAGAATGTCACGGTTCTATAGGGACAGTGCAGCCCTAGGCTCCACCCACTCCACTATCCCCACCTACTTGCACAGTCAGTCCTAACCCACGGTGCGCAGCTGGACGGCAGTCCCAAGCTTAAGTACGAGCAGGGGTCTACAGGGAGGGAACAAGGTGGGAGAAAACAAAAGACTAAGACAGAAACGTAAGCTACCAGGCCGGGTAGTAACCAAACAAGCAAATAACCAACCATAAGCAAAACCAGAATAAAATGGAAGCCGAGGTCAAGGAATGTTCAGAACCTCCAGATCGGGGCTGTAAGTATCATATCATAGTACATAAGGCTGAAAAAAGACATTTGTCCATCCAGTTCGGCCTGTTATCCCGCAAGTTGATCCAGAGGAAGGCAAAAAAAAAAAACCCTGTGAGGTAGAAGCCAATTTTCTCCACTTTAGGGGACTATAAACTTCCTTCCCGACTCCAATCAGGCAATCAGAATAACTCCCTGGATCAACGACCCCTCTCTAGTAGCTATAGCCTGTAATATTATTACACTCCAGAAATACATCCAGGCCCCTCTTGAATTCCTTTATTGTACTCACCATCAACCCCTCCTCAGGCAGAGAGCACAATAGTCTCACTGCTCTTACCGTAAAGAATCCTTTTCTATGTTTGTGTACAAACCTTCTTTCCTCCAGACGCAGAGGATGTCCCCTCGTCACAGTCCTGGGGATAAATAGCTGATGGGATAGATCTCTGTACTGACCCCTGATATATTTATACATAGTTATTAGATCTCCTCTCAGTCGTCTTTTTTCTAAAGTGAATAACCCTAATTTTGATAATCTTTCAGGGTACTGTAGTTGCCCCATTCCAGTTATTACTTTAGATGCCCTCCTCTGGACCCTCTCCAGCTCTGCTATGTCTGCATTGTTCACAGGAGCCCAGAACTGTACACAGTACTCCATGTGTGGTCTGACTAGCGATTTGTAAAGTGGTAGGACTATGTTCTTATCACGGGAATCTATGCCCCTTCTGATGCAACCCATTATCTTGTTGGCCTTGGCAGCAGCTGCCTGACACTGGTTTTTGCAGCTTAGTTTGCTGTTTATTAAAATTCCTAGATCCTTTTCCATGTCAGTGTTATCGAGTGTTTTACCATTTAGTATGTACGGGTGACTTGCATTTTTTCCTTCCCATGTGCATAACTTTACATTTATCAGTGTTAAACCCCATCTGCCACTTATCTGCCCAAGCCTCCAATCTATCCAGATCCCTCTGCAGTAGTATACTGTCCTCATCAGTGTAAATTACTTTACACAGTTTAGTGTCATCTGCGAAAATTGATACTTTACTATGCAAGCCTTCTACAAGATCATTAATAAATATATTGAAGAGAATAGGGCCCAATACTGACCCCTGAGGTACCCCACTAGTGACAGTGACCCAATCTGAGTATTTACCATTAATAACCACCCTCTGTTTTCTATCATTGAGCCAGTTACTTACCCACTTACAGACGTTTTCTCCCAGTCCGAGCATTCTCATTTTATATACTAACCTTTTATGTGGTACAGTGTCAAATGCTTTGGAGAAGTCCAGATATACGACATCCATTGATTCGCCGCTGTCAAGTCTAGAACTTACCTCCTCATAGAAACTGATTAAATTAGTTTGACGTGACCGATCCCTCACGAAGCCATGCTGATATGGCGTTATTTGCTTATTTCTGTTGAGATGCTCTAATATAGCATCTCTCAGAAAACCTTCAAACTGTTTACCCACAACAGATGTTAAACTTACCGGCCTATAGTTTCCAGGCTCTGTTTTTGGCCCCTTTTTGAATATTGGCACCACATATGCTATGCGCCAATCCTGTGGGACATTCCCTGTCAGTATAAAGTCTATGGGAATTATTAAATGCTTTATTAAACCATTTTTTTAGTCGTGTTTTCTTCACTTGCGTTTTTATTGCGCCAGTGGCATTTTTTTTAAATGGCAGTCTGCTTGAGTTATGACATTTTTTGCTTCAATTTCTGACATTTTGTGCTATAGACATCCACAAGAGGACACAGTTTTAAATTAGAGGGGCAAAGGTTTAAAAGTAATATAAGGAAGTATTACATTACTGAGAGAGTAGTGGATGCATGGAATAGCCTTCCTGCAGAAGTGGCAGATGCAAATACAGTGAAGGAGTTTAAGCATGCATGGGATAGGCATAAGGCTATCCTTCATATAAGATAGGGCCAAGGGCTATCCATAGTACTTAGTATATTGGGCAGACTAGAATGGGCCAAATGGTTCTTATCTGCCGACACATTCTATGTTTCTATGTTTCTATAAGTACCAGGAGATCACGTCAGTACAAAGGAATAGCACAGGATCAAGGCCAAATACAAGCCGAGGTCAGGAGCCAGGAGATTACGTCAGTACAAAAGGATTACGCAGGATCGAGGTCAAATACAAGCCAAAGTCGAGTTCACAAAATCACACATGCAGGAAACTGCTAGTGGAGTAGTAAGACCAATCACAGGCAACTTGTGGCCAGCAAGTTGCCTGTTAAATAGGCCAGACCGAATGATCACGTGATGTGGCCAGCGTCAGCCCCAGCCAAAATCCTGAGTGCTGACCCATATCCGTCGGCGCTCATTCCTGCCCCTGCTCATTGCCTAGGGGGATGGAGGCCGCCGGCTGCGCTGAGGAAGCGCGCACTGCAGGGTCCTCCCCACCCCCTTGTTGCCAGGGAAAGAAAGACGCCGGCCACGTCTGACGCTGGCTCCTCCAAGGAGGGAGAGCACCACCAATTCCATGTTACACAGAACAGGTGCAGATCTTTCCCTTATGTCTGTGGAGGCTCCAATCTAATCTTTGGCAGTAGCCCCAGAAAGTCTAGGGTGTGCCCTGTTAAAAATATAATAACATTTGCAAATCCAGGTGCACTCTGCGGTCTTACTAAACCCTCATACGGATGTTACAATTGAGAGATTAGCCAACATATCCTACTGTGGAGGACATGTCTGAGCCTGAGCACCGCGCCAAGGTTTCTCAAGTAGCTCGGGTCCTAACACTCACCTACCTGAGCCGTATGGGCAATACCAGGAGCCAGTGGGCAAATTACAGGAGCATAAGGTCCTTGTGGTCCGCTGCGGGCATCCTCCATTGTATGCGTTTTTGCTGGGGATTGCCATTAGCAACGGGCTACAAGTGCAGGATTTGCTCCCCTGTACACACATGCACACCTGCATATGGGTTTGAGCACTTCATACTTGTTTAACACCACGCCATTTTTTCTGTGCCCTGTTAAGGCCTTGTCCACACTTCTGTTTTTCACGGACGCATGCTGTCTGCTTTTTTTTTTTAAGGACAGCATACTGATCGATTTACTTTATTATGTTTTCCACATTTCCGTGATTTGCTGCGGTCCTCAAAAAAATCCACGGATGCATGCACTACTTTCATCAGTGCCCCGGACTGCACACGTCCATTGAAGTCTATGGGTCCGAGAAAATCACAACAGACAACATGGAAGACATCCGTTTTTCATGGAAGCCAGACAGAAAATGCCCATGAAATTAATTTTCATCTGTGCAATGTCCTTGGATTACGGATGACACACGGAGAGTAAAAGCTGACAAATGGATCAACCACGGATCCTTCACAGATTATATACATTTATTAAGGGGCATGCGACTGTTAAGAAATTGGTTGGATCTTCTGCCAGTGGAGTTTTTTACTAAGACTGGCGTGTGAAATCCCGGTCTTAGTAAATGACCCCCAATGTGTGAAACCACCCTAAGGCTCCATTCAGATGTCCGTAGTGCATTGCGGATCCTCAATACACCCGGCCGGCACCCCCATAGAAATGCTCATTCTTGTCCGCAATTGCAGACAAGAATGGGACATGCTTATTTTTTTCCGGAGCTGCGGACCGGAAAATTGGGCCGCACTCCGGAAATGCGGATGCGGACACCCAACTATGGGCTGTCCGCATCTCTTCCGGACCCATAGAGAATAAATGGGTCCGCACCCGTTCCGCATAATTGAGGTGCGGACCCATTCTATGGGTGTATGAATAGAGCCCCCTGCACACAAACGTTTTTTTTTTTTTCGTTTACGTTCAGTTTTTTGCGTTCCATATAAGGTTTGTATACGGAACCATTTATTTCAATGGGTCCGCAAAAAAATGAAATGTACTCCATATGCATTCCGTTTCCGTTTTTCCGTTCAGAGATAAAACATGTCCTATTATTGCCCACAAATCACGTTTCGTGGCTCCATTCAAGTCAATGGGGCTGTAAAAAAAAAAATGGAACGGATATGGAATGTGGTATGTTTTCAATATCCGTTGCGTTTCTGCGGAACCATCTATTGAAAATGTTATGCCCAGTCCAATTTTGCTATGTAATTACTGTATACTGTATATGCCATCCGCAAAAAATGGAAACCCAACGGAAAAACGGAACCGAAAAACAGAACGGAAGAGGAACCAATACTGAAACAAAAAACTGAAAAACAGATCCGTTTAAAACGGACCGCAAAACACTTAAAAAGCCATACGGTCGTGTGCAGGAGGCCTAAGTAGGATTCTCTCACCATTGATACTTAATGGCATTCGTAAGTATCCCACTTTTACGAGTTCCACGCAGGGTCCAACGACAACCAAGAAACCTTTCCTATTATGTACAGAAGGGAGCCGTGGCCAGTGCAGCATTTTGTTCTGGAAGACCACCAACATCCATTGAAATCAATTGATGCCTATTGATATCAGTGGGCACCAATTAAAGGGGGTTACCCACCATATGACATTCCATTAATATCTGATAGGTGAGGATCCTGCCACGTCTGGAACTCCCCATAGGAGTCCCAAGACCCCTGCTCTGCCAGGATTAGAAAAACACGGCTGCTTTCTTTGATAAACCGGACCACGCCAGTCCACAGGTTGTATGTGGTATTGCAGTACCAGATGTAACCTATGTACAGGTGTGGCGCTCATTCTGCAACCCTTTGTCTCTTATACACTTGAATGGAGAGAGCAACGGACTTGTACGGTCACCTCCCCCACTCTATCTCAAGCCTGAACGTGATGATGCCCTCACTTGGGGGTGACCACTGTTCCTCCACATGAGTCAGGTGCTGCATCTAGGCAAAGATTGAATAAAGAAGCTCTCTCCATTCAAGTTCCATGGACTCTATCTATAGTAGGTATGCTCATCCTGACAAATCCTATAAAACTCTGACTGGTCCAGAATATTGGGGACATTGGACCTTGATATGTCAGGTTATCTGTGATGGTGGGTGTAGACCTTATGATGGATGGAAGACCCCAGTGTAAATGTACGCTTTATTCCTTGTGATCACCATTACACACTTGGCTGAGTTAATAGCCATGATGATGATCTTCAGAGAAGACTTTCCATTCCCTGCCTTCTCCACTAGTCAGAAATGTCATACTGTTTTCTGTTCCTGGGAAAACTGGATTATTTTATCCTGTAGTAAGTGGTGCTCCTGCCAATATGACATTGTCACCATAGACCTTTCTTTCTTTCTTTCTTTCTTTCTTAGGAGATGATGCCTTTTACTGGTACAATGACAGACCCTTCCAGGACAAATTCCAGTCCATTCTAGCCCGAGGTGACTATATCATGGACACAACTTCCCTGGCGCTGGACAGATCATACAGATGGCCCAGACAGGACAATCTCTACCAGAGCTACCAACTGGGCTGGAGATGCATGTAAAAGGTCAGTCCAACATTGGAGCACAATAGATGTTTATGCTGGAAATTGACCTGACGGTGACCACAATATTTTAACTGGATTTTCAGAAGGGATTTTATTTACACCCCTCCCTTAATAAAACAGTTGTTTAATTGCATAATCAGCTAAATTGTTAGCCATCTAGCATGCTATGCATGATACAAAAAAAATGGCTGCTTTCTTAAAAATGACGCCACTGTCCACAAACCAATACCATACACCGCTATGGACAGGTGGGGCGCTGTTTCTAAAAGAAAGCAAACATGTTTTTCTAATTCTGTATAACTGTAGGGCGCTAATACACACACGTTAGTTACAATCGTTATTCACCAGATACAAAAGTTTGAAGTGCCCATGACCATCACTGAGTGGGACACTGCATTCCTCACTGCTTTGAAATAAGCCACCCTCAGCGTTTGGCTTGATGGACGCTGTGGATCTCTACGCCGTCACCTGCAAAACACCAACCATGCGCCAGATACACATATACCTCTACCCAATTCAACATTTGCATAATATTATTAAGTTACTTCAGTACGTAAAAGAGTTTGCATGAAAATATACATTATTAGAATAACACTGTAGACACATTTTCTTGGTTCTTATGGTGCAAGGGTTACATGGGGCATTGCATCTTCTGTGCTTGACAGTGACAAAAATGGGAGTTGATCTTAAAATGGGGGGATAAAGTCCATGACATAGTCCTGAGACAAAGTCCATAAATATTTGTAATCCAGTGCATTAAAGTGCAAAGTGTTTGGTTGGTAAAAAGACATGCATTGCATAAGATAAGACACTGAAGAATGTACTTCTGGGCACTTGACTTGAACGTTGCTGGAAACCTGAGTTAAAGTCCCAGACAACCTGAGAAGGGGTAAAAAGAGAATAAAATGGCGCAACTTGGGATTTGTCAAATGATACTGAAGTCCAGCACGATGTCCTGTATTGGTAACAAAAATAGAAGTAAAGGACTCTTTACGTTGCCTGGGGAACTGCCACTCTAACTGCCACTCTAACAGAGAAGAGTTCCTCTTCTCCAAACAGTAGCATTGGCTCCATATATATAGTGAAGGCTGTGTACAGCCTGTAATTGCGGGAGGAGCTCCCTCCCCTACATATTCTCTGCGGTCGGGAGGCAGAGGGCGCTCGTTTCCTGTGCCTCTGTTCTAGCTCGGCAGACGATCACGACGTCACTTCCGGTTCCCGACTTCCGGTTTTGTCCCTGCAGCGTGCGGTGCCCGCGGTAAGTGAGATCTTCGGCGCTTCCATCCTGCCTCAGACTCCCCGTAGCTACCAGGCGCTTCACCTCATGCCATTCATTTCCGCGGCCGGACGCGCTCTGCAGCCTGGGAGGCCTCCAAGCATTGGATGGTCGGTTCAGTTCGACGTCCAGGCGGCTTCCCCTCCAGGCGACTTGGCGCTCAGCCAGCTCAGGTTCTCGTGGCCGGCGGATGGGTCCTTCATTCCCAGGGGTGAGGTGTCAGCAGCCACACATTCATATATAAAAGGGCTTCAATTGGCCTGCATAGGATCATAAAGGGTGATGGTTGAGTCATTAAGATCCATAGGGGAGCCTTGGGCAACTGGGGGCTGCAGACAGACAGTACCTTAAGTCAAGCTTGTTCCCCAGAGGTGTATGCAGCTGTGCTGTGCGTGTATTTCAGCCGCAGAGCAAGACTGCATACACCGGTGCTGTCTGTCTGTCAGTTACCGCCCCTTACCCCTACACTTCAAAAAAAAAAAGACAAACCTGGCATTCATCTTTGCTGCCGATTGCTCCTCACGGCGTGCATTGCAACATGGGTCCCTGTTAGGGTCTTTTGGTTGTCCATGCCGCTCAGGTTGCTTCGGCAGGGGGTCGGGCAGATCCCATTCTTCAGACCAAGTATCAGTTATGTTGTCACACGATTGCCCGGGCCCTGTTGGTGTGATTCATGTTGTGTTCTGCTTCAGGTTCTATGGTCACCTGAATTCCTCAGGTTGGGTGATTGCCGGAATCCGCTCGGGTTCATGTAGTTGCCTGGGTCACTCAGGCCCATGCTTGCCTGGGGCGCTCGGGTCCGTGCATGGCCTGAGTCGCTCAGGTTCTCTGCATTGCCTGCATCAATCAGGGTCCGTGCAATTGCCTGGGTCGCCCGGGTTTTATGTATTTGCCTGATTCTTCAAGTTCATGCATTTGCCTGGATCGTTCAGATCATGCTTTGACTGATTCGCTCAGGTTTGGGTATTTTCCGGAATCGCTCAGGTTATGTATTTGCCCTTTTCTCTCGGTGTAGGTAAGGGCCGGATCCATTCAGGTATAAGGTAATGCCCCACTCTCCCAAGTCTCTATCTTTGTCCATGAAAGGTGGGTATTTGCCTGAATCGCTCAGGATTCGATGTATTTGCCTGAATCGCTCAAGATTCTATGTATTTGCCTGAATCGCTCAGGATTCTATGTATTTGCCTGATCAATGTACTTGCCTGAATCGCTCAGGATCCGATATATTTGCCTGAAACGCTCAGGGGTTCTTTCTGCAGTGTCCAGTGGTTCCTGTTCACCCGGTTCGTGTTCCGCATGTTTGAATCCCTGATTCGGTTGGGTCTTTTTTCATGCAGATCGGCATCGGCCCCTGATTCTTTCAGAACGGGCTCATCCTTCAATTGGCTATGGCACCCAGGCTGCATCCTGGTCTCCTGTGCTTCTATCCGCTGCCTCCAGGTCACACCCCTCTCCGGGTCTCGTGTCAACAAGTTTGTTTTTCATATAAACAGGGCCTCAGGCCTCCGGAATTCCGGTCTACCCGCAGTCGCGTTGCAGGGCTCCCCCGTGTCCGGTCACTCCACGGTGCCAAGTTCCAGGTAAGGTCATAACCGAGTGGCGTCATCACTCTCCTCCGCTGCTCAGGGCTTTCCTTATTCATCACGGGCTTCCATTCCTAGGTCTCCAGTGTCGCCGGAGAATTTAGTCAGTGCTGTCTGTTGGTTCGGGTAGGTTTGCTATTGTTTCTATGCCACTCGTGTCCTGTTCCCTCATCGCTCTTGCCCGTGCATCCTGCCACCGCTCCTTAAAAAAAAAAAAAAAAAGGGGGCGGGTCTTAAGATTACTTGTATATATGCTTACCTCTTTCCCATGCAGAATAAAGATGTCCCAAGCTTCAGAGGTGGATGACAACGTGTCCTTACCCGGGTCCTCGGTGTCGGGACGCGCCAGTAACCCGTCCCTTCGTAGCTGGACAATTCCAAAACTCATCGCAGCGCTTAATCGGAGAGGAATCCATCATCCCGCGTCAGCGAGGAAGGCGGAACTTTATCGTCTCCTGATGACGGAACCAGAGGGTTCAACCGACCAGCCGTCTTTCTCCTCCATTCAGCTGTCCCTGCTGCAGTTGCGTCCACCATCGGCAGTCTGGCCGGTTCAGTGGCAAATATTCAAGCCTGAATGGGAGAATTGGAGTCCCGGCCTCCGGTGGCGCCACCATTTCCAGCTCCACCACCCATTCCTTCAACGTCTCAGGACGCGGCTCCAGGTACGGTCTGTGCCAGCCCTCAGATCGCTCCCTCGCATTTTATCCCGGAACATTTAAAAAGGGATATTCTAGCGGGGAAAGATGTCAACCTGGCATCTATTCTCATTGCGTCTCACAACATTTCTGAGAACAAGATAATTAATTGTGGGGAGGTGTCGGTTGTTCTCAGGGCCAAGGACGCCCGCTTGAACCGTAAACTATCCATCCCTGAATTTGTACTGGCTTTCAGCCTCTACAGAGACACCATCTGCTCTGTCCAGCCGCACAGATGTGAGGAACTGGACTCTTACTTGTACCGCATTACCGTCTTAGGTTACAAGTACGGTGGCACTAACTTCTATGACTATCACAGGTCATTCTCGGCCAAGGCAGCCGCTGCCCCCGCCCAGTTTCAGTTCATCACTAACTGGGCAAACCTCGACATGGAGCTATTCTGTCGACATTTCGCTGGGTTAAGGGCTCCTACTTGTGCGGCTTGCCAGTCATTCCAGCATACCGCAGACTGGTGCCCCAACCTTCCCACCCCGGCCCGGGAGGGTTCCCTCCAGCGCCCAGCGGTTCCAGGCCTCAACCGATAAGCTGGGTAGACCTATCACGTATTTGGGACAGAGTCAAGTCTGTAACAACTTCAATTCAGGGGGTTGCAGGTTTAACAGTTGTAGAGCTTTGCATATCTGCTCTCTCTGTTTTAGGGCCCATCCTCGCCCCAGCTGACATGACTAGCCGACATCAACATTGAGCTCTTGGGCGTTCTATTGCAGGACCATCCTGACCGCCAGTTGTCCCAGTTCCTTCTCTCTGGATTCGAGAGGGATTTCCATACGGGTTTCATTGCCCTCCCTCGAGTTTCCTGGGAAGGAAGGAACTTGCTGTCGGCTACCCAGGAGCCGGCAGCGGTGGATACCCTGTTGCAGGCCAAAGTCCGGAAGGGGTTCCTGCTGGGCCCGTTCCGGTCCATCCCCTTCGTGACTTAGAGGGTGAATCCGATCGGCCTGGTTACCAAGCAGTCCTCCAATAAACGGCGGTTAATCTACGATTTGTCTGCTCCTCACATGTCTCCCATCCCCAGTTTGAATTCCTTAATTCAATCAGAAGAATTCTCCATGAGGTACTCGTCCATCGATGAGGCCATCCAATATGTCTTGTTGGCTGGGGAAGGGGCTTGGTTGGCCAAGGCCGACATAGCGGACGCATTTAAGTTGCTCCCTATCCTTCCCCAGCTATGGAAATATTATGGCTTACATTGGGCGGACGGACCAGGCACCAGGGTTACTTTCTTGATCATCATCCTTGATTCTGTCCGCATGGAAGCCAGCCTCCCCTTGGCGAAGCTGGCTAAGATCCAGGCCGCCGTCTCCTCCGCGGCTTTGTCCAGGGTCCTGTCCAAGGGGGAGCTCCAGTCCCTGTTAGGTCACCTAAACTTTGCCTTCAGGATAATTCCCCAGGGCAGATCTTTCACTTCTCGGCTCCTCAGTCTCCTCCCTTCAGCTCCGGATCAGGATTCCACCGTCCAACTGGACAGGCATGCCATGGCGGATCTCCTGATGTGGCAATCATTCCTTGCCATGTGGAACGGCATTTCCCTGTTCGTACTGTCCCCGGATTCCGCGTCCCCCACGGTCTTCACCGACGCGGCGGCCTCCTGCGGGTTCGCTGACTTTTTTTCATCCGCACTGGTTGGTCAGCAGTTGGCCGGTGGAATTCATATCCGATGCCGGTTCCATGAAGTCATCTCCGTTATTGGAGCTATACCCGATAGTGGCAGCTGCCCAAGTGTGGGGTTCGCTCTGGGCCAACAAGTCGGTGATTTTTATGACAGACAGCCAGGTGTTGGTAGAAGTCATCACGAAAGGGAGGGCAAAGTCTCAGAAAATTATGTCCCTCCTGCGTAAGTTAGTTTGGCTGTCCTTGCAGTTTAATTTCCATGTATTTGCATTTCATATCCAGGGGGCAAAGAACGTCGCGGCTGATGCCTTATCCCGCTTTAATTACGACATCTTTTTTCAGGAATTTCCAGAGGCAGACCCCGTCAGTACTCCAGCTCTGCCATTCAGCTCCTTCCTGTTGGACTAGGGCCCCTGATAGCCTCCGCTTGGATTTTAGTCCAGCATTCTTTAGCCGCCAATACCGCCAGGAATTATGATGCCGGGTTCAAGGTCTTTAGTCAGTTTGTAGACACCCATCCTCAGGGGGATGTGGAAGAAGTCACATTTCTCATGGCATTTATAGCTCATTGCCATTCTCACCACCACCTATCGTTCAATACCATCAAGCTGTATCTGGTAGGTATCCAGCACCATCGGATGCTCAGTGACCCCTCTGCCAAGTCCATTCTGGCTAATCAGGCCATTAAGACTACTCTCAGGGGTATTCAGAAGGATAGCACGGGGGTTCAGGTGCGCAGGCAACCAGTCTCAGGTGAGCTACTCCGCAAGTTGTCCGTAGCCCTAGATGGTCTCCCTTTTGGGCACTCGGCCAGCATCACCACCAAAGCGGATATGTACCTTGGCTTCTACGGGTTTCTTAGGCCTGGGTAGTTCACCTGTGGCTCGGTCAATCGTTCAACCCTGCTCAGGCGGCACCTTGTCTGGCAGGATGACCATTTCACGCTGTCCATTCCTTCCACCAAAACTAACCAGGCAGGTCCTCCCACCGAGGTAGAGTTCTTCCCCACATCCAATTGCTGGTGTCCCATCAAGGTTCTCAAGGAACTTTTAGTCTCACTCCAGTCTCCCGCCTTAGACGTCCGGTTGCTCCTGATAGACGGTAGGCCCCTTTCTTCTGGCCTTTTCATCTCCAAAGTTCGCACACTAGCGGCAGGGTTGGGATACAATCCCAGTTCTATTTCCGGGCACTCCTTCCGCATAGGGGCCGCTTCTGCAGCCTCCAAACTTCAGGTGCTGGCTCATGTGATCCGCAAGATGGGTCGTTGGCGGTTGTCATGTTACGCAAGGTACATTCCCAATCCCCAGGTTGAAATTTCCAGCGCCTTTTGTTCTTTAGCTTTTTAGGCTTTGTTTGCTCAATAAACTGTTGCACCCTACACTGTGCCAGTCGTCATTATTTTTGCCCACATATTTAGGCCTTACCTCGTCTCTGGCTCCGGGCACTCTCCAGCCAGATAGGTCAGGGCAGTACGTAGGCATGCCTCTTCTGTTCCTCGCTCAGCTCCTACTACAAATAGTGAAGGCTGTGTACAGCCTGTAATTGTGGGAAGAGCTCCCTCCCCTACATATACTCAGCGGTCGGGAGGCAGAGGGCACTCGTTTCCTGTGCCCCTCCCTCCCATCCCCTTTTCTTATCTATCCCTCCTTGGGTGGCCCACATATTTAGGCCTTACCTCGTCTCTGGCTCCGGGCACATTCCAGACAGATAGGTCAGGGCAGTTCGTAGGCATGCCTCTTCTGTTCCTCGCTTAGCTCCTACTACAAATATATATATATATATATTTATATATATCTCCATTGGCTCTCGCAGAGATTAAATCAATTGGCCAAATGAACTACTCATGAATAGGGTTCCGGTGAGGTCGTGACATCCGCATCCAGTGGGCTCCCCGAGTCCCATTCGTCCGGGGACCACTCTGGAAGGACGTGATACTTCATCTTAAAATCCAGGGAGGCAAACCCAACCTTGGGTTCCCTAAGCAGGGTGGTCTTTTCTTTGGCTGCTGCCGGTACGACTTTAGCAGTAGGCTTTGTCACTGTTAGGCGAGAACTAGGGATGAGCGAACTCGAACTGTATAGTTCGGGTTCGTACCGAATTTTGGGGTGTCCGTGACACGGACCCGAACCCGGACATTTTCGTAAAAGTCCGGGTTCGGGTTCGGTGTTCGTCGCTTTCTTCGCGCTTTTGTGACGCTTTCTTGGCGCTTTTTGAAAGGCTGCAAAGCAGCCAATCAACAAGCGTCATACTACTTGCCCCAAGAGGCCATCACAGCCATGCCTACTATTGGCATGGCTGTGATTGGCCAGAGCACCATGTGACCCAGCCTCTATTTAAGCTGGAGTCACATAGCGCCGCCCGTCACTCTGCTCTGATTAGCGTAGGGAGAGGTTGCGGCTGCGACAGTAGGGCGAGATTAGGCAGATTAACTCCTCCAAAGGACTTGATTAACTGATCGATCTGCAGCTGTGGATCATTGAGCTGCTGATCCTCAATTGCTCACTGTTTTTAGGCTGCCCAGACCGTTTGTCAGTCACATTTTTCTGGGGTGATCGGCGGCCATTTTGTGTCTTGTGGTGCGCCAGCACAAGCTGCGACCAAGTGCATTTAACCCTCAATGGTGTGGTTGTTTTTTGGCTAAAGCCTACATCAGGGTGAAGCTGTCACACCAAGTGCATTTAACCAGCAATAGTCTGTTCATTTTTTGGCCATATACAAAATCAGGGGCAAGCTGCGCCTGTCACCAAGTGCATTTAACCCTCAATGGTGTGGTTGTTTTTTGGCTAAAGCCTACATCAGGGTGAAGCTGTCACACCAAGTGCATTTAACCAGCAATAGTCTGTTCATTTTTTGGCCATATACAAAATCAGGGGCAAGCTGCGCCTGTCACCAAGTGCATTTAACCCTCAATGGTGTGGTTGTTTTTTGGCTAAAGCCTACATCAGGGTGAAGCTGTCACACCAAGTGCATTTAACCAGCAATAGTCTGTTCATTTTTTGGCCATATACAAAATCAGGGGCAAGCTGCGCCTGTCACCAAGTGCATTTAACCCTCAATGGTGTGGTTGTTTTTTGGCTAAAGCCTACATCAGGGTGAAGCTGTCACACCAAGTGCATTTAACCAGCAATAGTCTGTTCATTTTTTGGCCATATCCCAGTCTAATTCTGTCACTAAATCCATACCGGTCACCCAGCGCCTAAATACTAGGCCTCAAATTTATATCCAGCTAAATCTGTCCCTAGTGCTGTAGCTGGGCGAGTTATTTAGTGTCCGTTCAAGCACATTTCTTGTTCTGGGTTGAAATACAATTCCCAATTTAGCAATTTCATAATTTAGTGGTTCCTGCTATATCAGAGCTATTTGAAATCTATCCCAAAAAGGGTATATAATATTGAAGGTGCACATTGGGTCATTCAGAATAACTTCACACACACCCGCTACTGTGTATTTCCAAGTCTAATTCTGTCACTAAATCCATACCGGTGACCCAGCGCCTAAATACTAGGCCTCAAATTTAAATCCCTCTAAATCTCTCGTTACCCACCGCTGTACTGTTGTTGCTGGGCAAGATATTTAGTGTCCGTCAAAGCACATTTTTTGTTCTGGGTTGAAGTACAATTCCCAATTTAGCAATTTCATAATTTAGTGGTTTCTGCTATATCAGAGCTATTTGAAATCTATCCCTAAAAGGGTATATAATATTGAAGGTGCACATAGGGTCATTCAGAATAACTTCACACACACGCTTCTGTGCATTTCCAAGTCTAATTCTGTCACTAAATCCATACCGGTGACCCAGCGCCTAAATACTAGGCCTCAAATTTAAATCCCTCTAAATCTCTCGTTACCCACCGCTGTACTGTTGTTGCTGGGCAAGATATTTAGTGTCCGTCAAAGCACATTTTTTGTTCTGGGTTGAAGTACAATTCCCAATTTAGCAATTTCATAATTTAGTGGTTCCTGCTATATCAGAGCTATTTGAAATCTATCCCAAAAAGGGTATATAATATTGAAGGTGCACATTGGGTCATTCAGAATAACTTCACACACACCCGCTACTGTGTATTTCCAAGTCTAATTCTGTCACTAAACCCATACCTGTCACCCAGCGCCTAAATACTAGGCCTCAAATTTAAATCCCTCTAAATCTCTCGTTACCCACCGCTGTACTGTTGTTGCTGGGCAAGATATTTAGTGTCCGTCAAAGCACATTTTTTGTTCTGGGTTGAAGTACAATTCCCAATTTAGCAATTTCATAATTTAGTGGTTTCTGCTATATCAGAGCTATTTGAAATCTATCCCTAAAAGGGTATATAATATTGAAGGTGCACATAGGGTCATTCAGAATAACTTCACACACACGCTTCTGTGCATTTCCAAGTCTAATTCTGTCACTAAATCCATACCGGTGACCCAGCGCCTAAATACTAGGCCTCAAATTTAAATCCCTCTAAATCTCTCGTTACCCACCGCTGTACTGTTGTTGCTGGGCAAGATATTTAGTGTCCGTCAAAGCACATTTTTTGTTCTGGGTTGAAGTACAATTCCCAATTTAGCAATTTCATAATTTAGTGGTTTCTGCTATATCAGAGCTATTTGAAATCTATCCCTAAAAGGGTATATAATATTGAAGGTGCACATAGGGTCATTCAGAATAACTTCACACACACGCTTCTGTGCATTTCCAAGTCTAATTCTGTCACTAAATCCATACCGGTGACCCAGCGCCTAAATACTAGGCCTCAAATTTAAATCCCTCTAAATCTCTCGTTACCCACCACTGTACTGTTGTTGCTGGGCAAGATATTTAGTGTCCGTCAAAGCACATTTTTTGTTCTGGGTTGAAGTACAATTCCCAATTTAGCAATTTCATAATTTAGTGGTTCCTGCTATATCAGAGCTATTTGAAATCTATCCCAAAAAGGGTATATAATATTGAAGGTGCACATTGGGTCATTCAGAATAACTTCACACACACCCGCTACTGTGTATTTCCAAGTCTAATTCTGTCACTAAACCCATACCTGTCACCCAGCGCCTAAATACTAGGCCTCAAATTTAAATCCCTCTAAATCTCTCGTTACCCACCGCTGTACTGTTGTTGCTGGGCAAGATATTTAGTGTCCGTCAAAGCACATTTTTTGTTCTGGGTTGAAGTACAATTCCCAATTTAGCAATTTCATAATTTAGTGGTTTCTGCTATATCAGAGCTATTTGAAATCTATCCCTAAAAGGGTATATAATATTGAAGGTGCACATAGGGTCATTCAGAATAACTTCACACACACGCTTCTGTGCATTTCCAAGTCTAATTCTGTCACTAAATCCATACCGGTGACCCAGCGCCTAAATACTAGGCCTCAAATTTAAATCCCTCTAAATCTCTCGTTACCCACCGCTGTACTGTTGTTGCTGGGCAAGATATTTAGTGTCCGTCAAAGCACATTTTTTGTTCTGGGTTGAAGTACAATTCCCAATTTAGCAATTTCATAATTTAGTGGTTCCTGCTATATCAGAGCTATTTGAAATCTATCCCAAAAAGGGTATATAATATTGAAGGTGCACATTGGGTCATTCAGAATAACTTCACACACACCCGCTACTGTGTATTTCCAAGTCTAATTCTGTCACTAAACCCATACCTGTCACCCAGCGCCTAAATACTAGGCCTCAAATTTAAATCCCTCTAAATCTCTCGTTACCGCTGTACTGTTGTAGCTGGGAAAGTTATTTAGTGCCCGTCAAAGCACATTTTTTGTTCTGGGTTGAAGTACAATTCCCAATTTAGCAATTTCATAATTTAGTGGTTCCTGCTATATCAGAGCTATTTGAAATCTATCCCAAAAAGGGTATATAATATTCAAGGTGCACATTGGGTCATTCAGAATAACTTCACACACACGCTTCTGTGCATTTCCAAGTCTAATTCTGTCACTAAATCCATACCGGTCACCCAGCGCCTAAATACTAGGCCTCAAATTTATATCCCGCTGAATTTGAATACAATACATTGGGCCAAATAATATATTTGTTGTTGTGGTGAACCATAACAATGAGAAAAACATCTAGTAAGGGACGCGGACGTGGACATGGTCGTGGTGGTGTTAGTGGACCCTCTGGTGCTGGGAGAGGACGTGGCCGTTCTGCCACATCCACACGTCCTAGTGTACCAACTACCTCAGGTCCCAGTAGCCGCCAGAATTTACAGCGATATATGGTGGGGCCCAATGCCGTTCTAAGGATGGTAAGGCCTGAGCAGGTACAGGCATTAGTCAATTGGGTGGCCGACAGTGGATCCAGCACGTTCACATTATCTCCCACCCAGTCTTCTGCAGAAAGCGCACAGATGGCGCCTGAAAACCAACCCCATCAGTCTGTCACATCACCCCCATGCATACCAGGGAAACTGTCTCAGCCTCAAGTTATGCAGCAGTCTCTTATGCTGTTTGAAGACTCCGCTGGCAGGGTTTCCCAAGGGCATCCACCTAGCCCTTCCCCAGCGGTGAAAGACATAGAATGCACTGACGCACAACCACTTATGTTTCCTGATGATGAGGACATGGGAATACCACCTCAGCATGTCTCTGATGATGACGAAACACAGGTGCCAACTGCTGCGTCTTTCTGCAGTGTGCAGACTGAACAGGAGGTCAGGGATCAAGACTGGGTGGAAGACGATGCAGGGGACGATGAGGTCCTAGACCCCACATGGAATGAAGGTCGTGCCACTGACTTTCACAGTTCGGAGGAAGAGGCAGTGGTGAGACCGAGCCAACAGCGTAGCAAAAGAGGGAGCAGTGGGCAAAAGCAGAACACCCGCCGCCAAGAGACTCCGCCTGCTACTGACCGCCGCCATCTGGGACCGAGCACCCCAAAGGCAGCTTCAAGGAGTTCCCTGGCATGGCACTTCTTCAAACAATGTGCTGACGACAAGACCCGAGTGGTTTGCACGCTGTGCCATCAGAGCCTGAAGCGAGGCATTAACGTTCTGAACCTGAGCACAACCTGCATGACCAGGCACCTGCATGCAAAGCATGAACTGCAGTGGAGTAAACACCTTAAAACCAAGGAAGTCACTCAGGCTCCCCCTGCTACCTCTTCTGCTGCTGCCGCCTCGGCCTATTCTGCTGCTGCCGCCTCGGCCTCTTCCTCCGCCTCTGGAGGAACGTTGGCACCTGCCGCCCAGCAAACAGGGGATGTACCACCAACACCACCACCACCACCTCCGTCACCAAGCGTCTCAACCATGTCACACGCCAGCGTTCAGCTCTCCATCTCACAAACATTTGATAGAAAGCGTAAATTCCCACCTAGCCACCCTCGATCCCTGGCCCTGAATGCCAGCATTTCTAAACTACTGGCCTATGAAATGCTGTCATTTAGGCTGGTGGACACAGACAGCTTCAAACAGCTCATGTCGCTTGCTGTCCCACAGTATGTTGTTCCCAGCCGGCACTACTTCTCCAAGAGAGCCGTGCCTTCCCTGCACAACCAAGTATCCGATAAAATCAAGTGTGCACTGCGCAACGCCATCTGTAGCAAGGTCCACCTAACCACAGATACGTGGACCAGTAAGCACGGCCAGGGACGCTATATCTCCCTAACTGCACACTGGGTAAATGTAGTGGCAGCTGGGCCCCAGGCGGAGAGCTGTTTGGCGCACGTCCTGCCGCCGCCAAGGATCGCAGGGCAACATTCTTTGCCTCCTGTTGCCACCTCCTCCTTCTCGGCTTCCTCCTCCTCTTCTTCCACCTGCTCATCCAGTCAGCCACACACCTTCACCACCAACTTCAGCACAGCCCGGGGTAAACGTCAGCAGGCCATTCTGAAACTCATATGTTTGGGGGACAGGCCCCACACCGCACAGGAGTTGTGGCGGGGTATTGAACAACAGACCGACGAGTGGTTGCTGCCGGTGAGCCTCAAGCCCGGCCTGGTGGTGTGTGATAATGGGCGAAATCTCGTTGCAGCTCTGGGACTAGCCAATTTGACGCACATCCCTTGCTTGGCGCATGTGCTGAATTTGGTGGTGCAGAAGTTCATTCACAACTACCCCGACATGTCAGAGCTGCTGCATAAAGTGCGGGCCGTCTGTTCGCGCTTCCGGCGTTCACATCCTGCCGCTGCTCGCCTGTCTGCGCTACAGCGTAACTTCGGCCTTCCCGCTCACCGCCTCATATGCGACGTGCCCACCAGGTGGAACTCCACCTTGCACATGCTGGACAGACTGTGCGAGCAGCAGCAGGCCATAGTGGAGTTTCAGCTGCAGCACGCACGGGTCAGTCGCACTACAGAACAGCACCACTTCACCACCAATGACTGGGCCTCCATGCGAGACCTGTGTGCCCTGTTGCGCTGTTTCGAGTACTCCACCAACATGGCCAGTGGCGATGACACCGTTATCAGCGTTACAATACCACTTCTATGTCTCCTTGAGAAAACACTTAGGGCGATGATGGAACAGGAGGTGGCCCAGGAGGAGGAGGAGGAGGATGAGGAAGAGGGGTCATTTTTAGCACTTTCAGGCCAGTCTCTTCGAAGTGACTCAGAGGGAGGTTTTTTGCAACAGCAGAGGCCAGGTACAAATGTGGCCAGCCAGGGCCCACTACTGGAGGACGAGGAGGACGAGGATGAGGAGGAGGTGGAGGAGGATGAGGATGAAGCATGGTCACAGCGGGGTGGCACCCAACGCAGCTCGGGTCCATCACTGGTGCGTGGCTGGGGGGAAAGGCAGGACGATGACGATACGCCTCCCACAGAGGACAGCTTGTCCTTACCCCTGGGCAGCCTGGCACACATGAGCGACTACATGCTGCAGTGCCTGCGCAACGACAGCAGAGTTGCCCACATTTTAACCTGTGCGGACTACTGGGTTGCCACCCTGCTGGATCCACGCTACAAAGACAATGTGCCCACCTTACTTCCTGCACTGGAGCGTGATAGGAAGATGCGCGAGTACAAGCGCACGTTGGTAGACGCGCTACTGAGAGCATTCCCAAATGTCACAGGGGAACAAGTGGAAGCCCAAGGCCAAGGCAGAGGAGGAGCAAGAGGTCGCCAAGGCAGCTGTGTCACGGCCAGCTCCTCTGAGGGCAGGGTTAGCATGGCAGAGATGTGGAAAACTTTTGTCAACACGCCACAGCTAACTGCACCACCACCTGATACGCAACGTGTTAGCAGGAGGCAACATTTCACTAACATGGTGGAACAGTACGTGTGCACACCCCTCCACGTACTGACTGATGGTTCGGCCCCATTCAACTTCTGGGTCTCTAAATTGTCCACGTGGCCAGAGCTAGCCTTTTATGCCTTGGAGGTGCTGGCCTGCCCGGCAGCCAGCGTTTTGTCTGAACGTGTATTCAGCACGGCAGGGGGCGTCATTACAGACAAACGCAGCCGCCTGTCTACAGCCAATGTGGACAAGCTGACGTTCATAAAAATGAACCAGGCATGGATCACACAGGACCTGTCCGTCCCTTGTCCAGATTAGACATTAACTACCTCCCCATAACCATATATTATTGGACTCCAGGGCACTTCCTCATTCAATCCTATTTTTATTTTCATTTTACCATTATATTGCGATGCTACCCAAAGTTGAATGAACCTCTCCTCTGCCTGTGTGCTAGGCCTAAATATATGCCAATGGACTGTTGCAGTGGTGGCTGACATGAAGCCTGATTCTCTGCTATGACATGCAGACTAATTCTCTGCTGACATGAAGCCAGATTGTCTGTTACGGGACCTCTCTCCTCTGCCTGGGTGCTGGGCCTAAATTTATGACAATGGACTGTTGCAGTGGTGGCTGACGTGAAGCCTGATTCTCTGCTATGACATGCAGACTGATTCTCTGCTGACATGAAGCCAGATCGTCTGTTACGGGACCTCTCTGCTCTGCCTGTGTGCTAGGCCTAAATATATGCCAATGGACTGTTGCAGTGGTGGGTGACGTGAAGCCTCATTCTCTGCTATGACATGCAGACTGATTCTCTGCTGACATGAAGCCAGATTGTCTGTTACGGGACCTCTCTGCTCTGCCTGTGTGCTAGGCCTAAATATATGCCAATGGACTGTTGCAGTGGTGGGTGACGTGAAGCCTCATTCTCTGCTATGACATGCAGACTGATTCTCTGCTGTCATGAAGCCAGATTGTCTGTTACGGGACCTCTCTGCTCTGCCTGTGTGCTAGGCCTAAATATATGCCAATGGACTGTTGCAGTGGTGGGTGACGTGAAGCCTCATTCTCTGCTATGACATGCAGACTGATTCTCTGCTGTCATGAAGCCAGATTGTCTGTTACGGGACCTCTCTGCTCTGCCTGTGTGCTAGGCCTAAATATATGCCAATGGACTGTTGCAGTGGTGGGTGACGTGAAGCCTCATTCTCTGCTATGACATGCAGACTGATTCTCTGCTGACATGAAGCCAGATTGTCTGTTACGGGACCTCTCTGCTCTGCCTGTGTGCTAGGCCTAAATATATGCCAATGGACTGTTGCAGTGGTGGGTGACGTGAAGCCTCATTCTCTGCTATGACATGCAGACTGATTCTCTGCTGTCATGAAGCCAGATTGTCTGTTACGGGACCTCTCTGCTCTGCCTGTGTGCTAGGCCTAAATATATGCCAATGGACTGTTGCAGTGGTGGGTGACGTGAAGCCTCATTCTCTGCTATGACATGCAGACTAATTCTCTGCTGACATGAAGACAGATTCTCTGTTACGGGACCTCTCTCCTCTGCCTGTGTGTGTGCTGGGCCTAAATATATGCCAATGGACTGTTGCAGTGGTGGCTGACGTGAAGCCTCATTCTCTGCTATGACATGCAGACTGATTCTCTGCTGACATGAAGCCAGATTCTCTGTTACGGGACCTCTCTCCTCTGCCTGTGTGTGTGCTGGGCCTAAATATATGCCAATGGACTGTTGCAGTGGTGGCTGACGTGAAGCCTCATTCTCTGCTATGACATGCAGACTGATTCTCTGCTGACATGAAGCCAGATTCTCTGTTACGGGACCTCTCTCCTCTGCCTGTGTGTGTGCTGGGCCTAAATATATGCCAATGGACTGTTGCAGTGGTGGCTGACGTGAAGCCTCATTCTCTGCTATGACATGCAGACTGATTCTCTGCTGACATGAAGCCAGATTCTCTGTTACGGGACCTCTCTCCTCTGCCTGTGTGTGTGCTGGGCCTAAATATATGCCAATGGACTGTTGCAGTGGTGGCTGACGTGAAGCCTCATTCTCTGCTATGACATGCAGACTAATTCTCTGCTGACATGAAGACAGATTCTCTGTTACGGGACCTCCCTCCTCTGCCTGGGTGCTGGGCCTAAATATATGCCAATGGACTGTTGCAGTGGTGGCTGACGTGAAGCCTCATTCTCTGCTATGACATGCAGACTGATTCTCTGCTGACATGAAGACAGATTCTCTGTTACGGGACCTCTCTCCTCTGCCTGTGTGCTAGGCCTAAATATATGCCAATGGACTGTTGCAGTGGTGGGTGACGTGAAGCCTCATTCTCTGCTATGACATGCAGACTGATTCTCTGCTGTCATGAAGCCAGATTGTCTGTTACGGGACCTCTCTGCTCTGCCTGTGTGCTAGGCCTAAATATATGCCAATGGACTGTTGCAGTGGTGGGTGACGTGAAGCCTCATTCTCTGCTATGACATGCAGACTAATTCTCTGCTGACATGAAGACAGATTCTCTGTTACGGGACCTCTCTCCTCTGCCTGTGTGTGTGCTGGGCCTAAATATATGCCAATGGACTGTTGCAGTGGTGGCTGACGTGAAGCCTCATTCTCTGCTATGACATGCAGACTGATTCTCTGCTGACATGAAGCCAGATTCTCTGTTACGGGACCTCTCTCCTCTGCCTGTGTGCTAGGCCTAAATATATGCCAATGGACTGTTGCAGTGGTGGCTGACGTGAAGCCTCATTCTCTGCTATGACATGCAGACTAATTCTCTGCTGACATGAAGACAGATTCTCTGTTACGGGACCTCTCTCCTCTGCCTGGGTGCCGGGGCCTAAATATCTGAGAATGGACTGTTCCAGTGGTGGGTGACGGGAAGCCAGATTCTCTGCTATGGAACCTCTCTCCAATTGATTTTGGTTAATTTTTATTTATTTAATTTTTATTTTAATTAATTTCCCTATCCACATTTGTTTGCAGGGGATTTACCTACATGTTGCTGCCTTTTGCAGCCCTCTAGCCCTTTCCTGGGCTGTTTTACAGCCGTTTTAGTGCCGAAAAGTTCGGGTCCCCATTGACTTCAATGGGGTTCGGGTTCGGGACGAAGTTCGGATCGGGTTCGGATCCCGAACCCGAACATTTCCGGGATGTTCGGCCGAACTTCTCGAACCCGAACATCCAGGTGTTCGCTCAACTCTAGCGAGAACCTCCCGCAGGCATGGTTCCCTCTGGTGCTGGTACAGGAGATTCTGCCATGGTCTCCTGACAACGCTGGATCGTCAGTTGGAGTACAAGTTGCAAACATTCCTGACTCTCTACGTTGGTGACATCTCACGCTTGCTGACATCTGGACAGACTTGGTTCTAGGATGGTCTTCAGGGTCCTTGGTGACAATGGCTGGTTGCCACAGAATAATTGTGCCTGCGACACCGCTGGCATATTCACACTGGCTTGGTATGGGGGGTGGTATATACTTGGCGGTCAGCCTCACGGAGGTTAATGGTTTCTCAGACTCTTCCTCCTCTTCAGTCTCCGAGTCTCTGGTAGGCTCCCAGGACTCTGACTTCGGCATAGGCCGTACGAAGCACGTGGCATAGGGTCCACAAGTGCCCTCAGCAGGGGTGAATTCGATTACCTCATTAGCATAGAGGCTATGGAGCCAGCTGGGGAGATCTTTCCTTTTTACAGACCTGCGGTTAACATAATAATCCCGGCCTGTTTTCAAGTCCCTGATAAACCCGAAGCCTCTTTGCTTGCAAAAGGAGAGAACCCGACCCAGCCTGCATACTGGAGCTGGGAAAGACTCCAGGGGTTCCTCCTTTAGTTTGCGGGTTAGACCCTCATTATATTTTTTGCACGCGTGGGACCGCATGAGTCGGGCCCATATCTCTTCTGGCAAGGCTGCCATGGCGTGCTCTCTAGCGACTGCAGCAGTGGTGGATAGCCTAATACCGAGGAATCTTCTCCGGATCTTTCGGATTGTGCAGTAACATATCTGGGCGCTACTGGTGGCTGACCTGAAGCGGCAAGGAGAGGCCTGGGCGAAGGATCCACTCCTCTCTCTCCAGTGGCGGTCTCACAGTTCGTGGATGCGGTCCTGCAAAGCCATATCCTCCTGCTTGGCAATCGGGGGATTTGTAGCTTTAGCTGTGGTAGGGAGCAGTTCTTCAGACACCTCCGGTGCTGGGCGCACGTGTTGTTCCGCCACACTGCCTCTCTTTTTCCTCTCTAGCGTACTCACGTAGTCTCGCAAGGTTTCTTGCGTGCGCACGTACGTCACGCTCTTCTCACACGGGGACCACCCCCTAGGCCCGTTTCGCATAGGGGAGGCGCCATCTCCTGAACACTGCAGCAGCGTCACTAAGGCACAATATTAATCAGTTATTTTGTGTAAAGGGATTGCCCTTACTTTTCCCGCTCTAGAGAGGGCGTTTCTCTTAGGGATGGTGCAGCAAGGATATTCTGAAGTCTTCAGGTGGCCATTTTAAGTACAATATGAGAGTCCATTCACTGACTGCAAACAGTGTTGTTGACACACAAATGTACGTCTTTCTCACTTTTAACAATGCAATTTGATAGCAGGGGTCTTGTATAGTATCCCTGTGTAGTTTCAAGCTATTTAAACAATTCTCCAGCAAAATAAAGTCATGTAACATGCAAAGTCTCTCAATTAAGCAAGTAGGGCTTATTCTCATAAGGCACAAAGGATTGGTGTCCTATTCACATAAGGGTACTTTCACACTTGCGGCAGGACAGATCCGGCAGGCTGGTCTCCCTGTCGGATCCGTCCTTCCACTGTTTTGCCGTATCACCGGACCGCCGCTCCGTCCCCATTGACTATAATGGGGACGTGGCGGACCTCCGACGCAGCACGGCGGTGCACGGCGAAAGCCGCCGGGCTAAAAGTCCTGCATGTCTGACTTTTTAGTCAGGCGGCTTTCGCCAGGCACTGCCGTGCTGCGCCGGAGCTCCGCCCCCGTCCCCATTATAGTCTGCATACAGCAGATTTTTGTATCCTGTTTATTACGCCAATTTTATATGCAGTGAACCGGACCAGGGGCGACACGTAAGGGCACGGTGGGCAGATGGGGGTAGTAGTTGTTTGTACTCACGATATCAGAGTCTCCTTGCGCCAGCGTGCAGTGAAAAGGAAGACAGCACTAAATCCTCCGGGGCAACCTCTAGTACAGGGATCACCAGCCAGATGGTAGTTGAGGTGCCCTTGATGGTATAGGTGTTTAGGGTGCTTTTGAGGCTGGGACCCCAGTTGTTCGTGACGCTAGCACCGTTAGGTGCAAAGATTGGTGGTGGAAAAAAAGATGAGGAGTCAGTTGTTGTAAAACAGTTGAACTTTTACATAGAGCACTTTTCTTCAGGTAGTCAGTACAGCTCATTTACCGTATTTTCCACTTTATAAGACACACTTTCCCCCCCCCAAAAGTGTGGGGGGGGAAATGGCTGTGCATCTTATAAAGTGAATACTAGTGAACGCTTCCATTATGGAAGCGCTCACTTGTATGCTTCAGGTGCCGGCGCTTCCTGTTGCCGGCGCTGCACTGTCCTGACTGCGTAAAGCGTCAGGAGTCGGACGTAGTCGCGCACTATGACCTACCCTTATAAATGACCCTTGTGGCCCAGAAAATAATCACATTTATTTACACAAAATAGCAGTAGCTACAAAATTCTGTTTGTGGCCGTGTACTTAAAGTAAAACATAGCTTTTATTTCTAGATCATTAAAGATGTATATTTTTTGCCTAAAGCCATATGTGATTTTAAAACCATACTGAGACATTGGTATTATTTAACTGATATAGCTATATGTTATGTATGGGAGAGCAGTGTGTTGCGGTGTAGAGTAGGAGATATGTTATTTTCACACTATATCCACTATCATCACCGCCTTGTTTGGCTTATACTCATTGGCAGTTATCCACCTTTTCTAATTTTGCTGAGGTAATAACACTACCTTAACCAGGGGCGTTGCTAGGTCAAAACATTCGGAGCCTGGGCCCCTGATGTTTTGTCCCAGGCCCGAATGTCCTGCCTGCCTGTTAAATATAACCGTGTTGCCTTCCTCAGGACGGCAATACAATTGAATCTAATGCACTGCAACAGCTGAAGGACCTGTGATGACCTCACAGGTCATCTGATCAGTTCTAAATGCAGTAGCTGAAAAGGACCTGGGATGATGTCACCATCATGTGACCAGTGCAGGAGAGGACGGCTCAACAGTGAAGAGATGAGGCTGAGGTGAGATCTGCTACATGAGGAGAGGTAAGTGAAGATTACTCAGTGTGAGAGGCAGAGCAATGTTGGGAGTTATACTTATTTAACTGGGACTGTATGTTAGGGCTGAAGGGAGGGAAGTTACTTACATGGGACAGTGAGGTGGAGTGATGTTAATTACATGGGACTGACATTTGGAAGTGGCTGGGGCAGCCTTCCCTGCCATCAGGTCCCCATCGGGTCCCCGTCACAGCAACTCGGAGACCTAATGGCAGCTCCGATCTCTGCAAGGACAACGCATGTGCCGCAGTCAGCGCTGACAGCAGCACATCAAGGGTTAATGCGCCAGCATCTGTGTTTTCACCGATGCCTGTGCATACAGCAGGGGTCCAGCTATTAGTGACTGCCGGACCCCTGCCGCGGATCAGACGGGCGCAGCTCCTGCATCCGACCGATCAGCGTGCCGTACATGTACGGCGCTGGGCGTTTAGTCACGTCCAGTTGCGCTGTACATGTACGGCGCAGGTCGTTAAGGGGTTAAGTACACGGCCACAAACAGAATTTTGTAGCTACTGCTACTTTGGTAAATAAACGCAAGTAAGGTGACAGAGCAGTGTCGACTGGGAAGACAGGGGAGCGCAACTTCTTCTGGAGTTGGAGAGGAGCCACGGCGCAGGACAGGTAAGAGATGTTTTTTTTTTTTTTTTTATCTGATCTGAGGTCTGATGGGGGTCTCACTATGGGCTGATATTAGGTCTGATGGGGTTATGACATGAAGCGCTGATGTGATGTCCTGATAAGGGGGTCTGATCTGATGTCCTGATATTTATGGGGCTCTGATCTGAGGACCTGATATGAGGTCTGATGAAAAATATTTTTTTCTTATTTTTCTCCTTTTAAACCTGGGGTGCGTCTTATAAAGCAAAAAATATGGTATATGATAAAGCAGTAATGTAACTATCAGTTCAGCTGTATGTATTCCTTGTAAAAGGCTTGGTAATTGTAATTTGAGGAGTTCTCCTTTCTTTCTATATCTGCCTAGACTAGGTCCACATTATAGCACTCTGGATATAATAAACTTCTTACTGGTCAGTAGCAATCCACAGGGCGGTCTCCCTAATGGCAGGCATCAGTCTTCTCCATTCTTTGGAAAGGATGCTCACTGAAGAATTATGGTCCACTATGTCCATAGAGGCATGTGGTAAAGGATCATTTTGCACATTAAAGGGGTTTTCGCTAGGATATGCCCCCATTGTCTGATAGGTGCCCGCCCCTACAATGAGTACGGAGCCGGGAAATGAACGGAGGGCGCTGCGCATTTCTATGGGCAGCTGTCACGACCATAGTCATGGTCGTGACTCCTGTGTCCGCAGGCTTTTGCCTGCGGTCTGGTGTTGTTGTTCAGCCACAGATGAGGGCCGCTAGTATGTTGCCTCACTTGTGGTTGCCGCTGGCAACATGTGGTTGTTTTGCAGTTTGGCAGCCTGAGCTTATGCTGGGCAGCTTGCTGCAATGTATATGCGGTTGCACCTGGCAACCTGCCTTTATATGTGTGCACATTCCCTGTCTGGTGTGTACAGGGTTTAAGTTGTATGCACTTCTCCTTTAAGTTGATGTCTTCCCTTCCCTGGTGTTGGAAGGGGTAACTTCCTTCCTAGTGTGTGTGTGCACTGGGTGTGTCTGATTGTGGGTGTGACTACATGGGCTATAAAGCCTCAGTTAAGACCTGATGTCTGGGGGGTACTCCAGCCTTGTAGTAAGCTGGAGGAACTCTCCTGGTCCCATATACCATCTGCCAGTGAGGGCCACCCTTGTGGTCATAAATTGTGATTCTATATGTTTATGTCATGTTAAGTTTATGTGTATGTGGTGTCTGTTATTATTGCAGCTATGGTTCTGGGTCCCTGTGTGTTTATGTGTGCTGTGGCCTTTTATGTTTGTGTGTGGACAGCCAGCACTTGTAATTGAACAGAACGGAATGCTCCAAAATGCATTCCGTTCCGTTCTCATACCGGAGAGCAAACCACAGCATTTCTGACACAATCCGATACATTAGAAAACGGATTCATCCACCATTGACTTTCAATGGAGTTCATGACGGATCTGTCTTGGGTATGTTAAAGATAATACAACCGGATCCGTTCATAACGGATGCAGATGGTTGTATCATCAGTAACAAAAGCGTTTTTGCAGCAAAAACGCTAGTGTGAAAGTAGCCTTAGAGGCGTAGATAATTGTGCAGATGATCGCTAACAAGCGTTTGAATGAACTCTCATTACCGATGATCTGGCAGTGTAATACTTCTGCCGATTACCCCAAACGCTCATTTATCGGGCAAATGGAATCTATCAGCACGTTTAAAAATCATTGTTTGCCGGCGGCAGATCGTGCTGTGTCATCACAATCTGCTGCTGGCAAACAATGATTCACTTGTTAGTGATTATCTTTTGGATTCTCGGCCAGTGTAGAGGGACCTTTACTCTTTTCTCATTTATATTTCCAGAAAATTGGCCAAGTCTCGTATGACTCAAGGTGTACAATAAAACTGATGCCACCGCTGCACTACATCTCCCAACATTTAACTTGCCAAACAGTATACATTTTGCAATATCTAGTTATGAATTTTCATATTTCTGATTGTCACCACCGCCATGAAGGTGGTCAGAGGACTGAAAGGAGAAGATGCTGGTATCTGGTATAGATTTTTATGTAAAGCCATTAGTAGTGCCCGCCCCTACAATGAGAACGGAGCCGGGAAATGAACGGAGGGCGCTGCGCATTTCTATGGGCAGCTGTCACGACCATAGTCATGGTCGTGACTCCTGTGTCCGCAGGCTTTTGCCTGCGGTCTGGTGTTGTTGTTCAGCCACAGATGAGGGCCGCTAGTATGTTGCCTCACTTGTGGTTGCCGCTGGCAACATGTGGTTGTTTTGCAGTTTGGCAGCCTGAGCTTATGCTGGGCAGCTTGCTGCAATGTATATGCGGTTGCACCTGGCAACCTGCCTTTATATGTGTGCACATTCCCTGTCTGGTGTGTACAGGGTTTAAGTTGTATGCACTTCTCCTTTAAGTTGATGTCTTCCCTTCCCTGGTGTTGGAAGGGGTAACTTCCTTCCTAGTGTGTGTGTGCACTGGGTGTGTCTGATTGTGGGTGTGACTACATGGGCTATAAAGCCTCAGTTAAGACCTGATGTCTGGGGGGTACTCCAGCCTTGTAGTAAGCTGGAGGAACTCTCCTGGTCCCATATACCATCTGCCAGTGAGGGCCACCCTTGTGGTCATAAATTGTGATTCTATATGTTTATGTCATGTTAAGTTTATGTGTATGTGGTGTCTGTTATTATTGCAGCTATGGTTCTGGGTCCCTGTGTGTTTATGTGTGCTGTGGCCTTTTATGTTTGTGTGTGGACAGCCAGCACTTGTGTTTAGGGATCCAGTCAGTGTGTCTGTGGAAGGTAGACGTGGAAGTCTTTCACTCTCCTGCCATATCCATAGTCTTTTTATAGTGACATCCCATTGCAGCTCGGCCAGTTTTAGACTCCTGTTTCTCCGCATCCAGGAGGAACAGGTGGTCTACCCAGCTCCTAGTTCAGGGATCGGTGGAGGGTGAGTAGGGATCCGAGGGTCCTGAGCATGGGCCCTCCTACCTTCAAGGTCGGCTCATGCAGCTAGGAGTTAGGGTTGGATTAGGGATGCGTTAGGAGGTGACCTGCTCCCTTATTCTGTTGTCCTGGCCGAGCAGCGACTAACATCTCATGGCATCACACGGCTGAGGGTTTTCCCCATCCTCAGCCGTGACAGCAGCTCTCCCTATATGAGCAGCTCTCCCTATAGCTCTCCCTGACTGCTCAGCCCATGCAAAGATCTCTGTGATAGAAAGTTGCATGTCCACGTAACTAGACTAAGTGACACCTGAAAACCCTATAATAGTGAGGGGACGCGACCACCGGCTCCCTGCACTAAATACGGAGCGAGTCAGGGTCACCTAGAATCAAGCCAACAGGAAAACACAAATAAAGGGATAGACTTATCTGAGAAACAAGCAGTAGCAAACTTCTAGCACTGAGCAAAATCCTAGCGATATGCGACCATTTTCTGAGATGGGAATACCCCTTTAATCATCTGGCTGTGTCCAGGTACTTTTAGGTTCCTCCTGGTCACTGGTGCTTGTGAAGTACATTGGCTAATTTAGCTCCAACCTCCACTAGACTTTCTCTATATTCAGACGTAGACTAACTGGTCTGTGCTGTGCTGCAACAACATTGTTCTTGATCTGTGTGCTCCCTTAGCCTGGCCACAGCCAAGGGGCTAATATGGCAGCTACATGGTGGACTAGGCCTGTTGTGCTCCTACACTAACTTCCTCAACTTCTCTACTGAATTCATACTTCCTATTAGCATACCCCAGCTATATATATAAGTGATGCCAGCACCACCTAGGGGCGAATGGATGTAATGACACACTAACAGCCTGTTAATAGGAATTACAGGAATATACAGCAATACATTTTGATAAGCAAATACAAAAGTTTGAAGTGCCCACGACCATCACTGAGTGGGACACTGCAATATCTTATTCTGATATTTTCCCAGCAAGTATATAAACTCTAACCATGTCTACATTTTTCTTGACAGCAGTAAAGTCTGAATCCACACAATACCATTAGTGGAAACCAGTCTTCAGCCGGCAGAACCACAGGAATGATTCATTTTTCTTGACACCATGTGGATAAATTTTCTTCTTTCTTGCTCAGGCAACCAACCAACCTCAGGGTTGGCAGTACAACAGGCAACTGAATACCGCACAGCTGCTGCCCATCACCCTAAAGGTCCCTTTACATATATGACAGAGAAGCGTTCCTTCCTGACAATCTGCTGCTCCCTGGTGGAAGAGCGAGCTGCATTTATATGCACAGATCTCCTCCAGAGTATAGCATATGTTAGGCTACTTTCACACTAGTATTAATATTTTCTGGTATTGAGATCCGTCATAGGGTCTCAATACCGGAAAAAATGCTTCCGTTTTGTCCCCATTCATTGTCAATGTGGACAAAACGTAATTGAACAGAACGGAATGCTCCAAAATGCATTCCGTTCCGTTGTCATACCGGAGAGCAAACCACAGCATTTCTGACACAATCCGATACAATAGAAAACGGATTCATCCACCATTGACTTTCAATGGAGTTCATGACGGATCTGTCTTGGGTATGTTAAAGATAATACAACCGGATCCGTTCATAACGGATGCAGATGGTTGTATCATCAGTAACAAAAGCGTTTTTGCAGCAAAAACGCTAGTGTGAAAGTAGCCTTAGAGGCGTAGATAATTGTGCAGATGATCGCTAACAAGCGTTTGAATGAACTCTCATTACCGATGATCTGGCAGTGTAATACTTCTGCCGATTACCCCAAACGCTCATTTATCGGGCAAATGGAATCTATCAGCACGTTTAAAAATCATTGTTTGCCGGCAGCAGATCATGCTGTGTCATCACAATCTGCTGCTGGCAAACAATGATTCACTTGTTAGTGATTATCTTTTGGATTCTCGGCCAGTGTAGAGGGACCTTTACTCTTTTCTCATTTATATTTCCAGAAAATTGGCCAAGTCTCGTATGACTCAAGGTGTACAATAAAACTGATGCCACCGCTGCACTACATCTCCCAACATTTAACTTGCCAAACAGTATACATTTTGCAATATCTAGTTATGAATTTTCATATTTCTGATTGTCACCACCGCCATGAAGGTGGTCAGAGGACTGAAAGGAGAAGATGCTGGTATCTGGTATAGATTTTTATGTAAAGCCATTAGTAGTCACTTACATGCTGTGTATCAGTTGCCATGACTGTTATGTAGATATAATTATATTTAATAAACTGCTGTTTTTTTATCATACTTTGTTTTATTGACATTAAACCTGTTGTCTTCTGTTACACTGTTATGTGATGATGATGATATCAGCAAGGGTATATTCAGAATGTACCTTGTCACAGATTTCTTGTGGATTTGCTAAACATTTGGGGGTTCATTTATTATCCAGAAATATGCCTATATTAGGTGTATCTCTGGCGCAGAATGCAGTGCAACGATTAGTTATGCTGCAATCTGAGACTTTTCCCCGCTCATGCCAGGTCTAGATAAGTGGGCGTGATGTGGGTGAGGAAGGGGATGGTCCAGCAAGCTGTCACGGATTGTGTTGCAGAAAACAAGAAGTAACAAATAAAGATCCGACTGACTTGATCCCAAACTAAGGAACAAAAGGGTGAGCCCTATTGAAGCCCTATAGCTCTCCCTGACTGCTCAGCCCATGCAAAGATCTCTGTGATAGAAAGTTGCATGTCCACGTACCTAGACTGAGTGATACCTGAAAACCCTATAATTGTGAGGGGACGCGACCACCGGCTCCCTGCACTAAATACGGAGCGAGTCAGGGTCAACTAGAATCAAGCCAACAGGAAAACACAAATAAAGGGATAGACTTATCTGAGAAACAAGCAGTAGCAAACTTCTAGCACTGAGCACAATCCAGGAAGTAGTATAAACTGCAAAGTGAGGCGGTATGGGAGGGGATATAAAGAGAGGCAATCACTGCTAATAGATGACAGCTGGGAGAGGGAGAAGAGATGTCAAAGCGAAACCAAAACAAAAGAACATCATGCAGGAGGTACTGAAGAACGTCTATCAGAACTTCTCAGAGATCTGGCGGTGACAATACCCCTCCTTCTATGAGTGGACTCCAGACACTCAGAGCCCACCTTCTCAGGATGGGACCTATGGAACGCCCTGATAAGACAAGTGGCCTTAATGTCCGCCACTGGAACCCACATCCTCTCCTCAGGACCATAACCCTCCCAATGAACAAGGTACTGAAGAGAACCGCGGATAATATGAGTCCACAATCCTAGAGACCAGAAATTCAAGATTACCATCAACCACAATCTGAGGCAAAGAGGAGGGTACAGTGGGTTGGACATAAGGTTTTAATAGGGACTTGTGAAAAAAATTATGGATCCTCCAAGTCTGAGGAAGATAAAGACGGTAGGCAACGGGATTGATGACGGACAAGATTTTGTAAGGCCCAATAAACTTAGGACCCAACTTCCAGGAGGGAACCTTCAATTTGATATTCTTAGTAGACAACCACACCAGATCACCAACATTCAGGTCCGGACCAGGCACACGCCTCTTATCCTGAATCTTTTGCCAAATAGATGACAAAGACGAGGAGAATCTCTCCTCATCAGGTAAACCAAAAGACCCCTCTCCAGAGAATGTCCCAAACTGCGGATGAAACCCATATGCACCAAAAAATGGTGACTTATCAGAGGACTCCTGACGACGGTTATTTAAAGCAAACTCAGCAAGGGACAAAAAAGAACACCAATCCTCCTGATTCTCTGCCACAAAACAGCGCAGATATGTCTCCAGATTCTGATTGACGCGCTCTGTCTGGCCATTCGACTGCAGGTGGAAAGCAGAAGAGAATGACAACTGAACCCCCAAGTGAGAACAGAAAGCCTTCCAGAATTTGGAAATAAACTGCGTGCCCCTATCAGAGACTATGTCTGAAGGAATACCATGCAATTTGACAATGTGATCAATAAATGCCTGCGCCAGCGTTTTAGCATTGGGCAACCCAGGAAAAGGAATGAAATGCGCCATTTTGCTAAAACGGTCCACCACCACCAGAATTACAGTCTTCCCAGAGGAAAGAGGCAGGTCCGTAATGAAGTCCATGGACAGATGTGTCCAAGGACGAGAAGGAATGGGTAATGGGAGGAGAGGACCTGATGGCCGTGAATGAGGGACTTTGGCACGAGCGCAGGTCTCGCAGGCTGCCACAAGACCCTCAACCAACTTACGAAGCGCCGGCCACCAGAATCTCCGAGCAATGAGATCCACTGTGGCTCTACCCCCCGGGTGCCCAGCAAGGACAGTATCGTGGTGCTCCTTAAAAACCTTGTGTCGTAAAGCGAGAGGCACAAACAACCTCCAAGGAGGATAAAGATCAGGAGCCTCTGCCTGGGCTGCCTAAACCTCTGCCTCCAATTCAGATTAGAGACCACCACCCCTTCAGCCAAAATGGGACCCGGGTCTTCAAAGTTCCCCCCTCCCGGAAAACAACGTGACAGGGCACCTTGAAAAGAACAAAGACCATCTGGCCTGTCTCGGGTTCAGACGCTTGGCTGACTCCAAGTAGGCCAGATTCTTATGGTCTGGCTCCTTCTAGCCAATGGCGCCATTCCTCATAAGCTAGCTTGATGGCCAACAACTCACTATCTCCCACTTCGTAATTCCTCTCTGCGGAGGAGAGTTTCTTCGAGAAAAAGGCACACGGACGCCATTTGGCAGGAGAGGGACCCTGAGACAAGACCGCACCCACACCCACCTCAGAAGCGTCCACCTCAACAATGAAGGGCAGAGAGACATCAGTTTGTACCACGATGGGAGCGGAAGCAAAACTCTCTTTGATACTAGAAAAGGCCTTACGCGCCTTTGCCGACCAGGAGGAAAAATCTACCCCCTTTCTAGTCATATCAGTAAGTGGCTTAACAATAATTTAAAATGAACTTCCTGTAATATTTGGCAAAACCCAAAAAGCGCATCAGCGTCTTCTGATTCTCAGGACGCTCCCAATCAAGCACAGCGCGGACCTTCTCGGGGTCCATGCAAAAACCAGAAGCGGACAGGAGAAAACCCAGAAATTGAATTTCTAGAACCGCAAACACACATTTTTCCAGTTTAGCGTACAATTTATTCTCCCGCAGAATGAGCAAGACCTTACGTAGGTGGTCCCTATGAGTTTTGAAATCAGGAGAAAAAAATCTAAATGTCATCTAGATACACTAGTACAAATTTCCCCATTAAATGATAAAAAATGCTGTTCACAAAATGTTGGAAGACGGCTGGAGCATTCATCAAACCAAAAGGCATAACCAAATTCTCAAAATGGCCCTCAGGGGTATTGAAGGCCGTCTTCCATTCGTCCCCTTCTCTGATCCTGACCAGGTTGTATGCCCCTCTTAAATCCAACTTGGAAAAAACTTTCGTCCCAACAATCTGGTTAAACAGGTCGGGATCAGAGGAAGCGGATAAGGGTCACGAATTGTGATACTGTTCAGCTCCCTGAAATCCAAACATGGTCTTAAAGAACCATCTTTTTTCTTAACAAAAAAAAACCCAGCGGCAACAGGTGACTTCGAGGGTCGTATGTGTCCTTTTCTCAGGCTCTCAGAGATATAAGTACGCATAGCGACCCTTTCAGTTTGGGAGAGATTGTATAAACAAGATTTAGGCAGCAGACGTTGAGAGGCAATTCTCTCTGCAAAAGTCACTCCAACCATTTATTTGCCTCGCTTGCCAATCAATGGTGGGGTTATGTTTAGTAAGCCAGGGTAGCCCCAACACTAGAGGAGTAGGTAACCCGCTTAGGACAAAACATGACACATCCTCAAGATGAGCATCACCCACAGTCAAACGGATATTGTGAACTATGCTCTTTAACGATTTTTGAGAAAGTAGAGCGGAATCAATAGCAAAAACAGGTATGTTCTTTCCCAAAGTGCATACCTGGAAACCGTGTGCTATAGCAAATTGATTGTCAATGAGATTGACAGCTGCTCCACTATCTACAAAAATCTCACAAACAATAAAAACGGGAACTACAAGCAAACGAAAAACCTTCAATTTCCGCATCAACCTTGCCAATTGTAACAGATGGAACGTTTTTTAGAGGACTTTTTTATTTTTGCTTCTTTATTACTCTCAAAAAATTCCCTGAAACTCCTAAAGGGACAAACATTTGCCAAATGATTTATACCTCCACAACAGAAACAAACCCTCCTCTGAGAGCTGAATCCTCTGTTGTTAGAGGCAAGCAAACCCATGGGTTCCTGCTGAGGGGGGATTGAGAGAGACTGAGACCCTTGCGCACTGAATGAGACCGTCCCACTGTCCTTGGACTGAGTATGACAAGAAGGAGTGATCTCTCCTCTCTCTCTAAGACGCCTGTCAATACGAACAGCCAAAGACATGGCAGACTGCAAGGAGGTAGGTCTCTCATGAAAGGCAAATGCATCTTTCAATCCCTCTGAAAGACCATGGCAAAATGGACTTCGGAGTGCAGCATCATTCCAACCAGTATCAGCTGCCCATCTCCGAAATTCTCAACAGTATATATCTGCGGACTGTTTACCCTGGCATAAAAGATGCAGTTTAGTTTCAGCCAGAGCAATACGATCCGGATCATCATATATCTGACCCAGAGCTACAGAAATTTCATCCACTGATTGGAGGGGCCGTGCCCCCACCGGCAGCGAAAAGGCCCAAGACTGAGTGTTATCCCTGAGCAGTGATATAATGATCCCCACCCTCTGCTCCTCCTCACCAGAGGAATGGGGAAGTAGGCGAAAATTGAGTTTGCAAGCCTCTCTAAAACGAACAAAATTCTCACTACCCCCAGAGAAGGTATCCGGAAGCGAGATCTTAGGCTCAGAACAAACTCCATGAACGCAAGCAGAACCGGTCACCTGAAACTGAAACACAGTTTTACAGAGCTCTGCGACCTCCAGTGAAAGAGCCCACATGCGGTCCGTCAAGGCTGAAAGCGGATCCATGCTTAAGACAGTTTTGGCGGTTTATAATGTCACGGATTGTTGCAGAAAACAAAAAGTAACAAATAAAGATCCGACTGACTTGATCCCAAACTAAGGAACAAAAGGGTGAGCCGTATTAAAGCCCTATAGCTCTCCCTGACTGCTCAGCCTATGCAAAGATCTCTGTGATAGAAAGTTGCATGTCCACGTACCTAGACTGAGTGACACCTGAAAACCCTATAATAGTGAGGGGACGCGACCACCGGCTCCCTTCACTAAATACGGAGGGAGTCAGGGTTACCTAGAATCAAGCCAACAGGAAAACACAAATAAAGGGATAGACTTATCTGAGAAACCATCAGTAGCAAACTTATAGCACTGAGCACAATCCAGGAAGTAGTATAAACTGCAAAGTGAGGCAGTATGGGAGGGGATATAAAGGGAGGCAATCACTGCTAATAGATGACAGCTGGGAGAGGGAGAACAGATGTCAAAGCGAAACCAAAACAAAAGAACATCATGCAGGAGGTACTGAAGAACGTCTATCAGAACTTCTCAGAGATCTGGCGGTGACACAGGCCCATCTCATTTATAATTTCCTGTTTTAGGCATACTAAATGGTCTAAATGCCATTGACTGCATCACCATATGTGAGCCCGTTCTACCCCATTCGGAAGTAAAGAAGCTGGGTAGTGGAAGATAGCCAAACAGAGCCAGAGCGCCAGAACACAGCAGCAGGAAGCAGGTGAGTATTGTTGTTTATGATATGCTAGAGGGCTTACTTTAAAAGGGATACAGTCCTGGAATTCCCCTTTAAGGTGGCATGGATTTTGAAATATTTCTCCTGTCTACGACGGGTGGAGAGTCGGGGAACCACTATACACACTAAATGGTGAGCCAGTCCTGACTAAACTAGTGGGTTCTGATCACGGTGATCAAATATGGCAGGCCTCAGTCAAAGCTCTTTTCACCAAGAGGTAAAACAAAGCTCCTGGGCATTAGTACAAAAGCAATTGTGTGCCATTAGGCTACATCTACAAGACGACTTGTGTTATGCAACATTTTGTCGAGCCAATGTCGCGCAACAGATTTTGTAATGCTAGATATGTTGCGACTGCAACACGACATCAATCCAAGATGGATTTTTTAGTGACTGTCGCGTCGCAACATGTCTCATATTGCAGGGCAACATCATATATTAGTATTACAAAATATGTTGTGTGACATGAACATTGTGCAACACATGTGTTGAAGTGTAGTTGTACCCTAGATGTCGCATGACACATGTCAATGTAGCCTTAGTAATACTGGTGTCTTATGTGGCAGAGAGGTCTTTAGAACTCAATCGGCAGCGGTGTGACTGCTAACTTTGCACCCCCTCTAGCTATGTCCTTATTTCCACTCTTTGGTGGAGCTCCTTAATGTTCTCCATTTCTAATCTTCACCCTTCTCTTCTCCCCCTCAGAGATCTTTTTCCTGACAAATGCCACCCTCTACTGTTGGTACATGAAAAGTCAACTCAACTAGTTGGGCAGCCCGGTGGCTCAGTGGTTAGCACTGGTGCCTTGCAGCGCTGATATCTTACGTTTGATTCTGAATTTATGACCAAGAACAACATCGGGTTGGATAATCCCTTTAAATCCGATCTTGAAAAACCCAAATATTTATAGAAACAAAAAATAAAAGTCCCCATAATCCTTATTTTAGGGTTATTCCTGGATTGTACTACTGATGTACCATCAATATCTGGTTGGCAGGGGTCCAAAACCCAGCACCTTCGCCGATCAGTTGTTTTGGGGTACCCCTGTTGTCAGAAGTTGGCACTGGAAATATACAGCGACCATCAATTTTGTAGTGGATGGAGCTATGTAGTTCTACCGCTGTCTTCCAGCACTGGAGCTACTCTACTGATAAGCAGAGGTTTCAGACCCCCTCTAATCAGATATGGATGGCCCATCAGAAGTAATAAACTGGAATTCCTTTTTAAGGCTAAATCCAAATACCCTACTCTATACTATTCGGGTACTGTGCCACTGCTGCTGCGTTGCAGTTGAACCCTAAGTCAACAGGTGGTTTTACCACAAAGCTATGGTTTTCAAATACGTGGAAATATCATTATAACATAGTTTATAAGGCTGAAAAGGACATCTGTACACCCAGTTCAGCCTGTTATCCTGCAAGTTGATCCAGAGGAAGGCAAAAAAAAAACTAAAAGCCAATTTTTCTCACTTTAGGGGAAAAAAATCCTTCCCAACTCCAATAAGGCAATCAGAATAACTCCCTGGATCAATGACCCCTCTCTAGTAACTATAACCTGTAATATTATTACACTCCAGAAATACATCCAGGCCCCTCTTGAACTCTTGTAGTAAATTCTCCATCTCCACCTCCTCAGGTAGAGAATTCCATAGTCTCATTGCTCTTACCGTAAAGAATCCTCTTCTATGTTTGTGTACAAACCTTCTTTATAAATAGATAATAGTAGAGATCTCTGTACTGACCCCTGATATATTTATACATAGTTATTAGATCTCCCCTCAGTCGTCTTTTTCATAAAGTGAATAACCCTAATTTTGATAATCTTTCCAGTTATTACTTTAGTTACTGGGAGGGGCTGGAGAAGATCCATCGGTCATGGTCCATATTGGAACCAATGACAAAGTTAGGGGTAGGTGGAGAGCCCTTAAAAATGATTTCAGGGATTTAGGTCAAAAGCTTAGGGCAAGGACCTCAAAGGTAGTATTTTCCAAAATACTACCTGTACCACGGGCCACACAAGAAAGGCAGCGGGAGATTAGGGAGATTAACAAGTGGCTCAAGAACTGGTGTAGGAAGGAGGGTTTTGGGTTCCTGGAGAACCGGGCCGACTTCTCTATCAGCTACAGGCTCTATCGTAGTGATGGGCTGCGCCTAAATGGGTAAGGGGCAGCTGTGTTGGGGAAGAAGATGGCTAGAAGGTTGGAGGAGTGTTTAAACTAGGGACTGGGGGGGAGGGAAATTACATTATAGGAGGGGAAGATAGTGCAGATAGAGACCGGGGGCAAGGTAGTAGGACTGGGGGAGGAATGGAAGGAGGGACTAGAACAGTTCAGAAGGAAAGGTGTATGGTAAAAAAATATACATAAACCTCTCAAATGTATGTATACTAATGCCAGAAGCCTGACTAATAAAACTGGTGAACTGGAACTAGTGATGTGTGAGGAGGACTAGGACATAGTGGGAATAACTGAGACATGGCTGGATGATAGCTATGACTGGGCAGTTAATGTACAAGGTTACAGTCTGTTAGAAACGATCGTCAAAACCGGAGAGAGGGAGGGGGTTGCCTTTATGTAAAGTCTTGTCTGAAGCCCACACTCTGAAGATATACAGTGGGATGCGAAAGTTTGGGCAACCTTGTTAATCGTCATGATTTTCCTGTATAAATCGTTGGTTGTTACGATAAAAAATGTCAGTTAAATATATCATATAGGAGACGCACACAGTGATATTTGAGAAGTGAAATTAAGTATATCGGATTTACAGAAAGTGTGCTATAATTGTTTAAACAAAATTAGGCAGGTGCATAAATTTGGGCACTGTTGTCATTTTATTGATTCCAAAACCTTTAGAACGAATTATTAGAACTCAAATTGGCTTGGTAAGCTCAGTGACCCCTGACCTACATACACAGGTGAATCCAATTATGAGAAAGAGTATTTAAGGGGGTCAATTGTAAGTTTCCCTCCTCTTTTCATTTTCTCTGAAGAGTAGCAACATGGGGGTCTCAAAACAACTCTCAAATGACCTGAAGACAAGGATTGTTCACCATCATGGTTTAGGGGAAGGATACAGAAAGCTGTCTCAGAGATTTCTGCTGTCTGTTTCCACAGTTAGGAACATATTGAGGAAATGGAAGACCACAGGCTCAGTTCAAGTTAAGGCTCGAAGTGGCAGACCAAGAAATTTCTCGGATAGACAGAAGCGACGAATGGTGAGAACAGTCAGAGTCAACCCACAGACCAGCACCAAAGACCTACAACATCATCTTGCTGCAGATGGAGTCACTGTGCATCGTTCAACCATTCGGCGCACTTTACACAAGGAGATGCTGTATGCGAGAGTGATGCAGAGGAAGCCTTTTCTCCGCGCACAGCACAAACAGAGCCGCTTGAGGTGGGCTAAAGCACATTTGGACAAGCCAGCTCCATTTTGGAATAAGGTGCTGTGGACTGATGGAACAAAAATTTAGTAATTTGGCCATAACAAGGGGCGTTCTGCATGGAGGAAAAAGAACACAGCATTTCAAGAAAAACACCTGCTATCTACAGTAAAATATGGTGGTGGTTCCATCATGCTGTGGGGCTGTGTGGCCAGTGCAGGGACTGGGAATCTTGTCAAAGTTGAGGGACGCATGGATTCCACCAAGTATCAGCAGATTCTAGAGACCAATGTCCAGGAATCAGTGACAAAGCTGAAGCTGTGCCGGGGCTGGATCTTTCAACAAGACAACGACCCTAAACACTGCTCAAAATCCACTAAGGCATTTATGCATAGGCGTGCGCATGGGGTGTGCCGGGTGTGCCTAGGCACACCCTAATAGGTTTGTCACCTCTGTACACACTGCCCCCCAGCCTATTTCCCTTTCTGTTTTGCTGGCTGCCGCCGGCGCCCGCCGCACTGTCAATTCATTTACAATACCTGGCTGTGGGCTGCCGACGGGGGGTGGCTAGTATTCAAATAGGGGGGCAGAGTCCCGGATCCGGCAGAGGCAGAGAGGGAGTGCGTGCTGTGCGGCGCAGGCTGAGTTGACGTCACGTCACGCTGCATCTGAGTACCCTGCGTGCCTGGCCGCCTGCTAGCTGGTGAGGTGAGGGCATATAAAAAAAGAAGTATGTACCCCCCCCCCCCCTGTCCAACAGTGCTACGAATCCTCTGTTGTCGCCTGTATTATCCTGATATCCCTCAGTTATATAATATATCTGAGGGGTATTACGGTAAATTATACAGGGGGTAATATAACTAGGGGTATCAGGGTACATGAGGGGTAATATAACTGAGGATGGCTAGGCTACTATCAGACATTATACAGGGGTAATATAGCTTATCTTACCCCTCACCCCTGTATTATGTCCCTGATAGCCCTCCTCACTTATATTACCCCTGTATAATGTAACCTGATACCCCTCAGTTATATAATATAACTGAGGGGTATCAGGTTAAATTATACAGGGCGGGGTAATATAGGGGCATCAGTGTACATTATTACAAACCGGATTCCAAAAAAGTTGGGACACTATACAAATCGTGAATTTTATTCAGAATAGAACATAAATCACGGAACAAAAGTTTAAAACTGAGAAAATTTACCATTTTAAGGGAAAAATATGTTGAATCAGAATTTCATGGTGTCAACAAATCCCCAAAAAGTTGGGACAAGGCCATTTTCACCATTGTGTGGCATCTCCCCTTCTTCTTACAACACTCAACAGACGTCTGGGGACCGAGGAGAACAGTTTCTCAAGTTTAGGAATGCTCTCCCGTTCTTGTCTAATACAGGCCTCTAACTGTTCAATCGTCTTGGGCCTTCTTTGTTGCACCTTCCTCTTTATGATGCGGCAAATGTTCTCTATAGGTGAAAGATCTGGACTGCAGACTGGCCATTTCAGTACCCGGATCCCTCTCCTACGCAGCCATGATGTTGTGATTGATGCAGAATGTGGTCTGGCATTATCTTGTTGAAAAATGCAGGGTCTTCCCTGAAAGAGATGACGTCTGGATGGGAGCATATGTTGTTCTAGAACCTGAATATATTTTTCTGCATTGATGGTGCCTTTCCAGACATGCAAGCTGCCCATGCCACACGCACTCATGCAACCCCATACCATCAGAGATGCAGGCTTCGGAACTGAGCGTTGATAACAACTTAGGTTGTCCTTGTCCTCTTTGGTCCGGATGACATGGCGTCCCAGATTTCCAAAAAGAACTTTGAATCGTGACTCGTCTGACCACAGAACAGTCTTCCATTTTGCCACACTCCATTTTAAATGATCCCTGGCCCAGTGAAAACGCCTGAGCTTGTGGATCTTGCTTAGAAATGGCTTCTTCTTTGCACTGTAGAGTTTCAGCTGGCAACGGTGGATGGCACAGTGGATTGTGTTCACTGACAATGGTTTCTGGAAGTATTCCTGAGCCCATTCTGTGATTTCCTTTACAGTAGCATTCCTGTTTGTGGTGCAGTGTCTTTTAAGGGCATCACGGGCATCCAGTATGGTTTTACGGCCTTGACCCTTACGCACAGAGATTGTTCCAGATTCTCTGAATCTTCGGATGATGTTATGCACAGTTGATGATGATAAATGCAAAGTCTTTGCAATTTTTCGCTGGGTAACACCTTTCTAATATTGCTCCACTATCTTTCTGCGCAACATTGTGGGAATTGGTGATCCTCTACCCATCTTGGCTTCTGAGAGACACTGCCACTCTGAGAAGCTCTTTTTATACCCAATCATGTTGCCAATTGACCTAATTAGTGTTAATTGGTCTTCCAGCTCTTCGTTATGCTCAAATTTACTTTTTCCAGCCTCTTATTGCTACTTGTCCCAACTTTTTGGGGATTTGTTGACACCGTGAAAATTTGAATCAACGTATTTTTCCTTTAAAATTATACATTTACTCGGATTAAACGTTTGATCTGTCATCTACGTTCTATTACAAATAAAATATTGACATTTGCCATCTCCACATCATTGCATTCAGTTTTTATTCACAATTTATTTAGTGTCCCAACTTTTTTGGAATCCGGTTTGTATACAGGGGTAATATAACTAAGGGGTATCAGGGGACATTATTATACAGGGGTAATATAACTTAGGAGGGCTATCAGGGGGCATTATACAGAGGAAATACAACTTATATTAACCCTGTATAATGTCCTTGATAGCCCTCCTCAGTTATATTACCCCTGTATAGTGTACCCTGATACCCTTTAGTTATATTACCCCTGTATAATGTCCCCTGATAGCCCTCCTCAGTCATATGTCATCCACAGGCCCCCTATAACAGTGTGTCATCCACAGGTCCCCCATAAAAATGTGTCATCCACAGAACCCCCATAACAATGTGTCATCCACAGATCCCCCATAAGTGTGTCATCCACAGATCCCCCATAAGTGTGTCATCCACAGATCCCCCATAACAATGTGTAATCCACAGATCCCCCATAACCATGTGTCATCCACAGATCCCCCATAACAATGTGTCATCCACAGATTCCCCTATAACACTGTCATCCACAGATCCCCCATAACAATGTGTCATCCACAGATCCCCCATAACAATGTGTCACCCACAGATCCCCCATAACAATGTGTCATCCACAGATCCCCCATAACAGGGCACCTGCGGACAATGGAAAGACTGAAAGGAGGGGAAGATCCGCGGAAGCAAGCATAGGACAACACAGCAGAAGACTGAATAGCTTCTTTTGTAAGTAAATTATTTTATTATAGCGCTGAAACTGCTTTAAACTCTAAAGAAAAGTTTTGGAGAGTGTTTCTCTCTTTCTCAGCTCTGAAGCAATACAGAGGAAGAAAGGAAAACTCTTGAAAGCTTGTCTTTTAAGTAATAAGATAGTACAATAAAAAGGTATCCCTTCATACCGCAATACTCTCGTATTTTGTAATCTTATTTATATATACTTATTTCGTTTTTTTCAGTAGTATGATTAAATGGTGAAAATTATTAGTGCCCCCCCCCATTTTTGACTGTGGTATATTATGTGCCCTCCCCCCTATATATTGTTCCTAGGCGCAGAGGCGGAGTCCAGGCAATGCTAGGGTGAGGCCCAGCCTGTGTGTATATGTGTGTGTGTATATATAATATATATAGATATATATATATATATATTGCATAAATCAATACATACATAAATACACACGTGCGCGGGGCGTGTGTGTTTGTGCTTTAGGGTGCACACCCTAATGCAATAAGCTGCGCACGCCTATGCATTTATGCAGAGGAATAAGTACAACGTTCTGGAATGGCCATCTCAGTCCCCAGACCTGAATATAATTGAAAATCTGTGGTGTGACTTAAAGAGAGCTGTCCATGCTCGGAAGCCATCAAACCTGTTTTGTAAAAAGGAATGGTCCAAAATACCTTCAACCAGAATCCAGATTCTCATTGGAACCTACAGGAAGCCTTTAGAGGCTGTAATTTCAGCAAAAGGAGAATCTACAAAATATTGATTTCATTTCTTTTTTGTGGTGCCCAAATTTATGCACCTGCCTAATTTTGTTTAAACAATTATAGCACACTTTCTGTAAATCCAATAAACTTCATTTCACTTCTCAAATATAAAAAAAATAAAAGTCCTCAAAAATAAAAATACAGCCACAAAATGGGATATATTTAAAAGCATCCTAGAATCTCATTGTGAGAGGTACATACCATACGGGAATAAAAGGTTAAAGAACAAAAAGAAACCAATGTGGATAAACAGAACTGTAAAGAAAGCAATAAATGAAAAAAAGAAAGCATATAAAACACAAAAACAGGAGGGTAGCACGGAAGCACTGAAAAACTAAGGAAAAAAATAGAACAAACTAGAGACCGAGAGATTAATTGCCAAAGAGAGTAAAACTAACCCTAAAATGTTCTTCAATTATATAAATGTTAAAAAGTATAATTCTGAAGGTGTCGATCCATTAAAGAGTAATGAGGGGGAAGTCGCAGAGAGCGACAAGGAGAAAGCAAAGCTATTAAATATTTTTTTCTCCAATGTATTCACTGTGGAAAATAAACTGTCAGATGAAATGCTGAATGTTGAAATAAATTCCCCATTAAAAGTGTCCTGTCTGACCCAGGAAGAAGTACAACAGCGACTTAAAAAGATTAAAATCGACAAATCGCCAGGACCGGATGGCATACACCCCCGTATCCTAAGGGAATTAAGTAATGTCATAGCCAGACCCTTATTTCTGATATTTGCAGACTCTATACTGACAGGGAATGTCCCACAGGATTGGCGCATAGCAAATGTGGTGCCAATATTCAAAAAGGGTCCAAAAACAGAGCCTGGAAACTATAGGCCGGTAAGTTTAACATCTGTTGTGGGTAAACAGTTTGAAAGTTTTCTGAGAGATTCTATGTTAGAGCATCTCAACGGAAATAAGCAAATAACGCCATATCAGCATGGCTTTATGAGGGATCGGTCATGCCAAACTAATTTAAATCAGTTTCCATGAGGAGGTAAGTTCTAGACTTGACAGCGGCGAATCAATGGATGTCGTATATCTGGACTTCTCCAAAGCATTTGACACTGTACCTGTGACCGCCAGCTCTGTGAGAAGGTCTATTAGACGTTCTTCGCTACCTCTTGCATGACTTTCTTTGTTTTGGTTTCACTTTGTCATTTCCTTTCCTTCTCCCAGCTGTCACCTATTTGCACTGATTCTCTCCCTTTACTTTCCCTCCCATACTGCCTCACTTTGCGGTTTATACTTCTTCCTGGATGTTCACTACTGGAGGCTGCTTCTCCTGATTCCTCAGATAAGTCTGTTTCCTTTATTAGTGTTTCCTTGCTGGCTTGATTGTAGGTGACCTGACTCCGTCCGTATTAAGTGCAGTGAGTCGGTGGTCGTGTCCCCTCACTATTATAGGGTTTTCAGGTGTCACATAGTATAAAGACCTTTGCATGGGCATAGCAGTCAGGGAGAGCTCTAGGTGTTTTATAGGGCTCACCCATATGCTCCTTAGTTTGGGATCAAGCCAGTCGGATGTTTATTTATAAGTTACAGCTTTCTGCAACACCACCTGTGACAGTACCACATAAAAGGTTAGTGTATAAAATGAGAATGCTCGAACTGGGAGAAAACGTCTGTATGTGGGTAAGTAACTGGCCGAGGGATAGAAAACAGAGGGTGGTTATTAACGGTACACACTCAGATTGGGTCACTGTCACTAGTGGGGTACCTCAGGGGTCAGTATTGGGCCCTATTCTCTTCAATATATGTATTAATGATCTTGTAGAAGGCTTGCATAGTAAAGTATCAATTTTTGCAGATGACCCTAAACTGTGTAAAGTAATTAACACTGAAGAGTACAGTATACTACAGTCGTGGCCAAAAGCTTTGAGAATGACACAAATATTAGTTTTCACAAAGTTTGCTGCTAAACTGCTTTTAGATCTTTGTTTCAGTTGTTTCTGTGATGTAGTGAAATATAATTACACGCACTTCATACGTTTCAAAGGCTTTTATCGACAATTACATGACGTTTATGCAAAGAGTCAGTATTTGCAGTGTTGCCCCTTCTTTTTCAGGGCCTCTGCAATTCGACTGGACATGCTCTCAGTTAACTTCTGGGCCAAGTCCTGACTGATAGCAACCCATTCTTTCATAATCACTTCTTGGAGTTTGTCAGAATTAGTGGGTTTTTGTTTGTCCACCCGCCTCTTGAGGATTGACCACAAGTTCTCAATGGGATTAAGATTTGGGGAGTTTCCAGGCCATGGACCCAAAATGTCAACGTTTTGGTCCCTGAGCCACTTAGTTATCACTTTTGCCTAATGGCACGGTGCTCCATCGAGCTGGAAAATGCATTGTTCTTCACCAAACTGTTGTTGGATTGTTGGAAGAAGTTGCTGTTGGAGGGTGTTTTGGTACCATTCTTTATTCATGGCTAATTTTGGGCAAAATTGTGAATGAGCCCACTCCCTGGGAGGAGAAGCAACCCCACATATGAAAGGTCTCAGGATGCTTTACTGTTGGCATGACACAGGACTGATGGTAGCGCTCACCTTTTCTTCTCTGGACAAGCCTTTTTCCAGATGCCCCAAACAATCAGAAAGAGGCTTCATCGGAGAATATGACTTTGCCCCAGTCCTCAGCAGTCCATTCACCAAACTTTCTGCAGAAGATCAATCTGTCCCTGATGTTTTTTTTTTGGAGAGAAGTGGCTTCTTTGCTGCCCTTCTTCACACCAGGCCATCTTCCAAAACTCTTTGCCTCACTGTGCACGCAGATGCGCTCACACCTGCCTGCTGCCATTCCTGAGCAAGCTCTGCACTGGTGGCACTCCGATCCCGCAGCTGAATCCTCTTTAGGAGACGATCCTGGCGCTTGCTGGACTTTCTTGGACGCCCTGAAGCCTTCTTAACAAGAATTGAACCTCTTTCCTTGAAGTTCTTGATGATCCTATAAATTGTTGATTGAGGTGCAATCTTAGTAGCCACAATATCCTTGCCTGTGAAGCCATTTTTATGCAATGCAATGATGGCTGCACAAGTTTCTTTGCAGGTCACCATGGTTAACAATGGAAGAACAATGATTTCAAGCATCACCCTCCTTTTAACAGGTCAAGTCTGCCATTTTAACCCAATCAGCCTGACATAATGATCTCCAGCCTTGTGCTCGTCAACATTCTCACCTGAGTTAACAAGACGATTACGGAAATGATCTCAGCAGGTCCTTTAATGACAGCAATGAAATGCAGTGGAAAGTTTTTTTGGGGATTAAGTTAATTTTCAAGGCAAAGAAGGACTATGCAATTCATCTCATCACTCTTCATAACATTCTGGAGTATATGCAAATTGCTATTATAAAAACTTAAGCAGCAACTTTTCCAATTTCCAATATTTATGTAATTCTCAAAACTTTTGGCCACGACTGTACTACAGAGCGATCTGGAAAGACTAGAGGCTTGGGCAGATAAATGGCAGATGAGGTTTAAGGCCTCATGCACACTGTCCGCAAAACGGGGTTCCGTTGTTCCGTGATCCGTTTCCGTTTTTGTTTCCGTGTCCAGATGATAGGAAAAAAACGGACGCGGACGCAGATGACAATCTTGTGTGCCTCTGTGTTTTTTCACAGACCCATTGACTTGAATAGGTCAGCGAACCGTTGTCCGTCAAAAAAAAATAGAACAGGTCTTTTTTTTTTTATGGACTGGAAACACGGATCATGGACACGGATGACAAACGGTGCATTATCCGAGTTTTCAACAGACCCATTGAAAGTTAATGGGTCAGCAGAAAGTCACGGAACAACGGACACGGAACACAACCGTCGTGTGCATGAGGCCTAACACTGACAAATGTAAAGTTATGCACATGGGAAGGAATAATGCAAGTCACCCGTACATACTAAATGGTAAATGGTAAAACACTCGGTAACACTGACATGGAAAAGGATCTAGGAATTTTAATAAACAGGAAACTAAGCTGCAAAAAACAGTGTCAGGCAGCTGCTGCCAAGGCCAATAAGGTAATGAGTTGGATCAAAAGGGGCATAGAAGTAATAACTGGAATGGGGCAACTACAGTACCCGTAAAGATTATTAGGGTTAGTCACTTTAGAAAAAAGACGACTGAGGGGAGATCTAATGACTAGGTATAACTATATCAGGGGTCAGTACAGAGATCTATCCCATCATCTATTTATCCCCAGGACTGTGACGAGGGGACATCCTCTGCGTCTGGAGGAAAGAAGGTTTGTACACAAACATAGAAGAGGATTCTTTACGGTAAGAGCAGTGAGACTATGGAACTCTCTGCCTGAGGAGGTGGTGATGGTGAGTACAATAAAGGAATTCAAGAGGGGCCTGGATGTATTTCTGGAGTGTAATAATATTACAGGCTATAGCTACTAGAGAGGGGTCGTTGATCCAGGGAGTTATTCTGATTGCCTGATTGGAGTCGGGAAGGAATTTTTTATTCCCCTAAAGTGAGGAAAATTGGCTTCTACCTCACAGGGTTTTTTTTGTTTTTTTTTGCCTTCCTCTGGATCAACTTGCAGGATGACAGGTAGAAATGGATGGTCTTTTTTCGGCCTTATGTTGTCACGGCCACGGTTTTGGCCGTGACTCCTTGGGAGCCGCATACTGTTGCCCGCGGTTTGTGTTGTTGTTTCAACCGCAGCTTGAGGCATGATGTTTCTTGTCTCAGGTGCGGTTGCCGCGGACAACAGGTGTGTGTGCGGTCCCTTTGGAGTCTCTGTGTGTGTATGGATGCACTGATGTTTGTCTGTGTGCACTCTGTGTATTGTGTGGTGTGCACTAACACCTTTCCTGCACTGTGGTTGCCCGTGGCATGTGGTGGCAGTGTCCCGGTCTTTGGGCTGACTCCCAGGACACGATTGCCACCCATGTCGTTGCCAGCGGCAACAACCACAGTGTGTTTGTTGTGTTGGATACTTTTCCTTTAAGTTGGTGTTTTCCCTTTCCTGTGGTGCTGGAAGGGTTAACTCTCTTCTCAGTGTGTGTAATGTCACTGGGTGTGTCTGACCGGTGGGTGTGGCCACTTAGGCCTATATAGCTTCTGTCTTTGGCATGGCTCAGGAGGTTGCTTCAGTCATGCTTTGCTGTAGCAGCCTCCTGTGATTTCCATCTCCTTGTAAGGGCCACCCTTCCGGTCATATGTTATTATTGCGTGATTTGTTGTTGATATCCTGTTGTCCTGGCCGAGCAGCCTTAACATCATCTGGCATCGCACGGCTGAGGATTTTCCCCCATCCTCAGCTGTGACATATGTACTATGTTACTATGTTACTTCAGTTGTCCTCCTGTGAACCCTCTTCAGCTCTATGTCTGCCTTGTTCACAGGAGCCCAGGACTGTACACAGTACTCCATGTGTGGTCTGACTAGTAATTTGTAAAGTGGCTGTCACGGAAGGTGTACAGGAAACAAGACAACACAAAATGAATATACGACTCACTGGATCCAAAACTAAGGAACAAAAAGGGAGACCCCTGCATCAGACCTGGCACTCTCCCTGACTGCTCAGCCTATGCGAAAATCCCAATGGTAGATGATCGCATATCCTCGTACCTCGGCTGTATAACACCTGAACACCCTATAATAGTGAGGCGACACGACCACCGGCTCCCTACACTAGATACGGAGGGAGTCAGGGTCATCTGGGATCCAGCAAACAGAAAATCACAAATGCACAACACTTATCTTGTAGAAGACTGGGAAGTAGGATCAGCATGCACACACACTCCAGGAAGAACTATAAACCGCACACTAATGCACTATGGGGAGGAATTTAAAGGGATGCAATCAGTACAACTACATGACAGCTGAGAGAGGCTAACGAGATGAGGAACTGAAAGCAAAACAAAGGAAGCTCAAGGAGGAGGTTCTGAAAGGCATCTGTCAGAGCTTCTCAGATGTCTGGTAGTGACAATTCTACAGTGTCTACCAAGCTGCTGTGGAGAGAGAGGAAGAGCACATGCCTGTGGCGGCAAGAGTAGTGAGTGGCACCCTTGCTACAAGGGACCGGTCAGGGGTCTGAAGAATCCGAGTCCCTAAAGGATGTGGTACAGGCCCTGCAGACAGAATTAGGAGGACTTCGGCTAGAAGTGTCCCAGATGAAGGCGGAAACATCCCGGTCTCCAGCATCTCGTGCCACTCCATCCAAGAGGACCCAGGTGTGGGGGCACAACAAAAGAGGGCCCCTCTGCTGGACTTGTCAACAGTACGGCCATATGGCCAAAGAGTGCCACGAACGGATGGAGTCCAAGCAGACGTTAAACTTCCGACCTCCGCAGTAGCTGGGCGTCCTGCGGCAGTACACCAGAAGCTAAGCCTTATGCGTGAGGAACACGTCCTGTATGCCAGCAGCCCCATTATGGAAGCCGAGTTGGAAGGGCAGAAGGTATGCTACATAGTTGATACAGGGTCGGAGTGCACCCTTATATCTCTGCAGTTCTTCGAAAGACACTTTAGACATATGATGAAGCCAGAAGACGGGAGTGTCATCAGGCTGACGGCTGCCAATAACAGAGAGTTGGACGTACGAGGGATAGTCTGAATGCGGGTCCGACTGTTTTGACAAGACTTCGGCAAGAAGGGGGTCATGCTGGTGGACCATCGATTCCGAAAAGGAATGGACGTGACCATAGGTATGAATGTACTGAGAGACCTATACTATCAACTCTATGCCAAGGAAGGGCCAAAGTATTGGCAACAAGCCACCACACACCGGCCGATCCAGAAGGTTTTACAACAGCTGGTGAGAAGCTGTAGTCTGCAAAAGAGTAACATGTCTGGTCGGCCCATCTGAGACGTGAATGTGCCGCGGAGGACCCCGGTGAAGATCCCACCTTGACAAGAACGGATATTGAGGCTGCCGGTGGGGGCGGGATGACGACTGAATGGACTGGAGGTCCTGATCGAGCCCGCTTATCAAGAGGAAATGCAGGCTCGTCCACTGATAGCGCTGGCCCTTGTCATTGTGAAGAATGAATGTGTGCCTATACGCTGCCTAAATGTGGAAAGCTGCGAGTTAACTGTCCCAGGAAACACCTTGGTGGCCAAAGTTCATGTGTCCGAGGAGGACATCTCTCGATGAAGGAGCTTCACGCTACTGATAGAAGATCAGCCTGGACCTATGCTGTAGAGGTTTATCAAAGGGGGACCCCAACAACGGAGTGGAATGGTCGAATGATCATGGCCTGGATGGGGGTGGACTGCAAGACTCTGACTCCCAGACAACAGAAGTTGCCGGAACTTTCCCAACACCATGGACATCCACCCTCTGGGAAATTCAAGAGGCAATCTCGCGCCATGATGAGGACTTCAGGTGTGCTTCCGCCATTGAACAAGAAATCCCTACCGGCGATGCTGCGCCGATTAGGGAACATTACCAACAATTCCCACCTAAAATGTACCAGAAGGTGAAGGATATGGTAGCCAGCATGTTGGAAAACTGGGTGATCCAGGACAGTCAAAGTCCTTGGGCTGCTTCAGTAGTCTTGGTGCCGAAGAAAGATGGGAGTTGTGGCGAAACCACTGGGTTTTGGAGGGGCCTGGTTGCCAGCCTCTTGCCCCAGGATTATGGGCCCTCTCATCCGCCAGGCCTCCTTTGTTCACAAAGGACTTGTACTAACTTGAACCCCTCGTCTAATTCGTGCCATTTTGGGATGTTAAATGTCTATGTGTATTGTAAAGGGTGGGACATTGTATATGTTGAGTAGTGAGGTCTGTTCCATTGTCTCTCTGTGTGTATTGGCGATGTCCCTTTGTCCTGAGAGATAATTGAATTACATCTCGGTTGTCTCCAGGACAGAAGACTTTCGTGTATTCTCCTGCCTGTGATGATTGCATCAACCCAGTGTGAGGTAATTGTATCGCAGGCAGAGAGGAGGATTTTGTGTGGGAGTGTCTGAGTGTATTGTACGTGGTTATTGGCTGTTTTTACAAAACCCTGTGGGTGGTAACCTTGTTGGAAGATATGTATAAATCAATGCTTGTGTGTTCAAATAAAGAGTTCCTGCTTTACCCCTTCATAGGAGACTCCATTATAGGGAGACTCCATTATTAGGGGAACAGATAGGGAAATCTGTCACAAAGACTGTGATCGCCGAACAGTGTGCTGTCTTCCTGGCGCTAGAGTTCGACACATTGCGGATCGGGTTCACAGATTACTGGGAGGGGCTGGAGACGATCCAGCGGTCATGGTCCATATCGGAACCAATGACAAGGTTAGAGGTAGGTGGAGAGTCCTTAAAAATGATTTCAGGGATTTAGGTCAAAAGCTGAGGGCAAGGACCTCAAAGGTAGTATTTTCCGAAATACTGCCTGTACCACGAGCCACACAAGAAAGGCAACGGGAGATTAGGGAGATTAACAAGTGGCTCAAGAACTGGTGTAGGAAGGAGGGGTTTGGGTTCCTGGAGAACTGGGCTGACTTCTCAGTCGGCTACAGGCTCTATCGTAGGGACGGGCTGCACCTCAATGGGGAAGAGGCAGCTGTGTTGGGGAAGAAGATGGCTAGAAGGTTGGAGGAGTGTTTAAACTAGGGACTGGGGGAGGGTAATTATGTTATAGAATGGGAAGATAGTGCAGATAGAGACCGGGGGCAAGGTAGTGAGAATGGGGGAGGAATGGAAGGAGGGACTAGAACAGTTCAGAAGGAAAGGTGTAGAGTAAAAAATATACATAAACCTCTCAAATGTATGTATACTAATGCCAGAAGCCTGACTAATAAAACTGGTGAACTGGAATTAGTGATGTGTGAGGAGGACTATGACATGGAAATAACTGAGACATGGCTGGATGATGGCTATGACTGGGCAGTTAATGCACAGGGTTACAGCCTGTTTAGAAAGGATCGTCAAAACCGGAGAGGGGGAGGGGTCTGCCTTTATGTAAAGTCCTGTCTAAAGCCCACACTCCGGGAAGATATAAGTGAGGGACATGAACATGTGGAGTCACTGTGGGTAGAGATACATGGCGCTAAAAACAATAATAAATTACTAATAGGAGTTTACTATAAACCACCTAATATACCAGAGTCCACAGAAAATCTACTACTAAACGAGATAGACAAGGCGGCAAATCATAATGAGGTGGTTATTATGGGGGACTTCAACTACCCAGATATAGACAGGGAAACTGAAACTTGTATATCTCATAAAGGAAACAGGTTCTTGGCAATAACCAAAGACAATTACCTCTCCCAACTGGTTCAGGACCCGACTAGAGGGACGGCCATACTGGACTTAGTATTAACCAATAGGCCTGACAGAACAACAGACGTGCAGGTTGGGGGACACCTGGGAAATAGTGACCACAAAGTAATAACCTTCCAATTATCATTCAAAAGAGCGTTTCTACAGGGAGGAACAAAAATACCAAACTTCAAAAAAGCTAAATTTAGCCAACTAAGAGAGGCCATAGGCCTAACTAAATGGGATAAAGTCCTCACAAATAAAAATACAGCCACAAAATGGGATATCTTTAAAAGCATCCTAAAATCTCAGTGTGAGAGGTACATACCGTATGGGAATAAAAGGTTAAGGAATAAAAAGAAACCAATGTGGATAAACAGAACTGTAAAGAAAGCAATAAATGACAAAAAGAAAGCATATAAAACACTAAAACAGGAAGGTAGCACGGAAGCACTAAAAAGCTATAAGGAAAAAAATAGAACATGTAAAAAACTAATAAAAGCGGCCAAACTAGAGACCGAGAGATTAATTGCCAAAGAGAGTAAAACTAACCCTAAAATGTTCTTCAATTATATAAATGCTAAAAAGTATAAATCTGAAGGTGTCGGCCCGTTAAAGAGTAATGAGGGGGGAGTCGCAGAGAGCGACGAGGAGAAAGCAAAGCTGTTAAATATTTTTTTCTCCAATGTATTCACTGAGGAAAATAAACTGTCAGATGACATGCCGAATGTTGAAATAAATTCCCCATTAAAAGTGTCCTGTCTGACCCAGGAAGAAGTACAACAGCGACTTAAAAAGATTAAAATAGACAAATCGCCAGGACCGGGTGGCATACACCCCCGTATCCTAAGAGAATTAAGTAATGTCATAGCCAGACCCTTATTTCTGATATTTGCAGATTCTATATTGACAGGGAATGTCCCACAGGATTGGCGCATGGCAAATGTGGTGCCAATATTCAAAAAGGGTCCAAAAACAGAGCCTGGAAACTATAGGCCGGTAAGTTTAACATCTGTTGTGGGTAAACTGTTTGAAGGTTTTCTGAGAGATGCTATGTTAGAGCATCTTAACGGAAATAAGCAAATAACGCCATATCAGCATGGCTTTGTGAGGGATCGATCATGTCGAACAAATTTAATCAGTTTCTATGAGGAGGTAAGTTCTAGACTTGACAGCGGCGAATCAATGGATGTCGTGTATCTGGACTTCTCCAAAGCATTTGACACTGTACCACATAAAAGGTTAGTATATAAAATGAGAATGCTCGGACTGGGAGAAAACGTCTGTAAGTGGGTAAGTAACTGGCTCAATGATAGAAAACAGAGGGTGGTTATTAATGGTAAATACTCAGATTGGGTCACTGTCACTAGTGGAGTACCTCAGGGGTCAGTATTGGGCCCTATTCTCTTCAATATATTTATTAATGATCTTGTAGAAGGCTTGCATAGTAAAGTATCAATTTTCACAGATGACACTAAACTGTGTAAAGTAATTTACACTGATGAGGACAGTATGCTACTACAGAGCAATCTGGATAGATTGGAGGCTTGGGCAGATAAGTGGCAGATGAGGTTTAACACTGACAAATGTAAAGTTATGCACATGGGAAGGAATAATGCAAGTCACCCGTACTTATTAAATGGTAAAACACTCAGTAACACTGACATGGAAAAAGATCTAGGAATTTTAATAAACAGCAAACTAAGCTGCAAAAAACAGTGTCAGGCAGCTGCTGCCAAGGCCAATAAGATAATGGGTTGCATCAAAAGGGGCATAGATGCCCGTAATGAGAACATAGTCCTACCACTTTACAAATCGCTAGTCAGACCACACATGGAGTACTGTGTACAGTTCTGGGCTCCTGTAAACAAGGCAGACATAGCAGAGCTGGAGAGGGTCCAGAGGAGGGCAACTAAAGTAATAACTGGAATGGGGCAACTACAGTACCCTGAAAGATTATCAAAATTAAGGTTATTCACTTTAGAAAAAAGACGACTGAGGGGAGATCTAATAACTATGTATAAATATATCAGGGGTCAGTACAGAGATCTCTCCCATCATCTATTCATTCCCAGGACGGTGACTGTGACGAGGGGACATCCTCTGCGTCTGGAGGAAAGAAGGTTTGTACACAAACATAGAAGAGGATTCTTTACTGTAAGAGCAGTGAGACTATGGAACTCTCTGCCTGAGGAGGTGGTGAGGTGAGTACAATAAAGGAATTCAAGAGGTGCCTGGATGTATTTCTGGAGCGTAATAATATTACAGGCTATAGCTACTAGAGAGAGATCGTTGATCCAGGGATTTATTCTGATTGCCTGATTGGAGTCGGGAAGGAATTTTTATTCCCCTAAAGTGAGGAAAATTGGCTTCTACCTCACAGGGGTTTTTTGCCTTCCTCTGGATCAACTTGCAGGATGACAGGCCGAACTGGATGGACAAATGTCTTTTTTCGGCCTTATGTACTATGTTACTATGTTACTATGAAGTTTTGGCTCATGTTTGGGGAATGGGATAACTACACTCTTGGGGATTGCTATATCACAATACTCCCCTGAGTATAAGCTCTTGTAAGAGCTTGTTTATGGTTCCTGCTTTCTGATTTAGGAGAGGTTCACCCACTGGAAGCTGAAGCCCGGTCTTGGGTCCAGCGTGGGTGGAGGACGGTGAGACCCCAACCAAGCTGCGGCGGTTCATGGGGTCTGTGGTGGTTATGGTGTCAAGTTGAGTGCTTGGAGCCCTCGGGAAGCACTAGGAGCATCCTTCAACGGAGGTACCCAGTCGGGGTGCCAGGAGATCCATTACAGGAGTCTCCGGTTCTGCATTGACTATCCGAAACTAAATGCCCAGACCGTCCAGGAGGCCTATCCCCTCCCATGGATTGAGGAATCGTTGTCAGCCCTGAGCCAGGTGAAGTTCTTCTCGACTCGACTCTTGACCTGGCCAGTGGGTATTGGCAGGTACCGGTGGTCAAGAAGGACAAAGCAAAGACGGCTTTCATTCTACCTATGGGACTCTACGAGTTCAACCGGATGCCATTCGATCTCTCCAATGCCCCGGGAACTTTCCAGCGGTTGATGAAACACTGTCTGGGGATCTCAACTTCGAGTCAGTATTGATATACCTGGACGAAATAGTAGTGTTTGGGGCCTCCTTTGAAGATCACCTCCAGAAGCTGGGACAGGTCCTAGGATGGCTATGAGACCATGGGCTCAAGATCAAGTCCAAGAAGTGCCAACTATTTAGACAGCAGATAGAGTGGGACATGTGGTCACCCCGGAAGAGGTAAATCGTTCCCCAGCAAGGTGGAAGCCGTTTAGAAGTGGCACCAGCCAAGTACACTACAAGAGGTGCGGGCGTTCGTGGGACTGGCCGGCTACTACAGGAGATTTATAGGAGGCCTGAAGAATCGTCCCATTGACTGGGGATCCCAGCAACAAGAGGCCAGTGCTGACCAGTGCCCTGATTCTGGCTTATGCACAGTTCGACACCCCATTCCTGCTGTACACTGACGGAAGTCTACATCGTCTGCGGGCCATGTTATCCCCAGAATGGACGTGAGAGAATCATTGCCTATGGCAGCCGGTCTCTGAAGGAGTCAGAGCGCAACCCTGACAACTATAGCTCCTTCAAATTGGAACTACTGGCACCGGTGTGGGCCATGACCAAAAGTTTTGCGGAGTACCTGACAGGTGCAGAGGTGACTGTGATGACAGACAACAACCCATTAGCCCATCTGGAGAATGCCAAGCTCGGTATGCTAGAGCAGAGGTGGTTGGCTCGCCTTTCTAAGTTCCAATATCGCGTCCAGGATGTCCATGGTGTTGGGAAAGACGTTGACTGATTAGGAGAAAGTCCAGAATGGACTGCCTGGACCTGTGGAAAGTGAGCGAATGGGTCCGGACCAAGACCTGGCCTCGGCCGGAAGAGCGGTCCCGTCGGACTCCAGGGGGGAAAAAGTTGTTGAGGCAGTGGAATAAGCTGACTGTTACCCAGAGCCTCCTTTGTCAGACCATATACTTACAGTCAGAGCTGCAGTACCGGCAACAGATTGTCATCCACATGTCATTGGGCCGAAGGGCCTATGAGAGGGGCGCCCATTTCGTGAGCGACAAAACGTTTAAGTGGCTCCAATGGCTGGTATACAGTCCAGATCTGGCAGACATGATGGCCGAAGCCTGTCTTAAGTGTCGGCACTGCGGGCTGAACAAGAGTACTGTCCAGGCCATCCGGACTTCAGTGCCACTAGAGCTTCTTATGATCGATTATGTGCAGATTGGATACTCTACCTCGGGACACTCGTACTGTCTAGTCATGACAGACCATTTCACAAAGTATGCAGTGGCTGTACCCACCAAGGAGCAGATAGCAGAGTTGGCCGCTGAAGCTGTCTGCAAACACTTTATATAGGTGTTCGGGTGTCCACGGAGAATACATTCAGATCAGGGGGCATGTTTCCAGGGTACTCTAATGAATTAAATGTACCAGCTGTATGGGATCAAACGCTCCCGCATCACCCCATATCACACTCAAGGAAACGGGACGTGCAAATGCTTCAACCGCACTTTGCTCCAGATGCTGCAGACTCTGGAGTATAGCCAAAAGGCTTGGTGGGTCGAATATCTACCTGAACTGATGTGGGCATATAACAACAGGGTACACAGTACCACCAGATACTCCCCACATATGCTCATGTTTGGGGGAGCCGGACAGGAGATGGAAGACCTTCACATGCCTGACCTGATGGAACCATCACCGAGAAGTACCACCACATGGGTGCAAGAGCACCGTCGCCGGCTGAGACAAGTGGTACACCCTAACCCAAGACCAGTGCAGAGGGATGGGTATGCCCCGGGTGATCAAAAGTAAAATGGCCGTCTGGAAAGTTGGATGGGCGGTGGGAGGCGGTCCCATACACAGTGAAGAGGAGGGTAGACCCTGCCATCCCGGTCTATGAGGTAGAGCCAACAGGGACTGGGGGGTCATCATGGAACTTACACAGTAACATGTTGAGGCATTTTGATGAGCCAGTATGCTTGGAGGAGATGCCTCCTCCTGCTCAGAGTCCAGAGGAAAGCCCTTTGGAGGAGGAGGGGGAATGGTGGATTGCACCCGCCCCAGTAATCACAGAGGCCCTAGTGGTGGCAAGTTTACCACCCAGAGGAAGCGGTGAGCAGTCAGCAGCACCTTCTCTATCATATGTGCCCGACGTCCCCAGTGCTTCTGAGCCTTTCACTCTGCAAAGGTCAACCAGGGCCAATGCTGGTGTGCCCCTACAGCGCTATGCACAGGACGAGTTTTTATGGGGAGGGTTGCCGAGGACCACAACCTCTAGTGGGGTGGCATGTGAGATTGAGAAACCGTTCTTAACGTTTAAATACTGTTTGTATGGACTAATTTAACAAGACTGTTATTTTGCTGTTTGGCCACAAGAGGCCGCTGTTTCCCCACACAGCTAATATACTGCTGGATTTCAATATTCATGAGAGGTGGGGTTGAGAAGTGGGAGAAGAAGCAGGAAGTGACGTTCTTGTGAGAAGTAAGAGGAGGTCTCTATCTTGGAAGCACACAGAGAGACACATAGAGGAGTGAATCGATCTACATCCAAGTGGGAGAGCCTTCTTTTGCTACCAGAGCTGCAGTCAAGATAAGCTGATCGTGTCCAACATCTGGATCCTGTCCTGAAGGAGTATTTCTGTTGAAGATATCGCTGGTGGGAACTGAGGAGCGAAGCAGCAACGCAGTTGTGCAACACGCGTGTGGAAAGAACATTGTTCAGTTCGCAGTCATCAGCGGAGACAAAGCAGACCCGGGTCGGTAAGACAGACCGTGCACGCTAGTTAGTTAGGGTTACTGTGTAAGGCTGCCCGCCAGGATTGTGGACTATTCGCTATAAGGATTTACTAATTATATGTCAAGACATGGAGGCTCATATTGCTTAACCCTTTCTTTACTGTCCACCAATAGCAGCAAAGAATACAAACAGTAGGAAAATGGAAACCATAGTGATAGACCACTCCCATACTAAGTCCTAGTATAATAGTCAGCACCTCCCCATACAATTCCTCTTTCTTTGCTGCTACCAAACAGATAACTACATGACCTCTTCATTTTTCCATATATTTATGTTCCTTTACTGTTTCCGATTGGATTTTATATGTTATATTTTTTCTTGACTCCAGTGCCCAGACCCCCTCGGGTATTACTACCTCTATCTTTTTCCGCTTCCCTTATCTTCTTAGGCTGGTGGTTTTTCCTCCCTTGCTCCTCCTTTGGCACATTTGCGCCTGCTTTTCCCTCAGCCGTTTGTCTCTTTTCCCCACATATAAGTTCTTTGTCTGTTCTCTGACTTACCGCTGATTCGCTTATACTATCTCAACGTACGGCCGGCACTTTCCGTTCCCTCATTGCTCGTCTTGTGGCTCGCACTTTTAGTATGTTGCCGCAAATCTCACAAGATTCCGGCTGCCATTTTTCCCGCACCCTGTCTCTTGCCTCCTGCTTCTTCTCGTGTCCTCTGACTTTCTTCGGGTCTGGGCCCTGGTGAGATCCTTACTTTACCCTCCATTAGGTGGCTAGTCTGGGGTGACTCACTCCTGCTAGCCTGTGCTATCCCGATCTTCTCAACTTAGCTCTTATCCCTGCAGCAGGGATATATCTCTCAGCTTTTAGTATGCCAAAATCCAAAGGGCCTGCCACCCCCTGTCCCCTGGCGATATGGATTTACCCCAGATGTCGGATAATTTCCCGGCCATCTCGGGCCCCCCTTCCCCTGTAGGTGACCCTATGGCCATACCTGTGGATGCCCAATCCCTGGCGCTACAGTGCTCTGTCTCTGATGCCATTATGGGAGCCATGGGATCCATGTCCTCCGCCCTTTCCCAGACTATCTCTCAGGGCCTACTGGCATGCCCTCGGGCCAAAAAGAGCTTGGCCACGCAGACACGCTTACCGCGTTCTACGCTAATCCCTACAGGGGATATCCTAAGTAAAACTACAGCCCAATCCGGGCACTTAAGCCCTACTGCCTCCAGAAACGATACGACTGGTGATACTATGACCTTTTCCACTCATGACAACGTGCCTATGTCACGCAAGAGAGCCTTTCCGCGCCAGGCAGAACGAGAGTGGCAGTGGAAATGTGCTATAGCACAACTGGATAGGTCTGGTGAGAAGGCTGATGCTGAGACCGTACATGACCACAATGATGATAATGACGGACAGGACACTGACCCCTTTGCCCCTGCCCTATCAGATTTGATAATTAGAGGCCCTCATGGCGAACCCCCTGCTTCTGCGGGTTCCGCCCTCATGGATCCTTCTGGGGAACCTATGTTTGACCCGGATGCTCTCCATCACCCAAGGTCGGCAAAATGGTTCCCAGCGGACCATGTGGCTAAGTACCTGGAGAACTGGGTACGGTGCCCCCTTAGCAAGTCGGTGCACAATAAACTCAGGGCAGAATGTCCTAGACCCCTGGTCCTCAGTAAAGTCTGTGAGATCCCCATTGTGGATCCCAAAATGACTCAGTTCCTTTCAAAGTTGGGATGGAATCCCTGCAAGGGTCTGCATTCCGCGCTAAAGTCATGCAAGGACAAACTCCTGGACATTTTTGGTTCTTTGGCAAAATAGTTCGACCTGGCCGAACTAGTCAGAGCCGAGAACAGGCAGGTCGACCCGGTAGAGCTACGTGGCTGGATACAGAGGGCAATCTGAATAGCTGGCACTGTGAACACTTCCCTGTCTATAGAGCGGCGAAAAGCCATCCTCTTTAAAATTGAGTTACAACTTTAAGAACGGTGGCTCACTCTGTGCGAGATTATGGATTAGGTGCTATAAAACCCAAAATGGAGGGACACCCACCCTCTAATTGTACATATTATGAAAAATCAAGGAAATGGGTGAGCACTCTGCATTTGGTCTTGATAGTAAAGGTTAAATCAAACTTCAGAAATAAAATAATTATATGGCATAAAATTGACACGTGTATGGCATAAATAAAATACAATTCACATAAAATACAATCCACATGAATTTACAATTTATAAAATCGCAGGTGGCTGGATCGCGTCTGGCTGGATCGCATACCTAAGAAGCACCTCCGCAACAATAAGCATGGCCATGCTGCGCAATTGAACATATGAATGCCTCAAAGATCATAACCAACAGTAAGAATTGAGATAGACACTCTCGTTTCTCATCACACCGGATGAAAGTCACATGATCCAGGTAAATTCGAAACACCACTTCAATTCCCGCGAGATTCCGGGTAAGTTGGCTCAAGGAGTGCGTAGCGAGATCCTGCGGGATTTACTCCTTCAAGGGGACTGGATGGCAAAAATTGGACCTCAAGGACACGTACCTGACAGTCCCAGTAACCAAGGCCTCCAGGGACTTACTAAGTTTTCTCTGGAAAGGCGACACTTGGCGCTTCACATGTCTTCCCTTCGGCCTCTCATCCGCTCCATGGTGCTTCACCAAATTGATGCGTCCTGCCATGGCTTGGCTGCGCAGTCGAGGAGTTCGACTGATAGTCTATTTGGACGACATCCTCCTTATGGCACAGGACCCCTCGGGTCCTCCTGAAACACCTCCAGTGGACGATAGACCTCTCTCGCCTGGGTTTCCGCCTCAATTGGGAAAAATCCTGCCTGTCCCCCTCCCGGCGCATGGAATTCCTCGGGTTCACCGTGGACTCAGAAGAGGAATCTCTTAGCCTCCCTCCGGCTAAGATACGCTCCATCCGCAAGGAACTATGCCGCACCTTAACGCACTCCCAGCTGTCACTGCGTCACCTGGCACGTATCATAGGCCTATTGTCCTTCTCAATCCAGGCAGTGTTTCCAGCCCCCCTCCATTATCGTGGCCTCCAAGGTCTGAAGACCGCACATCTTCGCAAGGGGGCATCATATGCAGACATGGTCTCCCTGGATTCGGAAACCCGGGACGAGCTGATCTGGTGGATCCGCAACCTTTCCGCTTGGAATGGCAAGGCCTTCTTTGGGTCCCAACTGGAATTCACGGTGGATTCAGACATAAGTCTCCCCGGCTGGGGGGCCCACTGCAACGGGGTAACCACTGGGGGACACTAGTTGGAGGACGAATCCCGCCTTCACTTCAATGCCCTGGAACTCCTGGCCGACTCCTTCGCAATCTGGAGCTTCACGAACAAGACCGCCAGTGCGTGCATCAGGCTGTGCATGTGCAGGACGCAGCCCTGAAGGGTGAGCGATGGTGAGGTCACAGGGGTAGTTACTAACCGAGGGTGTTTTTGGTACTCACAGTTTTTCATATACTCTGGGCAGGCGTACAGCAGTGATGGAGAGGCTGGCACATGGATCCTCTGGGGCACTCTATGTATAGGAACCAGGCCGGGTGGTAGGTGAGGTGCCCTGGATGTTGCAGGTTTTTAATGTGCCGGTGGCAAGATCCCTTTAAGTTTGTGATGCCAGTGCCGGTAACGGTGGCACACCGATTTATTGTTGTAATAATTGAGGAACACAAGTTGCAGTAAACTAGAACTTTCTTTTACTGAGACAGTTCAACTATATACAGTCGGTAGTTGGTTCCATATGTCAAAAGGTGGAATACTGGCAGGCTTGATACAAAATGGCAGGCAAAGTCTTTGCAAGATACTCAGAGGGCATAAACACTTACAGATCAGGCTGCACTTTTCCTCAGGTCCTGTTTGGGTTACTCCAAGGCCTGTATGCCCTATTGCTGGCTTTATCCTTGGGTAGGAACAACCTTCCTCTGGTATATATATCCTTGCTGTAGAATATCCTTCTGCCCTTCAGCTCTCTGTTTTGAAAACTTGGTCAGGATCCTACCCTCTAAAGGAACAAATTTAGCAAATGAGGCAGTGGAAAAAATGGCCCAAGGGTCAGTGAAAAGGGTTTAGGCGGAAACCTTTCTGTCCTGTGTGGGGGGCCTGGTTTGATTCTTGCTATGGGGCCCTTATTTATCTATGTACGCCACTGGCTCTAACTAATACAACAGGTGGTTCCTGACTCATCTATAGATCACTATTCACACCAAGGGAGAGATCCGGCATCACAGCCATATGGTCTAGCAGCCTTCTTGCTGTGACCAACATAACACCTTGGGAAGGGGAGGGGGGGGGGGAGTCGGGATTCACGGTCTAACAGTCTTCCTGGTTGTGACCACACCAAGCGTCTCAGGCTTCCTTCTCTCCCACAGACTCAATTCTTCTCTCTCCCCAAACACATACAGTGAGGGTTGCTTTATCCCTCAGTGATTAGGCTTCACCTCAGGCCAGGAACATACCTGTAGTGGACTAGGGGTGTGGACTGAGAGACTCCCACTACCAACCTGTCTGCCAGTCCAAAGAAATCCAGTAAACAAAGAGCTCCAGCAACTATGCCTTACTGAATCTGGATTCCTGTTACCTCACCCAACTAAACTGGAAAACCAGGTGAGATATACACCCCCTTCACACCTCTACTGTGCACTTCACCCCGATAGATAGATAGATAGATAGATAGATAGATAGATATTAGATAGATGGAGATAAATAATAGATACATATTAGATAGATAGATAAAAAAGCAAATAGATGCAGCACTAGAGTCAATAAATGAAATTAACAAATAAGGTAGACGCAAAAAAGGGACTAGGCTATTGCCCAGCATACAAAAACAGCAAAAAGGCAGCACTCAAAAATCAATAAAAATGCAAAAATGATTTATTCAGTCACATTGGTGAATAAATCATGTTTGCATGCTTATTGGTTTTTGAGTGCTGACTTTTTGCTGTTTTAGAGAGATAGATATATAGATATGAGATAGATAGATAATGATGATAAAAGATAGATATAAGATAGATAGATAATTAGCTTACATTAGATAGATTACCTTATTGTATTCACAGAGGTGGAGGTGCTCACATGAATAGTTGCCTGGACCTTGCTTCACCGCGCATGCGTCAGATGCCACCAGAGCTGGCTTCAGATTATGTATCCCAGCCTTCATGACGTCAATCAAGTTGAGGGGGGGGGCTCGTTTAGGATATGGCCACCTTTAATCTCAGGGACCCTACCACCGACACTAGAATTAGGTAACTAGCACACAGTACATGCAGAGATAAAACTTCCTAATTTACACTACGCAGGTACTGATAATACAGATGGGGACAAATTTATAAAGGTAAAAAAAGCTACTGTCTAAGAAAAGAAGCAATAATAATGAAATAATACAATAAGCCAGGTATCAGTTAATGAATAGGAACCACAGTATGAGGAAAGAGTTGACTACTTTTAATAGGTGAGGTAATTGGCAGGTAATTGCTGTTGCCAGCTTACCCAGCCGGTTTGATGGGAATGTTTCTATAAATATTAGCTATTAAGGGAGTTATTAAAGTAAAGATAGGTGCAACATAGAGCCTTGTAAATCCAAGTGAGTCATCTTTTCTAGGAACCGGGATGGAAGTAAGATGAGAAGACATAGTAAGTGCGGAGTCCCTGCTTCAAACCACAGAACGAAGGGATGGTGACCACGTAAGAACCTGGAGCTTCACCAAGAAGGCGAGCAATTCATTTATCACTGGAATACTTTATTATGCAGGGTCAGACCGGCCTACCAAACCCAAGAAGATTGTCCATTAAAGGGGTTCTCCGGGCTATAGATATTGATGACCTATCTTTAGGATATGTCTGTGAAGGTTCTCATTTATCCAGGTCATGGTATATCTGTAAAGCATAAATCAAGGCAACTGGACTTACTGTAGATTTCTTGAAAACATTTCACTTGTTCTTCCAACGAGCTTTCTCAATTCTGAGTGACTGTACAAAAATTCTGGGAATAAATATGTAACTGAATCAACATCTAGTAATTATTGCTCTCTTGACACCTTTTTCTGGGAAGTCTTTATCACCTACTGACTCCAATTAGGATAATGGAATCAACACCTTTGACCCAATGCAGGGTATAATTACCAGATGTTGATTCAGTTACATATTTATTCCCAGAATTTTTGTACAATCACTCAGAATTGAGAAAGCTCGTTGGAAGAACGAGTGAAACGTTTTCAAGAAATCTACAGTACGTCCAGTTGCCTTGATTTATTCTTTACAGATATCTTTAGGATAGGTCATTAATATGAGATCTGTGAGTCCGACACCCAGCTGTTTTGGACTTCTATGGCACAGTGTACAGAGCTGGCAGCAGACAGTTCCCAAGGCAGTGTAGTGGCAGTGCCGAGGTACTGCCACTCAGCGGTGCTTCAATACACGGCACAAGAAAGAAAGGAGCCTCCTGCTTCCACTCTGTAGACTGTATGGCTTCCAGTGCCTCACCAGTCCGAAACAGATGATCGGTGCGGGTGCTGGGTGTCAGACTCCGATAGATACCGATGACTTATCTTCTGGATAGGTCATCAGTATTTGTACCTTAGAGAAGATACAGTAATGACTCTTTACAATAGGGCCCTAAAGGACCAGTAGAAGGCATTGGGAGCTTTCCGTATGGATTTTTCACAAATAACCTATTAGATCTTACTGACAATATACCCTGTGTGTACAATGATAACAAAGTTTACAATAAAATTAAAATAAAAGTGGATATGTACATTAGACCCTCAGGATCCTCTGGTAGGCCCACGGTAGCCCAGTCTGCCTCAGACAGCAGGATCAACTGTATTAATCCTTTCAAGACCAGCTGATTTTCCATTTTGTCGTTTTTCTACTCCCAGCCCTCCCAAAGCCATAATTTTTTGATTATATAGCTGTATGAGGGCTTGTTTTTTGCGGGACAGGAGGCACTTTCTAATGGCACTATTTACGGTTGGATACAATGTGGTGGGAAGCAGGAAAAAATTACAAATGGGATGAAATTGGAAAAAAAGGCAATCCTGTAACAGTATTTTTGGGTTGTGTTTTTACAACTTTCCCTATACAGTAAAACTGACCAGTTACTTTCATTCTCCAGGTCAGTACAAATCCACCGATACCACATATGTATATTTTTTCTTGTATTTAAAATAAAAATAAATAAATAAAAATAAACACCTGGAAAAAAATCACCCATTTAGACTTTTTTTTTTCATTTCATTTTTTGTATGGGATAAATATTTTAATATTTTAATAGTACGAGCGTTTTTGCACTTGTCGATACCCATGATATGTATTTTTTTTATTTATTCGTTCTGGGGAAAAGGGGGTGATTTTATATTCTTTTAATTTTTAATTTTATTTATAAAACCTATTTATAATTTTTTTTACTTTTTTATAGTTCCCATAGGGATCTATAACAAGCAGTCATTGGATTGCTATTCTCATAGACTCCTGGGCTCAGGTTTGACTACGGCATCTGAAGTGTTAAATGTCCACGACCACCGGTGTTCCCAAATGTTACCACCAGTCGCGGACATTAGCCACGGGTACCTGCTGTATGAAATTGACGAGAGGAGAGGGCACCATTTTTAAATGCCCAACCGCCAAAGTATTTTTACATGGGGCTGTCGGGAAGGGGTTAAAGCAGGCATACTGCCTGGTAAGGTTGATTCTGCTGATTAAATTGATACCTGCCTTGTGGAAATAGTTGCAGCATTCTCGGGAAATCAAGTCTTCGGTTCTCCCGAGGGGTGGGCCTAGCCTCGGCTTTCCGGAGCCGGACACTCCTCTCGGTGCACTGATGCCTTCATTTACCAAAAAAAAAAAAAATTACGTTTTTTTTCTTGGGCACACCACAACTGATTTTCACAAGACAGGTATCGTTTTATCAGCCTGATCAACCCTACCAGGCATTATACCTCGTTTAATAGGGTTGATCCTGCTGACACGCGCTCTTTTGCTTAGTAAAACAGAAAAATTCAAATACGGTCATAAATAAAACCTGGTTTAAATAATTTTCCATTATCTGATGGGATATTAATTTTGAAATTTACCCCTACTTTAGGAAAGCTTGTTATGTCATAGCGACATATCAAAAATTTAGATCAATGGGGGTTCATGCACTGTGACACCCCCCATCACATCACTAGAACAAGGAAATAAAGGCACTTACGTAGTGTCCCCTCTCTCCTTGCTGCAGGAGATAGAATTGAGATGGGCCCATAGATTTTCTATTGAGTCCGATTCCTGCAGGGAGATATGTGATATGTGCGCTCTTCTCTCCCCCCGTTCTAGCTCTCGTCAGGAGCCTCAGCACTCAGATCTCCAAACTTTTGATATGCCGCTATGACATATCCAGTTTTCCTAAAGTACACTGCCACTTTAAGCCTGGAAAAGCTGACTCATAAGTAGGGATGAGCGAACTCGAACTGTATAGTTCGGGTTCGTACCGAATTTTGGGGTGTCCGTGACACGGACCCGAACCCGGACATTTTGGTAAAAGTCCGGGTTCGGTGTTCGTCGCTTTCTTGGCGCTTTTGTGACGCTTTCTTGGCGCTTTTTGAAAGGCTGCAAAGCAGCCAATCAACAAGCGTCATACTACTTGCCCCAAGAGGCCGTCACAGCCATGCCTACTATTGGCATGGCTGTGATTGGCCAGAGCACCATGTGACCCAGCCTCTATTTAAGCTGGAGTCACATAGCGCCGCCCGTCACTCTGCTCTGATTAGCGTAGGGAGAGGTTGTGGCTGCGACAGTAGGGCGAGATTAGGCAGATTAACTCCTCCAAAGGACTTGATTAATCGATCGATCTGCAGCTGTGCATCATTGAGCTGCTGATACTCAATTGCTCACTGTTTTTAGGCTGCCCAGACCGTTTGTCAGCCACATTTTTCTGGGGTGATCGGCGGCCATTTTGTGTCTTGTGGTGCGCCAGCACAAGCTGCCACCAAGTGCATTTAACCCTCAATGGTGTGGTTGTTTTTTGGCTAAAGCCTACATCAGGGTGAAGCTGTCACACCAAGTGCATTTAACCAGCAATAGTCTGTTTATTTTTTGGCCACATACTACATCAGGGGCAAGCTGCGCCCGTCACCAAGTGCATTTAACCCTCAGTAGTGTGGTTGGTCAAGCTGTGACACCAAGTGCATTTAACCAGCAATAGTCTGTTCATTTTTTGGCCATATACTACATCAGGGGCAAGCTGCGCCCGTCACCAAGTGCATTTAACCCTCAGTAGTGTGGTTGGTCAAGCTGTCACACCAAGTGCATTTAACCAGCAATAGTGTGGTTATTTTTTGGCCATATCCCAGTCTAATTCTGTCAGTAAATCCATACCGGTCACCCAGCGCCTAAATACTAGGCCTCAAATTTATATCTTGCTAAATCTGTCGTTACCGCTGTACTGTTCTGGCTGGGCAAGTTATTTAGTGTCCGTCAAAGCACATTTTTTGTTCTGGGTTGAAATACAATTCCCAATTTAGCAATTTCCTAATTTAGTGGTTTCTGCTGTAGCAGAGCTATTTGAAATCTATCCCTAAAAGGGTATATAATATTCAAGGTGCACATAGGGTCATTCAGAATAACTTCACACACACGCTACTGTGCATTTCCAAGTCTAATTCTGTCAGTAAATCCATACCGGTCACCCAGCGCCTAAATACTAGGCCTCAAATTTATATCCCGCTAAATCTGTCGTTACCGCTGTACTGTTGTGGCTGGGCAAGTTATTTAGTGTCCGTCAAAGCACATTTTTTGTTCTGGGTTGAAATACAATTCCCAATTTAGCAATTTCATAATTTAGTGGTTTCTGCTGTATCAGAGCTATTTGAAATCTATCCCTAAAAGGGTATATAATATTCAAGGTGCACATAGGGTCATTCAGAATAACTTCACACACACGCTACTGTGCATTTCCAAGTCTAATTCTGTCACTAAATCCATACCGGTCACCCAGCGCCTAAATACTAGGCCTCAAATTTATATTCAGCTGAATTTGAATACAATACATTGGGCCAAATAATATTTTTGTTGTTGTGGTGAATGATAACAATGAGGAAAACATCGTAGGGGGACGCGGACGTGGACATGGTCGTGGTGGTGTTAGTGGACCCTCTGGTGCTGGGAGAGGACGTGGCCTTTCTGCCACATCCACACGTCCTAGTGTACCAACTACCTCAGGTCCCAGTAGCCGCCAGAATTTACAGCGATATATGGTGGGGCCCAATGCCGTTCTAAGAATGGTAAGGTCTGAGCAGGTACAGGCATTAGTCAATTGGGTGGCCGACAGTGGATCCAGCACGTTCACATTATCTCCCACCCAGTCTTCTGCAGAAAGCACACAGATGGCGCCTGAAAACCAACCCCATCAGTCTGTCAAATCACCCCCATGCATACCAGGGAAACTGTCTGAGCCTCAAGTTATGCAGCAGTCTCTTATGCGGTTTGAAGACTCCGCTGGCAGGGTTTCCCAAGGGCATCCACCTAGCCCTTCCCCAGCGGTGAAAGACATAGAATGAACTGACGCACAACCACTTATGTTTCCTGATGATGAGGACATGGGAATACCACCTCAGCATGTCTCTGATGATGACGAAACACAGGTGCCAACTGCTGCGTCTTTCTGCAGTGTGCAGACTGAACAGGAGGTCAGGGATCAAGACTGGGTGGAAGACGATGCAGGGGACGATGAGGTCCTAGACCCCACATGGAATGAAGGTCGTGCCACTGACTTTCACAGTTCGGAGGAAGAGGCAGTGGTGAGACCGAGCCAACAGCGTAGCAAAAGAGGGAGCAGTGGGCAAAAGCAGAACACCCGCCGCCAAGAGACTCCGCCTGCTACTGACCGCCGCCATCTGGGACCGAGCACCCCAAAGGCAGCTTCAAGGAGTTCCCTGGCATGGCACTTCTTCAAACAATGTGCTGACGACAAGACCCGATTGGTTTGCATGCTGTGCCATCAGAGCCTGAAGCGAGGCATTAACGTTCTGAACCTTAGCACAACCTGCATGACCAGGCACCTGCATGCAAAGCATGAACTGCAGTGGAGTAAACACCTTAAAAACAAGGAAGTCACTCACGCTCCCCCTGCTACCTCTTCTGCTGCTGCCGCCTCGGCCTTTTCTGCTGCTGCCGCCTCGGCCTCTTCCTCCGCCTCTGGAGGAACGTTGGCACCTGCCGCCCAGCAAACAGGGGATGTACCACCAACACCACCACCACCTCCGTCACCAAGCGTCTCAACCATGTCACACGGCAGCGTTCAGCTCTCCATCTCACAAACATGTGAGAGAAAGCGTAAATTCCCACCTAGCCACCCTCGATCCCTGGCCCTGAATGCCAGCATTTCTAAACTACTGGCCTATGAAATGCTGTCATTTAGGCTGGTGGACACAGACAGCTTCAATCAGCTCATGTCGCTTACTGTCCCACAGTATGTTGTTCCCAGCCGGCACTACTTCTCCAGGAGAGCCGTGCCTTCCCTGCACAACCAAGTATCCGATAAAATCAAGTGTGCACTGCGCAACGCCATCTGTGGCAAGGTCCACCTAACCACAGATATGTGGACCAGTAAGCACGGCCAGGGATGCTATATCTCCCTAACTGCACACTGGGTAAATGTAGTGGCAGCTGGGCCCCAGGCGGAGAGCTGTTTGGCGCACGTCCTTCCGCCGCCAAGGATCGCAGGGCAACATTCTTTGCCTCCTGTTGCCACCTCCTCCTACTCGACTTCTGTAGTGTACAGGAGCGTAATGCCCGTCACTACAGAAGGGTCACTTGTGTGCTGTCGTTCCCCCCTTATTTATGGGGAGGTTGGTATAAAACATCTTGCTAATGTAATGCTATGTACTTCCCTGTTACCGTGAAATGTGCATGTGCAGGCCGGCTAGGGGTGTTATTCCAGCTCTAAGTCACTAGAGGGAGCTAGGGAACCCTAGTGTATATAAGGCCCAGTCAGGGAGTAGAAAGCAGCAGACAGTGGGAGAAGGAGTAAGAGATGATACTGTGTCTGAGTCAAGGCCAGGCCATGGGCCTGTGAGAGTAAAGCAGGCCTGGAGCCTGCCGACTAGGAGAGGGTAGTGAGGCCCTGTAACCGGGTTCCGGATCCAAGGAAAAGGTTCCCCTCCTGAGTCTTTAGCTGACTAAGCAGAAACGTCATATTTAACCAGCCTGGACACAGAAAGAAACAGAGGCAAACCTAATAAAGCAAGAGGTACTCAAAGTAACAGAGGAGGTACGTGATAAGGACATACCCAAGGATACGCCAGAGATAGGGCATCAGACCTTGGAGAATAAGTTCCATATTTTCAGGATCAGTCAGGAATAGAGTGCAAGTCGCCTGTACTGCAACTCCTGTGATTAACACTCTGTAAAGAACATTGCTATAACCGGCCTGTCTGTGACCTATGCAAAACCACTGTCTTCATATGCAAATCAACTGTCTTCAATGGAACTGCGTTTCCACCTATGTCCATGCATGATTACTACTGAAAACCAGTAAAGTTCCAGTTTTGGTTGGCTATCACGTGGTTACTCCATTATTCCACATAACATTATACGGCGTGTCACCGTTCAATTGACACTGGCGTCACGAACATTTATGAACTGCCTGTTCCAGTCGCTGCCCAGATTGAAGACGACAGTGAATCCCAGGTTAGTGGGTTGCCCTGCACTACAAAGCCCAGCATACCTAAAGCTACACTACTGACCCCCTGGGACACTGCACTTCCTCCTCCTCTTCTTCCACCTGCTCATCTAGTCAGCCACACACCTTCACCACCAACTTCAGCACAGCCCGGGGTAAACGTCAGCAGGCCATTCTGAAACTCATATGTTTGGGGGACAGGCCCCACAGCGCACAGGAGTTGTGGCAGGGTATAGAACAACAGACCGACGAGTGGTTGCTGCCGGTGAGCCTCAAGCCCGGCCTGGTGGTGTGTGATAATGGGCGAAATCTCGTTGCAGCTCTGGGACTAGCCAGTTTGACGCGCATCCCTTGCTTGGCGCATGTGCTGAATTTGGTGGTGCAGAAGTTCATTCACAACTACCCCGACATGTCAGAGCTGCTGCATAAAGTGCGGGCCGTCTGTTCGCGCTTCCGGCGTTGACATCCTGCTGCTGCTCGCCTGTCTGCGCTACAGCGTAACTTCAGCCTTCCCGCTCACGCCTCATATGCGACGTGCCCACCAGGTGGAACTCCACCTTGCACATGCTGGACAGACTGTGCGAGCAGCAGCAGGCCATAGTGGAGTTTCAGCTGCAGCACGCACGGGTCAGTCGCACTGCGGAACAGCACCACTTCACCACCAATGACTGGGCCTCCATGCGAGACCTGTGTGCCCTGTTGCGCTGTTTCGAGTACTCCACCAACATGGCCAGTGGCGATGTCAACACGCCACAGCTAACTGCACCACCACCTGATACGCAACGTGTTAGCAGGAGGCAACATTTCACTAACATGGTGGAACAGTACATGTGCACACCCCTCCACGTACTGACTGATGGTTCGGCCCCATTCAACTACTGGGTCTCTAAATTGTCCACGTGGCCAGAGCTAGCCTTTTATGCCTTGGAGGTGCTGGCCTGCCCGGCGGCCAGCGTTTTGTCTGAACGTGTATTCAGCACGGCAGGGGGTGTCATTACAGACAAACGCAGCCGCCTGTCTACAGCCAATGTGGACAAGCTGACGTTCATAAAAATAAACCAGGCATGGATCCCACAGGACCTGTCCGTCCCTTGTCCAGATTAGACATTAACTACCTCCCCTTAACCATATATTATTGTACTCCAGGGCACTTCCTCATTCAATCCTATTTTCATTTTCATTTTCCCATTATATTGAGAGGCTACCCAAATTTGAATGAACCTCTCCTCTGTCTGGGTGCCGGGGCCTAAATATATGCCAATGGACTGTTCCAATGTTGGGTGACGTGAAGCCTGATTCTCTGCTGACATGAAGCCAGATTGTCTGTTACGGGACCTCTCTCCTCTGCCTGGGTGCTGGGCCTAAATTTATGAAAATGGACTCTTACAGTGGTGGGTGACGTGAAGCCTGATTCTCTGCTATGACATGCAGACTGATTCTCTGCTGACATGAAGCCAGATTCTCTGTTAAGGGACCTCTCTCCTCTGCCTGGGTGCTGGGCCTAAATATCTGACAATGGACTCTTGCATTGGTGGCTGACGTGAAGCCTGATTCTCTGCTATGATATGAAGACTGATTCTCTGCTGACATGAAGCCAGATTGTCTGTTACGGGACCTCTCTCCTCTGCCTGGGTGCTTGGCCTAAATTTATGAAAATGGACTGTTGCAGTGGTGGCTGACGTGAAGCCTTATTCTCTGCTATGACATGCAGACTGATTCTCTGCTGACATGAAGCCAGATTCTCTGTTACGGGACCTCTCTCCTCTGCCTGGGTGCTGGGCCTAAATTTATGACAATGGACTGTTGCAGTGGTGGGTGACGTGAAGCCTGATTCTCTGCTATGACATGCAGACTGATTCTCTGCTGACATGAAGCCAGATTGTCTGTTACGGGACCTCTCTCCTCTGCCTGGGTGCTGGGCCTAAATTTATGAAAATGGACTGTTGCAGTGGTGGCTGACGTGAAGCCTGATTCTCTGCTATGACATGAAGACTGATTCTCTGCTGACATGAAGCCAGATTGTCTGTTACGGGACCTTTCTCCTCTGCCTGGGTGCCTGGGCCTAAATATCTGACATGGACTGTTCCAGTGTTGGGTGACGTGAAGCATGATTCTCTGCTACGACATGCAGACTGATTCTCTGCTGACATGAAGCCAGATTCTCTGTTACGGGACCTCTCTCCTCTGCCTGGGTGCCGGGGCCTAAATATCTGAGAATGGACTGTTCCAGTGGTGGGTGACGTGAAGCCAGATTCTCTGCTATGGGACCTCTCTCCAATTGATTTTGGTTAATTTTTATTTATTTAATTTTTATTTTAATTCATTTCCCTATCCACATTTGTTTGCAGGGGATTTACCTACATGTTGCTGCCTTTTGCAGCCCTCTAGCCCTTTCCTGGGCTGTTTTACAGCCTTTTTAGTACCAAAAAGTTCGGGTCCCCATTGACTTTAATGGGGTTCGGGTTCGGGACAAAGTTCGGATCGGGTTCGGATCCCGAACCCGAACATTTCCGGGAAGTTCGGCCGAACTTCTCGAACCCGAACATCCAGGTGTTTGCTCAACTCTACTCATAAGTAATTTTGAATTATTTGGAAAAAAAGAGAACTTAGCGGAAATGTATTGGTGTTTTTGTTATTTTAGTGGGACATTTACTCAATTTTTTTTTAATATTAAGCAAAAGCTCCCAATGGGGTACAGAATCTCATGTAAGTACTTATACCGTCTAGGTCCCATTTACATACCAATACTATCTTTTTTTTTTTTTTTTTTTTTTTACAATTTGTTCTATTATTTCTATTCGTTTTCACCTATTATGAACAAAGGCCAAGTATGTCTCATATGAACTACTTGCAGTTTTTAGTAGAATTTACCTTTTTATTCAATTCCAAAACTTATATATGAGGAAGCATATTTAAGAGTGTGACTGTAGAATCAGACTACACAAGGTTTGTTTGCAGTCTGAAACCATGGAAACACATAGGTGTGGATAGAAGCTGTGAACACAAAACAATAATAGTGCTTTATTTATTTTAAATAAATTCAAGCAATAAAAATGTCTTGTGGTAAGAGGGCTGGTGCTGCTGACCTCATATCCATTGAACGTGGGTTTCTTTAGATGTATATTCTAGAGAGGAGATAAATCATCGCCCCTTGTTTGCGCTCGCTATTTGGTGAAGCAACATTCTGTGACCAAAGTTAGGAGTTTTGAATTTTTATTTTTTTTAGAATTTCCAGGAACTCATAAAAAGTGACAAGCCAGCAGAATTATGAGAGGAACCTAAACTTTGCTCTAATAACTAGGGATTAAATAAAGAAGAAATAAAAAAAATAATTGTAAAAATGAGTGGGTTCATTGGGTTTTGTGCACGGACAGGAGACATTTCCTGCTGAAGTCATTTGGTATAACCATGGTTGCGCACTGGTTAGTACTGTTGCTGTGAAGCTCTGGTTTCAAATCCAAGGGCTATCTGTATGGAGTTTGTATGTTTTCCCTGTGTTTGTATAGGTTTCATCCAACACTCCAAAAACATAAAGAGGCAGATTCACTAAACCTTTAGGCAGCGTAAGCTTAGACACACTGTGTAGACTGGCACCAGATTTATCTCAGAGGCTCAGGATGGATGCTAAATCTGGTGCTGGGACATACTCTTTTCTATGAACCTATACCAACTTTTGGCTTACTTTGAAACAGAATTATTCTGACTCAGATTGTTGTAATAGTGACTTATCCCTAGTGAGACCTCTATGCCTGGCCTGTATAAGCAGATAATCACTGCGGACAATCCTTATCAGATAGCTTGAACTCACCAACACCGAGTTTATCCAAGAAAGTTGCTTTATTCTGTAGCCCAGATACAGAGTACAGCAGAAACAGAAGGATTTTGTAGTTGTGCAGTGTTGTAGGTGGTCAAAAGATGATGCTTTTACAAACTAGCATGAAATACAAGTGTATGTACCTGTTGAATCCCAGGAGCAGAATGAAGACACAGGAAGTGAGGTACACAGAAGGGGTGGAGCAAGGAAATGAATGACAGATAAAGCAGAAAACAAAGTGCATAACCAAAAACGGCCACTAGATGGGAGCATATGACAACATATGAATATATGAATAGTTCAACGAAACAAAACTATATAGATTTAACTGCGTAGCAGCACACTCCCCGTCGGGCATTGAAAATGTCACTATATAAACATAACAGTACTGTAGTTATACGATTGCAAATAAACAACGGTATTTGCTTGATGTCCGAGGACCTGAAAAACATAAGAGAAGAGAGCAGGCATATAATGCAACATCAAACATTTAAGGCTTCAAGTGAATGAATTAAAGTTCAAACACTTCTTGCTTGAAGTTTCAGGTAAGATTCCGCAGCCTAGGCAATAAGTTCATTCTCCAAAGGGTAAGAGCAGAACACGTTCTGTGATAGGCCTGATGAAAGTCTATACAGTCCCTTGTCTTGCAACTCTCACCTCCACCTTGCGTACCTTGCCCCTTTCATGGTAGTGCCGTATGAGCAGAGTGGTAAAATGGTGATGAGCAGGTATTAGGAGAGGATTTTGTTCTTGTTCTCCCAATTCAGCCTTGTTTTATCGTCCACCAACTCTTAACATGTCATTATTGTCAATGAATGGTTTCAGGTTAGCAATTGGACTGTTTTTTGGAATGTCCCTCTTGTCACGGATACATTTAATTTCAGAGCCAAAGACATCCTGTTGTACACTGCGTATTATTATCATTTCACCTTTAGCAATGTCCTTTGTCGAAAGAGGCTTTTGACACGCATGCCAACCTTGACATTGAACATCCGTGGGCTTTGTGTGAAAGCAGTATGCAATATGGACTAACCTTGCGATGGTGCCTACAAGCTTTATCCACTTGGAAAAACGTTCAAAGCGTTTACAGCCCAAGATGAGTCTTTGTTCAGTTCTAGTGATGAGGGTCGTAACTTCAGGACGAATATCTGGATCCTTGTCAGGTTCTAGAAGACTAAAGACGTCAGCTGTGGTCTCTTCTGTGTGATCCAGCAGGAATTCAGGACCTGTTAACCAGGAAGAATTGGCAAATACACTTGCAGACACTGGCCTAGTAGCATGATCTGCAGGATTATTTCAGATGGGACCTAATGCCATTGTTCAGATTTAGATGATTTCCTGATTCTTTCTACACAGTTGCTAACAGACATAGAAACGTTTAGTCTGGTTGTATATGTAGCCCAAAACAACCTTACTGTCTGTGTAGAATTTGGTGTCATCTATCTGAAAGTCTAGCTGCGATTTCTACAGCTAGCACAGTCCCACAAAGTTCAAGCCTAGGAATTGTGTGCTCAGGCTTAGGTGCTAACTTAGCTTTCCCAAACAGAAACACTATGTGGGTTTGATTAGAAGAGTCTCTTACCTTGAGGTAGGCAACAGCCGCTATGGCCTCAGTAGATGCGTCTGAGAAGATGTGAAGCTATTTTCTCCGGCTCGTAGCAAGGGAAGCTGAGGTGTAGCAGGGTGGTATATGGATTCCATCTAAGGCGTGTAGAGATTGCTTCCAGGACTCCCACTTTGAAAGCTTGTCAGATGGCAGTGGAGCATTCCAATCTTTAATAGACTCTGAGACCTGTCTAAGTAAGGCTTTACCTTGTATGGTGATGGGAGCCACAAATCCCATTGGATCATATAGGCTGTTTACCACTGACAGTGTAACATCCCCATGCTTTCTTTGGTGTTTAAAGGATCCAGAACATACAAAGTCAGTCAGTAAAGGTTTTGCTTTGTGCAGTATTAAGTTACCTGGTTATACCAAGAGAAGGAAACTGTGTGTTGGGCACCTTACTCTAGCGGGCAGGAACCTCGGGAAAGCCGTTATATGTTTTGTCTATGTCTGTCATTATATGTAATTCATGCAGCACTTTGTATTTATTGGGTACCCAGAGCTGATTCCTTCACCCTCCTAGCGTAAGCCGAGGATGGCTTAACTTAAAGTAAGGGGGTATGTAACATCCCAGAGTATGTTACTAAACTCTATTTCCCCGCTACCACATGTCAGGCGTATATTTATTGTCATCTTGTGTAATCTAACACTGCATTCTCCATTATGTGCATTTTCTATACCTGTTTCATAAATTTGCTGTGATTTTCATGTTTACCAGAAGGTGGCAGCAATGTGTTTAGAGACAGTTTAGTATATCTAGACTGGAGTAGTACAGTCCAGTCTAGCTCTCCGCCCTCTTTGAGGAGGTGTGGAATGTTCCCACTTCCTGCCTCATGGGGAGGAAAGAAAGTTTTAGTTAGTGTACCAGCCACCCCGGCTAGGGGAAGGCTGTGTTAGTAGGAGCTCCCAGAAACAGGGATCCCAAGACAGGATCAAGCCTCGGCTGAGGCCAAGATCACTCTTCCCAGCCTGAGCCATCAGCCTCAGCTGGTTGACAAGAAAAGCAGCCACCTTCAGCCTCCAGACAGAAGCATTCCCTGTGAGCCAAGCTGTGAGTAACATTCCAGAGTCCAGGAGAAGCCAAATTCCTCCTCAGCTAGTCAGGTCCATTACAAGCAGAAGACAGACAGAGCAGAAGATAAATACTTGCCAGATTCTCCAGGCACATAGTATAGAAACAGAAGAGATATTGATCCCTGCCATACATTGCCTATACATGCTGGGACCTAAAGACTATTGCTGTAATTTGTATGGATTTAAAACTGCCATTCAGTAAAGACAAGTTGGATTATATTTCAAGTCTGGATCTCATTTACTGCTACCAAAGTTCCTCAGTTACTCCTATTAATAACACTCATTTTATTGCAAGTGAGCCAGGATCCAGGAGTCCAGCCGGACCAAGGTAGGAGACACCGTTGACACTACACAGAGACATTATCCCCCTCTGGCATTCCGCACCTGGTACGTGAGCTATAACATCTTAAAGGGCCCTGCTACAGTACCTGCACAAGCTGCAATTGGCATCACGAACAAATTATAGACTTATATACACATATCCTGACCCACTGCATCATTGGCCATTATACCAGTGTCCTGCTCATTGCAACAGAACACCACGCTTGGTAAATGGCTTGTCTGTAAGGCTGACTTAAAAGCTCAAAGTGTCATTTAATAAGTCCCACCGTAGGCCCAGTGTAACGGTCACGTACACACACACACAGGGGGGAGGATAGTGACCACTGCGCTCCACCCTCACCCCTGGCCCTGCCTACTTGCCTCACGAGTCCTGATGACAGGGGACAACTGGACGGCAGTCCCTAAGTACTAGCAATTACGGAAAAATTCATAATAAATTTACGATAGTAATTGGCGAAACCTAAGAACCGTTGTAAGGCCTTTAAGGATGAAGGTCTTACCCATTCCTTAATTGCTAGTATTGCTAGCCATTTTATAAGCAGATCCAGTTCTTCTTTAGCAGTAAGGTTGAGATCGGCAAGGTTTGACTACTGTCCAGAGAGCTACGGGGTCTGGAGATCAACAAGAATTAATGGAAAATAGAGATACAATTTCAAAATTTCACTTTTTTTCCAGATTTTCCATTTTTTTTTTTTTTTTACTTTTACAAAGCAAGGGTTAACAGCCAAACAAAACTCAATATTTATGGCCCTGATTCTGTAGTTTACAGAAACACCCCATATGTGGTCATAAACTACTGTACGGGCACACGGCAGGGCGCAGAAGGAAAGAAATGCCATACAGTTTTTGGAAGGCAGATTTTGCTGGACTGTTTTTTTTGACACCATGTCCCATTTGAAGCCCCCTGATGCAACCCTAGAGTAGAAACTCCATAAAAGTGACCCCATTTAAGAAACTACACCCCTCAAGGTATTCAAAACAGATTTTACAAACGTTGTTAACCTTTTAGGTGTTCCACAAGAGTTATTGGCAAATGGAGATGAAATTTCAGAATTTAAATTTTTTGGCAAATTTTTAATTTGAATCCATTTTTCCCAGTAACAAAGCAAGTGTTAACAGCCAAACAAAACTCAATATTTATGGCCCTGATTCTGTAGTTTACAGAAACACCCCATATGTGGTCGTAAACAGCAGTATGGGAACACGGCAGGGCGCAGAAGGAAAGGAATGCCATACGGTTTTTGGAAGGCAGATTCTGCTGGACTGTTTTTTTTTTTACACCATGTCCCATGTGAAGCCCCCCTGATGCACCCCTAGAGTAGAAACTCCAAAAAAGTGGCCCCATTTTAGAAACTACGGGATAGGGTGGCAGTATTGTTGGTACTAGTTTAGGGTACATATGCTTTTTGGTTGCTCTATATTACACTTTTTGTGGGGCAAGATAAGAAATATCTGTTTTGGCACCGTTTTTATTTTTTGTTATTTACAATATTCATCTGACAGGTTAGATCATGTGATATTTTTATAGACCAGGTTGTTACGGATGCGGCGAAACCTAATATGTATACTTTTTTTTATTTATGTAAGTTTTACACAATGATTTCATTTTTGAAGCAAAAAAAAAAAAATCATGTTTTAGTGTTTCCATAGTCTGAGAGCCATAATTTTTACAGTTTTTGGGCGATTACCTTGGGTAGGGTATGATTTTTGCGGGAGGAGATGACTGTTTTATTGGCACTATTTTGGGGTGCGTGGGACTTTTTGATCGCTTGCTATTACACTTTTTGTGATGTAAGGTGACCAAATTTTTTTTTATTTTGCAGTTTTTTTTGTTTTTTTTTACGGTGTTCATCTGAGGGGTTAGGTCATGTGATATTTTTATAGAGGCGGTCAATACGGACGAGGTGATACCTAATATGTATACTTTTTTTTATTTATGTAAGTTTTACACAATAATATCATTTTTGAAACAAAAAAAAAATCATGTTTTAGTGTCTCCATATTCTGAGAGCCATAGTTTTTTCAGTTTTTGGGCAATTATCTTAGGTAGGGTCTAATTTTTTGCGGGATGAGATGGTGGTTGGATTGGCACTATTTTGGGGTGCATATACATTTTTGATCACTTGCTATTACACTTTTTGTGATGTAAAGTGACAAAAAATGGTTTATTTAGCAGTTTTTTTTTTTTTTTTACGGTGTTCATCTAAGGGGTTAGGTCATGTGATATTTTTATAGAGCCGGGCGATACTAACGCGGCAATACCAAATATGTGTACTTTTTTTTATTTATATATGTTTTATACAATAACAGCTTTTTTAAAACAAAAAAAATTATGTTTTAGTGTCTCCATATTCTGAGTCATAGTTTTTTTGATTTTTTGGGCGATTGTCTCAGGTAGGGGCTAATTTTTTGCGGGATGAGGTGACGGTTAGATTGGTACTATTTTGGTGGGCAATCGCCTTTTTGATCGATTGCTGTTGTACTTTTTGTCATGTAAGGTGACAAAAAATTGTTTATTTAGCACAGTTTTTATTTTAAATTTTTTACGGTGTTCATCTGAGGGGTTAGGTCATGTGATATTTTTATAGAGCCAGTCAATACAGATGCAGCAATACCTAATATGCATACTCCCCCCCCCCCCCCCCTATTTCTTACCAATTTTTTTTTACTTTATTTGGAGAAAATTATGTTTTTGTTTATTTTTACTTGAAACTTTTAATTTTGGGGGGGGGGGAAACTTTATTTTTTAAACTTTTTTTTTTGTCTCACTTTGGGACTTGAACTTTTTGGGGTATATTCCTTTACAATGCATTTCAATACTTCTGCATTGGAATGCATTGGCTGTATGAGTAATACTGTGTGTATTACTCATACAGCTTCCGGGGCCTGTGAGATCCAGGGGGCTGGATCTCACAGGCTCTTCACCGGAAGGCAGCGCAGATGCCTCAAGAAAGGCATTGCGCTGCCTTCCATGCCATCGGGTCCCCCCCCACAGCCCCATGGGGACCCGATGGGCACCACCGCCGCACCAGGTAAAAGCCGCAAACCGCAGGTCTGACCCCCCCACGCATTTAGCCGAGGTGCCTGCTTAATGATTTGAGCAGGCACCTCGTTCCGATCACCGCCGGGCGGCGGTGATCGGAACAACACATGACGTTCTGGTACGTCATGGGTCCCTAAGGGGTTAAAAAGACGAACAGTGACTTAGACAGGTGAGGTAACACAGTACAATGTAGAGAAACTGTTTTGAACATTCACTTGAAGTGCAGTAAGCTTGTGCGACCATGTGCTTTCACAAGATGGCGGATGGCACTGAGCTTGATTGCAGATTAGGCACACACATATACACAGCAGGCTGTAGGAAGTCTATGCATCTTTTGACTGTTCTGACTCAGATTGTTGTAAGGGTCTATTCACACGTCCGTTGTTTGTTTCCTGATCTGTTCCGTTTTTTGCTGAACAGATCTGGACCAGATCTGGACCCATTCATTTTCAATGGGTCCTGAAAAAAAATCTGACATTGTGCTGTCCGTTTTTTTTCAGGACCCATTCAAAATGAATGGGTCCAGATCTGTTCAGCAAAAAACGGAGCAGATCAGGAAACAAACAACGGACGTGTGAATGGACCCTAATAGCGACTTATCCCTAGTGAGACCTCTATGCCTGGCCTGTATGAGCAGATAATCACTGAGGACAATCCTTATCAGATAGCTTGAACTCACCAACACCGAGTTTATCCAAGAAAGTTGCTTTTTTCTGTAACCCAGATACAGAATACAGCAGAAACAGAAGGATTTTGTAGTTGTGCGGTGTTGTAGGTGGTCAAAAGATGATGCTTTTATAAGCTAGCATGAAATACAAGTGTATGTACCTGTTGAATCCCAGGAGCAGACTGATAAGACAGGAAGTGAGGTACACAGAAGAAGGGGTGGAGCAAGGAAATGAATGACAGATAAAGCAGAAAACAAAGTGCATAACCAAAAACGGCCACTAGATGGGAGCATATGACAACATATGAATTTATGAATAGTTCAACGAAACAAAACTACATAGATTTAACTGCGTAGCAGCACAAGAATTTTCCACCAGAATTGTGGCAGAATTTGGGTACAAAATGTTGCATATCAGGCCTGCCCACTAAGCCGCATGCCCTTTTCAAGCAAGTCAGAAAGAGTTATAAAATTCTAGCTGCACCTATTTGCTCCACTTTTGTTGATCTATGCTACTGAGGAGGGGGTCAGGCCCCCCGAAATGCGTGTAGCTTTACCAGGAGCAGATTGGCCATAGACCTTACAGGGACATTTCCCGGTGGCCGATGGCCAGAGGGCCTCCCGAGCCCTCCTCACAGCCGGCCAGTGGAAGTTTATGGGGATGTAGTTTGTGCTGCTGGGGCAGTATTTTGTGATGGACTGTGGTATTTGGCACTGCTGGGGTGGTATAATGTGCCACAATATATGTTATTGCTGGCCCTGCCTTCCATCAATTTGGACCAGACTACAAAAATTTTAACATTTTCTCCAGGGCCACTTTAAGTTCCCAGTCCGCCCTTGAACTTGACCATTATTCCTGTGGCCTTAACCCCTTTAACCACAAGCTCATATAAAACAGGCTATAGCAGTGCTATAGCCCGCCCATTATTGCCAGAAGCCTCCGCATGGTAGAGACCAGGTACGTCACCGAATCTAATGAAAAAGCCTTTGTCCTGCGCGATCTGCTCCAATTCTCATATCAGAGGGGCTGCCTGAATGAAGAAGGGGATATGTCCAGGTTGAGCTCTGAACCCAGACAACCCCTTTAAACATATTGAGGTACTAGTACTGAGCCCAGTGAGTGACAGATTTGGATCAGTTGCGTATGTGAAAGAGCCTGCGCAGGTGCACAAGCAGCTTGTGTTTCCTTTTCCTCAGGGTATCACTGCACAGGCACAGTCCTCACTACTACGTATCGAAGGAAAGTGAAGCCAGCGCAGCCGCCCTGCAACCAGATGAACAGACTGTGAGTAATCAGACTTATTAGTGCATTGTTAATGGATCAACCACAGACCGGACCGTCCAGTTATCCTCCTATTATTACAAGCAAGCCGCAGCATTTATTTACAGCAGCGCACTGCTGATAGACTGAACCATATTAACAATTTTTACCATTTGCTTGTTCTTCTTAATTGCAGATTATATTCAAATATTCTGGTATATAGCCATATACAGTGATATATGGTATGTAAGGCACTAGATTTTATTTGTTTTTAACATTTTATTTACAACTGGTCTAATTATTACATCTTTTTGATACCCTTTTTTCCCTGAGGGCCGACCTTGTTATTATTTTAGATATTAAATATCGGGGGCCTATCCTCATTGGTCGGACTCCTGGCACCCCCACCTATCAGCTGTTTGAAGGTGCCACGTCTCAGATGAGCGCTGCGTCCTCTTCATACTATACCAAGCACAGCGTCGTACATTGTGTAGAGGTTATTCTTGGTATTGAAGATCCATCACTTAAATGGGACTGAGAAGCCTTGTGACCGATGGACCTGATGTCACTGGCCTCATAAATTATCCAAGGGGTTATCTAAGACCTATAATGCCCGGGCCCCTCGCAGAGGTTGTTCTTACCTCGTTCCCCGGCAACCGCTATGCTTCTGATGCCGACACGGCCACCGCTGCATCTCCCGCTGCATTATGGATGACGCTAGGGAGGCTCATTACCGTTGTGGCCTGCTATTGGCTACCCCTTACGACTACCCCTATCTTACGACTGGAAGATGCGGCGGCTATGACGGCATCAGAAGCAGTGCGTGCCAGGAAGCGAGGTAAGTACAACCTCTTTGAGGGGCCCGGGCATATGGGGGGGGGGGGCATTATACGTCTTAAATAACCCCTTTAATACTAAAATCCAGGAAAACCTCTATAAAATACCTTTTTAACCGCCTCCGGACTGCCTAACGCAGGATCACGGTCCGGAGGCGGCAGCGCTGCGCAGAGTCACGCAGAGCTATTATGCCCAGCCTTTCCGGTGGAAACCAGTCCAAGTTTCTGAAATTAAAAAATTTCTGGACCTCCTCCTCAACATGGGTCTAACCAAAAAGCATGAATTGCGGTCATATTGTTCCACGAACCCAATTCATCACATGCCCATGTTCTCTGCTGCCATGTCCAGGACACGATTTGAGGCCATCCTGCGTTTCCTGCACTTTAATGATAACACCACCTCCCGTCCCAGAGGACACCCAGCTTTTGACCAGCTCCACAAAATTCGGCCCCTCATAGACCACTTCAACCAGAAATTTGCAGATTTGTTTACCCCTGAGCAAAACATCTGCGTAGACGAGTCCCTTATACTTTTTACCGGGCGCCTTGGCTTCACACAATACATCCCAAGCAAGCGCGCCCGGTATGGGGTCAAATTGTATAAGATCTGTGAAAGGGCCACAGGCTATACCCACAAATTTCGGATCTATGAGGGAAAAGATTAGACCCTGGAGCCGGTCGGTTGCCCTGACTACCTGGGGAGCAGTGGGAAGACAGTCTGGGACTTGGTGTCACCCTTATTTGGCAAGGGGTACCATCTTTGTGTGGACAATTTCTACACAAGTGTGGCCCTCTTCAGGCATTTGTTTCTATTTTTATTTTTATTTTTTTTCAATTCAATCTTATTTTATTGTTTTCAAATGCAAGTTTACATCAATAGAAAACAGAACCATAGTACTCCATAAACAAACAATGGTCATCAAGCTTATCTCACAGTTAAGCATATTAAATATTGCAAACATCATATTGCAAATTTCGCAGGATGTCAATCAAAGAAATCTTAAATCAACAGGCGTATAAGTCAGCCCTTATAATATTCAACAACATGTCCTACCACATTTCAATATGTCATTACAACATTTCGATCTCTAGCCCACATAACTTACATATTGTCAACTGGTTGATCTTCCGTAGTTAGCCCTTCCCTTGAATTATGCTCCGTCATTCTCATGTCTCCATTTTTGAAAGCCCTACTATGAATTCTGTCGCCCATAGTGTTCATTGTGCCAATCTACCCATTTAGCCCAGTTCAAGGTAATTTTATCATGGGACAATGTCTCCCAACTCGTCAGCTCCTCAAGTTGACATATCTCCTGTACTTTATTTACCCACTCTCGTAAGCTGGGAACATTCGTTGAAAGCCAATATTTTGGTATGAGCAGTTTTGCTGCGGAGATCAGGTGAGCCGGCAGCGAGTGTTTGGCAAGTGTATAGTTGTGATCAGATAAAGGCATTTGTTTCTAGAACAGATTGGCTGCTGTGGCACCGCACGAACTAGTCGCGCGGGCTTCCCCCAACGGCTCGTTACCACCCGTCTTGCAAGGGGGAGAGGGATGCCTTGTGTAACCAAGAACTGCTCGCGGTGAAATGGAGAGACAAGCGTGACGTTTACATGCTCTCCTCCATTCACGCAGACACGACAATCCAAATTGAGCGAGCAACCCGTGTCATTGAAAAGCCCCTCTCAGTCCACGACTATAATTTGCTCATGGGAGGGGTGGACTTCAATGACCAGATGTTGGCTCCGTATTTAGTTTCCCGACGCACCAGATGCTGGTATAAGAAGGTTTCTGTATATTTAATTCAATTGGCTCTGTATAATAGTTTTGTTCTCTACAGTAAGCCTGGGAGAACAGGATCCTTCCTCAAATTTCAGGAAGAGATCATCGAGAACCTCCTGTATCCAGGAGGTTCCGTGGCCCCATCCACCAGTGTAGTTAGCCGTCTACACGAGCGACATTTCCCCAGTGTCGTTCCTGGTACCTCAACCCAACCGTCACCCCGAAAAAGATGTTGTGTCTGTAGCAGGAGTGGAATAAGGCGTGACACCCGCTATTTCTGTCCTGACTGCCCTGACCACCCTGCCCTATGCTTTGGAGAGTGTTTCCGGAAGTACCACACACAGGTACACCTAGCATAGGGATTGCATCTCAGAGGACAGGAACACAGGGCTATTAGGGCCCATTCACACACAGTTGCTGCAAACCTCTCCTTTCACCTGGGAAAAAGTGCATAACGCACTTCGCCACATCTTTGGGCGATTTGCGCTTTGCACATTGTCTTATGGCAGGCATGTCCAAAGTCCGGCCCGCGGGCCAATTGCGGCCCGCGGCCAGGAGTAAAACGGCCCCCCAGAGGTTTGATTGAATCGTTGGTATTCCGGCCCCCGGCCCCTCTCACAAGTCACCGCCAGCTCACCGGGAGCCCACAGCTTACAGGAAGAGGCTGCATCAGCAAAGGCCAAATCTCGCGGCGACGTCCGAGATCACGCGAGATTTGGTCTTTGCCTTCACAGAGAAGGAAAGCCGAGATCTCACAAAGTCCGAGATCTCGCGGGATTTGGGCTCAGGGAGAAGGAAAGCCCAAATCTCAGATGTCACGAGATCTCTGACGTCACGAGATCTCGGACATCGCGAGATCTCGGCTTTTCTTCTCTGTAGTAAGGCCAGAATATATATGTCTTACAGAATAGGTAGGATTATCTTTGTTTTACATTGTAAATTATGGGAACTATCTTATAAATGTCTACACTATGAGGCCCATATCTAAAGAGTTCTCCTCACAGTCTATAGATTGCACCCTTCTCAGGTTGGCCTCTCTGATTAGGTCAGTTACATAAATGGCTAGGCCAGGCCAGAAACCTAATTCCTCTGTCTTCTTACAGATTAATTTTCCTAACTAACTGCACATACACTATCTCACTATATACACTAAATCCCCAATACAGTTCAACCTCAACCTTGTTGCATAGTTTTCTACACAGAACCTATAAGAGAGAAAAGGAAACATGTCTAAGGGCTCTTTCACACCTGCGTTATTGTCTTCCGGCATAGAGTTCCGTCGTCGGGGCTCTATGCCGGAAGAATCCTGATCAGTTTTATCATAATGCATTCTGAATGGAGAGAAATCCGTTCAGGATGCATCAGGATGTCTTCAGTTCCGGACCAGAAGGTTTTTTGGCCGGAGAAAATACCGCAACATGCTGTGCTTTTTGCTCCGGCCAAAAATCCTGAACACTTGCCGCAAGGCCGGATCCGGAATTAATGCCCATTGAAAGGCATTGATCCGGATCCAGCCTTAAGCTAAACGTCGTTTTGGCGCATTGCCGGATCCGACGTTTAGCTTTTTCTGAATGGTTACCATGGCTTCCGGGACGCCTTTGAACCAGATCTAGCCTATCTGCTGCAGTCCAGATCTCAGTTTCACCCTTCACATTAGTGCAGCAATATTTTTTTCAGTTGAAATTAATACATTGTAAAATCTCAGTTAAAGGGAACCTGTCATCAACTTTATGCTAATCTCACTGAGGGCAGCATAAATTAGTGACAGAAATGCTGATTTCAGCGGTGTGCCCCTCATGAGCGAAAAGTAAGTGGTTGCTGAGAACCAGCATCATAATCATTGCAGCCCAGGCCTTGAAAAGAGTCAAATCTACCTGAGAAGAGTCATGGTTATTCCTAATCTCCTGCTCTCCCCGTCCATCTGCTGGTGATTGGCAGTTCTCTCCTAGAGAGAAAGGGAGACAACCAGGTAGAAGACTGTCAGTCATCAGCAGGTGGGCAGGAGAGCAGGAATTCATGAATAACCAGGACTCTTCTCAGGTGGCCGGGACTCTTTTCCAGGCCCAGTCTGCAATGATTGTGATGTTGGTTCTCGGCAATCACTTACTTTTAACTTATAAATGACAGACTGCTGAAATCAACTCACCTGTCTCTACTTTATTCTGCCTTTAGTATAGTATGGGCGGAATAAAGTTGATAACAGGTTCCCTTCAATGTCAGTTGGTCAATCAGTTATAAATATATTTGAACATATGAGTATACTTGGTGTTATGTTCCAGTTCACATTTTTGGAATTTAAAAGTTAACAGACAACCTTGTAATGTACTGTTTCCAACATATTTCTGCCTCCTGTTTTTTATATTGAAGGCAGAGTGATTTAACACCTGTTTAGATTTGTCATCCAAGTCACAAAATGAAAGGTATGCCGTTTGCAATAAAATTTGCATAAAATAGTTAATTTGCATGTAATTTTCATGGTTCAAAGAATGTTGGGCAAAATGGTCGGCCCTCGCACATGTTCAATTTATCAAATCTGGCCCTCCTCGAAAAAAGTTTGGACACCCCTGTCTTATGGGGAAGGAGAGGTTTGTCCTATAAAAGGTAAAAAAAACACCAGTAAGCAAAAAAAAGTTAACTTTCAGTTCCAAAAGTTAAATAAAGTTTATATGTTCTGTTCAAAGGTTATTATAAAGTTAATAAAATTATTGCGTTGCGGCCTGGACCTAGGCGGCAATAAAGTGTCACACATGTGGTATCTCTGTACTCAGGAGAAGTTGGGGAATGTGTTTTGGGGTGTCTTTTTACATATACCCATGCTGGGTGAGAGAAATACTGAGAAACACACAAGAAAGCAAATGTCAAACATTCAGAACTTACATACACTGAAGAAGTGCTGAGCACCCACTTAGGCTCCCCCTTAGGGCTCCTTGACACTTGCGGCAGGATGGATCCGGCAGGCTGGTCTCCCTGTCGGAGTCGTCCTTCCACTGTTTCGCCGTATGGCCGCTCTGTCCCCATTGACTATAATGGGGACGGGGGCTGAGCTCCAGCGCAGCACGGCGAAAGCCACTGGACTGAAAAGTCGGACATGCAGGACTTTTTAGTCCGGCGGCTTTCGCCGTGCACCGCCGTGCTGCGCCGGAGCTCAGCCCCCGTCCCCATTATAGTCAATGGGGACAGAGCGGCGGTCAGGCAGCTCGGCGAAACAGCGGATCCGACAGGGAGACCAGCCTGCCGGATCCGTCCTGCCGCGAGTGTGAAGGAGCCCTTAGATGTACACAGTGAAACGTATTTCAGGATACGGCTGTTGGTCAGTATCCACATTATGAGAGAAGTTTATAATCCAGTGTCTGGCACACAAAAATTGCTAATTTTTATGACAATAGTTGCGACTTTTACCTTTATACGCTGCTCTTGCCAATTCTGAGAAGTGGTTTAAAATTGGGGGGGGGGGCTTAGGTATGATAATTAGTTTCACAGCAAATTTATAATTGAGATTAATTTTTTTTAAAGTTGTCAAAAAAGTGCCAAAATCACTCCAATAGGGGAGTGGTGTAGGAAAAGTGACATAGCATTTCTAAACAAAAGTGTAAGGTTTAAAGATGCGTCAAATGTAGTAAACATTGTGCGACTTTTGATAAATTTGGCACACCTTTCCCCAAGTCAAAGCAAAACTCCCATCATGATACATTCCACCTCATGTTTTCTACATGTTAGACTTGATATATCTTTACTACGTCTGTATTGATTGTTTTATACATTCTGTGGCTGGTAGATGTTTATCTGACTGATGCCCTATACTCTGCACTTCACCTGGCATGTACAGTATGTGGGTGATTGGACCAGTAGCAGGAACGGTAATGGGTGAAGAAGCAGGATGGTACAATCAAAGGGCTGGCAGGATGGGCTACATGTGAAGAATGTGGGGAATAGCTGGGGAGAGTGCTGGAAAAGCAAGGAGGCAAAGTTGTGTGGGCAACAAACTTCAGAGAGGAGTCATGGTTAGGAGAAATCACTATAGCGGTCTGGGTCAGATAGAGAAGCAAATGACTAATCAGAGAAGATGTCACTTGTGAGTTATCAGATTTATCTATGTATTCACTTATTTTGCCAGAGTACTGAGCAGTGGCGTACATAGAGAAGTAAGGGCCCCATAGCAAGGATCAAACCAGGCCCCCCACACAGGACATAAGGGTTTCTGCCTAAGGCTGGGTTCAGACCTGAGCGTTTTACAGCGTGTTCCTACGCGCTGTAAAACGCTCAACAGGCAAGAACCAATGCTTCCCTATGGGAATGGTTCTCACCTGAGCGTTTTACAGTGCGTACGATCGCGCCATAAAACGCCCGATGCCCCAAGAAGTACAGGAGCTTCTTTGGTGCATCTTGTCGCGCGTTCCCGTACATAGACTTCAGCGGAAACGTGCAACAATGGGCGTTCGCTTGTCTCTGTATGCGCGATTGCAAACGCCCGTACAATCGTGCATACAGAACGTACGTTCAAGTACACTCAGGTCTGAACCCAGCGTAAGCCCTTTTCAATGACCCATTTTTCCACTGCTTAATTTGCTAAAAGTTGCACCTTTGGAGGGTGGAGTCCTGACCAAGTTTTCACCTCCAGGAGAAGAGGAGATAATCCCAACTAAGACTGCGCCCCCTCTTGCCCTGGGCCCCATAGCAGTCGCATGGTCTGCAGCTATGGTAGTTACGCCCCTGTCACTGGGGTAGAACTGGTGCTAATATCCATCTTTGTATGGTATTATTCATTCAGTAACAGTATGGTGGTATTCACTATGTGGTGGTAAGACGGGATCAGGGTTGAGCGAACACGAACTGTAAAGTTCGGGCTCGTACCGAATTTTAGGATTTTTGGACCCCGGGACCGAACCCAAACTTTTCAGTAAAAGTTCGGGTTCAAGTTCGGTGTTCGGCGAGTTAATTTTCGCTTTATGAAAGGCTGCAGAGCAGCCAATCAACAAGCGTTTAACTCGTGTGCCCTTAGAAGCCATCACAGCCATGCCTACTAATGGCATGGCTGTGATTGGCCAGTGCAGCATGAGACCCAGCCTCTATATAAGCTGGAGTCACGTAGCGCTGCATGTTACTCTGCTCTTATGAGTGTAGGGATAGGATGCTGCTGCTGTGAGGGAGAGAACAGGAAAGAATCTGTTATCAGAAGTGCTTGTTATATTCTTGGTTTAAAAAAACACCAATTTTTTTGCAAGACCCTACATCTGGGGCCTTTGCTGCATTTGTCACAGTCAAATACAACCAGTCAATACTGCAATTACATTGGACCGTGTAGTAATTGTATAAAATTCGCCTGGCACACTGTTGTGTGACCCCAAGAAATGTTTCCTCTTTATGACATCGGCACTGCCTTACTGTCAGTGAACTTACCGTAATTGTTGACTGTTGGCGGTTACATTGTCGCATGACAAAAACCATCTGTTAGTTTGGTGGGTGAACGCAAAGAATGAGGAGAGCGTCAAATAGGGGACGTGGCCCTGGTGCTGCTGGTAGAGCTACTGTTGGGCCTCTTTCAGACGGGTGCAATGCGGGAGGTGAACGCATTTATCATCTTAGCTGTCTGCAGCAACAGGACCTGTGGTGACGTCACTCCGGTTATCACATGGTCCATCACATGAGACATCACCATGGTAAAAGATCATGTGATGGATCATGTTTTTGACCGGAGTGACGTCACCACAGGTCCTATTGCTGCAGACAGCTAAGATCAAGACAGAAGGAGATGCCGGCTGCGCGATCAAGTGGATTAAGGTGAGTTAAATTATTTTTTATTTTTTTTAACCCCTCCAGTGCTATTTTACTATGCATTCTGTATTCAGAATGCTACTATTTTCCCTTATAACCATGTTATAAGTGAAAATAATACAATCTTCAGAACATCAATCCCAAGCCCAAACTTCTGTGAATAAGTTCGGGTTTGGGTACTAAACATGCACGATTTTTCTCACGCGCATGCAAAACGCATTACAATGTTTTGCACTCGCGCGGAAAAATCACGAGTGTTCCCGCACATTTTTCCGCAACGGCCGTGTGAAAGAGGCCTTGCAGGGAGAGGACGTGGTCGATTTGTGCCAGCTACATGCACAAGTGAAACACCTTCCTCAGGTGCGAGTAGGCAGAACCCTCAGCGTTATTTGGTAGGGCCGAATGCGGCTCTATGAATGGTGAGGCCATAACAAGTACAGGCGATAGTAGATTGGGTGGCTGACAGTGCCTCCAGTTCCTTCACATTGTCTCCTGCTGAAAGATCAGAGTTGGCACCTGCAGCCCATGTCCTTTAGTCCTTCACCTCACCCCCTTGCAAATCAGCCAAGCAGTCTGAGCCCCAAGTCATGGAGCAGTCTCTTCTGCTTTTTAATGACTCTGCTAGCAGGGTTTCCCAGGGCCACCCACATAGCCCTACCCTAGCCACATCAACCGCCTCCTCAACCTCCTATTCTATATGGACCTTGTCCTCCTAGATCAAGATTATAATTTTTTATTTTTGTGTATTTTAACCACATTTTATGCCATTTGCAGCCCTCTAGCCCTTTCCATGACTTTTTTAGAGCCATTTTAGTGCTCCAAAGTTCGGGTCCCCATTGACTTCAATGGGGTTCGGGGTTAAGTTCAGGTCAAGTTCGGGTCCCGAACTTGAACTTTTTTGTGAAATTCCCCTGAACCCGAACATCCAGGTGTCCGCTCAACTCTAGACAGGATCATGAAGTGTCGGTTTTATAACAGTGCAACTGTATGACTATTATTTAAAGGTATACAATCATACAGAGATTTGTTTTTTTTTTCTGAAAGGGTAAATTGTTTGGGAACAGGTTTTATGCATATAGGCTACAAAGTAGTATCCAGGCATTGTTTACTGCTAAACCAGCAAATCTAGAATTATGCTATAAATATTTTAAGGGCTTTCTCTCTCAAGCAAGGCGGCGGTGACAGATTTCTTTGCAGACAACAGGATTAAAGTCCAAATTGAAGCTATATTTTATGACACTCTGGCAATTTACAGGCAAACCCAGTTATAATGCACTAGTGACGGTGAAGCTCCAGCACCACAAAACATAAACCAAACAAAATAAACTCCTGCCCATCTGGGCTCTAACTAATACAAATTAGTTTCTAGATCACCTACTGAGCGCAGGTCACACACAAATAATCTCTAGGCAGCAAGGCAGCCCACTTCCAAGACTTTTCCAGGCATAACTCTCTCAGACTGACAGCCTGGGATGTGCTTTTATTTTCCCCTAATGATCCCCGCTGGCTGCACCTGGGGATCCCTCAGGCTGCGGGAAAACCTGCCCTAGAACGGGGGTGGACTGGGGAGGTCCCACTACAAAACCTATCTTCCCAGTCCAAATAAAATCCAGCCCTTGAACTGTTCACAAAACTGTCTCAGCAACCTACACCTTGCTGAAACCACTTTAGCTTTCTGGATTTTACTTACCTCACCCAGTTGAGGAACCTGGGTTAGATATACACCCCTTCCAGGACTTTTCCATACACTTTACCACAATATGCTATAAAAGTCCCATTGAGAAATAAAAAACTTCCCTAACTTTTATTTTTTACATGAACATGCCGCCTAGAAATGATGCAATGCCTTACCAACATCCCTATTTGCATAACCATACCCGGAAATATTCCCTCCTGGCATTTTTTTGTACAGGTGACATACCTATCCATGCATCTATTGCAAACCACTTACTCATGAACATGGAACATTTTTATTGGCTCACTTTATGGATATTTTTTTATAAACACATGCTATGATTAAGGACCCATCTTAATGGATTTATTTATTATTATTTATTATACACACTTATATAGCGCTACTAATTCCCCAGCGCTTTACATTATCATCCAACTGTCCCCAAAGGTCCCTATCAGTATGTCTTTGGAGTGTGGGAAGAAACCGGAGTACCCGGAGGAAACCCATGCAAACACGGGGAGAACATACAAACTCAATGCAGATGTTGCCCTTGGTCGGATTTGAACCTAGGACCCCAGTGCTGCAAGGCAACAGTGCCAACCACTGAGCCACCGTGCTGCCTTTAATGGATTCTATTAAAGCTTGAATTACTTTGATTCCAAGTGCTGGCCAGACTTTTTTTTTTTTTTACCAAGCTAATATTGTGACATTATCCTTTTTCACCATTTATGATAACAGCACAAGGTACAACTGCAGTAATAACATAGGTAATTTTATATAAGTTAAATCTTCTGATTTATTGTATTTGTGTACTAAGTAGCATGGTATGGACAGTTTAGGGTTAACCCATGGTTTCTCCTCTTAGATTGCCAAGAGATGGAACTAGGTCTGCCCCCTGGTTAGTCAGTGAGTAGCATGAGTCTAGCTGAAGAACAGGGTACATGATACATGATCATGATCCTTAGAGCTAGGTCCAAGCTCAGAGAACCTTTATCTCGGAGACTTCTATAGCCAAGGAACCTACTTTACGATCAAAACTGCTCCAGAGAAAAGGAAATTCAGAGGGTCCAGAATCTACAAGCTCATGCATTGGAGTCACTTAGCAAGGTATTGTTCATGTTTAAGGCAGAGAGACCTTACTGCTGTGAGAGGGAACATTGCTAGCACACCCTTCTGCGCTTTGAGATGAGTTGGCCATCTGCACGCTCAGACCACGAATTAGAAGAAGCATTTAATAAAACATCATTGCATTGCTAAGGTTATGAAGAGAGAGATACTGTACTTTAGGGAGAATCAGAAAGGAGTACTACAACCTCCATCCTGCTGTCTATACATTGCTATCGGGGAAGGAATTACACAGCAATCGACTTGGAACTGTACCTTGTCGCTGTCACTTTAGTAAAGTGAGACTTATTTATATTCACCAACTGGTCTGGTTACTTACCGCACCATTTGCAAGCCATGGCACTTGCTCCCCTGCCTTTGCCAAACATCAAGAGCACCCCAACTACCACCGGGCAGGAGCCCAACACCGGTGTGCCGCCGAGGGAAGAAAGGGTGCACCCTCTTGTCACTGTGAACTAAGTACTACAACCACCCTCAGGGCCCCAACCACTACTCCTTTTCACCACACACTGCTCTGTGGGTCACTGCACAATAGCTTATTTTAGTTTTTAAGCTCACCACCCTTACAGACGAGCTTCATACACTTTTGTATCCTCATCCAGAATAGTCCTCATGGTTCCTTTAAATTGTGCAGCAACAGATCCAAGAGGTCTTGCAGCATTGGGGTCTGCTGACCAAGGGCAAGGAATTTATATGTTCTCCCGTATTTGTGTGGGTTTTCTCCGGGTACTCCAATTTACTGTCACACCCCCCAAAACTTTCTAATGTATATTACCAAACCCTCAACAATATCGCTGAATTTTAGTCGTACTTAGCCTCCAAACGTTATCTAGTGGAATAGGTGCTTCATAAAGTGGCGCTCATTCTTTTTTTTTTTTCAGTTTTCAAAACCGTTTATTTTTCTGAACACCGTATTTATACCAGACATACGGCATAAATACACTGATAAATCTCCTGCTTCTCTTCACACAGTGTATTATAAAACTGGCTCCCTGTAGCCGCCACTAGGGGGAGCTCAGCGCATAGGAATTTATACAGTTACTATTTATATCAAAGAAAGCTGTAAAAACTCTGCCCTGAGCTCCCCCTAGTGGAGGATGATGGAAAATGCTGTGAATCTACAATATATCAGGAATGGGAGAAACAGTAAAGTGCTGGCACCTTTTCCCCTTTCCCCAGAGGCGATCTCTGCCTCTATGGTAGATATGCCACTGGTTTCTGCTCCACCGGGAAAAAGGAATGGACTTTCAACTTTTAAAAAAGTTGCAATTAATAAGTCTAACTATGAATGAAGCTTTGCCCACAAAATATCTGTCTGCACCCGACGCAAAGCACAAAAAAAGTTTCAAATGCTTCATAAATTTTTCACAAAGCTTCGCCAACAACAAAACAGCCAACTATCACTCCACAGTTTTTGCGCACTGGGTTTTATATGTTACACCCAATGAGGGAGATTTATCAACAGTAGTGCAAAGGATTCTGATTGGTTGCTATGGGCAGCTAAGCCAGTTTTCCTTTACACCAATTTTGATAAATCTCCACCATTGCCCAGTCTGGAAAATACAAATGTCTTTATCTGCTGACAGTAAGCACAGAATTGAAAAATTATAACCCCTTGAAATGCAAATTACATTAGAATTGTGCTTGACTTTCACAATATAGTGATTAATTTTTCTTGACTGTCAAACCCTCTAATAATTGAGGCTACACTCATCAGCAGCTGAGCTGGAGGCGGACATGAATTGTGGAAGAAATATGCAATACCTGGAAATCTGTAACACCCACATGTCTCAGTGAGAATAAATAGTCCTAGAGACACAGCAACTGAGGAATCCAGGGTGCGAGGACTGAGGAGGAACAGGTAAGTGGCTGGGCAAGTCTGTGATACAATCTGGTTTCAGACAAGAATGAAATCTGATTTTAACGCTTGATGCCTTATCTCCCACAACATCTGGTGTCAGGGGAGATTCAGGTGGCCCCCATACACATTAGGTGGTTGTCCATTAGGTGGTTTGGTTTATACACAACTAATGTATATGGCCAGCTTAAAACTTTCAAAAAAGCAGACCCCCCCCCCCCCCTCCCACACTTTGTCTTGTACTTACCACCAAAACAACTCCATAACTGATTTGAAAGGCTGCAGGGCCTGTTCTGGGTCCCGTAGGGCATGTGCATCTCCCGGCTCTTAATGAGTCAATGTTCAATTGCCTCAATCTCTGCCAGCCAATGTTTGGTCACCTTAGAGTATTTAAGGCACCTTTCCGTGCCTGAGCTTTAGGCGCCTAGCTTGCTGGTTTACCAAACTATCTCTTATACCAATTCTGATTACCACTGCCTGCCGTGACTTCTGTCTGTTTATTGTATTGACCCTCTGCTGCCTGCCCTGACCTTGGATTGTTTCACGGATATGCACTGTCTGCCTGCCCAGACCTTGGCCTGCTTTTGTCTACGAGTATTAATCTAAATTCCAGCAGAAAAAAAAATCTAAAATCACAATTTTAATGATATACCTTAAAAAGGGTCCTGAATGGACCTTCTATACCAATCCAAAACAAAAAATACATACAAGTTATGTGACTAATATATTACATCCAGAGACTTGATAATACACTTGGGGTATGGGAGTAAATTATCCCTATATCTACCCCTATCCTAGAACCTCAGCCCAGGGAAGACTCCTAATGGTGGAGGCCCCCTGTCCACGTTCCTAGACTATTATCCCTAAGTTGTCCCTAGAAGGGTAAAAACAGGAAATAAACTGGAGTGCCCCAGGTATGAGGTGAGGATAATGAGGTACCGATGATACAACTATGAGCTGGATGCAAAAGACAAAGTACAAACACAAAGAAAAATACAGATAGTCAGGGTTGACATTATAGTCACACACCTGGGTTACCTCGACGTGTTTCCCCCTAGACAGTGCTATGGGATCATCAGGAGGTATGATAAAACACTAATAGTCTATACAATACTAATGTAACACGATATATACTAGCTTATAGCCAGGTTACATAGTCAAATTCAGGTCCGGGGGGCGCGTAACTAGTCTACGAGTATTGTGTGATTCCTCAGGGCTTCACCCCGGGGTCTCTGACCCCCCCCAAGGTTCAGCTGACAACTACACCAGGACTATTCCACGAGGTAGGAGCCTGGTGGCTCTCCTCTAGCTAATTAATTTTGTAGCCCAGGACACAATGAACAAGGGATTGATTTTGTCCCAAGGATTTATGGCGCATTACAAGATCTAAAGATAGACAGTATAGGGGGGGGGGCAGGTCTCAGATAACATCAATTTAGAGACCATGAATCCTTCACACAGCTTATCTGTCCGTATGTCATCCGTTTTTTTTTTTTTTTTTGCGGATCCATTGTAACAGCGCCTATCCTTGTCTGGAAAACGGACAAGAATAGGACATGTTCTATTTTTTTTGCGGGGATACGAAACGGACATACTGAGCATTTTCTGCTGACCCATTGAAATGAATGGTTCCGCATCCTATCTGCAAAAAAAATGGAACGGACACGGAAACAAAATACGTTCATGTACATGTAGCCTTAGCCATTAAAAAAACTTATTTTGTTTTTCTTTATGAGAGCAATAAGCCAGTTTTCTACTGGCTCACACAGTACCAGACTATTTCTTTATAAATATATTGGGGGTCATTTATCAAGCTGGCGTAAAGTGGAACTGGCTTAGTTGCCAATAGCAACCAATAAGATTAATTTTGGACAGCTCCTCCAGAAAATGAAAGGAAGAATCTGATTGGTTGCTGTGGGCAACTAAGCCGGTTCTACTTTACACCAGTTTGATAAATGACCCCCGTATACCTTTAGTTACACACCTTCTACATACTTACCTCTGCTGCAGGCACTCCTACCCCCTCACCAAAGCAGATGCCTGGATTAAGTTACAACAGCTAGTAAGAAGCCTTGGCTGTTGTAACTTAAAGGGATTCTGTCACCTGCCCTAAGCCAAAAAACGATTTTAAAGCAGCCATGCAGCACAGCTTACCTGGATTAGGCTGTGCTCCTTTATCTTGAAATCCGTCCAGCAGTTACTTCAAAAAACGACTTTGATCGATATGTAAATGTGTCCTGAAGGTGCCCAGAGGGGCGTTTTTTTCTTCTTAGTGAGCCCAGTACCGCCCCTATTTCAGTGCCCAGCCCGCCTTCCTTGTACTTCCTAACCGCCGCCCCCAGCCTGCCACAGCCTCTCCTGCCTCTCCTCCCCCTCCCTCACACCGAACGAAATCTCGCACAGGCGCAGTACCCACTGAGGGCTGCGCCTGTGCGATCATCAGGAGACTGAGGGCGGCAGCTTCATCTTCGTCACTGGGCATGCGCCGAGCCCAGTGACGTCCGATATTAGCTCTTTCCCTCAGTCAGCCTGGTAGGATGCGCAGAGGATTGCCGATCGGCTGATGCACCCTGCGCTTTCTCCAGTCTGCCTGCCACAGTGAAGACGGCCAGCGATTTCTTTCCCCACCCTCCCTTCAGGAAAGAAATAAGTATTTGTTGGGGCGAATTAGGTCTTATTATATTAAGTAAAGGCAGGCAGACTGGAGAAAGCGCAGGGTGCATCAGCCGATCGGCAATCCTCTGCGCTTCCTACCAGGCTGACTGAGGGAAAGAGCTAACATCGGACGTCACTGGGCTCGGCGCATGCCCAGTGACGAAGATGAAGCTGCCGTCCTCAGTCTCCTGATGATCGCACAGGCGCAGCCCTCAGTGGGTACTGCGCCTGTGTGAGACTTCGTTCGGCGTGAGGGAGGGGGAGGAGAGGCTGTGGCAGGCTGGGGGCGGCGGTTAGGAAGTACAAGGAAGGCGGGCTGGGCACTGAAATAGGGGCGGTACTGGGCTCACTAGGAAGAAAAAAACGCCCCTCTGGGCACCTTCAGGACGCATTTCCTTATTGATCAAAGTCGTTTTTTGAAGTAACTGCTGGACGGATTTCAAGATAAAGGAGCACAGCCTAATCCAGGTAAGCTGTGCTGCATGGCTGCTTTAAAATCGTTTTTTGGCTGAGGGCAGGTGACAGAATCCCTTTAAAGTGGACTTGACACCAAAAAATTCAGATTGATAAACAATATATTTTTGGCGGAAAAGATTCAGTAAATCCTGTAATTTAGACATTTATATGTCTGCTTTTCTACCTTCTGTGAACAGCCTTGGTGCAGGGAGCAGTTATCAGTAATTGATGGTATTGTGTGTATAAGTGTGCATTAGAGATATCTGTCAGTCACTGATAACACCTCCTCCTGTACCGATACTTTTCACAGGGCTGCGGATGTAAATGTAAAAATTACTGAATTTTTTACCACAAAGTTTTATTGAATCTTTTCCCACAAATATATATATATATATATATATATATATATATATATAAATCTATTAAAATCTGCTGAGTTTCTTCTGCTTTTTATGGTGCTTTCACATTGCATTGCATTGAATTTTTTGGTGACAGGGGTTGTGTCACTTCAGCCAATAGCATTTATCATGTAGAGAAAGTTAATACAAGGCACCTACTAATGTACTGTCATTGTCCATATTGCTTCCTTTGTTGGCTGGATTCATTTTTCCATCAAATTATACACTGCTTGTATCCAGGGGTTACGACCACTTAGTAATCCAGCAGCGGTGGCCATGCTTGCACACTATAGGAAAAGGTGCCAGCTTCTCTGGTGCCTGGGAACGCGAGAGTGCGCCTTGGCTGGAGCTATTTCCGATAGTGTGCAAGCACAACCACCGCTGATGGATTGCAGGGTGGTTGTTACCGTGTATAATGCAATGGGAAAATGAATCCAGCCAGCAAAGGAGACAATATGGACAATCACAATACATTAGTAAGTGCCTTACTGCAATTTTGCAGAACAGGTGCGGACCCATTCAATGGCGCCGCAAAAGATGTGGACATCACACTGTGTTCTGTCTGCATCCACACTTCCGTTCCGGTGCCCCACAATTTTTTATTATTTTTTTAACATGTCCTATTCTTGTCCACTGACAAGAAAAGGCATTTCTATTATAGTGCCGGCCATGTGCAGTCCGCAAAATGCGGAACGCACATGGCTGGTCTCAGTGTATTGCGGACATGTAAATGGACCCTAAAGCAGCAGAGGTGGGAGAGGTTGGAGGAAGGCAAGATCTCAATTTGCATTTTGCACCCCTTTCCACATGCCTACCTTAGGGCTCATGCACACAAACGTATTTCCTTTCGGTGTCCGTTCCGTTTTTTTTGCAGACCATTCATTTCCATGGGTCTGCAAAAAAACAGAAGTTACTCCGTGTGCATTCCGTTTCCGTATGTATGTTCCACAAATAGATAGAACATGTCGTATTATTGTCTGCATTAAGGGCCAGCTTCTCCGTTCCGCAAAATACAGAATGCACACAGACATCATCCGTATTTTTTGCGGACCGCAAAATACATACGGTTGTGTGCATGAGCCCTTACTGTGCCTTCCCGTGGTTTCACAGATTATATGAGTATATGCAAGGAAATAATCATATGGGAGAGCGGAAGGTTATAGTCACCTGCGGCTGATTTATTACAGAAATTGAGGTGACTGAAAATTAAAATCATCTGAAGGGTTTTGGTGGTAAGAACACTGATTTCTGTAAGCCCTGTTCAGATGAATGAAAAATTCTGCAACAACTCTGCCACATGTGAATATACACTTACAAATACATAGACGCTCTGTGTAGCCCTGTATAGGATTTGTTGTTCACTGCTGTGTGCAAATACAAGGGATCCTTAGGGCTCATGCACACAAACGTATTTTCTTCCCGTGTCCATTCCGGGTTTTTTGCAGACCATATGCGGACCATTCATTTTAATGGGTCCACAAATAAAACGGAAGTTACTCCGTGTGCATTCCGTTTGTCCGTATTTCCGTTCTGCAAAAAAATAGAACATGTCCTATTATTGTCCGTTGCTCCGTTCTGCAAAATACGGAATGCACACGGACGTCATCCATATTTTTTGCAGATCCGTTTTTTTCAGACCGCAAAATACATATGGTCGTGTGCATGAGCCCTTAGGGGGGCCATTTGATTTGAAAGATCATATAAGGCCACCGGCTTCATAACTCTATATAACGTTTCCTTTTTTATGTGTTTCAGACCAGAGAGAATCCAGACATGACACCAATGATGAATAATTACTATTTTCAATATCAGTTTCCTGTAAAGCCAATCATTTACCCAACCCCTCCATACATGAGCATTGAGAGGGATGGGATTGAAGTGGTCCGGTTTCCTGTGAGGAGCCGCAAATTGATGGATATGATCAAAAAATTTGATCCAAATGGTAAGAAATTATATAATAATTCACAGGCTTTAAAAAGGGGTATAACAATGGAGAAGAAATGATAGCGGCACTCACCCGGGTGTAGCAAAAAGATGTCTTTAATCCAGAAAAGACGAGTACAAAGTATCAGCAGGCTGGGGCGGATACAGGCGTGTGTGCTGAGTGCTCAGCTGGCGACGGCCGTTTCGTGCACCTTGCACTTCCTCTGGTCTCTGATCACGGCTGGAGACGCTGGCAGTGCCGCCTCATTTCTCTATTGTACCTTTAAAAAGGGGTATTCCAAAGGGATCATGTTAATTACAACCAGGGTTGGAGTGGGTTAAAATAACAAAGCATCAGTACTCGCCTCACCGACACATCAGAGAGTAAAATAGCCATACATCAGAATATATTGCGGTTTTATTTTTTTTCTGTGACATTACATATAGGGGGTCATTTATTAAGACCAGCGTTTTAGACACCGGTCTTAATAACCCCGTGTGCTGGCGGTCCACTCTTCAGCTGATTGTATCACTTTATACAAGGCCAAACCACTGGAGCAAGGGATGCTCAACCTGCGGCCCTCCAGCTGTTGTAAAACTACACCGCCCACCATGCCCTGCTATAGGCTGATAGTGGTAGGCTGCCCAGGCATGCTGGGAGTTGTAGTTTTGCAACAGTTGGAGGGCCGCAGGTTGGGCATCCCTGCTCTAGAATGTACAATTCTTGAGATTTGTAAAAAAAAAAAAGCAAATATGGCATCATCACATGGCCTATATTAGGCTAGTTTCACACCAGGGTTATTATTTTCCGGTATTGAGATCCGTCATAGGGTCTCAGTACTCGAAAAAAAAAACGCTTCCCTTTTGTCCCCATTCATTGTCAATGGGGACAAAACGTAACTGAACAGAACGTTCCGTTCTCATACCGGAGAGCAAATCGCAGCATGCTGCAGTTTGCTTTCCTTCCTGGGATGCGGAGCAAGACCCGCAATGCAAGTCAATGGGGACGGATCCGTTTTCTCGGACACAATAGAAAACGGATCCGTCCTCTATTGACTTTCAATGGAGTTCATGACGGATCCGTCTTGGCTATGTTACAGATAATACAACCGTCCCCGTTCATAACGGATGCAGATGGTTGTATTATCAGTAACGGAAGCGTTTTTGCTGGATCCGGTAGTGTGAAAGTAGCCTTAGCCAATAGAAGCTCACAGGTCCTTCATTCACTGCCTAGCTGACATGCACACAGTCACATGGTCCTTATTGGCCAGTAGAAGCTCGCAGGTCCTTCAGTCTTCTCCTCACTGACAGAAACACCAGTGGGGTTACTTATCAAACTGGCGTAAAGTAGAACTGGCTTAGTTGCCCATAGCAACCAATCAGACTCCACCTTTCATTTTTGACAGCTCCTTTGGCAAATGAAAGGAGGAATCTGATTGGTTGCTACAGGCATCTAAGCCAGTTTACAACGTTTGATAAATGACCCACAGGTTTCCATAAAAACCCAGCCATTTTTATTCACTGTTGAAAGGCCCCTGTGAATGTCACATTGTTATGGGGGGCACTGTGGACATCGCTGTCACGGGGGGCACTGTGGACATCGCTGTCACGGGGGGCACTGTGGACATCGCTGTTATTGGAGGCACTGTGGATATCGCTGTTATTGGGGGCACTGTGGATATCACTGTTATTGGGGGCACTGTGGATATCTTTTAATCTGTAGAGGACCCAGGACCAGCGCCGTACATGCCAGCGATGCGATTGGCTAGAACAACGGTACAGCCAATGGCACTGCTACAGCAGCAGAGGGAACCAGAAGAATCCCTCTGCATGCAGTCATTGTAGCTGAAGACTGCATGCAGAGTGTACCTGTGCCCCTCTGTGCTGTATCTACTGGGACTGCTGGGACTTGTGGTTCACCACCACTGCCTTTTTCTTTTTTCTTTTATTCTTTCTTCCCGGAGCAGAAGTTCCATATCCCTAATCCCCCCTTTCTCAATCTCAAGCCCTAATTCCTGTCCCTATACCAACCCCCCCTCTCCCCCCTCCCCCCGTCTGATTTTGCATCCAGCGAACAATTTTTGTCACTGTTATCTGGCTTTTCTTCCTGCTCTGCACCACTTTTTCTGTGTGCAAGCTGTGAACACCAAGCGCTGATCAGTCCGTAATCCACTGTTCAGCACCTGGGATTTTTTTGGTGCAGATATTTTTTTTGCAGAATTTGCAAATTTAATGGTGGCCCAAACCAATTTATACACCCAACAATTCATTGTTATGAACCCTACATCGCCATACACTAGACCCCTAGGTTGGACTGCAGTAAATGCAGCAGAGATGATGAAGTTTTAGGGACTCGTGCTGCATATGGGCGTAGTAAAGAAGCCAAACGTTAGACAAAATTGGAGTTCGGACATTTTCTACCAGACTCCAATTTACAGTAAGATCATGACCCGGAAGCGATTTGAGTCAATTCGGAAATTCCTACACTACAATGACAATTCACAATGCCCACCCCGAAACGACCTGACATTTGACCGTTCAAGTTTAGGCCCGTCAATGACCACTTTAACACCAGGTTTGCTGAGGTGTACAACCCAGATAAAAATGTCTGTGTAGATGAGTCCCTAATACTTTTCAAAGAGAGGATTAGATTCCGCCAGTACCTGACTAGCAAACGGGCAAGGTATGGCATTAAGATTTACAAACTTTGTGAGAGTAGCACTGGGTACACCCACAAGTTCCGCATTTACGAAGAAAAAGATTCCCGGACAGAACCCCCAGAATGCGCCCCCATCCTAGGAGTTGGTGGGAAGATTGTGTGGGACTTACTGCACCCACTTCTAGATAAGGGTTACTACCTCTATGTGGATAACTATTATACCAGCATACCCCTATTCATGTCCCTAACTGCCAGAGGTACTGTGGCTTGCGGCACAGTGCACAAAAATCCGAGAGGCCTCTGTAGATCCCTGGTAGGGCAACCACTGAGAATGGGTGAAAGTAGGGCTCTCCTCCATGAGAACATGCTGACGGTAAAGTACAAGGACAAGAGGGACGTCCTTGTACTGACCACCATTCACACTAACGCCAACTCCCCTGCTCCTGTACAAGGTACCACAACCACTACCCCCAAACCAGTTTGCATCCTGGACTTCAATAGGCACATGGGAGGGGTGGATTTTTAAGATCACGTTCTGAAGCCCTACAGTGCCACACAAAAAACGAAAGTGTGGTACAAAAAGTTAGCCGTACACACTGTACAGGTGGCAATGTGCAATGCGTACGTGCTATTTCAGTCTGCAGGCCACACAGGAACTTTCCTTCAGTTCCAAGAGGTGGTTATCAAGGGTCCCAGTACTTCAGGAAGTCATGGTATCCATGTTGTACCAGGGCAACATTTTCCAGGTTAATTTCCCCAGACAGCAAGGAAGGGAAGGATCCAAAAAAAGATGCAGGGTGTGTTCCAAAAGGGGGATAAGAAAAGACACCATTTACCACTGCGAAACCTGGCCTGTGCATGCAGGAGTGTTTTAAAATCTACCTTTCTTCCATGGAATATAAATTTAATGTCATCCATGATGTAGCCTGTAGTTTCACCACCTTATATCTCTGATTTAGCCCACATAGCTTACACATCCACTTTTCACCAACCACTACATATTAATTTCTGTGAAACACCTGTTAGGGTAAAAGTGCCCTTTCCACTCCTTAAAATGTAGGAAAATCAGGAATTTTTTTAATGCGTCGTGGCACCTAAAATCCATGTCTGCCAATTCAGGCCTGCCAGCAAAATCCATATTTTGCTGTTTGCCTGCTGTGCGCCCATACAGCAAGCAACAAACACAAATGGGGTGTTTCCTGAATTGGGAGAAAATGGGGAACACATACTGGGGTGCATTTTCTTCTTTAACCCCTTGTGAAAGTGAAAAATTGGGGTCTGCTAGTAATTTTTCATTTTCACAAATGTGTGGTTTGAAATCCTTTAACAAGTGTTTCTGCCTTCTGTGAGACACCTGTTTGCTGAAAAGTACCCTTTCTACCACTTAAAATGTTTGTACGGGGGTGCTCATTCAAAATTAGGGTCACTTCTTGGGGTTTTTAATTTCTAGGGGCCTCAGGAATTTTTTTAATGCGATAACTATGGCAGCTAAAATCCATGTCTGCCAATTCAGGTCAGCAAAATCTATATTTTGCTTTTTGACTCTAGAGCCCTGCTGTGCACCCATACATCATTATGGGGTGTTTTCGTATTTGGGGGTTGGGGGGGTTGGGTAACAAAATGTGGGGTGCATCTGGTCCTGTTACCCTTTGGGGAAGTGAAAAATATGGGCATAAAGCTACTTTTTCTAGAACAAAAAATGTAATTTTTCATTTTCACTGCCAAGTGTTTCCTAATTCTAGGAAACACCTTTGAGGTCAAAGTGCTCAGTACAAACCTTGAAAGATTCCTTGAGGGGTGTAGTTTACAAAATAGGGTTACTTTTTGGGGGTTTCTACTGTAGGGCCACCTCAGGGTGTCTTCATCTGCGACAACGCTCCCAATTACCATTCCAGCTAAATCCGCTCTCCTAAAGCCACATGGTGCTCCTTCCACTCTGAAGCCTGCTGTACGCCCATACATCAGTTTTTAAGCACATATGGGGTGTTTCTGTAAACTCCAGATTCAGGGTAATAGATTTAGAGTTTTGTTTGGCTGTTAACCCTTGATGTGTTGCAGGAAAAATTGATTACAATTTCAAATCTGCTAAAAAAAAGTTACATTTTGAAATGTCATTCCCATTTTCCATTCTCGTGAGACACCTAAAGGGTTAACAAAGTTAGTTAAATCAGTTTTTAATAGCTTAATAGGTGTTGTTTCTAAAATGGGGTGATTTTATGGGTAGTTTCTAATATGTAAGCCCCATAAAGTGACTTCATAACTGAACTGGTCCTTAAAAAATTGGGTTTTGGAAATTTTCTTAAACATTTTAAGATTTGCTTCTAAACTTCTAAGCCTTCTAACGTCCCCAAAAAATTAAAATGTAATTTTCAAAATGATCCAAACATGAATTAGACATATGGGGAATGTAAAGTAATAACTATTTTTGGAGGTATTACTATTTTAAAAAGTAGAGAAATAGAAATGTGAAAATTTGCTATATTTTTTGTAAATTTTGTATTATTTTTTTATAAATAAAAATGAAATATTTTGACTCAAATTGACCACTGTCATGAAGTATAATATGTGACGAGAAAACAATCTCAGAGTGTACTGGTTAAGTAAAAGCGTTTTAAAGTTATCACCACATAAAGTGACATGTCAGATTTGCTAAAAATGGCCTGGTCCTTAAAGAGGACCTTTCACCTGTAAAAACAATGTAAACTAAGTATGCAGACATGTAGAGCGGCGCCCGGGGATCTCACTGCACTTATTATTATCCCCGGGCGCCGCTCCGTTCTCCCGTTATGCCCTCCGGTATCTTCGCTCTGTAAGTTATAGTAGGCGGAGTCTGCCCTTGTCCTGTGGGCGTCTCCTTCTCCTAAGGTTGCAGCGCTGGCCAATCGCAGCGCACAGCTCACAGCCTGGGGAAAAAAACCCTCTGATTGGCCAGCGCTGCAAGCTAGGAGACGCCCACAGGACAAGGGCAGACTCCGCCTACTATAACTTACAGAGCGAAGATACCGGAGGGCATAACGGGAGAACGGAGCGGCACCCGGGGATAATAGTAAGTGCAGTGAGACCCCCGGGCGCCGCTCTACATGTCTGTATACTTAGTTCACATTGTTTTTACAGGTGAAAGGTCCTCTTTAAGGACCAGGCCATTTTTAGCAAATCTGACATGTGTCACTTCCGTTCTGTTATTAAACAAAATATATCTGTATGCGGATCGGAAACGGAAACAGTAACTTATTAATCACCAAACACATGAGCAATATGGGCTGGGCATAGCATTGCTACAGTATGGATCCGCAAAATACGGATGGGTTTCATGTGTGTTCCGCATTTTTGGCGGACCCATTGACTTGAATGGGGCCTCGGACCGTGATTTGCAGACAGTAATAGGACATGAACTACTTTTTTGCGGAACGGAAACGTACCGCCCGTTGTTTTTGCAGACCCTTTGAAATGAATGGTTCCGTATACGGACCGTTTATGGAACACAAACAACAGAACGGAAACAGAAAAAAAAAAAAACATTTGCATGCATGAGGCCTTAGGCCACGTTCACATCACTGTTTTGTTTTCCGTTCTGAACTATCAGGATAATAGAACATTTAAATAAATGTATCCTTTATTTTTTGCGGACCCAGTGACTTGAATGGGGCCTCGGACTGTGATTTGCAGACAGTAATAGGACATGCACTACAGCTGGGTTTTATGAGCGTTCTGCATTTTTTGCAGACCCATTGACTTGAATGGGGCCTCGGATAGTGATTTGCAGATCACTGTCACATAGGACATGCACTACTTTTTTGCGGAACGGAAATACGGAAATGTACCTTCCGTTGTTTTTGCAGACCTTTTGAAATGAATGGTTCCCTATACGGTCCGCAAAAAAAAATGGAAGCGGAAAGAAAATACGTTCCTGTGCATGAGCCCTTAGAAAGAGGATAGTCAGTGTCTGCTTCTTCTCACCCAGGAGATACCATGACATAGAACTTTCCTGGCATGAGAGGTGCAAAAGAAAGACCTTCTGGGCAGCAATGCTGGACCTAGCAGAAAGGGCTGAGCTCAGGATAGCTGGTAAGGGGGGCAGGCATCTTGACATCGAGCTAGGCGAATAGTAATACAAAGATTTGACCCCATACAGTTTGCATTAACAAGTGGGCATTTTTTGGGCCACATTAAAGATCCGATCAGTCAACCAATGAGCGCTGACTGTGTTCACATGGGGCATGAGCGTTTGTCGGAACATTTATTCAGCCCATGTAAATGGACCTTAAAACGTTAACCTATAGGGCCATCACCAAGTTTACTGTATGGGGCCCCAATATTTCTGATGGCGGCCCAGCCTGTAACATTCGACAAAGTCATGATCACATGTGTTTGTTTTTAGATATCACTTACATTGTAGATGGCAGTTTCTTTGAAAGTTTACCAAATGATGCCACCTTCATTCAAGATACTTCACGTAAATATTTTGTCATAAATGGTGAAAGTGTGCGGGCAAAGTGGATGCAGCAACCTAACAAAGGTATGGACTGCATGTCTTTTTTAAGCCTTTACAGTGGCAATTTAATATTTTCCTAGGTCATCAGTGCTATTTCCCAGACTGTTTTGTAGAAGGTGTAAAATATAATAAGTCATACTCACCTCCATCGATCCTCTGCTGCTCCCGTTCCGTCACTCCCTAGATCCCTGATGGTCTCTGCTTCCTGGTCCCTCTCAACACACAGGAAATGCCTGTTCAGCCAATCAGTGTCTGAGGCAGGTCACGGTTACAGCCTGTGATTGGCTGAGCTGGCATTTCCTGTTTGTCGAGAGGTAACAGGAAACAGAAACCAAAGAGAACCTAGAGAGTGACGGAACGTGAGCAGCTAGAGATAGTAGAGGTGCGCCTTTTTTTATGCCACTCTGAGCCTTTTAATTCCTTAGAGAGGACCTTTTACCACTCCTGAGAGTCCTGAACTGCCTGTTTTAATAGCGTCATGCATTCCCCATGTAATAAGCCTGGAGCATCTATTCTTATGTCTCTATGTTGTGGCATTCTTTTATTACTGGATGAATTGCTAGCAGTCTGCAGTAAGGGTACAGAGGGGAAGTAACAAGTTAGGGGTGTAACTGGCCAGCTAAGACCTGTCCTAGGTTGCTAATATACAGTAGCTTATATGTTTATACAGCTAGACCTGCCAATAACCTTAATACAGTTCCTATGTAAGTGTGTTAAAGACAAAAGCAGAGTTAAGCAGAGATAAAAAAAATAAAAATAAAAAAAACTTACCTCTCTGCTCCTCACCGCCCGCGATCCTCTTCCTCCTGGTGTCAGCTGTGCTCTGAACTGGCGCGCACAGGGTGACGTCACAAAGCGCCTCACACTGTGCGCAGCCCTGCCCAGCTGACAGCCGAGGACCAGGAAGTTGTAAGTATATAGCATTCACCGCTTCCTGGTCCTCTGGTACTAATGAGCGCTTTAGTATTCACCGGCCAGCAGGCTTGATTAGGGTGTGCCCAGGCACACCCATTGTGCACGCCTATGGTTAGTATTGTGATTAGAACTGTATACTGAACCAGTTATATGTGTGTTTACTTACAGTTCCACCAAATTACAAATTGCGACCAAATTCCATACAAATTGCATACAACCATACCAGATCCTACTCAACCAATCTGCAAATAGTTACTGCAAACTGCAAACCAAGTTGAACAAGTAGAACTATTAGTTAGACCTCAGATATGCCGCTGAGAGAGATCATAAAGTGCTTAAATAACTAAAAGTGAGAGTACAGATACTGAAGAGAGAAATATATCCACCATTTTTTGTGGAATGACAAGATTGAACAGTTGAACCACCATCTTATGCATACCACCATTTTGTGATACTTTATTCAACACGTGTTTTGTACATGGACTATCTGCTGCGGAGACGACAGTGTTATATATGAAGAAAAGGTGAAGTTAATAAAGAAGTTATTTCGAGAACTTGGTGTGCTCTAGAACGTCGCTAGAGGAATTACAGAGTAATAGACAGTCTGGTTAGACTAAAAGTCAGAGATATCAGAAATCTTCTAATGCCACAGCGCAAAAGGCACTTCATAGTGCTGCACCTGCCACAAAAGGTGTGTCCCTGCACAATCTGAAAATGGCAGTATTGATTGGATAGAGTCAGACTGTGCAGGGACACACCCCAACTGGTTACCACCCCTCTGTACCCTTACTGCAGACTGCTAGCAATTTATTCATAACTTCTAGCAGGAATAATAAAGGATCGGCACAACATAGAGCCATAAGAATAGATGTTCCAGAATTGTTATTACATGGGGAATGCATGAAGCTATTAAAATAGGCATGTCAGGAGAGGTGAAAGGTCCATTTTAGCAACCGCAGGCTGTCTTTTGATGGTTAGTGGTGCAGGTAGGTACCTACTCTAAGGACGAGCTGTTACTAACAGTTCCTGATCTTAGAGCATACACCCGATTATGGTTGCGATCGGGGAAGCTCTGATCCCAGCCATATAACCCTTTGAGTGCCACAGTTTGTGACCACAGCATGATCAAAGGGATCTTCCCTCCTTGATTAGAGGACCCAGTGACCCGATCAGAGACTGCAGTCAGCACCTTGGTGTAATCTATGATGCCACTTTCCTAGATAATCAAATCATGTTATTTTTTTAGAATTGCACATTTATGTATGATACTATTATCGCAATCCATATTTTCATACTGTTTACACGGTACAAACATTTTCTACATTTACTATCCTAGCACCAAAATTCAAGATCACTTTCCACGAAACAAGAGAAAAGGGTGTTATCACCATACAAGTCAAAGACCAGGACCTGTATCTATCATATAAACCTAACCCAGACAAGCAGCTCAAAGTGTTGGTGAGGTTTTTTTTGTTATATCTTCATAAATCCTCATCTGTCTGACTTTCGCCGTCCTCCATATATATATTAAAGAGGGAGATTTATCGTTCAGTTTTCTGACCGAAAAAAAAAAAGCTGCAAACGCTGTGTTCAGGGGTGCACCACCAATGAGGCCTGCTGAGGCAATCTCCTCAGGCAGCACCTGGTAGGGGCAAGATGGGGGCAGCAGAAGGACCATAGGCAATGAGCGCTTTCATTGTGGCAAAGGGATTAGGTTAAGAAATTGGCATGGGGGGGCACCATTTAAGTTTCCTCCTCAGGCAGCAGAAAGGCTAGGTGCACCCCTGCCTGTGTTTGCGACTTTTTAAAATGCCACTTTCAACAAATTTATTTATTTATTTGAGTACCAAAATAATTTTTAGAAATTCTTTTTCCTTTTTTTAGGTTTAGGGCTCATGCACACGGCCGTTGCCCCGCCGTGGCCATATTGCAGCCCGCATACCTCGGGTCCGCAATACAGGGGGCACCAGCCGTGTGCACCCCGCATCACGGATGCGGACCCTTTCACTTCAATGGGTCCGAAAACCCGGAAATGCGGTGCGGCAGCACGGATCTGAACCCCACTGAAGCACTACAGAGTGCTTCCATGGTCTTCCTGGCCGTGCCTCCGCACCGCCAAAAAGTACTTTTTGGCGGTGCGGACCGTTGGATGAGGGGGGGGGGGTCGGGGACATGTGCACGAGCCCTTAATTTGGAGGAAAAAACTCCCAATTTTTTTTTCTTAAATATTAAGGCTCCATTAACACATCCGCAATTTTGCGGAACGGAATTGCGGACCCATTCATTTCTATGGTCTTCCGGGTCCACAATTCCGTTGCCGAAAAAAATAGAACATGTCTTATTCTTGTCTGCAATTGCGGACAAGAATAGGCATATTCTATTAGTGCTGGCGATGTGTGGTCCGCAAAATGAGGAACCCACATTGCAGTGTGAATGGACCCTAAAAATGACACAAAAATTAAATTATTGCAATGAGTTCCCTATTTTGTGATCGTTTTCATACAGAACATGTATAGGTTTGAGAGAACGGGCGAATATGGTGACTGTTTCTGTCAGTGACTGCATTTTTATTTTATTTTTTACAGAGAAGGCAGAAGCGGTAATAAACCGCTCCGGTCTTCTCCTCAGGGTCCCTGCTGTGTCTGTCAGCCGGGACCCAACCTGCTCCTGCTAGATTGCTGATCTTTCCTGGGATTAAAGAGCTGCCTGCATGTCTATATACGTGCTATCTGCCCGGGGCATGTGCAGATAGGATGTATACACAGTGGGCAGTCAGGAAGGGGTTAAGGACGGAATCAAAACAGAACCCTTTAGAGGCATTCCGTTTTGCTCCGTCCTAATACATTTCTATGGATACAAATAATGGTTCCGTTATGTATGATGGGGGGAAAAAAAAAGTCCTGCCATACATACATAACGGAACAAAACGTAACTGTTACTTGTGCTGTAGGGATTCGCTCTGGTAGGCAGGGTAAGCGGACGCAATACAGAGGCAAAACCACGGTTGAAAAGCAAAAGTCAGTGTTTATTCACACAGAAAGGCAGAAAAGAAACACAATACATGGCAGGGCCCTGGTGTTCATTTACACCGCAAGAATCCTGGTGTTAATTCTCACAGCAAAAGTCTACAGAACTCAAAAACACGTCACCTGGCAGCCCACAGCAGGCCTTAGGGCGCCTGGCCACCAGCCTTGCAGTATGGCAGAACCCCTCAGCTCCACTCTCACCTGGAGGTTCATTCCACCTCAAGCTGAGCTGCTGGCTGGGATTTTAAACCCCAGCCCAAAACCTGGCCTGGACGTGGGGGACAGCCACCCACCCTGCTCTTTGGCTGCTCCCAATAAGAACCGGCCCGGATCGGCTTTACAGCCACACTAAGATAAAACAGTGTCAGCGAGCACTAGCTGCGTCCGACACACAAAATGACCTGTTCTTATCTCACCGAGGCCAGAAACCTCGGTGACACGTACCTTCCGTGAATGACGGACCCTTGCACCTTCCTACAGTGCCCATAGAAACGTATTAGGACAGAGCAAAACGGAATGCCTCTAAACGGCTCCATTTTGCATTCCGTCCTTAAAGTCTGTTATATTCCGTTATAACTCTGCTATAACAGAACATTATAACGGAATTACAAACGCATATGCGCTCCCGCCCTAAGATGTATTTTTCCCTTAAGAAATAGTCCGAGCCATGACACCCCACACAGCATTATGTGGCCAGCAACATGGTGTGCAATAGGGGTGTACAACATGGTGTGCAATAGGGGTGCACAACATGGTGTGCAATAGGGGTGTACAACATGGTGGGCAATAGGGGTGTACAACATGGTGTGCAATAGGGGTGTACAACATGGTGTGCAATAGGGGTGTACAACATGGTGTGCAATAGGGGTGTACAACATGGTGTGCAATAGGGGTGTACAACATGGTGTGCAATAGGGGTGTACAACATGGTGTGCAATAGAGGTGTACAACATGGTGTGCAATAGAGGTGTACAACATGGTGTGCAATAGGGGTGTACAACATGGTGTGCAATAGAGGTGTACAACATGGTGTGCAATAGGGGTGTACAACATGGTGTGCAATAGAGGTGTACAACATGGTGTGCAATAGAGGTGTACAACATGGTGTGCACAACATGGTGTGCAATAGGGGTGTAGAACATGGTGTGCAATAGGGGTGTACAACATGGTGTGCAATAGGGGTGTACAACATGGTGTGCAATAGGGGTGTACAACATGGTGTGCAATGAGGTCGTACAAAAAACAAACAAAAAATTGGGCCCATTCACATGACTTTTTTGGCGCTGTTTTTCATGCATTTGCAGCGCCAATAAATTCCTCTAAAAAGCCTCCCATTAAAAGAACTTAAAAATAGAGTAGAAAAAAAAGCAGCAACCTCTATCTTGGCACAGAATCCACGCTAATTCTCCCATTGAAATGAATGGGAAGCGAAAAAAAAAATGCTCCAAAAAACGCACAGAAAATCAGTGTGGATTCCAGCGTGTTTTCTAAATCCCTCATGTGAACGTACTCCAAGACTAAAATGTTCTCCTCTGGTTAAATGCAAAATATTGCATAAGAGTGTACAGTAACAACCGTAACCTCTGGATAGGTCATCAGTATCTGATTGGTGTGGGGTCCGACACCTGGGACCCCCACCGATCAGCTGCTTGAGAATGCACTGGCGCTTGCACTAGCGCACGGCATTCTCTCAGCTCACCAAGCACAGCGCCGTACATTGTATAGCGCCTGTGCTTGGTATCACAGCTCAGCCCCATTCACATGAATGTGACATCACTGGCCTAGGCCTAGGAAAAGTGAGAAAAGGTTGTGGCGCTACTGCGAGCAATACTGCCTTCACAAACAGCTGACTGTCAGGGGTCCCAGGTGTCGGACCCCCACCGATCATAAACTGATATGTATTTTGCAGTCTGCTAAAAAAGTGCTCCGTAAGAATTCCATTTCCGTATTTCCGTTCCGTGGAAAGATAGAACATGTCCTATTATTGCCCGCAAATCACTTTCCGTGGCTTCATTCAAGTCAATGGGTCCGCAAAAAAAAACAGAACACATACGGAAATGCATCTATATCCGTTCCGTTTTTTGCGGAACCATCTATTGAAAATGTTATGCCCAGCCCAATTTTTTCTATGTAATTACTGTATACTGTATATGGCATACGGAAAAACGGAATGGAAAGGAAACGGAAACACAACGGAACTCAAAAACGGAACAAAGGATCCGTGAAAAATGGACCGCAGAAAACTATAAAAGCCATACGTTCGTGTGAACTAGGCCTTAAAGTCTGGTTAGTCCTGTTAATGAGAACACATAGGGGTGGGGGCACCATGCTTCTCACGTGGGCAGAGTAATCTGTGTTTATAAGGGGCTGCCCGCCTTGGTCTTGGAGGGGGTGTATACCCGTACTAGTAACTGCCCCTGTGCAAGGTCGGGTTGTGCTTGAGTCAAGCACTGCAATGGAGCAGAGGCCATAGGTGAATGGAGAGCGTCCATTGGGTGAAGAGATGGGTCTCCCCGCAGATAGAGAGCAGCTGAGAAGCTGGTAGGAGTGATAGTACTAAAAGCTGTGTGTGACCCCAGGGCTAGATGTACATCAGGTGGAGAGATCACCAGACACCGAGTCTGGGTGGAAAGCCCCATGGCGCCATACCCTCCTTTGGCACCATTTCCATCTGTGAGTAGGACCGTCAAACTGTGCCCAAGTTATCACTGACAGACTGTTTCACCACCTTGTGCCCGTTCTACTGTGCTGGCGATTTTCAGTAAGGTGTACCTGATCATGTCATTGCCAACCCACCATGATACCCCCCATCGCCCACCCGTAATCCTTACCACTTCTTACACTAGAAAGAGGTGGACAAGATTATTAATACACAGATTTTTTCCTTGTCCATTGAGCTAACCATTTCTCATTCTCATTCAGCCATTAGGACAGAAGAGTCTTGATTTCGATAAGCCTGAGACCAAAGAGTTTTTCTTCTACCTCAGTAATGTCAACAAAATAGAGTATTCAATCGAGTCAGCGAAGCAACCGGGCTGTTTCATTAGCACCTCTACTGATGAGAACGTCCATGTCACGGTGGAGCCTGCCTCCAACACTCTCCGCAAAGAGTTAAAATTTGATGCAAATAAGGAACGTAGTAACATTAAGTGCAGACCGAACAGAGTGAGAAAATACAGTAAGTTACTGACGTCTGATTCTTTGTGTTCAATTATTCTGTATTGGTGTGTGCTAGATTTAAAGGGCAACTTCATTCACTTTGCAAGTCCTCCAGCATGCACGTTTTTCAGTTTTCTTTTTTTTTTTGCGTTGTTTTTTTAGAACTCGCTTTTATGTTTTGTTTTTAAAGTCAGTCATTTTCTTACAGGAAAGTATGTTCCCCCCTCTGTTGATCAATATGGAAAAAGCTACGGTTAAAAAAAACACATAATGCAGAAACACAACACACATTGACATATGCTTTTTTTTAAGCAGTACCAAAAACAATGGATGTCTATAGCACAAAAATGTCAGAAATTGAAGCAAAAAATGTCATAACTCAAGCAGACTGCCATTTAAAAAAAATGCCACTGGCGCAATAAAAACGCAAGTGAAGAAAACACGACAAAAAAAAGGTTTAATAAAGCATTTAATAATTCCCATAGACTTACAGCCCCGATCTGGAGGTTCTGAACGTTTTATGCCATTTTTTGGGGTAAAAAAGTTGCAAATTTTAGCTTATTCCAACACCTTCACCACTTTTCCAAAAGGTGGGCAGGAGTGCAGTGACCGACTGAATTAAAGGGGTTGTCCGGGCTTTTGATATTGATGACCTATCCTCACGATAGGTCATCAATATCAGATCGGCGGGGGTCAGACACCTGGCACCCCCGCTGATCAGCTGTTTGAGGAGACGGCGCGCACGGTGTGTACGTGCCGTCACTCTTCCTACTCTCTGCTGTATGTCTATGGGAAGAGAGAAGGGAGTGAGAGGAAGAGTGAATGGAGATGGCACGTGCGCACTGCGTCTCCTCATACAGCTGATCGGTGGGGGTGCCGGGTGTCGGATCCCAGCCAATCTAATATTGATGTCCCATCCTGAGGATAGCTCATCAATAGAAAAAGGCCGGACCACCCCTTTAAGGCTACATGCACACGAACGTGCTGTCCGCATATTTTACAGCCCCATTGAAGTTAATGGGTCTGCATCCCAGCCGCCAAAATGGCAGCTCAGATGTGGACCAAAATAACGGCTGTGTGCATGAGGCCTAATACTGTAGTTGATCATGCAAAGGAGTTAATGGTTAAAGGTCTGCAGCACAGGCACGGAGCCCTTATGTTCGTGTGAATGAGCCCTTAGGGTGTCTGCAAATGATGCACGTATTTTCACCGCACATAATCTGCAGCATAATACAGTACCAACAAAGTGGAAAAAACAGAACAAAAACTAAGTAAATAGTGCAGCTTTGGGCATTTCGGTAGGGATTTCATGCGTATTTTCTGCACACAAATCTGCACCATGTGCAGCCACCCTTAGCGCTTATTAACACAGTCAGTGTTTGGTCAGTGATTTTGAGCCCAAATCAGGTGCGGTTATAAACACAGAATGTCACGGTTCTATAGGGACAGTGCAGCCCTAGGCTCCACCCACTCCTCTATCCCCACCTACTTGCACAGTCCGTCCTAACCCACGGTGCGCAGCTGGACGGCAGTCCCAAGCTTAAGTACGTGCAGGGGTCTACAGGGAGGGAACAAGGTGGGAGAAAACAAAAGACTAAGACAGAAACGTAAGCTACCAGGCCGGGTAGTAACCAGACAAGCAAATAACCAACCATAAGCAAAACCAGAATAAAATGGAAGCCGAGGTGAAGTACCAGGAGGTCACGTCAGTACAAAGGAATAACACAGGATCAAGAGTCAAATACAAGCCAAGGTCGAGTTCGCTAACCCTGGGTACACACCTGAGCGTTTCGCAAACGCGCGTTTTTATGCGCGATTTTGCCACGCGTATTTATGCGCGTTTTTGTAATAGTAAACTCGCGTTTGACGCGCGTTTGGGTGATTGACAGCAGTGTTGTCCAAAGAGTCTATGGCCCAAACGCGCGTCAAACGCGCCAAAAAAAGCTCCTGAACTTGCTTATGCGTCGGGCGTTTTACAGCGCGATCGTACGCGCTGTAAAACGCCCAGGTGAGAACCATTCCCATAGGGAATCATTGGTTTCTCTGTGTTGAGCGTTTGACAGCGCGTAGGAACGCGCTGTAAAACGCTCAGGTGTGAACTTAGGGTAAATCAGACATGCAGGAAACTGCTCGTGGAGTAGTAAGACCAATCACAGGCAACTTGTGGCCAGACTCAATGATCACGTGACCCTGCGTCAGCCCCAACCAAAATCCTGAGTGCACTCGTCCCTGCCCCTGCTCGTTGCCTAGGGGATGGAGGCCGCCGGCCGCGCTGAGGAAGCGTACGCCATGGGTCCTCCCTACCCTCTTGTTGCCAGGGAGAGGAGGACACCGGCCCACGTCCGATGCTGGCTCCTCCTCCCTCTTTATCAGCGGGACGCCGGCGGTGCTGCAAGGAGGGAGAACATGTTACACAGAACAGGTGCAGATCTTTCCCTTATGGCCTCATGCACACGACCGTTTTTTTTTTAAGGTCCGCAAAAATGTGATCCGTAGGTCCGTGATCCGTGACCGTTTTTTTCGTCCGTGGGTCTTCCTTGATTTTTTGAGGATCCACGGACATGAAAAATGAAAAAAAAATCTAAGTCAAGTTTGCCATTGAAATGATAGGAAAAAACGGACACGGATCACGGACACGGACGTGGATGACAATCTTGTGTGCATCCGTGTTTTTTCACGGACCCATTGACTTGAATAGGTCCGTGAACCGTTGGCCGTGAAAAAAATTAGGACAGGTCATATTTTTTTCACGGCCAGGAAAAACGGATCACGGATGCGGCTGCCAAACGGTGCATTTTCCGATTTTTCCACGGACCCATTGAAAGTCAATGGGTCAGCGAAAAAAAACGGAAGACGGCACAACGGCCACGGATGCACACAACGGTCGTGTGGATGAGGCCTATGTCTGTGGAGGCTCCAATCTAATCTTTGGCAGTAGCCCCAGAAAGTCTAGGGTGTGCCCTGGTAAAAATATAACAACATTTGCAAATCCAGGTGCACTCTGCGGTCTTACTAAACCCTCATACTGATTAGTTAAAATTGAGAGATTAGCCAACATATCCTACTGTGGAGGACATGTCTGAGCCTGAGCACCGCGCCAAGGTTTCTCAAGTAGCTCGGGTCCTACCACTCACCTACCTGAGCCATATGGGCAATACCAGGAGCCAGTGGGCAAATTACAGGAGCGTAAGGTCCTTGTGGTCCGCTGCGGGCATCCTCCATTGTATGCGTTTTTGCTGGGGATCGCAATTAGCAACGGGCCACAAGTGCAGGATTTGCTCCCCTGTACTCACATGCACACCTGCATATCGGTTTGAGCACTTCCTGCTTGTTTAACACCACGCCATTTTTTCTGTGCCCTGTTAAGGCCTTGCCCACACTTCTGTTTTTCACGGACACATGCTGTCTGCTTTTATTTTTTTAAGGACAGCATACTGATCGATTTACTTTAATATGTTTTCCACATTTCCGTGATTTGCTGCGGTCTGCAAAAAATCCACGGATGCATGCACTACTTTCATCAGTGCCCCGGACTGCACACATACATTGATGTCGATGGGTCCGTGAAAATCATCCGGTCCGTATACGGAACCATTCATTTCAATGTGTCCGTTCAAAGATAGAACATGTCCTATTATTGCCAATTGCAAATTCAAGTCAATGGGGCTGTAAATAAAATGGAACGGATACGGAATGCATCCGTATGTCTTCAGTATCCGTTGTGTTTTTGCGGAACCATCTATTGAAAATGTTATGCCCAGCCCAATTTTTCTATGTAATTACTGCATACTGTATATGCCATGCTTCCATTTCCGATCTGCAAAAAACGGAAACCAAACGGAAAAAAGGAACAGAAGAGGAACCAATACTGAAACAAAAAACGGAAAAACAGATCCGTTTAAAACGGACCGCAAAACACTATAAAAGCCATACGGTCGTGCGCAGGAGGCCTAAGTAGGATTCTCTCACCGTTGATAATGGGATTTGTAAGTATCCCACTTTTACGAGTTCCACGCAGGGTCCAACGACAACCAAGAAACCTTTCCTATTATGTACAGAAGGGAGCCGTGGCCAGTGCAGCATTTTGTTCTGGAAGACCACCAACATCCATTAAAATCAATTGATGCCTATTGATATCAGTGGGCACCAATTAAAGGGGGTTACCCACCATATGACATTCCATTAATATCTGATAGGTGAGGATCCTGCCACGTCTGGAACTCCCCATAGGAGTCCCAAGACCCCTGCTCTGCCAGGATTAGAAAAACACGGCTGCTTTCTTTGATAAACCGGACCACGCCAGTCCACAGGTTGTATTTGGTATTGCAGTACCAGATGTAACCTATGTACCGGTGTGGCGCTCATTCTGCAACCCTTTGTCTCTTATACACTTGAATGGAGAGAGCTACGGACTTGTACGGTCACCTCCCCCACTCTATCTCAAGCCTGAACGTGATGATGCCCTCACTTGGGGGTGACCACTGTGACCACTGTTCCTCCACATGAGTCAGGTGCTGCATCTAGGCAAAGATTGAATAAAGAAGCTCTCTCCATTCAAGTTCCATGGACTCTATCTATAGTAGGTATGCTCATCCTGACAAATCCTATAAAACTCTGACTGGTCCAGAATATTGGGGACATTGGACCTTGATATGTCAGGTTATCTGTGGTGGTGGGTGTAGACCTTATGATGGATGGAAGACCCCAGTGTAAATGTACGATTTATTCCTTGTGATCACCATCACACACTTGGCTGAGGTAATAGCCATGATGATGATCTTCAGAGAAGACTTTCCATTCCCTGCCTTTTCCACTAGTCAGAAATGTCATACTGTTTTCTGTTCCTGGGAGAGCTGGATTATTTTATCCTGCAGTAAGGCTACTTTTACACTTGCGGCAGGACGGATCCGACGTGCTGTTCACCATGTCGGATCCGTCCTGGGACTATTTCGCCGTGCCGCCGGACCGCCGCTCCGTCCCCATTGACTATAATGGGGACGGGGTGGAGCTCCGGCGCAGCACGGCGGTGCACGGTGAAAGGCCGCCGGACTAAAATTACTGCATGTCATGCTTTTTAGTCCGGCGGCTTTCGCCGTGCACCGCTGTGCTGCACCGGAGCTCCGCCCCATCCCTATTATAGTCAATGGGGACGGAGCGGTGGTCCGGCGGCACGGCGAAATAGCCGCAGGACGGATCCGACATGGTGAACCGCCTGTCGGATCCGTCCTGCCGCAAGTGTGAAAGTAGCCTTAGTGGTGCTCCTGCCAATATGACATTGTCACCATAGACCTTTCTTTCTTTCTTAGGAGATGATACCTTTTACTGGTACAATGACAGGCCCTTCCAGGACAAATTCCAGTCCATTCTAGCCCGAGACAACTATATCATGGACGCAACTTCCCTGGCGCTGGACAGATCATACAGATGGCCCAGACAGGACAATCTCTACCAGAGCTACCAACTGGGCTGGAGATGCATGTAAAAGGTCAGTCCAACATTGGAGCACAATAGATGTTTATGCTGGAAATTGACCTGACGGTGACCACAATATTTTAACTGGATTTTCATGGTGGATTTTGAGAAGGGATTTTATTGACACCCCTCCCTTAATAAAACAGGTGTTTAATTGCATAATCAGCTAAATTGTTAGCCATCTAGCATGCTATGCATTATACAAAAAAATGGCTGCTTTCTTTAAAAAAAATGGCGCCACTGTCCACAAACTGTCCACGGGTTGTATGTAATATTGTAGAAGAGCTGCAATACCATACACCACCCATGGACAGGTGGGGCGCTGTTTCTAAAAGAAAGCAAACATGTTTTTCTAATTCTGTATAACTGTAGGGCGCTAATACACACACGTTAGCGGGCACGTTTGTGCTTTTGGACATATATAATCTATATTGGGGGCCCGGGAATTAGCGGGGCATGTTTTAGACATTGGATAACTGCTTTAAAGATGCAACACAATCTATTTTCTGCAACATTTTGATACATTTGTCGCAAATGACGGCAACTTTGCCTCTATCAAAACGGACTTGAAAAATCCCCTCTTGGCGTATACAGAGTAAGGCCTCGTACACACCATATTGTGCATGAGGCTCCATATTACAGAGCTGTAGGTACTCTGTGTGCTGCTATATGGTGCTTCAAAGCAGAATACCGACATAATACTGGAATCATTCATTTTACTTGGATGAAATACATGACACAAAAAACCTTCATATGAAATCGGAGGAATATGGAAGCACAATATGGGTCTCGTATTGAAGGGGTCGTGCACTAATTTCCAGACCTCTCAGACTGGCAGGACCCGCGTTGGTGATCATAGTTACCTGATCCCCGGAGCTGGATTCCAGCTTCTTCACTCCTCGGTCTACACTATATTGACTCGGGTCCCTCCATGTAAACTTCCAATTTGACGCTGCTGCAGCCAATCACTGGCCACAGCGGTGATCTGTTTGTGTCACATGACCATTTGAAATGATGCAAGTCGAGCATCAGCATCAAAAGGAAGTTTACATGGAGGAACCAGAGACAAGCAGCAGATTCCAGGGAGCGAACGAGCCAGGACCTAAGGCCGGGGATCAGGTAAGTATGATCACCAATGCTGGTCCCGCCAGTCTGAGAGGTCTGAAAATTAGAGTACAACCCCTTAAAGAGACACTGTCTCCTGGATTTCACTTACTGAGCTAGAAATGCAAATGAGCTCTTAACAAGCTCTGCCTCTAATGCCCCCAGATGTAAGGCAGCTATCCTATAAGTCAGTGTTCAGCTCTTAAAATAAGCCTTGAGACATGACTTGGATATTAAATAAGCCAGCATGTATGGCCTATAAGTCTCCTCACACTGATTAAGGTGCTCTCTCCATAAGGAGAGTTAGTTCCCCCCTTGCTCGGACACAGGCCTCCTACTCAGTTAAACCAGTACCCTCTGCTCTGCACTGATGAGGGGCAATCACCCCGAAACAGCTGTCTGCAGATGAGATGCTGGCTTATTTAATATCCAAGTCATGTCTCAAGGCTTATTTTAAGAGCTGAACACTGACTTATAGGATAGCTGCCTTACATCTGGTGGCATTAGAGGCAAAGCTTGTTAAGAGCTCATTTGCATTTCTTCCCTCCCAGAATTCCAGAGGAGCATGTATGGCCTGTAAGTCTCCTCACACTGATTAAGGTGCTCTCTCCCTAAGGAGAGTTAGTTCCCCCCCTTGCACTAACTGAGCTATTAATATCACCACATCAGTCTCCATGATTTACATTAAAATATACTAGTATTACTGCCCTATGTCTTGTAATTTGTCTATAAAATCGCTTTTATTAATATGCTAATTACCTCAATAAGGTTATTTATATGGGACTGAATATCGAGGAGGTGATGTTATTTACATGGGACTGTATGTTGAAGTCTGCCCCATAGAAATGAATGGGAGCATGGGTCGCGCATGTGCGGTGCATTCCCATTCACTTCTATGGCAGCAGCGCTTGGTAGTGGACGGACCCCGGAAAATCTGGGGTCCTCCAGCCACAGCACTCCCCGCTTCGTTCTCGTTGTAGGTGCGGGTCCCAGCGGTGGGACCCGCACCTATCAGACAATAATGCCCCCATTTTCTGAGATGGGAATATCCCTTTAATCATCTGGCTGTGTCCAGGTACTTTTAGGTTCCTCCTGGTCACTGGTGCTTGTGAAGTACATTGGCTAATTTAGCTCCAACCTCCACTAGACTTTCTCTATATTCAGACGTAGACTAACTGGTCTGTGCTGTGCTGCAACAACATTGTTCTTGATCTGTGTGCTCCCTTAGCCTGGCCACAGCCAAGGGGCTAATATGGCAGCTACATGGTGGACTAGGCCTGTTGTGCTCCTACGCTAACTTCCTCAACTTCTCTACAGAATTCATACTTCCTATTAGCATACCCCAGCTATATATATAAGTGATGCCAGCACCACCTAGGGGCGAATGGATGTAATGACACACTAACAGCCTGGTAATAGGAATTACAGGAATATACAGCAATACATTTTGATAAGCAAATACAAAAGTTTGAAGTGCCCACGACCATCACTGAGTGGGACACTGCAATATCTTATTCTGATATTTACCCAGCAAGTATATAAACTCTAACCATGTCTACATTTTTCTTGACAGCAGTAAAGTCTGAATCCACATAATCCCATGAGTGGAATCCAGTCTTCAGCCGGCAGAGCCACAGGAATGATTCATTTTTCTTGACGCCATGTGGATAAATTTTCTTCTTTCTTGCTCAGGCAACCAACCAACCTCAGGGTTGGCAGTACAACAGGCAACTGAATACCGCACAGCTGCTGCCCATCACCCTAAAGGTCCCTTTACATATATGACAGAGAAGCGTTCCTTCCTGACAATCTGCTGCTCCCTGGTGGAAGAGCGAGCTGCAATTATATGCACAGATCTCCTCCAGAGTATAGCATATATTACGCTACTTTCACACTAGCGTTAATATTTTCTGGTATTGAGATCCGTCATAGGGTCTCAATACTGGAAAAAATGCTTCCGTTTTGTCCCCATTCATTGTCAACGGGGACAAAACGTAACTGAACAGAACGGAGTGCTCCAAAATGCATTCCGTTCCGTTCTCATACCGGAGAGCAAACCACAGCATTTCTGACACAATCCGATACAATAGAAAACGAGTCTGTCCCCATTGACTTTCAACGGAGTTCATGACGGATCTGTCTTGGGTATGTTAAAGATAATACAACCGGATCCGTTCATAACGGATGCAGATGGTTGTATTATCAGTAACAAAAGCGTTTTTGCAGCAAAAATACTAGTGTGAAAGTAGCCTTAGAGGCGTAGGTAATTGTGCAGATCATCGCTAACAAGCGTTTGAATGAACTCTCGTTACCGATGATCTGGCAGTGTAATACTTCTGCCGATTACCCCAAACGCTCATTCATCGGGCAAATGGAATCCATCAGCACGTTTAAAAATCATCGTTTGCCGGCGGCAGATCGTGCTGTGTCATCACATTCTGCTGCTGGCAAACAATAATTCACTTGTTAGTGATTATCTTTTGGATTCTCGGCCAGTGTAGAGGGACCTTTACTCTTTTCTCATTTATATTTCCAGAAATTTGGCCAAGTCTCGTATGACTCAAGGTGTACAATAAAACTGATGCCACCGCTGCACTACATCTCCCAACATTTAACTTGCCAAACAGTATACATTTTGCAATATCTAGTTATGGATTTTCATATTTCTGATTGTCACCACCACCATGAAGGTGGTCAGAGGACTGACAGGAGAAGATGCTGGTATCTGGTATAGCTTTTATGTAAAGCCATTAGTAGTCACTTACATGCTGTGTATCAGGTGCCATGACTGTTATGTAGATATAATTATATTTAATAAACTGCTGTTTTTTTTTTTTTATCATACTTTGTTTTATTGACATTAAACCTGTTGTCTTCTGTTACACTGTTATGTGATGATGATGATTATATCAGCAAGGGTAAATTCAGATGTCACCTTGTCACAGATTTCTTGTGGATTTGCTAAACATTTGGGGGTTCATTTATTATCCAGAAATATGCCTATATTAGGTGTAGCTCTGGCACAGACTGCAGTGCAAGAGGAGGGAAACTTACAATTGACCCCCTTAAATACTCTTTCTCATAATTGGTTTCACCTGTGTATGTAGGTCAGGGGTCACTGAGCTTACCAAGCCAATTTGAGTTCCAATAATTAGTTCTAAAGGTTTTGGAATCAATAAAATGACAACAGTGCCCAAATTTATGCACCTACCTAATTTTGTTTAAACAATTATAGCACACTTTCTGTAAATCCAATAAACTTCATTTCACTTCTCAAATATCACTGTGTGTGTCTCCTATATGATAGATTTAACTGACATTTTTTATCGTAACAACCAACGATTTATACAGGAAAATCATGACGATTAACAAGGTTGCCCAAACTTTCGCATCCCACTGTATATCTTCTCGGACTGTGGGCTTTAGACAAGACTTTACATAAAGGCAACCCCCTCCCCCTCTCTGGTTTTGACGATTCTTTCTAAACAGACTGTAAACCCTGTACATTAACTGCCCAGTCATAGCTATCATCCAGCCATGTCTCAGTTATTCCCACTATGTCATAGTCCTCCTCACACATCACTAATTCCAGTTCCCCAGTTTTATTAGTCAGGCTTATGGCATTAGTATACATACATACATACATTTGAGAGGTTTATGTATATTTTTTACCCTACACCTTTCCTTCTGAACTGTTCTAGTCCCTCCTTCCATTCCTCCCCCAGTCCCACTACCTTGCCCCTGGTCTCTATCTGCACTATCTTCCCTTCATATAATGTAATTTCCCTCCCCCCCCCAGTCCCTAGTTTAAACACTCCTCCAACCTTCTAGCCATCTTCTTCCCCAACACAGCTGCCTTTTCCCCATTAAGGTGCAGCCAATCCCTACGAAAGAGCCTGTAGCTGATAGAGAAGTCGGCCCGGTTCTCCAGGAACCCAAACCCCTCCTTCCTACACCAGTTCTTGAGCCACTTGTTAATCTCCCTAATCTCCCGCTGCCTTTCTTGTGTGCCCCATGGTACAGGTAGTATTTCGGAAAATACTACCTTTTGAGGTCCTTGCCCTAAGCTTTTGACCTAAATCCCTGAAATCATTTTTAAGGACTCTCCACCTATCCCTAACTTTGTCATTGGTTCCGATATGGACCATGACCGATGGATCTTCTCCAGCCCCTCCCAGTTACTAAAGTAATAACTGGAATGGGTGGACTATAGTACCCAGAAAGATTATCAAAATTATGGTTATTCACTTTATGAAAAAGACGACTGAGGGGAGATCTAATTACTATGTATAAATATATCAGGGGTCAGTACAGAGATCTATCCCATCATCTACTTATAAAGAAGGTTTGTACACAAACATAGAAGAGGATTCTTTACGGTAAGAGCAGTGAGACTATGGAGCTCTCTGCCTGAGGAGGTGGTGATGGAGAATTTACTAGAAGAGTTCAAGAAGGGCCTGGATGTATTTCTGGAGTGTAATAATATTACAGGCTATAGCTACTAGAGAGGGGTCGTTGATCCAGTGAGTTATTCTGATTGCCTGATTAGAGTTGGGAAGGAATTTTTTCCCCTAAAGTTAGAAAAATTGGCTTTTACCTTTTTTTTTTTTTTTTTTTTTGCCTTCCTCTGGATCAACTTGCAGGATAACAGGCCGGACTGGGTGTACAGATGTCCTTTTTCAGCCTTATAAACTATGTTATAATGATATTTCCACGTATTTGAAAACCATAGCTTTGTGGTAAAACCACCTGTTGACTTAGGGTTCAACTGCAACGCAGCAGCAGTGGCACAGTACCCGAATAGTATAGAGTAGGGTATTTGGATTTAGCCTTAAAAAAGAATTCCAGTTAATTACTTCTGATGGGCCATCCATATCTGATTAGTGGGGGTCTGACACCTCTGCTTATCAGCTATTCTGGAGTAGCTCCGGTGCTGGAAGACAGCAGTAGAACTACATAGCTCCATCCACTACAAAATTGATGGGCGCTGTATATTTCCGGTGCCAACTTCTGACAACAGGGGTACCCCAAAACAATTGATCGGCGAAGGTGCTGGGTTTTGGACCCCTGACAACCAGATATTGATGGTACATCAGTAGTACAATCCAGGAATAACCCTAAAATAGGGATTATGGGGACTTTTATTTTTTGTTTCTATAAGTATTTGGGTTTTTCAAGATCGGATTTAAAGGGATTATCCAACCCGATGTTGTTCTTGGTCATAAATTCAGAATCAAACGTAGGACATCAGCGCTGCAAGGCACCAGTGCTAACCACTGAGCCACCGGGCTGCCCAACTAGTTGAGTTGACTTTTCAGGTACCAACAGTAGAGGGTGGCATTTGTCAGGAAAGAGATCTATGAGGGGGAGAAGAGAAGGGTGAAGATTATAAATGGAGAACATGAAGGAGCTCCACCAAAGAGAGTGGAAATAAGGACATAGCTATAGGGGGTGCAAAGTTAGCAGTCGCACCGCTGCCGATTGAGTTCTAAAGACCTCTCTGCCACATAAGACACCAGTATTACTAAGGCTACATTGACATGTGTCACGCGACATCTAGGGTACAACTACACTTCAACACATGTGTTGTTCAATGTTCATGTCGCACAACATATTTTGTAATGCTAATCTATGATGTTGCCCTGCAATATGAGACCTCTTGCGACATGACAGTCACTAAAAAATCCATCTTGGATTGATATTTTTCTGACTGTCGTGTTGCCGTCGCAGCATGTCTAGCATTACAAAATCTGTTGCGCGAAATTGGTTCGACAAAATATTGCATAACACAAGTCGTCTTGTAGATGTAGCCTAATGGCACACAATTGCTTTTGTACTAATACCCAGGAGCTTTGTTTCACCTCTTGGTGAAAAGAGCTTGGACTGAGGCCTGCCATATTTGATGACCGTGATCAGAACCCACCAGTTTAGTCAGGACTGGCTCACCATTTAGTGTGTATAGTGGTTCCCCGACTCTCCACCCGTCGTAGATGGCGGAAAATTTTCTAAATCCATGCCACCTTAAAGGGAAATTCTAGGACTGGATCCCTTTTAAAGAAAGCCCCCTAGCATATCGTAAACAACAATACTCACCTGCTTCCTGCTGCTGTGTTCTGGCGCTCTGGCTCTGTTTGGCTATCTTCCACTGCCCAGCTTTAAATGAGATGGTCCATATCGGAACCAATGACAAAGTTAGGGATAGGTGGAGAGTCCTTAAAAATGATTTCAGGGATTTAGGTCAAAAGCTTAGGGCAAGGACCTCAAAAGGTAGTATTTTCCGAAATACTACCTGTACCATGGGGCACACAAGAAAGGCAGCGGGAGATTAGGGAGATTAACAAGTGGCTCAAGAACTGGTGTAGGAAGGAGGGGTTTGGGTTCCTGGAGAACCGGGCCGACTTCTCTATCAGCTACAGGCTCTTTCGTAGGGATTGGCTGCACCTTAATGGGGAAAAGGCAGCTGTGTTGGGGAAGAAGATGGCTAGAAGGTTGGAGGAGTGTTTAAACTAGGGACTGGGGGGGGGAGGGAAATTACATTATATGAAGGGAAGATAGTGCAGATAGAGACCAGGGGCAAGGTAGTGGGACTGGGGGAGGAATGGAAGGAGGGACTAGAACAGTTCAGAAGGAAAGGTGTAGGGTAAAAAATATACATAAACCTCTCAAATGTATGTATGTATGTATACTAATGCCATAAGCCTGACTAATAAAACTGGGGAACTGGAATTAGTGATGTGTGAGGAGGACTATGACATAGTGGGAATAACTGAGACATGGCTGGATGATAGCTATGACTGGGCAGTTAATGTACAGGGTTTACAGTCTGTTTAGAAAGAATCGTCAAAACCGGAGAGGGGGAGGGGGTTGCCTTTATGTAAAGTCTTGTCTAAAGCCCACAGTCCGAGAAGATATACAGTGGGATGCGAAAGTTTGGGCAACCTTGTTAATCGTCATGATTTTCCTGTATAAATCGTTGGTTGTTACGATAAAAAATGTCAGTTAAATCTATCATATAGGAGACACACACAGTGATATTTGAGAAGTGAAATGAAGTTTATTGGATTTACAGAAAGTGTGCTATAATTGTTTAAACAAAATTAGGTAGGTGCATAAATTTGGGCACTGTTGTCATTTTATTGATTCCAAAACCTTTAGAACTAATTATTGGAACTCAAATTGGCTTGGTAAGCTCAGTGACCCCTGACCTACACACACAGGTGAAACCAATTATGAGAAAGAGTATTTAAGGGGGTCAATTGTAAGTTTCCCTCCTCTTTTAATTTTCTCTGAAGAGTAGCAACATGGGGGTCTCAAAACAACTCTCAAATGACCTGAAGACAAGGATTGTTCACCATCATGGTTTAGGGGAAGGATACAGAAAGCTGTCTCAGAGATTTCTGCTGTCTGTTTCCACAGTTAGGAACATATTGAGGAAATGGAAGACCACAGGCTCAGTTCAAGTTAAGGCTTGAAGTGGCAGACCAAGAAAAATCTCAGCTAGACAGAAGCGACGAATGGTGAGAACAGTCAGAGTCAACCCACAGACCAGCACCAAAGACCTACAACATCATCTTGCTGCAGATGGAGTCACTGTGCATCGTTCTACCATTCGGCGCACTTTACACAAGGAGATGCTGTATGCGAGAGTGATGCAGAGGAAGCCTTTTCTCCGCTCACAGCACAAAATGTGCCGCTTGAGGTGGGCTAAAGCACATTTGGACAAGACAGCTTCATTTTGGAATAAGGTGCTGTGGACTGATGAAACTAAAATTGAGTTATTTGGCCATAACAAGGGGCGTTATGCATGGAGGGAAAAGAACACAGCATTCCAAGAAAAACACCTGCTACCTACAGTAAAATATGGTGGTGGTTCCATCATGCTGTGGGGCTGTGTGGCCGGTGCAGGGACTGGGAATCTTGTCAAAGTTGAGGGACGCATGGATTCCACTTAGTATCAGCAGATTCTGGAGACCAATGTCCAGGAATCAGTGACAAAGCTGAAGCTGCGCCGGGGCTGGATCTTTCAACAAGACAACGACCCTAAACACTGCTCAAAATCCACTAAGGCATTTATGCAGAGGAACAAAGTAGAATGTTCTGGAATGGCCATCTCAGTCCCCAGACCTGAATATAATTGAAAATCTGTGGTGTCCATGCTCGGAAGCCATCAAACCTGAATGAACTAAAGATGTTTTGTAAAGAGGAATGGTCCAAAATACCTTCAACCAGAATCCAGATTCTCATTGGAACCTACAGGAAGCGTTTAGAGGCTGTAATTTCTGCAAAAGGAGGATCTACTAAATATTGATTTCATTTATTTTTTGTGGTGCCCAAATTTATGCACCTGCCTAATTTTGTTTAAACAATTATAGCACACTTTCTGTAAATCCAATAAACTTCATTTCACTTCTCAAATATCACTGTGTGTGTCTCCTATATAATATATTTAACTGACATTTTTTATTGTAACAACCAACGATTTATACAGGAAAATCATGACGATTAACAAGGTTGCCCAAACTTTCGCATCCCACTGTTAGTGTGGGACATGAACATGTGAAGTCACTGTGGGCAGAAATACATGGAGGCCAAAACAATAATAAAATACTAATTGGAGTTTACTATAAACCACCTAATATACCAGAGTCCACAGAAAATCTACTACTAAATGAGATAGACGAGGCGGCAAATCATAATGAGGTGGTTATTATGGGGGACTTCAACTACCCAGATATAGACTGGGAAACTGGAACTTGTATATCTCATAAAGGAAACAGGTTCTTGGCAATAACCAAGGACAATTACCTCTCCCAACTGGTTCAGGACTCAACTAGAGGGACGGCCATACTGGATTTAGTATTAACCAATAGGCCTGACAGAACAACAGCCGTGGAGGTTGGGGGACACCTGGGAAATAGTGACCATAAAGTAATAAAATTCCAACTATCATTCAAATGAGCGTTTCTATAGGAAGGAACAAAAATACTAAAAAAGCTAAATTTAGCCAACCAAGGCTACTTTCACACTGCCTTTTCTGGGTCCGCCTGTGAGATCCGTTTCAAGGCTCTCACAAGCGGCCCAAAACGGATCAGTTCAGTCCCAATGCATTCTGAATGGATAAGGATCTGTTCAGAATGCATCAGTTTGCCTCTATTCAGCCTCCATTCCGCTCTGGAGGCGGACACCAAAACGCTGTTTGCAGTGTTTTGATGTCAGTCTGATGAAACTGAGCCAAATGGATCAGTCCTGACTTACAATGTAAGTCAATGGGGATGGATCCGTTTTTACTGACACAATATGGTGCAATTGAAAATGGATCCGCTTCCCAATGACTTTCAATGTAAGTCAAAACTGATCCATTTGCATTATTATGAACACGGTAGTGCAAACGGATCCGTTCTGAACGGATACAAGCGTTTGCATTATAGGTGCGGATCCGTCTGTGCAGATACCAGATGGATCCGCACCTAAACACAGGTGTGAAAGTAGCCTAAGAGAGGCCATAGGCCTAACTAACTGGGACAAAGTCCTCAAAAATAAAAATACAGCCACAAAATGGGATATCTTTAAAAGCATCCTAAAATCTCATTGTGAGAGGTACATACCTTATGGGAATAAAAGGTTAAAGAACAAAAAGAAACCAATGTGGATAAACAGAACTGTAAAGAAAGCAATAAATGAAAAAAAGAAAGCATATAAATCACTAAAACAGGAGGGTAGCACGGAAGCACTGAAAAACTAAGGAAAAAAATAGAACACGTAAAAAACTAATAAAAGCGGCCAAACTAGAGACCGAGAGATTAATTGCCAAAGAGAGTAAAACTAACCCTAAAATGTTCTTCAATTATATAAATGTTAAAAAGTATAAATCTAAAGGTGTCGGCCCATTAAAGAGTAATGAGGGGGGAGTCGCAGAGAGCGACAAGGAGAAAGCAAAGCTATTAAATATTTTTTTCTCCAATGTATTCACTGAGGAAAATAATAGTCAGATGAAATGCTGAATGTAAAAATAAATTCCCCATTAAAAGTGTCCTGTCTGACCCAGGAAGAAGTACAACAGCGACTTAAAAAGATTAAAATAGACAAATCGCCAGGACCGGATAACATATACCCCCGTATCCTAAGGGAATTAAGTAATGTCATAGCCAGACCCTTATTTCTGATATTTGCAGACTCTATACTGACAGGGAATGTCCCACAGGATTGGCGCATAGAAAATGTGATGCCAGTATTCAAAAAGGGTCTAAAAACAGAGTCTGGAAACTATAGGCCGGTAAGTTTAACATCTGTTGTGGGTAAACTGAGAGATCCCATGTTAGAGCATCTCAACGGAAATAAGCTAATAACGCCATATCAGCATGGCTTCATGAGGGATCGGTCATGCCAAACTAATTTAATCAGTTTCTATGAGGAGGTAAGTTCTAGACTTGACAGTGGCGAATCAATGGATGTCGTATATCTGGACTTCTCCAAAGCATTTGACACTGTACCTGTGACCGCCAGCTCTGTGAGAAGGTCTGTTAGACGTTCTTCGCTACCTCTTGCATGACTTTCTTTGTTTTGGTTTCACTTTGTCATCTCCTTTCCTTCTCCCAGCTGTCACCTATTTGCACTGATTGTCTCCCTTTACTTTCCCTCCCATACTGCCTCACTTTGCGGTTTATACTTCTTCGTGGATGTTCACTGCTGGAGGCTGCTTCTCCTGATTCCTCAGATAAGTCTGCTTCCTTTATTAGTGTTTCCTTGCTGGCTTGAATGTAGGTGACCCTGACTCTGTCCGTATTAAGTGCAGGGAGTCGGTGGTCGTGTCCTCTCACTATTATAGGGTTTTCAGGTGTCACCTAGTATAAAGACCTTTGCATGGGCATAGCAGTCAGGGAGAGCTCTAGGTGTTTTATAGGGCTCACCCATATGCTCCTTAGTTTGGGATCAAGCCAGTCGGATGTTTATTTATAAGTTACAGCTTTATGCAACACCACCTGTGACAGTACCACATAAAAGGTTAGTGTATAAAATGAGAACGCTCGGACTGGGAGAAAACGTCTGTATGTGGGTAAGTAACTGGCTGAGGGATAGAAAACAGAGGGTGGTTATTAACGGTACACACTCAGATTGGGTCACTGTCACTAGTGGGGTACCTCAGGGGTCAGTACTGGGCCCTATTCTCTTCAATATATGTATTAATGATCTTGTAGAAGGCTTGCATAGTAAAGTATCAATTTTTGCAGATTACACTAAACTGTGTAAAGTAATTAACACTGAAGAGGACAGTATACTACAGTCGTGGCCAAAAGTTTTGAGAATGACACAAATATTAGTTTTCACAAAGTTTGCTGCTAAACTGCTTTTAGATCTTTGTTTCAGTTGTTTCTGTGATGTAGTGAAATATAATTACACACACTCAGGGCTTTTTTTCTCAGCGAAAAGGTGGTGGAACTCACCCCCCCTCCCCTGGCCACACCCCTACCCACCCCTAGGACTGCCCCCTAAAACCGCCCATTTAGAGAACAGGGATGCAAGTAAAATTTGGGGGGGCTATAAAAGTCCAGCCCAGCAAAGAAACCCCCCAGATGGGGATGGCACTGTTAATGAGGGATCTGTGGATGGCACTGTTATGGGGGATCTGTGGATGGCATCCACAGATCCCCCATCCTATAACAGTGCCATCCACAGACCCCCTCACCCCATAACAGTGCCATCCACAGACCCCCCCACCCCATAACAGTGCCATCCACAGACCCCCCACCCCATAACAGTGCCATCCACAGACCCCCCACCCCATAACAGTGCCATCCACAGACCCCCCCCCCCCACCCCTTAAGGCCTCTTTCACACGGGCGTCAGTTTTTTTGCCCGGATAAGAGCCGGGTGCGTTGCGGGAAAATGCACGATTTTTCTGCGCGAGTGCAAAACATTGTCATGCGTTGCACTCGCGTGAGAAAAATCGCGCATGTTTGGTACCCAAACCCGAACTTCTTCATAGAAGTTCGGGCTTGGGATTGATGTTCTGAAGATTGTATCATTTTCCCTTATAACATGGTTATAAGGGAAAATAATAGCATTCTGAATACAGAATGCATAGTAAACCAGCGCTAGAGGGGTTAAAAAAAAATAAAAAATAATTTAACTCACCTTAGTCCACTTGCTCGCGAAGCCCAGCATCTCCTTGTGCCTCCTCTGCTGATGAACAGGACCTGGGGTGAGCTTCTCCATTAAATACAGGTTAAGGACCTTCGATGACGTCACTCCGGTCATCACATGGTACGTCACATGATCTTTTACCATGGTGATTCACCATGGTAAAAGACCATGTGATGACCGGAGTGACGTCATCGAAGGTCCTTAAGCTCTATTTAATGGAGCAGCTCACCCCAGGTCCTGTTCATCAGCAGAGGAGGCACAAGTTGATGCCGGGCTTCGCGAGCAAGTGGACTAAGGTGAGTTAAAGTATTTTTTATTTTTTTTTAACCCCTCTAGCGCTGGTTTACTATGCATTCTGTATTCAGAATGCTATTATTTTCCCTTATAACCATGTTATAAGGGAAAATAATAATGATCGGGTCTCCATCCCGATCGTCTCCTAGCAACCGTGCGTGCAAATCGCATGGCATCCGTACTTGCTTGCGGATGCCATCCGATTTTCACACACCCCATTCATTTCTATGGGGCCTGCGTCACGTTGAAATCGGACAATATAGAGCATGCTGCGATTTAAACTGAACGAACAAGTGATGTGTTAAAAACAACGCTCATGTGCACAGCCCCATAGAAATGAATGGGTCAGGATTTAGTGCGGGTGCCATATGTTCGCCGCACGGATCGCACCCGCACGGAAAAGTCGCCCGTGTGAAAGGGGCCTAACAGTGCCATCCACAGACCCCCCCACCCCATAACAGTGCCATCCACAGACCCCCCCACCCCATAACAGTGCCATCCACAGACCCCCCCTCTTAACAGTGCCATCCACAGACACCCCCCTTAACAGTGCATTCCACAGGCACCCCCCTTAACAGTGCATTCCACAGGCACCCCCCTTAACAGTGCCATCCACAGACCCCCCCACCCCATAACTGTACCATCCACAGACCCCCCTTAACAGTGCCATCCACAGACCCCCCCACCCCATAACAATGCCATCCACAGACCCCCCATTGCCGCTCCAGTACATACAGTTATAAAATGTGTAAAATTTATAATGATTCTTCTATTCATGCTGCCCCCTCTGTAGTACTGTATAACATTCAATATATCCATCCTACTCACAGGGCTACTGCAGGCCGGCCGGGCAGACGAGCGGCAGCGTCACTGACTGACGTCACGTGCCTGCGCCGCCGGCTTCATTCATAAAGTAGGCCGGGCAGGCACGTGACGTCAGTCAGTGACGCTGCCGCTCGTCTGCCCGGACGGCCAGCATTACGAGAACAGTAGCCCTTGTGAGTAGGATGGATATATTGAATGTTATACAGTACTACAGAGGGGGCAGCATGAATAGAAGAATCATTATTAATTTTACACATTCTATAACTGTACTGGAGCTGGGGGCGGGAGTACAGTGAACGCACCGGCCCCCAGCTCCTCCTCCCAGTCCCTCCCCGCTGATACATCGCAGCCTGCGATGCTGGAGCATGGCAGGCTGCGATGTCAAAAGGTGGCGGAGCGCCGTTCCGCCAGAAAAAAAGCCCTGCACACACTTCATACGTTTCAAAGGCTTTTAAGAGTCAGTATTTGCAGTGTTGGCTCTTATTTTTCAGGACCTCTGCAATTCGACTGGGCATGCTCTCAATCAACTTCTGGGCCAATTCCTGACTGATAGCATTCTTTCATAATCACTTCTTGGAGTTTGTCAGAATTAGTGGGCTTTTGTTTGTACACCCGCCTCTTGAGGATTGACCACAAGTTCTCAATGGGATTAAGATCTGGGGAGTTTCCAGGCCATGGACCCAAAATGTCAACGTTTTGGTCCCCGAGCCATTTAGTTATCACTTTTGCCTTATGGGACGGTGCTCCATCGTGCTGGAAAATGCATTGTTCTTCACCAAACTGTTGTTGGATTGTTGGAAGAAGTTGATGTTGGAGGGTGTTTTGGTACCATTCTTTATTCATGGCTGTTTTTGGGCAAAATTGTGAGTGAGCCCACTCCCTTGGATGAGAAGCAACCCCACACATGAATGGTCTCAGGATGCTTTACTGTTGGCATGACACAGGACTGATGGTAGCGCTCACCTTTTCTTCTCTGGACAAACCTTTTCCAGATGCCCCAAACAATCGGAAAGAGGCTTCATCGGAGAATATGACTTTGCCCCAGTCCTCAGCAGTCCATTCACCATATTTTCTGCAGAAGATCAATCTGTCTCTGATGTTTTTTTTGGAGAGAAGTGGCTTCTTTGCTGCCCTTCTTCACACCAGGCCATCTTCCAAAAGTCTTCGCCTCACTGCGAGCGCAGATACGCTCACACCTGCCTGCTGCCATTCCTGAGCAAGCTCTGCACTGGTGGCACTCCGATCCCGCAGCCGAATCCTCTTTAGGAGACGATCCTGGCGCTTGCTGGACTTTCTTGGACGCCCTGAAGCCTTCTTAACAAGAATTGAACCTCTTTCCTTGAAGTTCTCGATGATCCTATAAATTGTTGATTGAGGTGCAATCTTAGTAGCCACAATATCCTTGCCTGTGAAGCCATTTTTATGCAACGCAATGATGGCTGCACGCGTTTCTTTGTAAGTCACCATGGTTAACAATGGAAGAACAATGATTTCAAGCACTACCTTCCTTTTAACATGTCAAGTCTGCCATTTTAACCCAATCAGCCTGACATAATGATCTCCAGCCTTGTGCTCGTCAACATTCTCACCTGAGTTAAGACGATTACTGAAATTATCTCAGCAGGTCCTTTAATGACAGCAATGAATTGCAGTGGAAAGTTTTTGGGGGGATTAAGTTAATTTTCATGGCAAAGAAGGACTATGCAATTCATCTCATCACTCTTCATAACATTCTGGAGTATATGCAAATTGCTATTATAAAAACTTAAGCAGCAACTTTTCCAATTTCCAATATTTCTGTAATTCTCAAAACTTTTGCCCACGACTGTACTACAGAGCGATCTGGAAAGACTGGAGGCTTGGGCAGATAAGTGGCAGGTGAGGTTTAAGGCCTCATGCACACAACAGTATTTTTTCACTGTCCGCAAAACGGGGTTCCGTTGTTCCATGATCAGTTTCCGTTTTTGTTTTCGTTTGTCTTCCTTGATTTTTGGAGGATCACCAGACATGAAGGAAAGTGAAAAAAAATCTAATTCAAGTTTGCCTTGCAGATGATAGGAAAAAAATGGACACGGACGACAATCTTGTGTGCCTCCGTGTTTTTTCACAGACCCATTGACTTGAATGGGTCCACGAACCGTTTTCCGTGAAAAAAATAGGACAGGTCATATTTTTTTGATGGACTGGAAACACGGACACGGATGATAAACTGTGCATTATCCGAGTTTTCAACAGACCCATTGAAAGTCAATGGGTCCGCAGAAAATCACGGAAAACGGGACAACGGACACGGAACACAACAACTGTTGTATGCATGAGGCCTAACACTGACAAATGTAAAGTTATGCTCATGGGAAGGAATAATGCAAGTCACCCGTACATACTAAATGGTAAAACACTCGGTAACACTGACATGAAAAAGGATCTAGGAATTTTAATAAACAGCAAACTAAGCTGCAAAAAACAGTGTCAGGCAGCTGCTGACAAGGCCAATAAGATAATGAGTTGCATCAAAAGGGGCATAGATGCCCGTGATGAGAACATAGTCCTACCACTTTATAAATCATTTGTCAGACCACACATGGAGTACTGTGTACAGTTCTGGGCTCCTGTGAACAAGGCAAACATAGCAGAGCTGGAGAGGGTCCAGAGGAGGGCAACTAAAGTAATAACTGGAATGGGGCAACTACAGTACCCTGAAAGATTATCAAAATTAGGGTTATTCACTTTAGAAAAAAGACGACTGAGGGGAGATCTAATTACTATGTATAAATATATCAGGGGTCAGTACAGAGATCTCTCCCATCATCTATTTATCCCCAGGACTGTGACTGTGATGAGGGGACATCCTCTGCGTCTGGAGGAAAGAAGGTTTGTACACAAACATAGAAGAGGATTCTTTACGGTAAGAGCAGTGAGACTCTTGAACTGTCTGCCTGAGGAGGTGGTGATGGTGAGTACAATAAAGGAATTCATGAGGGGCCTGGATGTATTTCTGGAGTGTAATAATATTACAGGCTATAGCTACTAGAGAGGGGTCGTTGATCCAGGGAGTTATTCTGATTGCCTGATTGGAGTCGGGAAGGAATTTTTTATTCCCCTAAAGTAAGGAAAATTGGCTTCTACCTCACGTTTTTTTTTTTGTTTTTTTTTTGCCTTCCTCTGGATCAGCTTGCAGGATGACAGGTCGAACTGGATGGTCTTTTTTCAGCCTTATGCACTATGTTACTTCAGTTGTCCTCCTGTGAACCCTCCAGCTCTCTTATGTCTGCCTTGTTCACAGGAGCCCAGGACTGTACACAGTACTCCATGTGTGGTCTGACTAGTAATTTGTAAAGTGGCAGGACTATGTTCTCATCACAGGCATCTATTCCCCTTTTGATGCAACCCATTATCTTATTGGCCTTGGCAGCAGTTGCCTGACACTGGTTTCTACATTAGTTTGACATGACCAATCCCTCATGAAGCCATGCTGATATGGAGATATTTGCTTATTTTCATTGAGGTACTCAAAGATAGCATCTCTTAGAAAACAGTTTACCCACGACAGATGTAAAACTTACCGGCCTATAGTTTCCGGGCTTTGTTTATGGACCCTTTTTGAATATTGGCACCACATTTGGTATGCGCCAATTCTGTGGAACACTCCCTGTCAGTATAGAGTCCTTAAATATCAGAATCAAGGGTCTGGCTATGACATTACTTAATTCTCTTAGGGGTGTATGCCATCTGGTCCTGGTGATTTGTCTATCTTTTTACGACGCTGCTGTACTTCTTTCAGACAGGGTACTTTTAATGGGGAATTTACTTTTACATACTGCATTTCATCTGACAGTTGATTTTCTTCAGTGAATATAGTGGAGAAAAAAAATATTTAATAGCATTGCTTTCTCCTCATCGCTCTCTGCAAATCCCACCTCATTAATCTGTAAAGGGCCGACACCTTCAGATTTATACTTTTTAACATTACCATTTATATAAGGGCTTATGCACACGGCTGTTGCCCGGCCATGGTCGTATTGCGGCCGCATCCAGTGGGTCCGCAATACACGGGCACCGGACGTGTGCACCACGCATCTCGGATGCGGACCCATTTACTTGAATGGGTCCGCAATCCGGGAAATGCAGTTCTATTTTTTTACCATGCGGACGGATCACAGACCCATTCAAGTTGAATGGGTCTCAATCCATACTGGCCGCCGCACAGATGTTGCCCGTGTATTGGGGATTGCAAATTGCCATGTCCCATGCATGAGCCCTAATTGAAGAACATTTTAGGGTTAGTTTTACTCTCTTTGGCAATTAATCTCTCGGTATCTAGTTTGGCTGCTTTTATTTCTCTTTTACATATTCAGTTTTGTTCAACGCTTTCTCACTACCCTCCTGTTTTAGTGATTTAATTGCTTTCTTTTTGTCATTTATTGCTTTCTTTACAATTCTATTTATCCACATAGTTTTTTTCTTGTTCCTTAACCTTTTATTCTCATAAGGTATGTATATCTCACAATTAGATTTTAGGATGGTTTTAAAAATATCCAATTTTATGGCTGTATTTTAATTTTTGAGGACATTGTCCAAGTTACCGTAGTTAGGCCTATGGTCTCTCTTAATTGGTAAAATGTATCATTTTTGTTTGCAAGTTTGGTATTTTTTTTCCTCCCTGAAGAAACACTCCTTTGAATGACAATTGGAAGGTTATTTCTTTATGGTCACTATTTCCCAGGTGTCCCCCAACCTGCACACCTGTTGTTCTGTCAGGTCTATTTGTTAATACTAAGTCCAGTATGGCCGTCCCTCTAGTCTGTTGGGAAAAGTAATTGTCTTTGGTTATTGCCAAGAACCTGCTTCCTTTATGAAATGTACAGGTTTCAGTTTCCCAGTCTATATCTGGGTATTTGAAGTCCCCCATAATAATGACCTAATATTATCTGCCGCTTTGTCTATCTTGTTTAGGCTACATGCACACGATCGTATGTGTTTTGCGGGCGGGAAAAAAACCGGATGACGTTCTTTTGCGGAGCAACAGAACGGACATACTGATGCGGACAGCACACGGTGTGCTGTCCGCGTTTTTTGCGGACCGATTGAAATGAATGGGTCCGCATCCTATCCGCAAAAAAAAACGGATTGGGCACGGAAACAAAATACGGTCGTGTGCATGAGGCCTTAGAAGTAGATTTTCTGTGGACTCTGGTATATTCGGTGGCTTATAATAAACTCCTATTAGTTTTTTATTATTGTTTTTGCCTCCATGTATTTCTGCCCACAGTGACTCCACATGTTCATGTCCCTCACTTATATCTTCCCGGAGTGGGGGCTTTAGACAGGACTTTACATAAAGGCAGACCCTCCCCCTCTATGGTTTTTTCAATTCTTTCTAAACAGACTGTAACCCTGTATGTTACCCGTCCAGTCATAGCGATCATCCAGCCATATTTCAGTTACTCCCACTATGGCATAGTTATGATTTATAAAAAAAAAAAGCAAACAATAGAGCTGAGAAATGGGGATCATTCTAAATTAAAGTGGTATTATACCTACTAGAAATGGAAAAATAGAAGCTATTTGCGCACATTTTTCATTAACCCCTTAGGGACTTAGGACGTACCGGTACGCCATGTTTGCCGAGTCCTTAAGGACCCAGGACACGTCCTAACATTAAAACGGCATTGCGGGGCGGCGGTGGTTAATCGCAACAGGATGTCCGCTGAAATCATTCAGCGGGCATCCTGTCACAGTGCCGGGGGGTTGTCAATTCAGACCTGCTGTTTGCGGCTTTTACCTTATCCGGCGGGCAGTGGGTGGTCTACAAAACCCATCATCATTCCAATTATGCATTAGAAAAACAACTAGATACAAGATGGCCTTCGGTGAATCTACTACACTCTCAGAGACAGGTATTACCGCCCCATTTAAAAAACTCAATTACCATTAGGGACACGATGATAGCTTGGAAGGAGACTTGATAACTTTCCGAAAGGTCCTACCTACAATCTAGGGAAGTTAACCTGTGGCGACACCCAGAGTTCCCTCAAGGCACTCAGAATAAAATGTTCCAAACCTGGAAGGAACGGGGTATTGCTATTCTCCTAGATGTACTTCAGGTGCCAGAGAAAAGATATTTGACATTCTCAGCATTGTCTACCAAATATAACCTAAGTGCAGGCCATTACCTAGCCTACCAACAGGTTATCAGTTTCTGCAAACATAGGTTACTGGATGTATCGCAGGAATGCACTAACTCATCAGTAAATTTCTCTATGAGACAGGGTGGTGTAAAATATTCACTATCGGATATTTCAGCATGCTCAGGGATTCTTGCGACAGAAAGATGTCCAATACGCTATTTAAAAAATAGGCAAAAAAAAAAACTAGACATGACGCTTTCTTCTGAGGATATCTTGCAGGGATGGAACAGGGTATTGTAAGGCGGTTCCGTGTGAGAGGTGGAGAGGGTCTCGCTTTCGTCTGATCCACCAGGCCGTATATGCATTCAACATAGTTAGAAAGAAGGCAGACCAAAACTACATCACGGCATGTCCAAAGTGTGATATGAAGGGCGCGGACCTGGTCCATTGTAGTTGGTCATGTCCCAAGGTACAAGGATACTGGGAGATGATTGTTGGATGCATAGCAAAGACATGGGGGATCTCACCGACCCTCTCTCCGGAGATTGTCCTTTTTCATATCTTTAATGATACACATAAACCCAATTTGATCATAGATGTGGCCCTTTTGGTCTGCCTGAGATGCCTTCTGAGGCAATGGTTAGAAAAACAATTCCCTTCACTTCAAGAGGTTTTATCTCAAATATCTTATTTCACGTATATTGACAAATTAGATATAGAAACTCAAAAAGACAAAAAAAAAAAGGTTTTCAATAAATGGAGGCGCTTTATAGTAAACCATGTCACACAGGCGGACATCACGAAAATCGTGCAGACCTTTCAGTACACAGAATGGTATGCCACAGAGGCTCTAAGAGGTACCTTGGGAAAGCTCAAAATAGGTGATTAATGTATAGGGACCTTGGCTTTGATTTTGAATTTGAGTCAGTAAAATGTGGGAAATTTTGATGAAATAACAGACATCCTAGGGGGTTAGGGAGGGTGGGGGGTGGGAAAGGTGTTCTTTTTTTTAGTTTAAGTTTAAGTTTAACTTTTGTTCTTATATCTCCGAAACGATATTGATTTTGTCATTGATTTATTTGAGATAGAAAATGATTTGTGCACATTTTGCTATGTGGCTTTTGCTTATCGTTAACTCTCTGAAAGTGCATTAAATAAAAAATATAGTACCAATCTAACCGTCACCTCATCCTGCAAAACATGAACCCTACCTGAGACAATCGGCCAAAAAATAAAAAAAATATGGCTCAGAATATGGAGACACTAAAACATCATTTTTTTTGTTTCAAAAATGATATTATTGTGTTAAACTTACATGAATAAAAAAAAAGTATACATATTAGGTATCGCCGCATCCATATCGACCGGATCTATAAAAATATCACATGACCTAACCCCTCAGATAAACACTGTAAAAAATAAAAACTGTGCTAAATAAACAATTTTTTTTGTCACCTTACATCACAAAAAGTGTAATAGCAAGCAATCAAAAAGTCATATGCACCCCAAAATAGTGCCAATAAAACCGTCATCTCATCCCGCAAAAATCATACCCTACCCAAGGTAATTGCCCCAAAAACTGAAAAATTATGGCTCTCAAACTATGGGAACACTAAAACATGATTTTTTTTTGCTCCAAAAATGAAATCATTGTGTAAAACTTACATAATAAAAAAAAGTATACATATTAGGTATCGCAGCGTCCATAATAACTTGCTCTATAAAAATATCACATGACCTAACCCTTCAGGTGTATACCGTAAAAAAATAAAAATAAAAACTGTGTAAAAAAAGCTATTTTTTGTCACCTTACATCACAAAAAGTGTAATAGCAAGCGATCAAAAAGTGACACACACCCCAAAATAGTGCCAATAAAACCATCATCTCATTCCACAAAAATCATACCCTACCCAAGGTAATCGCCCAAAAACTGAAAAAATGATGGCTCTCAGACTATGGAAACACTAATACATGATTTTTTTTTTTGTTTAAAAAAATAAATCATTGTGTAAAACTTACATAAATAAAAAAAAGCATACATATTAGGTATCGCCGCATCCATGACAACCTGGTCTATAAAAATATCACATGATCTAACCTGTCAGAGATGAATGTTGTAAATAACAAAAAATAAAAACGGTGCCAATCAGCTATTTCTTGTTACCTTGCCTCACAAAAAGTGTAATATAGAGCAACCAAAAATCATATGTACCCTAAACTAGTATCAACAAAACTGCCACCCTATCCCGTAGTCTCTAAAATGGGGTCACTTTCTTGGAGTTTCTACTCTAGGAGTGCATCAGGGGGGCTTGAAATGGGACATGGTGTCAAAAAAAACAGTCCAGCAAAATCTGCCTTCCAAAAACCGTATGGCATTCCTTTCCTTCTGCGCCCTGCCGTGTGCCCGTACAGCAGTTTTACGACCACATATGGGGTGTTTCTGTACTACACAGAATCAGTGCCATAAATATTGAGTTTTGTTTGGCTGTTAACCCTTGCTTTGTTACTGGGAAAAATGTATTAAAATTTAAAATTTGCCCAAAAATTTAAATTCTGAAATTGTATCTCTATTTTCCATTAATTCTTGTGGAACACCTAAAGGGTTAACAACATTTGAAAAATCAGTTTTGAATATTTTGAGGGTTGTAGTTTCTAGAATGGGGTCATTTTTGGGTGGTTTCTATTATGCAAGCCTCGCAAAGTGACTTCAGACCTGAACTGGTCCCTAAAATTGTCTTTTTTGAAAATGTCTGAAAAATTTCAAGATTGGCTTCTAAACTTCTAAGCCTTGTTACATCCCAAAAAAATAAAATATTCCCAAAATGATCCAAACATGAAGTAGACATATGGGGAATGTAAAGTAATAACTATTTTTTGGAGGTATTACCATGTATTATAAAAGTAGAGAAATAAAAATTTTTGGTAAATGTTTTTATTTTTTTAAATAACATTTTATTTTTTTTATGACAGAAGCAGTTCAGAAGCAAAATATGGTTTTACACAGAGCTGGAATACACGAGTCAAAATAATGACCATTAGCATAAAAAATCTAATTTGTACTTGAATCTCTGAGATTGTGGGAACTTTTGGTTGTAACCACGAGCTCAATAAACATCTAAATGCCACCACCAAAGCTCCATCCAGTAACTTGGGTATCACCAATGTATCCGGGAATACATGAAACAAGACCACCAGAGGTTCAAGTGGCAGATCTATTTGCCATATTCTTCGTATCCAAGCCAATGTTTCCTTCCAGAATATTTCTACCTGTGGGCATTCCCAGACACAATGGTTCAGATCCGCTTAAGGTAGATGGCACTTAGGACAGTCTGTTATCCTATCAGAGAGGTTGTTTTTGAAAGGAATGTTAAAGGCATATATCGCCCTGTGTAATAGTTTCAAGTGGGACTCTCTCCACTTTTCACACGTAACTGCTCTCCTTACTCTCTCCCTTCCTCCCAAGAGTTTATCCCCACAATCACTAGAGTTCAAAAATGCTTTCCATCCCTGGAATCTTTTGCTAAACATTTTATCATCCCCCTTTTCTCTCAAAATTCTGTATACCCCAGAGAGTGATATTTTAATTTCCTTTTATTTCAACAGGTTGTCAAAAGGGTTAGAAACATACTCATATTGCAAGTCCCTCAATCTGGACCTGCAAAAATTAATGGCCTGATAATATTGCAAAAATTGCTCCCTAGATAACCCAAATTTTCCATGAAGTTCTTCCAATGACGCATACCTAGGTTCTGCCTCATGAATTATATGCGACATGTTGTGGATGCCTAACCCTCTCCAAGCTTGGAACAACTTGTTTGATTTACCTGAAACAAAATCGGGATGGTTCCACAATGGCATATGTTTAGATGTCAGGAAAGACAGGCCAAAGAGTTTTCTCGTCTCCTTCCAGGTGACCACCGTATCTCTTATCACTACTGAATTCTTTATATTCGGAGGTAAGGAGCTCAACCTGGAATGTAGTAGGGATCCAAGGTCCCATCCTCCTGCCAATTCCTTTTCCAGACTACAATTGGAATAATATGATGTTTTATTCAGCCAGTCTCTACAATGTCTGAAAAGACATGCCAAGTTGTAGCTCCTCACATCCGGCAATCTTAACCCTCCCTTGTTTATGGGGGCCCACAGTTGTTTTAGGGCTATACGTGGTTTCTTCCCAGACCAGATTAATTGAGTAAAGGCCTTATTAATACCTACCACGTCCGAATGCCTAAGTAAAATTGGCATAGTCTGCATGGGGTACAGCAGTTTCGGGAAACTAATCATCTTGATTAGAAGACACCTACCTATTACTGACAATGGTAACGATTGCCACCTCTTCAGTTCCTGCTTCACCTGTATGAATAGTGGTGGGTAGTTAAGGTTATATAGAGAATGCGGCGTACGTCCCATCTTAATCCCTAGGTACGTGATGTGACTTGTAACCAAGGATACCAGGCAGTCTCCTTGGACGAATTCTCTCCTACGGGGTCCCACCCCTAAAGTCATCAGTTCACATTTGCTTTGATTCATTTTGAAGCCTGAGAAGGAGCCAAAGTTCCTCATGACATCTAAAATGTTTTTAACATCCCTTTGCGGGTTTGACAAGAACATGATGATGTCATCTGCGAACAGTGAGAGTTTAATCTCCTGTTTGCCTATACGAATACCCTCATAGACATCTGTGGACTCCAGCAGTCTAGCTAATGGTTCAAGTGCAATATTAAATAATAAAGGAGATAATGGGCATCCCTGTCTCGTCCCCTTTAAAAGTGGAAAAGAGGTGGATAAAAATCCTGGTATAGCAATCTGCGCCCTGGGGGATCTATATAGAGTAGCGACATAAGTCCTAAAGACTCCTGTAATCTGCATTCTGTCCATAACATTTCCCAACCAACTCCAGCTTATATTATCGAAGGCTTTCTCAGCATCAATAGTTAACAAGGCAGGTGTAAGCATATTGTTCTCCTTCCTGTTAACATGATCCAGCACAGATAGAACCTTACGGATGTTGAACACCGCCGATCTCCCCTTCACAAACCCTAGTTGAGATTTTCCAATCAGAGATGGTAAAATATCAGCCAACCTGTCCGCCATTATTTTGGAAAATATTTTGACATCCACATTTATAAGGGATATGGGACGGTAGGATGCAGGCTGAAAGGGGTCCTTCCCAGGTTTGGGCAATAATTTGATATGCGCTAAGTTGCTTGTGTCTGTTAGGTCTCGGCCGCCTAATATATTATTGTAATTTTCTACAAGTATCTGTGTTATATCTTCTCTAAGGATCTTAAAGAATTCTCCGGAAAAGCCGTCACATCCCGGGGCCTTCCCTGACTTCAAGTTTCTTATAGTGGACACCACTTCCTCAGTTGAAATAGCCTGATTGAGTGAGGCTAGTTGATCTGCCTTCACACTCGGAAGAGAAACCTTATCTAGAAAGGATGTTGGGGGATGAGGGGCCTCAGGATCTTTAGTGTACAACTTCTGGTAAAATTCTTTAAAGATCTCCACTACCTTCTTGGGTTCTTTTTGAAGGTGTCCCTGTGAATCTTTTAATATCGGGAGTCGGATGAGTCCTCTTGTCCCTTTGGCCAATCTTGCTAGTATTTTCCCTGACTTATTGCCAAATTTAAATAACCTGGATGCTTTTTGGGATCTATACATGTCTTCCCACCTCACAAACCAGAGTTCGTACTCTTTTTTCGCCACTTTCCAGTTTAAGCTATTTTCACTTGTGGGATTGGCCAAGAAAGAGATGTATGCCTTTCTCAAGGACAGTGCATTTTCATCCTAGTCTTCTTTTTTAGAGAATGCACATAAGAGATAATTCTCCCCCGTAAAACAGCCTTCGCTGTGTCCCATAGCAGAGAGGGATTGTTTCTATGTTCAGCGTTGTCTTGTAAATACTCCATTACCCACCCCTTTAGCAAATCCCTAAAATTTTCATTCTCTGACAGGAAGGAGGGGAATCACCAGATAAAGTCAGATCCCCTCCGAGTCTGCTCTTTTAAATCTATCTGTACTGGAGCATGGTCGGAGATTGCAATATCTAAAATTTTGGAATGGTGGGCTCTGCGCTGGACAGAATTTGTCACAAAAATATAATCAATCCTGGACCACGAATTGTTCGGCGGGGAATAAAACGTGTATTCTCTACCCTCAGGGTTTTCTAATCTCCAGAGATCCACTAGATTATTATCATTTACGAATTTTGCTAGAACAGTGTGCCTAGTCCTTTGTGAAATTGCCTTCCCAGATGTAATCCTTCTATCCTCCCTACTGTCTATACCAGCATTCATGTCTCCTCCCACAATGTACTGTGTTAAGGGATCTTGTCCCATTAAAGAACTCAACTCTCTAAAGAAAGATCCGCTTTCCCCATTTGGGCCGTACACATTAACCAAACATATTTCTCCCAAAGGAGATTGCATTTTCAGCTTCTGATACCTTCCGTTTACATCCGCCTCATGGTGCAATATTTTATGATCTAGGTGTTTACTTATCAGGATTAGTGTACCCGCCTTCCCGGCTATAGAGGACGATCCAACTACTTTCCCGACCCACATCTTTTCCATAAGAAAAAAGTCCCCTTCAGCTAAGTGGGTATCTTGCAGCATAGTTATGTCCGGTTTGAGCCGGTGCAGACATTTAAGTATCATATTACACTTGGCTGGGAAATGTAAACCTCTGACGTTCCAAGACACTATGTGCGTCATGGGATCTTCGCATGAAAAAGATATATGAAGGGCCCTGCGATACACATCCAGAAAATAACAGTCCCATAATCCCCCGAAAATCCCCAAACAATACATAAATACTGCCTAAAGGCAACTAAGCAACATTTCCCCGTCTGGGAATACATTGAAAAATCTCTATTCCTCCCTCCAAAAATGAATTGTAAACTGACTTCACTTTTTTACTGCCTATGTGCAATATTACACACAAAGTTTTCTCTAAAATATTACCTCTAAACTCGGTACCTGACCTATGGTAAATTACATTGCTATCTAAAACCAAACTTTAGAACTTTCTGCTAACCTTGACTATCTAGAGAGCTCCTCCTAGATTTTTACTATCTAGACATGGCTATTTATACAACCCTGCAGCAAACAATAAAGGTATACTTAAGTCTCTTGGATCTTCATCCGGAGCTCTTGGCGGCTCCTGCACCATACTGATTGTCCAGATCTCTCCTTTGTCGACCCACGTATCTCTTCGGGCTTGCAGGGCGATCAAAGTCCTCCTACTTTCCCCTAATTTGCTTTCCTGAGCCCCGATCCGAGGAATCCATCGTGATCTGTAAGACTTCAGCAGCCTCCTCCGGATTTGAAAAGGTCTGCGATGATCCGTCTCACTTGAAGACTTTAAGCAAAGCTGGATACAATAACGCAAACCTGGTATGTCTCTGGAAAAGCCCAGAGCAAATGGCTGAGAAGGCCCTCCGTCTCTTTGTGACTTCTGCTGAGTAGTCCCCGAATATGATGATTCTCAAATTCCTCAATTCGACAGGGTCAGTAAATCTCTTGAAGTTGCGAAGTATATTAGTCTTGTCTTGAAAGTCAAGATATTTTACTATCACTTGTCTCGGCTTGCGATTAAAACTAGCGCCGTTGTTGTCCTTGACATGCGATATATTTTTCAAATCGGGAGGGACCCAGCCTATGCGTGCACTCAACTTTGCAAGGCCCATTTAAGCCTAGTAGCTTAGGCAGTTCTTGTTCGCATATGGTGAGCAAATCCTTTGCAGGGATCTCTTCCGACAAGCCAACGATCCGCAAATTATTCCTGCGGGATCGATTTTCGAGATCCTCCACTTGGTCCCACAGTTTCCTGTTTTCCTGCATAAGACCACGTATTTGCGTGATACATTCCTCACAGTAGAGTTCCAGGGTATGCACCCTATTTTCTACCTCTGTCACGCGCGTGTCTTGCTTTTGCAACGCCTCATGTAATTGCTGCATGGAGGTTTTCACTGACACTTCCAATGTGGCCTGCAAATCAGTAGCCAAATGTGATGCCACCTCTATCGCCAGTAATTTATAATCAATTCCTCCTGCTGCGGTCACCTCTTGCGATATCATAGCGGGGGGTGAGCTCTCGTCATTTTCAGCACGGGTGACGGGGCGTCAGGCGGCATGTCTTCCTCTCTGGTTATATCGGCGGGAACATCAGCCGGTGTCTTAGACTTGATTTTCTTGCCCATGGTGACAATGAAACGGTCCATTCACCACCTCCGGACCTCAGCAATCTATTGGAACAGTAAACTGCTCCTGAAAAGAGAATGCCTGGGCAATATGACTCGATTTTCAGTCAGGGAATCCGGAGCTAACTCTCTCTGCTGCTAACATGCAGGCGCCGGAACCGGAAGTCATTTTTTTTTTTTTTACTTTATTTTACCAGTGTCATGAAGTACAATATGTGACGAAAAAAACAATCTCAGAATGGCCTGGATAAGTCAAAGCGTTTTTAAGTTATCAGAACGTAAAGTGACACTGGTCAGATTTACCAAAAATGGGTCCTTAAGGTGAAATAGCGCTGAGTCCTTAAGGGGTTAATGCCTCATTTCCCCTGTGGTGGCGTTACAAAGGAAATGAACACTTACCGATTGTTTTACTACAGATCACAATGAATCCATGGGCGATCCATCAGTGGGACAGACTGCAATGAGCTAATCGTTTGGGAGGCCCCCAAGGTAGGACCCCATGGTATAGCTAACGCATGTAGCCAAATCAGTCTGTTGGGTCTAGTGTTGAGCGAATAGTTTGGCCTCCGTGGAAGTCTTTGCAATCTTGCTGCAAATATCGCGATAATTGAGTGAAAAGACTTGTGGACTCTATCACTTCCGTCATTTAGCCAGACACCCAGTAGATATTTTCTCAGACTTTTCCTTGTTTCATATTGATATGTAATATCTACAGTAAAAGCCTCTTGTCCTGATTAGACCTATTATTTCCTGATAATATTTCCATCATTGTGCATTGCAATACCAAACATAAAGCAGGAAGGTAAGTGACTCACTGGCAAATAAACTCCGATATCTGGAGGCTGGAAAAGAGATGCATTTGAACAGTGTCACAAAAATATATCTTCTTAGAGGTCTGTTATTTACAGTACACATTTCCCTGTATGACTCATTATAGTACACTAATGATATTCTGTATGGGCATGAAACTCCCTGAGACTGAACTTTTTTTTGTTACATTTTATTGCTTTTTTTTTTTATTGTAATGCTTTATTTTGTAAGCCTGTTATGAACATGTATATATGTTGGTAAGTAATGCAGGTGGATCTCTCTGTTATGGTCTCCTTTGTCTTAGGGTTTAGGCTGTGTTTATGTTGTAACTCCTACAAAGCTCTGATGCCACCAGATGTAAGGTAGCTATCCTATAAGACCTTTTAAAAAGGCCTTGAGACATGACTTGGATAACAAGCCAGGGTTTCATCTGCACAGAGCTGTTTCGGGATGATTGCCCCTCATCAGTGCAGAGAGCTCCTGGCTTAATTATTGTCCAAGTCATATCTCAAGGCCTTTTTAAATGGTCAAACATTATCTTATAGGATAGCCGCTTTACATCTGGTGGCATCAGAGGCAGAGCTTGCTAAGAGCTCATTTGCATTCCCTCTTCCCATAACTCCTACAAAGAAAGTTTACAGCCTTGAAATATAAAATAAAAAAAATAAAAACTGAGAAACACACAAGAAAGCAAAATGTCAAACATTCAGAACTTTCATACACTGAAGAAGTGCTGAGCACCCACTTAGGCTCCCCCTTAGATGTACACAGTGAAACGTATTTGGGGATACAGCTGTTGGTCACTATCCACATTATGGCGAGAAATGTAACAAGCTTATAATCCAGTGTTCTGGCACGCAAAAATTGCTCATTTCGATGACAATATTTGCGACTTTAACCTTCATACGCTGCTCTTGCCAATTCTTTCAGTTTCACAGCAAATTTATCATTGAGATTTTTTATTTTTTTAGTTGTAAAAAAAGGACCAAAATCACTCCAGTGTCGTAGGAAAAGGGACGTAGCATTTCTAAATAAAAGTGTAAGGTTTAAAGATGTGTCAAATGTAGCAAACATTGTGCGACTTTTGATAAATTTGGCACACCTTTCCCCAAGTCAAAGCAAAACTCCCATCATGATATATTCCACCTCATGTTTTCTACATGTTAGACTTGATATATCTTTACTACGTCTGTATTGATTGTTTTATACATTCTGTGGCTGGTAGATGTTTATCTGACTGATGCCCTATACTCTGCACTTCACTTGGCATGTAGGTGATTGGACCAGTAGCAGTAACGGTAATGGGTGAAGCAGCAGGATGGTACAATCAAAGGGCTGGCAGGATGGGCTACATGTGAACAATGTGGGGAATAGATGGGGAGAGTGCTGGAAAGCAAGGAGGCAAAGTTGTGTGGGCAACAAACTGCAGAGAGGAGTCATGGTTAGGAGAAATCACTAAAGTGGTCTGGGTCAGATAGAGAACCAAATGACTAATCAGAGAAGATGTCACTTGTGAGTTATTAGATTTATCTATGTATTCACTTATTTTTCCAAAGTGCTGAGCAGTGGTGTACATAAAGAAGTAAGGGCCCCATAGCAAGGATCAAACCAGGCCTCCCACACAGGACAGAAGGGTTTTTGCCTAAACCCTTTTCAATGACCCATAGCCCATTTTTTCACTGCTTAAAAGTTGCACATTTGGAGGGTGGAGTCCTGACCAAGTTTTCACCTCCAGTAGAAGAGGAGATAAACTAAGACTGCACCCCCTCTTGCCCTGGGCCCCATAGCAGTCGCATGGTCTGCAGCTATGGTAGTTACGCCCCTTTTACTGGGGTAGAACTGGTGCTAATATCCATCTTTGTATGGTATTATTCATTCAGTAACAGTATGGTAGTAGTCATTATGGATCAGGGTTGAGTGAACCCGAACTGTGATTGGCATGGCTGTGATTGGCCAGTGCAGCATGTGACCCAGCCTCTATATAAGCTGGAGTCACATATCGCGTCACTCTGCTCTTATTAGTGTAGGGATAGGATGCTGCTGCTGTGAGGGAGAGAATAGGAAAGAATCTTTTATCAGAAGTGCTTGTTATATTCTTGGTTTAAAAAAACACACATTTTTTGCAAGACCCTACATCTGGGGCCTTTGCTGCATTTGTCACAGTCAAATACAACCAGTCAATACTGCAATTACATTGTTGGTTGACAAGCTAACATTTTTTGGGACCTTGTAGTAATTGTATAAAATTCGCCTGGCACACTGTTGTGTGACCTCAAGAAATGTTTCCTCTTTATGACACCAGCACTACCTTACTTTCAGTGAACTTACTGTAATTGTTGACTATTGGCGGTTACATTGTCGCCTGACAAAAAACATCTGTTAGTTTGGTGGGTGAGCGCAAAGAATGAGGAGAGCGTCAAATAGGGGACGTGGCCCTGGTCGTGGTGCTGCTGGTGGAGCTCCTGTTGCAGGGAGAGGACGTGGTCAATCTGTGCCAGCTACACGCACAAGTGAAACACATTCCTCAGGTGCGAGTAGGCGACAGAACCCATAGCGTTATTTGGTAGGGCCGAATGTGGCTCTACGAAGGGTGAGGCCAGAACAAGTACAGGCGATAGTAGATTGGGTCGCTGACTGTGCCTCCAGTTCCTTCACATTGTCTCCTGCTGAAAGATCAGAGTTGGCACCTGCAGCCCATGTCCATCAATCCTTCACCTCACTCCCTTGCAAATCAGCCAAGCAGTCTGAGCCCCAAGTCATGGAGCAGTCTCTTCTGCTTTTTGATGACTCTGCTAGCAGAGTTTCCCAGGGCCATCCACCTAGCTCTACCCCAGAAGTGGAAGAGATTGAGTGCACCGATGCCCAACCACTTATGTTTCAGGATGAGTACATAGGAGGACCACCGCAGCACGTCTCAGATGATGACGAAACACAGGTGCCAACTGCTGTGGCTACCTCCTCCACCGCCGCTTCCACCTACACCGCCACATCCACCTACACCGCCACATCCACTGCCTCCTCAACCACCTATTCCATATGGACCTCGTCGTCCTAGATCAAGATTATTATTATTTTTTTTGCCTATTTTATGTTATTTTAGGTCATATCCCTATCCACATTTGTTAGCAGAGCACTTACCATGCTTTAACCACATTGTGATGCCAGCCCTCTAGCCCTTTCCATGACTTTTGTAGAGCCATTTTAGTGCTCCAAAGTTCAAGTCCCCATTCACTTCAATGGGGTTCGGGGTTAAGTTGGGGTCAAGTTCAGGTTCCGAACTCGAACTTTTTGGTGAAGTTCAGCCGAACCAGTCGAACCCGAACATCCAGTTGTCCGCTCAACTCTAGACGGGATCATGAAGTGTCGGTTTTAAAACAGTGCAACTGTATGACTATTATTTAAAGGTATACAATAGTGATGAGCAGCAGGTGCCATATTCGATTTCTATGAAATATTCGATACACTATATGTTTTATATTCGTCGAAATCGAATATTCGTCATTATTCTAGTTATCGCGATTAATATGCAATTTAAATAATTGCGTATTGCGATTTTAACTTAAAGGCTACTCTCCTATTGAAATAGCAATGCGATTAATTCAAGTTATAATAAATCGAATTTCGATTTCAACTTAGCACTGCTATATTCCATATTCGTTAATTCTAGCCTAATATGAAATATAGCAGTGTTAAGCTGAAATAGAAATTCGATTAATTCAAGTTATAATAATCGAATTGCGATTTCAACTTGGACCTGGTTTACTATGGTTGGCTTGGTAGAATTAGCGAATATGACGAATGTATTGGTCATATTCCACAAAACGAAGATAACGAATGTATTCGTCATATTCCACAAAACGAAGATAACAAAGTATTCTTCATCTTCGTTTTAGCTACCTATTCATCAACTTCGCTAATTCTAGCAATCATATAGGAAAGTTTACTATAGAGACAGCTAAGTTTAATTCGCGATGCGATTATATTACTTAGCATTTTTTTTATAAATAGAATAATTATAATAATTATCAGGTATTATAATTATTCTATTTATAAAAAAAAAAAAGCAAAGTAATATAATCACATAGCGAATTAAACTTAGCTGTCTCTATACTAAACTTTCCTATATGATTGCTAGAATTAGCGAAGTTGATGAATAGGTAGCTAAAACGAAGATGAAGAATACTTCGTTATCTTCGTTTTGTGGAATATGACCAATACATTCGTCATATTCGCTAATTCTACCAAGCCAACCATAGTAAACCAGGTCCAAGTTGAAATCGCAATGCGATTAATATAACTCGAAGTAATCGCATGGCGATTTCAACTTAGTACTGCTATATTCCATATTCGTTAATTCTAGGCTAATATGGAATATAGCAGTGCAAGTTGGAATCGCAATTCGATTAATTAAAGTTATAATAATCGAATTGCGATTTCAACTTGGAGCTGGTTTAATATGGTTGACTTGGTAGAATATGGCGAATGTATTCGTCATATCCCTCATAACGAAGTATTCTCCATCTTTGTTTCAGCTACCTATTCGTCAACTTCGCTAATTCTAGCAATCATTTCAAATTGGAAAGTTGACTATAGAGACAGGTAAATTTTATTCGATATGCGATTATATTACTTAGCTTTTTTTAATAAATAGAATAATTATAATACTTGATATTTCAAATAATTCTATTTATAAAAGAAAAAAAGTAATCACATAGCGAATTAAACTTAACTGTCTCTATAGTCAACCTTCCTATTTGATTGCTAGAATTAGCGAAGTTGATGAATATGGAGCTAAAACGAAGATGCAGAATACTTAGTTATCCTCGTTTTGAGGAATATGACGAATACATTCGCCATATTCGCTAATTCTATCAAGCCAACCATAGTAAACCGGGTCCAAGTTGAAATCGCAATTCGATTATTATAACTTGAATTAATCGAATTGCGATTTCAACTTAGCACTGCTATATTCCATATTAGGCTAGAATTAACAAATATGGAATATAGCAGTGTTAAGTTGAAATCGTAATTCGACTATTATAACTTGAATTAATCGAATTGCGAATTCAACGTAATTCTCAAATCTGACAGTACATTCTAGTATATGGAGACGTTCCCATGGTGATGGGGACGCTCCATGAGCACGGAAGTCGGCAGAATCTGCAACGGGCACTGACTGGAGCAGAAAGGAAGCCAGGAATCCTAAGGACAGGTAAGAACAACTTTAGGGAAGTGGGAAAGAAAAAAATATAACAAAAAAAAAACTGAATATTCGAAATATCGATTTTATAGTACTATATTCTAAATATTTGCAAATTAGCGAAGTGCCGATATTTGCAAAAAAAAATAAAAATCGATATTCGAATATTCGCGCTCAAAACTAGTATACAATCATACAAAGATTTGTTTTTTTATGAAAGGGTAAATTGTTTGGGAACAGGTTTTATGCATATAGGCTACAAAGTAGTATCCAGGCATTGTTTACTGCTAAACCAGCAAATCTAGAATTATGCTAAAAATATTTTAAGGGATTTCTCTCTCAAGCAGGGCGGCGGTGACAGATTCCTTTGCAGACAACAGGATTAAAGTCCAAATTGAAGCTTTATTTTATGACACTCTGGCAATTTACAGGCAAACCCAGTTATAATGCACTAGGTACGGTGAAGCTCCAGCACCACTTTTTCGTTAAGGGCTTAGGCCAGTTGTGTATTGCCTCTACTTTATTGACCTGGGGTTTAACAGCCTTTTACCAATAATGTAACCCAGGTATTTTGTTTCCTCTAGACCTACTGCACACTTCTCAGGGTTTACGATTAGGCCAGCATCACTAATGGAGTCTATCATGGCCTGCACGTTCCAGAGGTGATTTTTCCAATCAGGTGAAAATGACCACATCATCAAGGTAAGCGGCAGCGTAGTCACAATGTGGCCTCAAGATTAGGTCCATCAACCTATGAAAAGTGGCAGGGGCTCAATGTAACTCAAACGGCATCACTGTGTACTGGAACAGCCCCTCTGGAGTGAAGAATGCTGTATTTTCTTTAGCCTCATCTGACAATGGTACCTGCCAATAACCCTTTGTAAGGTGAAGGGTTGTGATGTACCTTGCTTTCCCAAGCCTCTCAATAAGTTCATCTACTCTGTGCATGGGATACGCATCAAATTTTGACCCCTCATTTAGCTTCCGAAAATCATTGCAGATCCTCCAAGTCCCATTGGGCTTAGGGATTAATACAATGACCCCTAATTCAAGCATGCGCCTGACCTCCGAGGATACCGCTTTTCTGTGTGCTTCTGGTATCCTGTAGGGCTTTAGATTCACCTTACACGTAATGTTCTATCAGTGCCTGGGGGCTCCCCTCTGCTCGTTGGGTTTGAGTCACAGGAGTCTCTCAAAGTGCAGCAATCTGCTCTATTAACAAATGAATAGTTTCCTGCTGCTGTGCCATGGCCTGTTGTTGGACTTGTAAGGCTTCTTCATATGTCTATTTATCCTCGGCATGCAACCTTTGCTGTTGCTCCATGCCCTGTCGTTGCTGCGCAATGGCCTGTTCATGCCTTAGGTTAGCTTGCACCAGCTGCTTCATCATTTCCTCCATGGCACTTGATGCACTTTGCATTGTAGTTGCAGCTTTTACCCAGGATATTAAAGCATCATACTGCCACGCTGTTGTCCTTTGCAATTTGCTGCTGCCCGCATCCTCCACGAATTGTAAGGGATTTCTCTCTCAAGCAGGACGGCAGTGACAGATTCCTTTGCAGACAACAGGATTAAAGTCCAAATTGAAGCTTTATTTTATGACACTCTGGCAATTTACAGGCAAAACCAGTTATAATGCACTAGTTACGGTGAAGCTCCAGCACCACAAAACATAAACCAAACAAAATAAACGCCTGCCCATCTGGGCTCTAACTAAATACAAATAAGTTTCTAGATCACCTACTGAGCAAAGGTCACACACACAGAATCCGGCATCTCTATGCAGCAAGGCAGCCCTCTTCCAAGACTTTTCCAGGCATAACTCGCTCAGACTGACAGCCTGGGATGTGCTTTTATTTTCCCCTAACAATCTCCGCTGGCCCTTGAGCTGTTAACAAAACTGTTTCAGCAACCTACACCTTGCTGAAACCACTTTAGCTTTCTGGATTTTACTTACCTCACCCAGTTGAAGAACCTGGGTGAGATATACACCCCTTCCAGGACTTTTCTATACACTTTACCACAATATGCTATAAAAGTCCAATGAAAAAAAAACAAAAACATAACTTTTTCTTTTACATGAACATGCCGCCTAGAAATTATGCAATGCCTTACCAACATCCCTATTTGCAAAACCATACCCGAAAATATTCCCTCCTGGCATTTTTTTGTACAGATGACATACCTATCCATGCATCTATTACAAACTGCTTACTCATAACAATGGAACATTTTTATTGGATCACTTTATGGATATTTTTTATAAACACATGCTATGATTAAGGACGCATCTTAATGGATTCTATATAAAGCTCTATTAATTACTTTGATTCCAAGTGCTGGCCAGACTTTTTTTTTACCATGCTAATATTGTGACATTATCCTTTTTCACCATGTATGATAACAGCACAAGTTACAACTGCAGTAATAGCATAGGTAATTTTAAATAAGTAAAATCTTCTGATTTATTGTATTTGTGTACTTAGTAGCATGGTATGGACAGTTTAGGGTTAACCCATGGTTTCTCCTCTTAGGTTGCCAAGAGATGGAACTAGGTCTGCCCCCTGGTTAGTCAGTGAGTAGCATGAGTCTAGCTGAAGAACAGGGTACATGATACATGATCATGATCCTTAGAGCTAGACCCAAGCTCAGAGAACCTTTATCTCTGAGACTTCTATAGCCAAGGAACCTACTTTATGATCAAAACTGCTCCAGAGAAAAGGAAATTCAGAGGGTCCAGAATCTACAAGCTCATGCATTGGAGTCACTTAGCAAGGTATTGTTCATGTTTAAGGCAGAGAGACCTTACTGCTGTGAGAGGGAACATTGCTAGCCCACCCTTCTGCGCTTTGAGATGAGTTGGCCATCGGCACGCTCAGCCCAAGAATTTGAAGAAGCATTTAACAAAAACATCATTGCATTGCTAAGGTTCTGAAGAGAGAGATACTGTACTTTCGAGAGAATAAAAAGGAGTACTACAACCTCCAACCTGCTGTCTATACATTGCTATCGGGGAAGGAATTGCACAGCAATCTACTTGGAACTGTGCCTTGTCACTGTCACTTTAGGCAGTGCCCAGTCTGGAAAATACGAATCTCTTTATCTGCTGACAGTAAGCACAGATTTTAAAAATAATGACCCCTTTAAATGCAAACTACATTAGAATTGTGCCTGACTTTCATAATATAGTGATTAATTTTTGGTGACATAAGGCTGTCAAACCCTCTAATAATTGAGGCTACACTCATCAGCAGCTGAGCTGGAGGCGGACATGAATTGTGGGAGAATTATGCAATACCTGGGAATCTGTAACACCCACATACCTCAGTACGAATAAATAGTCCTAGAGACACAGCAACTGAGGAATCCAGGGTGCGAGGACTGAGGAGGAACAGGTAAGTGGCTGGGCAAGTCTGTGATACAATCTGGTTTCAGACAAGAATGAAATCTGATTTTAATGCTTGATGCCTTATCTCCCACAACATCTGGTGTCAGGGGAGATGCAGATGGCCCCCATACACATTAGGTGGTTGTCCAGTCCTGTCGCAAGCAGCAGGTTTTGTTTATACACAACTAAGGTATATGGCCAGCTTAAAATTTTCAAAAAAAGCAGACACCTCCCCCCCCCCCCCCCCCACACACACACACTTTATCTTGTACTTACCACCAAAACAACTCCATAACTGATTTTGAGGCACAGAAAGGCTGCAAGGCCTGTTCTGGGTCCTGTAGGGCATGCGCATCTCCCGGCTCTTAATGGGTCAATGTCCGATTGCCTCAATCTCTGCCAGACAATGTTTGGTCACCTTAGAGTATTTAAGGCACCTTTCCGTGCCTGAGCTTTAGGCTCCTAGCTTGCTGGTTTACCAAACTATGCTCTTTTACCGATTCTGATTACCACTGCCTGCCGTGACTTCTGCCTGTTTATTGTATTGACCCCCTGCTGCCTGCCCTGACCTTGGATTGTTTCACGGATATGCACTGCCTGCCTGCCCAGACCTTGGCCTGTTTCTGTCTACGAGTATTGTGTGATTCCTCAGGACTTCACCTGGGGTCTCTGACCCCCCCCCCCCAAGGGTCAGCAGACAACCACACCAGGACTATTCCACAAGGTAGGAGCCTGGTGGCTCTCCTCTAGCTAATTCATTTTGTAGCCCAGGACACAATGAATAACACATGAAAGTTATCCTATTAAAAGGCAATTTAAAATCTCATAGAGTCAGAAGAATTTGGGAATACACAGTTTGACACACTGAACACTGGACTGAATTTGTCCCAAGGATTTATGGCGCATTACAAGATCTAAAGATAGACAGTATGGGGTGGGGTGGGGTGGGGGGGGTGGTGGTCTATGAGATAACATCAATTTAGAGACCATAAAACCTTCACACAGCTTATCTGTAAGATAATTAAATACTTCAGGTGTTTTGGGTATTTTGTTATTTTTTTCATATTTAATGTCCTTTTATTACATTATGTATCTTCTCTTTTTTATATACATTGCTGTTGCTTCAGACACCGTTATATTATGCCTCATGATGAGACCTAAGTTGTCTCGAAACCTCGCTATATAACATCAGTACTTTTATTTTCGTTAGGCTACATGCACACAACTGTATGTGTTTTGCGGTCCGCAAAAAAAAACTGATGACGTCTGTTTTTTGGGCGGATCCATTGTAACAATGCCTATCCATGTCCGGAAAACAGACAAGAATAGGACATGTTCTATTTTTTTTTTGCGGGGCTACGAAACGGACATACTGATTGAAATGAATGGGTCTGCATCCTATCCGCAAAAAAAATGGAACAGACCCGGAAACAAAATACGTTCGTGTGCATGTAGCCTTAGGCATTAAAAGGTAAAATACTTATTTTGTTTTTCTTTATGAGAGCAATAAGCCAGTTTTCTACTGGCTCACACGGTACCAGACTTTATTTCTTTACAAATATATTGGGGGTCATTTATCAAGCTGGCGTAAAGTGGAACTGGCTTAGTTACCAATAGCAACCAATAAGATTCATTTTGGACAGCTCCTCTAGAAAATGAAAGGAGGAATCTGATTGGTTGCTGTGGGCAACTAAGCCGGTTCTACTTTGCACCAGTTTGATAACTGACCCCTATATACCTTTAGTTACACACCTTCTACATACTTACCTCTGCTGCAGGCACTCCTACCCCCTCACGTTTCTGTCTGTCTCTACAAAGCAGATGCCTGGGTTAAGTTACAACAGCTAGTAAGAAGCCTTGGCTGTTGTAACTTAAAGAGGACTTGTCACCAAAAAATGCAATGCAATCTTACAGAACCATGTTATAGAGCAGAAGAAGCCAAGTAGATTGACATACAATATATTTTTATCGGAAAAGATTCAGTAAAACCTGTAATTAAGACATTTATATGTCTGCTTTTCTACTGTGATTGTCCATATTGCTTCCTTTGCTGGCTGGATTCATTTTTCCATCAAATTATACAGGGGTTATGACCACCCAGTAATCCAGCAGCGGTGGCCATGCTTGCGCACTATAGGAAAAGGTGCAAGCTTCTCTGGTGAGGGCGCCTAGGCTGGAGCTATTTCCGATAGTGTCCAAGTACGGACACCGCTGATGGATTGCAGAGTGGTTGTTGCCCCTGGATAAGAACAGTGTATAATGCAATGGAAAAATAAACCCAGCCAGCAAAGGAGGCAATATGGACAATCACAATACATTAGTAAGTGCCTTGTATTACCTTTCTCTACGTGATAAATGCCATTTGCTGAAGTTGGACAACCCCTTTAAGAGTCCATTCACATGTCCGCATTATGGGTCCACATCCATTCCGCAATTTTGCAGAACGGGTACGGACCCATTCGATGGCGCCGCAAAAGATGTGGACATCACACTGTGTGCTGTCCGCATCCACACTTCCGTTCCAGTGCCCCACAAAAAAATGGAACATGTCCTAATCTTGAAGAAAAGGCATTTCTATTATAGTTTCGGCCATGTGCGGTCCGCAAAATGCGGAACGCACATGGCTGGTATCCGTGTATTGCGGACATGTAAATGGGCCCTAAAGCAGCAGAGGTGGATGAGGTTGGAGGAAGGCAAGATCTCAATTTGCATTTTGCACCCCTTTCCACGTGCCTACAAACGTATTTTCTTTCGGTGTCCGTTCCGTTTTTTTTGCAGACCATATGCGGAACCATTCATTTTAATGGGTCCACAAATAAAACGGAAGTTACTCAGTCTGCATTCCATTTCCGTATGTCCGTATTTCCGTTCTGCAAAAAAAAAAAACATGTCTTATTATTGTCCGTTGCTCTGTTCTGCAAAATACATACGGTCGTGTGCATGAGCCCTTGGGGGGGGGGGGGGGGGCATTTGATTTGAGAGATCATATAAGGCCACCGGCTTCATAACCCTACATAACGTTTCCTTTTTTATGTGTTTCAGACCAGAGAGAATCCAGACATGACACCAATGATGAATAATTACTATTTTCAATATCAGTTTCCTGTAAAGCCAATCATTTACCCAACCCCTCCATACATGAGCATTAGGAGGGATGGGATCGAAGTGGTCCGGTTTCCTGTGAGGAGCCGCAAATTGATGGATATGATCAAAAAATTTGATCCAAATGGTGAGAAATTATATAATAATTCACAGGCTTTAAAAGGGGTATTCCACAGGGATCATGTTAATTATAACCAGGGTTGGAGTGGGTTAAAATAACCAAGCATCAGTACTCACCTCACCGACACATCAGAGAGTAAAATAGCCATACATCAGAATATATTGCGGTTTTATTTTTTTTCTGTGACATTACATATAGGGGGTCATTTATTAAGATCAGCGTTTTAGACGCCGGTCTTAATAACCCCGTGTGCTGGCGGTCCAATCTTCAGCTGATTGTATCACTTTATACAAGGCCAAACCACTGGAGCAAGGGATGCTCAACCTGCGGCCCTCCAGCTGTTGTAAAACTACACCGCCCACCATGCCCTGCTATAGACTGCCCGGGCATGCTGGGAGTTGTAGTTTTGCAACAACTGGGGGCGCAGGTTGGGCATCCCTGCTCTAGAATGTACAATTCTTTAGATTTGCACACAAAAAAGCAAATATGGCATCATCACATGGCCTATATTAGGCTACTTTCACACCAGCGTTAATAATTTCCGGTATTGAGATCCATCATAGGGTCTCTGTACTGGAAAAAAACGCTTCCATTTTGTCCCCATTCATTGTCAATGGGGACAAAAAGTAACTGAACAGAACGGAGTGCTCCAAAATGCATTCCATTCCGTTCTCATACCGGAGAGCAAATCGCAGCATGCTGCAGTTTTTTTTCTGTCCTGGGATGTGGAGCAAGACGGATCTGCTTTCTCTGCCACAATAGAAAACGGATCCGTCCCCCACTGACTTTCAATGGAGTTCAAGACGGATCCGTCTTGGCTATGTTACAGATAATACAACCGGATGCGTTCATAACGGATGCAGATGGTTGTATTATCAGTAACGGAAGCGTTTTTGCTGGATCCGGTAGTGTGAAAGTAGCCTTAGCCAATAGAAGCTCACAGGTCCTTCATTCACTGCCTAGCTGACATGCACACAGTCACACGGTCCTTATTGGCCAGTAGAAGCTCGCAGGTCCTTCAGTCTTCTCCTCACTGACAGAAACACCAGTGGGGTTACTTATCAAACTGGCGTAAAGTAGAACTGGCTTAGTTGCCCATAGCAACCAATCAGATTCCACCTTTGATTTTTGACAGCACCTTTGGAAAATGAAAGCAGGAATCTGATTGGTTGCTACAGGTGTAGTGTCCCACTAGGTATGGGTGGGCACTACACAAGGGTCAATTGGTGTGCGCATTACTCTTACTCACAAGGAACAGAAATGTCATATTTTATTCTGCATTTAATGTATGTTTTACTGTGTTGTTAGATGCAATGTACCCCTGTCTAATGCAGCAGCAGGCCTAGTTGGGTGTAATTAGACATCCCAGACACTAGAGGGAGATAGGGAGCCCCTAGTATAAATGTCCAGGCCCAGACAGGGAGAGGGAGTGCAGAGTCAGGAGTCTGAGAGGACAGAGGCCAGTAAGCCTGCTCCTGACATGCAGCTGGATAGCCCTGGCTGCTAGTGATGTCCAGGAGGCTGTTGAGAAGCTCCAGCCTGCCTGAAGAACAAGAGAGCCTAAGGCAGCTCAGTCGAGATACCCCAGTTGCAGGATCCAACCTCCTGGGAGAAACCTACAGTTACCCACCTGATAAGAGGAGTCGACCCAGGGTAAGCAAAGTGACCCTGATAGGCAGAAGAACTTAGGAACCATTGCAAGCAGTATAATACCTGAGGAAGGAAGTAACCAAGGATATAAGCCACCCTTTTAGGCATCCGGGCCTTGGGAATTATCAAGCCAGAGTGGGAGTTCTAGAAAGGACAGTGTACATGATTCTGGGAAAAGTACAACCTGCTGATGAGTGCTTGTGGAATTTACCCTCAGTGTAACTTGCATGACTATTGCCTGCCATATTTGTGAATAAGCCCCTTTTGTGGAACTGTAATACAGAGACTATACTACTCCCTGCTGTACAAAGTTGGATTGTCCAGTAAAGTTTCCGTTTGGTTCACTGCATACTTGTGTACCGTTATCTTTCCAACCATCAACCGGCGTGCCACCGGCCAAAGGCACTGGCGTCACGAATACCACAGGGACCTTGCCCCAGGCACACAAAATACCTGTAACATCCAGGGCACCTCAACTACCATCAGGCCTGGTCCCTATCTACAGAGCGTGCCCCAGAGGAACTGTGTCTACCTCTCCTTCACTGCCACGCGCCTGCCCAGGGTTCTGCAAATATAGTGAGTACCCTCGATTGCCCATAACTGTGACCTCACTTCATCATCCCCTGCAGGTCTGGCGTGTTGCACAGGCATCTAAGCCAGTTTACACCGTTTGATAAATGACCCACAGGTTTAAAAAAAAAAGACTGCCATTTTTCTTCACTGTTGAAAGGCCCCTGTGAATGTCACATGGTTATTAGGGCCACTGTGGATATCACTGTTATGGGGGGCACTGTGGCTATAACTGTTATGGAGGGCACTGTGGATATCACTGTCATTGGGGGCACTGTGGTTATCACTATCATTGGGGGCACTGTGGATATTACTGTCATGGTGGGGAGCACTGTGGATATCACTATCATTGGGGGCACTGTGGACATCACTGTTATCGGGGGCACTGTGGACATCAATGTTATCGGGGGCACTGTGGACATCACTGTTATCGGGGGCACTGTGGATATCACTGTTATCGGGGGCACTGTGGATATCACTGTTATCGGGGGCACTGTGGATATCACTGTTATCGGGGGCACTGTGGATATCACTGTTATCGGGGGCACTGTGGATATCACTGTTATCGGGGGCACTGTGGATATCACTGTTATCGGGGGTACTGTGGATATCACTGTTATCAGGGGCACTGTGGATATCACTGTTATCGGGGGCACTGTGGATATCACTTTTATTGGGGGCACTGTGGCTATCTTTTAATCCGTAGAGAACCCAGGACCAGCGCCGTACATGCAAGCGATGCGATTGGCTGGAACAACGCTCCAGCCAATGGCACTGCTACAGCAGCAGAGGGAACAGTAAGAATCCCTCGGCATGCAGCCATTGTAGCTGAAGACTGCATGCAGAGTGGACCTGTGCCCCTCTGTGCCGTATCTACTGGGACTTGAGGTTCACCACCACTGCATTTACTGGTACCTGTAAAGAAGAAGAAAGAAGAGCATCTGGAACATCTGCTGCAGTGATTTTTTTTTTTTTTTTTGTCTGGAGCAGAAGTTCCAGATCCCTAATCCACCCGCCCCCTTCTCAAGCCCTAATTCCTGTCCCTATACACTTTTTCTGTGTGCAAGCTGTGAACACCAAGCGCTAATCAGTCCATAATCCACTGTTCAGCACCTAGGCTCATTTTTTGGTGCAGATATTTTTTTTTGCTGATTTTGTAAATTTAATGGTGGCCCAAACCAATTTATACGCCCAACAAATTATTGTTCAGAACGCTACATCACCATACACTAGACCCCTAGATTGGACTGCAGTAAGTGCAGCAGAGATGATGAAGTTTTAGGGACTCGTGCTGCATATGGGCGTAGTAAAGAAACCAAACATTAGACAGAATTGGAGTTCGGACATTTTCTACCAGACTCCAATTTACAGTAAGACATGGGGGCGATTTGAGTCAATTCGGAAATTCCTACACTACAATGACAATTCACAATGCCCACCCCAAAATGACCTGACATTTGACCGTTCAAGGTTAGGCCCGTCCTTGACCACTTTAACACCAGGTTTGCTGATAAAAATGTCTGTGTAGATGAGTCCCTATTACTTTTCAAAGAGAGGATTAGATTACCCCAGTACCTGCTTAGCAAACGGGCAAGGTATGGCATTAAGATTTACAAACTTTGTGAGAGTAGCACTGGGTACACCCACAAGTTCTGCATTTACGAAGGAAAAGATTCCCGGACAGAACCCCCAGAATGCCCCCCCTTCCTAGGAGTTAGTGGGAAGATTGTGTGGGACTTACTGCACCCACTGCTAGATAAGGGTTACCACCTCTATGTGGATAACTATTATACCAGCATACCCCTATTCATGTCCCTAACTGCCAGAGGTACTGTGGCTTGCGGCACAGTGCGGCAAAAATCAGAGAGGCCTCCGTAGATCCCTGGTAGGGCAACCACTGAGAATGGGTGAAAGTAGGGCTCTCCTCCATGAGAACATGCTGACGGTAAAGTACAAGGACAAGAGGGACGTCCTTGTACTGACCACCATTCACACTAACGCCAACTCCCCTGCTCCTGTACGAGGTACCACAACCACTACCCCAAACCAGTTTGCATCCTGGACTACAATAGGCACATGGGAGGGGTGGATCTTTAAGATCAAGTTCTGTAGGGCACAGTGCCACACAAAAAGCAAAAGTGTGATACAAAAAGTTGGCCGTACATACACTGTACAGGTGGCAATGTGCAATGTGTACGTGCTATTTCAATCTGCAGGCCACACAGGAACTTTCCTTCAGTTCCAAGAGGTGGTTATCAAGGCCCTAATTTTTCAAACCCAGGCCGGGGAGGGTCCCAGTACTTCTGGAAGTCATGGTGCCTGTGTTGTACCAGGGCAACATTTTCCAGGTCAAGGTCCCCAGACAGCAAGGAAGGGAAGGACCCCAAAAAAGATGCAGGGTGTGTTCCAAAAGGGGGATAAGAAAAGACACCATTTACCACTGTGAAACCTGCCCTGAAAAACCTGGCCTGTGCATGCAGGAGTGTTTTAAAATCTACCTTTCTTCCATGGAATATTAATTTAATGTCATCCATGATGTATCCTGTAGTTTCACCACCTTATATCTCTGATTTAGCCCACATAGCTTACAGATCCACTTTTCACCAACCACTACATATTCATTTCTGTGAAACACCTGTTAGGACAAAAGTGCCCTTTCTATCCCTTAAAGGGATTCTGTCACCTCTCATAACACAAATTCAGATTTTAAACCAGTCATGATCCACAGATTACCTTGAATCGGCTTTGCTGTTCTATACTGTAATCCGTCCAGTAGTTTTTCTGAAAAACAACTTTTATAATTATGCTAATTAATCCTGAATGTGCCCAGAGGGGCGTTATGTTCCACGTTGTGTGCCCAGTAACGCCCCTCTGCAGTGCCCAAAACGCCTTCCTCCTGAATCCCTAACCGCCCACAGCGTCTCATCCCTCTTCTCCCCCTCCCTGATGGCCGAGCGAAGTCTCGCGCAGACGCAGTACCCACTGAGGGCTGCGCCAGTGCGATTTGCTGGAGACTGAGGGCGGGAGCTTCATCGTCGTCACTGGGCATGCGCCGAGCCCAGTGACGTCCGATGCTCGCTCTTCCCTCAGTCTCCACCAGACCCCACAGAACAGCCTGCCCGATCTGGCATTGCAGGACGCTGCTAGAGTGACATTCAGCCCCGCTAACTATAATGGGGTCTGGTGGAGATCCGGCAAATATGCCAATAATCGGACGGACCAATCTAAACCTGAAATATGTCTAAACAGCTGGCCCCTGATAGAACAGTACTATCCTTGTCCGTTATGCGGACAATAATTAGACATGTTCTATCTTTGAATGGAAATACGGAAACTGAAGGCATACAGAGTATCTTCTGTTTTTTTTTTGCGGATCCATTGAAATGAATGGTTCCGTATATGGACTGTATACAGAACACAAAATACAGAATGGAAACGGAAAAAAAAACTTTTGCGTGCACGAGGCCTTAGGCCACGTTCACATCACTGTTTTGTTTTCCGTTCTGAACTGTCAGGACAATAGAACATTTAAATAAATGTATCCTTTATTTTTAGCATCCAATGTGCTTATTTTGCATCTGTTTTTGTCAGTTCCATCAGAGATCTGCTATTTTAGATAGGACAAAAAGTCCTGCGCGGAGATATTTACTTGAATTCTTATTATCCATTTTTAAAGAAAATAATCTATTCTTCTGACAGATCAGAAGAACGGAAATCAAAATGGTGATGTGAACATGGCTTTATCGGGTGTTTTCACATTTATTACACACTTGTACATTTTGGGCATCATTTATGAAACTGTTGTATAGTAGAACTGTCTTAGTTGCCCATAGAAATGAAACGTCAGGGCACATCTGACCTTCAAAATATACCCCATTGCTGCTCCATGTCTTCCTTTGGTTTCTTAGGGCTCATGCACACGACCGTTTTGCGGTCCGTTCTTCATGAATCCGTTGTTCCATATCTGAGTTTTTTTTTCTCTGATTTAAGTCCTCTTCCGTTACGGTATTCCACAAAACATATCTGTATGGTTTCCGTATGCGATCCGTTTTTTGCGGATCAGAAACGGAAACAGTAACTTATTAATCCCCAAACACATGAGCAATATGGGCTGGGCATAGCATTTGTACAGTATGGATCCGCAAAATACAGATGGGTTTCAAGTGCGTTCCGACATTTTTGGCGGACCCATTGACTTGAATGGGGCCTCGGACCATGATTTGCAGACAGTAATAGGACATGCACTACTTTTTTGCGGAACGGAAATACGGAAACGTACCTTCCGTTGTTTTTGCAGACCCTTTGAAATGATTGGTTCCGCATACGGTCCGCAAAAAAAATGGAAAAGGAAAGAAAATACGTTTGTGTGCATGAGCCCTTAGAGGATAGTCAGTGTCTGCTTCTCTTGACCCCGGAGATACCATGACGTAGAACTTTCCTGGCATGAGAGGTGCAAAAGAAAGACCTTCTGGGCAGCAATGCTGGACCTAGCAGAAAGGGCTGAGCTCAGGATAGCTGGTAAGGGGGGCAGGCATTTTGACATCGAGCTAGGCGCCTAGTAATACAAAAATTTGACCCCATACAGTTTGCATTAACAAGTGGGCATTTTTTGGGCCACATTAAAGATCCGATCAGTCAACCAATGAGCGCTGACTGTGTTCACATGGGGCATGAGCATTTGTCGGAACATTCATTCAGCCCATGTAAATGGACCTTAAAACGTTAACCTATAGGGCCATCACCAAGTTTACTGTATGGGGCCCCAATATTTCTGATGGCGGCCCAGCCTGTAACATTCGACAAAGTCATGATCACGTGTGTTTGTTTTCAGATATCACTTACATTGAAGATGGCAGTTTCTTTGAACGTTTCCCAAATGATGCCACCTCCATTCAAGATACTTCAGATAAATATTTTGTCATAAGTGGTGAAAGTGTGCGGGCAAAGTGGATGCAGCAATCTAACACAGGTATGGACTGCTTGTCTTTTTTAAAGGGGTTATCCCATCATAATGATCACTGTTAAATCTGTTAATGATTTGACAGGGATCATTTTTGTAAATATACTTTATTAACAAATTCCCACCGATTAGGATAAAATTCATCCCCACTTACCTTATTGTTGTGACTCGGTCTCCCCTGGTTACGACCACCGCTCTTCTCCAAAATCCCGGTCGCGCTTGCCCAGAAGACTTCTTCTTTTCTCCCGGCCGGGCCGCTTGCTGTTCTGAACGCGCACGCTGCCGCGCATGCGCGACGGTGACTTCTTCCCAGCCAGAATAGTACAGAGCCGCGAACACACATGCCGGCTCTGTACTATACTGGGCAGAAATAAGTCACCATTGCGCATGCGCGGCGGCGTGCGCGTTCAGTCCAGCGCGCGGCACGGCCAGGAGAAGACTTCAATCAAGATGAAGCCCGCCCCCAGCCAGAATCCAGGAAGTGAACGCGCGGTGGCAGCAGGTAAGTTTAAAAACGCAAATGTGGGATAACCCCTTTAAGCCTTTACAGTGGCAATTGAATATTTTTCTAGGTCATCAGTGCTATTTCCCAGCCTTACTGTTTTGTAGAAGGTGTAAAATATAATAAGTCATACTCGCCTCCATCGATCCTCTGCTGCTCCTGTTCCGTCACTCCCTAGATCCCTGATGGTCTCTGCTTCTTGGTCCCTCTCAACACACAGGAAATGCCTGTGATTGGCTGAGCCGGCATTTCCTGTTTGTCGAGAGGTAATAGGAAACAGAAACCAAAGAGAACCTAGAGAGTGACGGAACGTGAGCAGCTGGGGATACTAGAGGTGCGCCTTTTTTTATGCCACTATGAGCCTTTTAATTCCTTAGAGAGGACCTTTTACCACTCCTGAGAGTCCTGAACTACATGTTTTAATAGCTTCATGCATTCCCCATGTAATAAGCCTGGAGCATCTATTCTTATGTCTCTATGTTGTGGCATTTTTTTATTACTGGATGAATTGCTAGCAGTCTGCAGTAAGGGTACAGAGGGGAAGAAACAAGTTAGGGGTGTAACTGGCCAGCTAAGACCTGTCCTAGGTTGCTAATATAGCTTATATGTTTATACAGCTAGACCTGCCAATAACCTTAATACAGTTCCTATGTAAGTGTGTTAAAGACAAAAGCAGAGTTATTTACTGTAACTTCATTTTTTGGATGTCATGTAATAGTTATATTTTGTGTTCACAGAAGCAGAAAAGTTAATATGCCTTTAAGATTCATTATATGAATGTAGGTAAGCTCAATGACACAGCAGACACAACAGAAATCATAGAGTTAAACTGTTGTTGCTGGGCAGGCGTTTTGACCAATCACAGCCAGCCTCACACATAGCAGGCGTTTTGACCAATCACAGCCAGCCTCACACACAGCCTGTGTGGGAAATTCCCCTAGCAGGAGCTGCTAGAATCATTACACTAAAGGAGAGGAGCTGAACAGACATTCACTCCACAAAGAGCTGTGTTTTATGGAAGTAGAGAGGCCAAAATAGGCATTTAGTACAGTATCAGCCCTTATGCCTCTCATTAGCCCCTATTATGCCTCTCATTAGCCCCATTATGCCTCTCATTAGCCCCATTATGCCTCATATGCCTCTCATTAGCCTCCATTATGCCCCCATAAAATAAAATAAACACTTACCTCTCTGCTCTTGGACGCCGCTGCTCCTCACCGCCCGCTATCCTCTTCCTCCTGCGTTCGGCTGTGCTCTGAACTGGCGCGCACAGGGTGACGTCACAAAGCGCCTCACACTGTGCGCAGCCCTGCACAGCTGACAGCCGAGGACCAGGAAGTGGTAAGTATATAGCATTCACCGCTTCCTGGTCCTCTGGTACTAATGAGCGCTTCCAAAATGGAAGCGCTTCATTAGTATTCACCGGCCAGCAGGTTTGATTAGGGTGTGCCCAGGCACACCCATTGTGCTTGCCTATGGTTAGTATTGTGATTAGAACTGTATACTGAACCAGTTATATGTGTGTTTACTTACAGTTCCACCAAATTACAAATTGCGACCAAATTCCATACAAATTCAAATTCCATATTTCAATCCAAATTGCATACAACCATACCAGATCCTACTCAACCAATCTGCAAATAGTTACTGCAAACTGCAAACCAAGTTGAGCAACTGAACTATCAGTTAGACCTCAGATATGCCTCTCAGAGAGATCATGTGCTTAAATAACTAAAAGTGAGAGTACAGATACTGAAGAGAGAAATATATCCACCATTTTATGTGGAATGACAAGATTGAACAGTTGAACCACCATCTTATGCATACCGCCATTTGTGATACTTTATTCAACACATGTTTTGTACATGGACTATCTGCTGCGGAGACGACAGTGTTATATATGAAGAAAAGGTGAAGTTAATAAAGAAGTTATTTCAAGAACTTGGTGTGCTCTAGAACGTCGCTAGAGGAATTACAGAGTAATAGACAGGCTAGTTAGACAAAAAAGTCATAGATATCCGAAATTTTCTAATGCCACAGCGCAAAAGGCACTTCATAGTGCTGCGCCTGCCACAAAAGGGGTGTGTCCCTGCACAATCTGAAAATGGCAGTATTGATTGGATAGTTAGACTATGCAGGGACACACCCCCAACTGGTTACCACCCCTCTGTACCCTTACTGCAGACTGCTAGCAATTTATTCATAACTTCTAGCAGGTAGAATAAAAGAATGGCACAACATAGAGCCATAAGAATAGATGCTCCAGAATTGTTATTACATGGGGAATGCATGAAGCTATTAAAATAGGCATGTCAGGAGAGGTGAAAGGTCCTTTTTAGCAACCGCAGGCTGTCTTTTGATGGTTAGTGGTGCAGGTACCTACTCTAATGACGAGCTGTTACTAACAGTTCCTGATCTTAGAGCATACACCCGATTATGGTTGCGATCGGGGAAGCTCTGATCCCAGCCATATAACCCTTTGAGTGCCACAGTTTGTGACCACAGCATGATCAAAGGGATCTTCCCTCCTTGATTAGAGGACCCAGTGACCCGATCAGAGACTGCAGTCAGCACCTTGGTGTAATCTATGATGCCACTTTCCTAGATAATCAAATCATGTTATTTTTTTAGAATTGCACATTTATGTATGATACTATTATCGCAATCCATATTTTCATACTGTTTACACGGTACAAACATTTTCTACATTTACTATCCTAGCACCAAAATTCAAGATCACTTTCCACGAAACAAGAGAAAACAGGTGTGTTATCACCCTACAAGTCAAAGACCAGGACCTGTATCTATCATATAAACCTAACCCAGACAAGCAGCTCAAAGTGTTGGTGAGCTTCTTTTTTGTTGTATCTTCATAAATCCTCATCTGTCTGACTTTCGCCGTCCTCCATATATATTAAAGAGGGAGATTTATCATTCAGTTTTCTGACCGAAAAAAAAAGCTGCAAACCCTGTGTTCAGGGGTGCACCACCAATGAGGCCTGCTGAGGCAATCGCCTCAGGCAGCACCTGGTAGGGGCAAGATGGGGGCAGCAGACGGGCCATGGGCAATGAGCGCTTTCATTGTGGCAAAGGGATTAGGTTAAGAAATTGGCATGGGGGGGCGCCGTTTCAGTTTTCTCCTCAGGCAGCAGAAAGGCTAGGGGCACCCCAGCCTGTGTTTGCGACTTTTTAAAATGCCACTTTCAACAAATTTATTTATTTATTTGAGTACCAAAATAATTTTTAGAAATTCTTTTTCCTTTTTTTAAGTTTAGGGCTCATGCACACGCCCGTGTGCACCCCGCATCACTGATGCGGACCCTTTCACTTCAATGGGTCCGAAAACCCAGAGATGCGGTGCGGCAGCACGGATCGGAACCCCACTGAAGCACTACAGAGTGCTTCCATGGTCTTTCTGGCCGTGCCTCCGCACTGCAAAAAAGTAGTGCATGCACTACTTTTTTGCGGTGCGGACCATTGGATGGGGGTCGCGGACATGTGCACGAGCCCTTAATTTGGAGGAAAACTCCAATTTTTTTTTTCTTATATATTAAGGCTCCGTTCACACATCCGCAATTTTGTTCCGCATTTTGCGGAACGGAATTGCGGATCCATTCATTTCTATACGGAATTGCGGACCCATTCATTTCTATTGTCTTCCGGGTCCACAATTCCGTTCCCCCAAAAAAATAGAACATGTCCTATTCTTGTCTGCAATTGCGGACAAGAATAGGCATATTCTATTAGTGCCGGCAATGTGTGGTCCGCAAAATGAGGGATGCGCATTGCCGCTGTCCGTGTTTTGCGGATCCGCAAAACACACACGGATGTGTGAATGGACCCTAAAAATGACACAAAAATTTAATTATTGCAATGAGTTCCCTATTTTGTGATCGTTTTCATACATAACATGTATAGGTTTGAGAGAACGGGCGAATATGGTGACGGTTTCTGTTAGTGACTGCATTTTTATTTTATTTTTTACAGAGATTTGCTGCCGGCACAGGAGAAGGCAGACGCGGTAATAAACCGCTCCGGTCTTCTCCTCAGGGTCCCTGCTGTGTCTGTCAGCCGGGACCCGACCTGCTCCTGCTAGATTGCTGATCAGTGCTGGGATTAAAGAGCTGCCTGCATGTCTATATACGTGCTATCTGCCCGGGGCATGTGCAGATAGGATGTATACACAGTGGGCAGTCAGGAAGGGGTTAAGGACGGAATCAAAACAGAACCCTTTAGAGGCATTCCGTTTTGCTCCATCCTAATACATTTCTATGGATACAAATAATGGTTCTGATATGTATGATGGGGGAAAAAAAAAGTCCTGCCATACATACATAACGGAACAAAACGTAACTGTTACTTGTGCTGTAGGGATTCGCTCTGGTAGGCAGGGTAAGCGGACGCAATACAGAGGCAAAACCACAGTTGAAAAGCAAAAGTCAGTGTTTATTCACACAGAAAGGCAGAAAAGAAACACAATACATGGCAGGGCCCTGGTGTTCATTTACACCGCAAGAATCCTGGTATTAATTCACACAGCAAAAGTCTACAGAACTTAAAAACACGTCACCTGGCAGTCCACAGCAGGCCTTAGGGCGCCTGGCCACCAGCCTTGCAGTATGGCAGAACTCCTCAGCTCCACTCTTAGGCTCCTTTCACACTTGCGTTCAGGTGTCCGCTCGTGAGCTCCGTTTGAAGGGGCTCACAAGCGGCCCTGAACGCAGCCGTCTGGCCCTAATGCATTCTCAGTGGAGGCGGATCCACTGAGAATGCATCCGTCTGCCAGCGCTCAGCCTCCGCTCCGCTCAGTGAGCGGACACCTGAACGCTGCTTGCAGTGTTCGGGTGTCCGCCTGGCCGTGCGGAGGTGAGCGGATGCGTCCAGACTTATAATGGAAGTCAATGGGGACGGATCCGCTTGAAGATGACACCATATGGCTCAATCTTCAAGCGGATCCGTCCCCCATTGACTTTCAATGTAAAGTCTGAACGGTTCCGCTCAGGCTACTTTCACACTTAGAAAATGTTCTAAGTTATAATGCAGACGGATCCATTCTGAACGGATGCAAACGTCTGCATTATAGGAGCGGATCCGTCTGATGAAACATCAGACGGACCCGCTCCGAACGCTAGTGTGAAAGTAGCCTTACCTGGAGGTTCATTCCACCTCAAGCTGAGCTGCTGGCTGGGATTTTAAACCCCAGCCCAAAACCTGGCCTGGACGTGGGGGACAGCCACCCATCCTGCTCTTTGGCTGCTCCCAATAAGAACCGGCCCGGATCGGCTTTACAGCCACACTAAGATAAAACAGTGTCAGCGAGCACTAGCTGCGTCTGACACACAAAATGACCTGTTCTTATCTCACCGAGGCCAGGAACCTCGGTGACACGTACCTTCCGTGAATGACGGACCCTTGCACCTTCCTACAGTGCCCATAGAAATATATTAGGACAGAGCAAAACGGAATGCCTCTAAACGGCTCCATTTTGCATTCCGTCCTTAAAGTCTGTTATATTGCGTTATAACTCTGCTATAACAGAACATTATAACGGAATTACGAACGCATATGCGCTCCCGCCCTAAGATGTATTTTTCTCTTAAGAAATAGTCTGTGCAAGCCATGACACCCCAGACAGCATTATGTGGCCAGCAACATGGTGTGCAATAGGGGTGTACAACATGGTGTGCAATAGGGGTGTACAACATGGTGGGCAATAGGGGTGTACAACATGGTGGGCAATAGGGGTGTACAACATGGTGGGCAATAGGGGTGTACAACATGGTGGGCAATAGGGGTGTACAACATGGTGGGCAATAGGGGTGTACAACATGGTGTGCAATAGGGGTGTACCACATGGTGGGCAATAGGGGTGTACAACATGGTGGGCAATAGGGGTGTACAACATGGTGGGCAATAGGGGTGTACAACATGGTGGGCAATAGGGGTGTACAACATGGTGGGCAATAGGGGTGTACAACATGGTGGGCAATAGGGGTGTACAACATGGTGGGCAATAGGGGTGTACAACATGGTGGGCAATAGGGGTGTACAACATGGTGGGCAATAGGGGTGTACAACATGGTGGGAAATAGGGGTGTACAACGTGGTGGGCAATAGGGGTGTACAACATGGTGGGCAATAGGGGTGTACAACATGGTGGGCAATAGGGGTATACAACATGGTGTGCAATGAGGTCGTACAAAAAAAAAAAATTAGGGCCCATTCACATGACTTTTTTGGCGCTGCTTTTCATGCATTTGCAGCGCCAATAAATTCCTCTAAAAAGCCTCCCATTAAAAGAACTTGCTTTTTTCACTCTGAAAAAAAATTGAGTAGAAAAAAGAAGCAGCAACCTCTATCTTGGCACAGAATCCACGCTAATTCTCCCATTGAAATCAATGGGAAGTGGAAAAAAATGCTCCAAAAAACGCACAGAAAATCAGTGTGGATTCCAGCGTGTTTTCTAAATCCCTCATGTGAACGTACTCCAAGACTAAAATGTTCTCCTCTGGTTAAATGCTAAATATTGCATAAGATTGTACAGTAACAACCGTAACCTCTGGATAGGTCATCAGTATCTGATTGGTGTGGGGTCCGTCACCTGGGACCCCCACCGATCAGCTGTTTGAGAATGCACTGGCGCTTGCACTAGTGCGCGGCATTCTCTCAGCTCACCGAGCACAGCGCCGTACATTGTATAGAGGATGTGCTTGATATCACAGCTCAGCACCAGGGATGAGCGAACTCGAACTGTATAGTTCGGGTTCGTACCGAATTTTGGGGTGTCCGTGACACGGACCCGAACCCGGACATTTTCGTAAAAGTCCGGGTTCGGGTTCGGTGTTCGTCGCTTTCTTGGCGCTTTTGTGATGCTTTCTTGGCGCTTTTTGAAAGGCTGCAAAGCAGCCAATCAACAAGCGTCATACTACTTGCCCCAAGAGGCCATCACAGCCATGCCTACTATTGGCATGGCTGTGATTGGCCAGAGCACCATGTGACCCAGCCTCTATTTAAGCTGGAGTCACATAGCGCCGCCCGTCACTCTGCTCTGATTAGCGTAGGGAGAGGTTGCGGCTGCGACAGTAGGGCGAGATTAGGCAGTGATTAACTCCTCCAAAGGACTTGATTAATCGATCGATCTGCAGCTGTGCATCATTGAGCTGCTGAAATTCAATTGCTCACTGTTTTTAGGCTGCCCAGACCGTTTGTCAGTCACTTTTTTCTGGGGTGATCGGCGGCCATTTTGTGTCTTGTGGTGCGCCAGCACAAGCTGCCACCAAGTGCATTTAACCCTCAATGGTGTGGTTGTTTTTTGGCTAAAGCCTACATCAGGGTGAAGCTGTCACACCAAGTGCATTTAACCAGCAATAGTCTGTTCATTTTTTGGCCATATACTACATCAGGGGCAAGCTGCGCCCGTCACCAAGTGCATTTAACCCTCAGTAGTGCGGTTGGTCAAGCTGTCACACCAAGTGCATTTAACCAGCAATAGTCTGTTCATTTTTTGGCCATATACTACATCAGGGGCAAGCTGCGCCCGTCACCAAGTGCATTTAACCCTCAATGGTGTGGTTGTTTTTTGGCTAAAGCCTACATCAGGGTGAAGCTGTCACACCAAGTGTATTTAACCAGCAATAGTCTATTAATTTTTTGGCCATATACTACATCAGGGGCAAGCTGCACCCGTCACCAAGTGCATTTAACCCTCAGTAGTGTGGTTGGTCAAGCTGTCACACCAAGTGCATTTAACCAGCAATAGTCTGTTAATTTTTTGGCCATATACTACATCAGGGGCAAGCTGCGCCCGTCACCAAGTGCATTTAACCCTCAGTAGTGTGGTTGGTCAAGCTGTCACACCAAGTGCATTTAACCAGCAATAGTGTGGTTATTTTTTGGCCATATCCCAGTCTAATTCTGTCACTAAACCCATACCTTTCACCCAGCGCCTAAATACTAGGCCTCAAATTTATATCCCGCTAAATCTGTCGTTACCGCTGTACTGTTGTGGCTGTGCAAGTTATTTAGTGTCTGTCAAAGCACATTTTTTGTTCTGGGTTGAAATACAATTCCCAATTTAGCAATTTCATAATTTAGTGGTTTCTGCTGTATCAGAGCTATTTGAAATCTATCCCTAAAAGAGTATATAATATTCAAGGTGCACATAGGGTCATTCAGAATAACTTCACACACACGCTACTGTGCATTTCCAAGTCTAATTCTGTTAGTAAATCTATACCGGTCACCCAGCGCCTAAATACTAGGCCTCAAATTTATATTCAGCTGAATTTGAATACAATACATTGGGCCAAATAATATTTTTGTTGTTGTGGTGAACGATAACAATGAGGAAAACATCTAGTAAGGGACGCGGACGTGGACATGGTCGTGGTGGTGTTAGTGGACCCTCTGGTGCTGGGAGAGGACGTGGCCGTTCTGCCACATCCACACGTCCTAGTGTACCAACTACCTCAGGTCCCAGTACCCGCCAGAATTTACAGCGATATATGGTGGGGTCCAATGCCGTTCTAAGGATGGTAAGGCCTGAGCAGGTACAGGCATTAGTCAATTAGGTGGCCGACAGTGGATCCAGCACGTTCACATTATCTCCCACCCAGTCTTCTGCAGACAGCGCACAGATGGCGCCTGAAAACCAACCCCATCAGTCTGTCACATCACCCCCATGCATACCAGGGAAACTGTCTGAGCCTCAAGTTATGCAGCAGTCTCTTATGCTGTTTGAAGACTCTGCTGGCAGGGTTTCCCAAGGGCATCCACCTAGCCCTTCCCCAGCGGTGGAAGACATAGACTGCACTGACGCACAACCACTTATGTTTCCTGATGATGAGGACATGGGAATACCACCTCAGCATGTCTCTGATGATGACGAAACACAGGTGCCAACTGCTGCGTCTTTCTGCAGTGTGCAGACTGAACAGGAGGTCAGGGATCAAGACTGGGTGGAAGACGATGCAGGGGACGATGAGGTCCTAGACCCCACATGGAATGAAGGTCGTGCCACTGACTTTCACAGTTCGGAGGAAGAGGCAGTGGTGAGACCAAGCCAACAGCGTAGCAAAAGAGGGAGCAGTGGGCAAAAGCAGAACACCCGCCGCCAAGAGACTCCGCCTGCTACTGACCGCCGCCATCTGGGACCGAGCACCCCAAAGGCAGCTTCAAGGAGTTCCATGGCATGGCACTTCTTCAAACAATGTGCTGACGACAAGACCCGAGTGGTTTGCACGCTGTGCCATCAGAGCCTGAAGCAAGGCATTAACGTTCTGAACCTGAGCACAACCTGCATGACCAGGCATCTGCATGCAAAGCATGAACTGCAGTGGAGTAAACACCTTAAAACCAAGGAAGTCACTCAGGCTCCCCCTGCTACCTCTTCTGCTGCTGCCGCCTCGGTCTCTTCTGCTGCTGCCGCCTCGGCCTCTTCCTCCGCCTCTGGAGGAACATTGGCACCTGCCGCCCAGCAAACAGGGGATGTACCACCAACACCACCACCACCTCCGTCACCAAGCGTCTCAACCATGTCACACGGCAGCGTTCAGCTCTCCATCTCACAAACATTTGAGAGAAAGCGTAAATTCCCACCTAGCCACCCTCGATCCCTGGCCCTGAATGCCAGCATTTCTAAACTACTGGCCTATGAAATGCTGTCATTTAGGCTGGTGGACACAGACAGCTTCAAACAGCTCATGTCGCTTGCTGTCCCACAGTATGTTGTTCCCAGCCGCCACTACTTCTCCAAGAGAGCCAGTATCCGATAAAATCAAGTGTGCACTGCGCAACGCCATCTGTAGCAAGGTCCACCTAACCACAGATACGTGGACCAGTAAGCACGGCCAGGGACGCTATATCTCCCTAACTGCACACTGGGTAAATGTAGTGGCAGCTGGGCCCCAGGCGGAGAGTTGTTTGGCGCACGTCCTTCCGCCGCCAAGGATCGCAGGGCAACATTCTTTGCCTCCTGTTGCCACCTCCTCCTTCTCGGCTTCCTCCTCCTCTTCTTCCACCTGCTCATCCAGTCAGCCACACACCTTCACCACCAACTTCAGCACAGCCCAGGGTAAACGTCAGCAGGCCATTCTAAAACTCATATGTTTGGGGGACAGGCCCCACACCGCACAGGAGTTGTGGCGGGGTATAGAACAACAGACCGACGAGTGGTTGCTGCCGGTGAGCCTCAAGCCCGGCCTGGTGGTGTGCGATAATGGGCGAAATCTCGTTGCAGCTCTGGGACTAGCCGGTTTGACGCACATCCCTTGCCTGGCGCATGTGCTGAATTTGGTGGTGCAGAAGTTCATTCACAACTACCCCGACATGTCAGAGCTGCTGCATAAAGTGCGGGCCGGCTGTTCGCGCTTCCGGCGTTCACATCCTGCCGCTGCTCGCCTGTCTGCGCTACAGCATAACTTCAGCCTTCACGCTCACCGCCTCATATGCGACGTGCCCACCAGGTGGAACTCCACCTTACACATGCTGGACAGACTGTGCGAGCAGCAGCAGGCCATAGTGGAGTTTCAGCTGCAGCACGCACGGGTCAGTCGCACTGCGGAACAGCACCACTTCACCACCAATGACTGGGCCTCCATGCGAGACCTGTGTGCCCTGTTGCGCTGTTTCGAGTACTCCACCAACATGGCCAGTGGTGATGACGCCGTTATCAGCGTTACAATACCACTTCTATGTCTCCTTGAGAAAACACTTAGGGCGATGATGGAAGAGGAGGTGGCCCAGGAGGAGGAGGAGGAGGAAGAGGGGTCATTTTTAGCACTTTCAGGCCAGTCTCTTCGAAGTGACTCAGAGGGAGGTTTTTTGCAACAGCAGAGGCCAGGTACAAATGTGGCCAGCCAGGGCCCACTACTGGAGGACGAGGATGAGGAGGAGGTGGAGGAGGATGAGGATGAAGCATGGTCACAGCGAGGTGGCACCCAACGCAGCTCGGGCCCATCACTGGTGCGTGGCTGGGGGGAAAGGCAGGACGATGACGATACGCCTCCCACAGAGGACAGCTTGTCCTTACCCCTGGGCAGCCTGGCACACATGAGCGACTACATGCTGCAGTGCCTGCGCAACGACAGCAGAGTTGCCCACATTTTAACGTGTGCGGACTACTGGGTTGCCACCCTGCTGGATCCACGCTACAAAGACAATGTGCCCACCTTACTTCCTGCACTGGAGCGTGATAGGAAGATGCGCGAGTACAAGCGCACGTTGGTAGATGCGCTACTTAGAGCATTCCCAAATGTCACAGGGGAACAAGTGGAAGCCCAAGGCCAAGGCAGAGGAGGAGCAAAAGGTCGCCAAGGCAGCTGTGTGATGGCCAGCTCCTCTGAGGGCAGGGTTAGCATGGCAGAGATGTGGAAAAGTTTTGTCAACACGCCACAGCTAACTGCACCACCACCTGATACGCAACGTATTAGCAGGAGGCAACATTTCACTAACATGGTGGAACAGTACGTGTGCACACCCCTCCACGTACTGACTGATGGTTTGGCCCCATTCAACTTTTGGGTCTCTAAATTGTCCACGTGGCCAGAGCTAGCCTTTTATGCCTTGGAGGTGCTGGCCTGCCCGCCGGCCAGCGTTTTGTCTGAACGTGTATTCAGCACGGCAGGGGGCGTCATTACAGACAAACGTAGCCGCCTGTCTACAGCCAATGTGGACAAGCTGACGTTCATAAAAATGAACCAGGCATGGATCCCACAGGACCTGTCCGTCCCTTGTCCAGATTAGACAGGGCACTTCCTCATTCAATCCTATTTTTATTTTCATTTTACCATTATATTGCGAGGCTACCCAAAGTTGAATGAACCTCTCCTCTGTCTGGGTGCCGGGGCCTAAATATATGCCAATGGACTGTTGCATTGGTGGCTGACGTGAAGCCTGATTCTCTGCTATGATATGAAGACTGATTCTCTGCTGACATGAAGCCAGATCCTCTGTTACGGGACCTCTCTCCTCTGCCTGGGTGCTGGGCCTAAATATCTGACAATGGACTGTTGCAGTGGTGGCTGACGTGAAGCCTGATTTTCTGCTATGACATGCAGGCTAATTCTCTGCTGACATGAAGCCAGATCATCTGTTACAGGACCTCTCTCCTCTGCCTGGGTGCTGGGCCTAAATATCTGACAATGGACTGTTGCATTGGTGGCTGACGTGAAGCCTGATTCTCTGCTATGATATGAAGACTGATTCTCTGCTGACATGAAGCCAGATTGTCTGTTCCGGGACCTCTCTCCTCTGCCTGGGTGCTGGGCCTAAATATCTGACAATGGACTGTTGCAGTGGTGGCTGACGTGAAGCCTGATTCTCTGCTAGGACATGCAGACTGATTCTCTGCCGACATGAAGCCAGATTGTCTGTTACGGGACATCTCTCCTCTGCCTGGGTGTTTGGCCTAAATTTATGAAAATGGACTGTTGCATTGGTGGCTGACGTGAAGCCTGATTCTCTGCTATGATATGAAGACTGATTCTCTGCTGACATGAAGCCAGATTGTCTGTTATGGGACCTCTCTCCTCTGCCTGGGTGCTGGGCCTAAATATCTGACAATGGACTGTTGCATTGGTGGCTGACGTGAAGCCTGATTCTCTGCTATGATATGAAGACTGATTCTCTGCTGACATGAAGCCAGATTGTCTGTTATGGGACCTCTCTCCTCTGCCTGGGTGCTGGGCCTAAATATCTGACAATGGACTGTTGCATTGGTGGCTGACGTGAAGCCTGATTCTCTGCTATGATATGAAGACTGATTCTCTGCTGACATGAAGCCAGATTGTCTGTTACGGGACCTCTCTCCTCTGCCTGGGTGCTGAGCCTAAATATCTGACAATGGACTGTTGCAGTGGTGGCTGACGTGAAGCCTGATTTTCTGCTATGACATGCAGACTAATTCTCTGCTGACATGAAGCCAGATCCTCTGTTACGGGACCTCTCTCCTCTGCCTGGGTGCTGGGCCTAAATTTATGAAAATGGACTGTTGCATTGGTGGCTGACGTGAAGCCTGATTCTCTGCTATGATATGAAGACTGATTCTCTGCTGACATGAAGCCAGATCCTCTGTTACGGGACCTCTCTCCTCTGCCTGGGTGCTGGGCCTAAATATCTGACAATGGACTGTTGCAGTGGTGGCTGACGTGAAGCCTGATTCTCTGCTATGATATCAAGACTGATTCTCTGCTGACATGAAGCCAGATTGTCTGTTATGGGACCTCTCTCCTCTGCCTGGGTGCTGGGCCTAAATATCTGACAATGGACTGTTGCATTGGTGGCTGACGTGAAGCCTGATTCTCTGCTATGACATGCAGACTGATTCTCTGCCGAAATGAAGACAGATCCTCTGTTACGGGACCTCTCTCCTCTGCCTGTGTGCTGGGCCTAAATATATGCCAATGGACTGTTCCAATGTTGGGTGACGTGAAGCCTGATTCTCTGCTATGACATGCAGACTAATTCTCTGCTGACATGAAGCCAGATTGTCTGTTACGGGACCTCTCTCCTCTGCCTGGGTGCTGGGCCTAAATTTATGAAAATGGACTGTTGCAGTGGTGGCTGACGTGAAGCCTGATTCTCTGCTATGATATGAAGACTGAATTTTCTGCTGACATGAAGCCAGATTGTCTGTTACGGGACCTCTCTCCTCTGCCTGGGTGCTGGGCCTAAATTTATGAAAATGGACTGATGCAGTGGTGGGTGACGTGAAGTCTGATTCTCTGCTATGACATGCAGACTGATTCTCTGCTGACATGAAGCCAGAGTCTCTGTTACGGGACCTCTCTCCTCTGCCTGGGTGCTGGGCCTAAATATCTGACAATGGACTGTTGCAGTGGTGGCTGACGTGAAGCCTGATTCTCTGCTAGGACATGCAGACTGATTCTCTGCTGATATGAAGCCAGATCCTCTGTTACGGGACCTCTCTCCTCTGCCTGGGTGCTGGGCCTAAATTTATGAAAATGGACTGTTACAGTGGTGGGTGACGTGAAGCCTGATTCTCTGCTAGGACATGCAGACTGATTCTCTGCCGACATGAAGCCAGATTGTCTGTTACGGGACCTCTCTCCTCTGCCTGGGTGCTTGGCCTAAATTTATGAAAATGGACTGTTGCAGTGGTGGCTGACGTGAAGCCTGATTCTCTGCTATGACATGCAGACTGATTCTCTGCTGACACGAAGACAGATTCTCTGTTACGGGACCTCTCTCCTCTGCTTGGGTGCCGGGGCCTAAATATCTGAGAATGGACTGTTCCAGTGGTGGGTGACGTGAAGCCAGATTCTCTGCTATGGGACCTCTCTCCAATTGATTTTGGTTAATTTTTATTTATTTGATTTTAATTTTATTTCATTTCCCTATCCACATTTGTTTGCAGGGGATTTACCTACACGTTGCTGCCTTTTGCAGCCCTCTAGCCCTTTCCTGGGCTGTTTTACAGCCTTTTTAGTGCCGAAAAGTTCGGGTCCCCATTGACTTCAATGGGGTTCGGGTTCGGGACGAAGTTCGGATCGGGTTCGGATCCCGTACCCGAACATTTCCGGGAAGTTCGGCCGAACTTCTCGAACCCGAACATCCAGGTGTCCGCTCAACTCTACTGATGAGGACAGATTCTCCTCCTCTTTGTCATCTATTTGGCAAAAGATTCAAGATAATCTAAAGAGCATGAGTGAGAGATATAAGCGTGTGGCAGATAAGAGACGTGTGCCTGGTCTGGACCTGAATGTTGGTGATCTGGTGTGGTTGTCTACTAAGAATATCAAATTGAAGGTTCCTTCCTGGAAGTTGGGTCCTAAGTTTATTGGGCTTTACAAAATCTTGTCTGTCATCAATCCTGTTGCCTACCGTCTTGATCTTCCTCAGACTTGGAAGATCCATAATGTTTTTCATAAGTCCTTATTAAAATCTTATGTCCAACTCATTGTACCCTCGTCTTTGCCTCCTCCTCCGATTATGGTTGATTGTAATCTTGAATTTCCCAGTCTTCTACAAGATAAGTGTTGTGCATTCATTTGTGTTTTTCTGTTTGCTGGATCCCAGGTGACCCTGACTCCCTCCGTATATAGTGTAGGGAGCCGGTGGTCGTATCCCCTCACTATTGTAGGGTGTTCAGGTGATATACAGTCGAGGTACGAGGATATGCGATCATCTACCATTGGGATTTTCGCATAGGCTGAGCAGTAAGGGAGAGAGCCAGGTCTTATGCAGGGGTCTCCCTTTTTGTTCCTTAGTTGTGGATCCAGTGAGTCGTATATTCATTTTGTGTTGTCTTGTTTCCTGTACACATTCCGTGACATTAGGTTTTTTCACAGTCACAACTAGATGTTCTATCCAGGGGCCTTTCATTTTCCCCGTCTTGTCAGGCGGATATTTACCGCACCATTATTGATTTAAATAGATTTGCACAGGGTTTGACTGTGAAAAAACATTTTGAGGACTGCCAGGATTCCACCCCAGCCCTCTCCCAACGAGTCTACATTGCCTGTGTGTGATGCTGGTGTAGATGGTTTCGTTGAGTTATGTCATTCACCTGTGTCCTCTTTTTCTTTTCAAGAATTGTCCAATTTATCTTTTTTACAGCAATCCCGTACTATTCCTGACTTTGATCCGGGCAGTGATTTTGCACACAAGTTCACTACTCATAATCCTGGGTTTTATACCATTCATTCACGCACTCCTGCCCTGGACCATTATCAGGAATTAGTTATACGGGATCTATTTGCTCTACAAGGGGATATTCAATCACCTAGGGCAACTGCTTTCAACAACCTGTCATATACAGAGCGACAAGCCTTGTCCGAACTCGAGTCAATGCCCGACATTTCTATTAAATCGGCTGATAAGGGGGAGCGGTGGTCATCCTGGATAAAGCTATCTATAAATCACAAAATGTATTAATGTTAGAAGATAACTCTATTTATGAGGAGCTTCCAGGTGATCCCACTCCCCTCTTTCAGCAACAAATACAATGCCTCTTGGAGAAGGGTTTGGAAAGTGGTTATTTGAATCAACGTCAAAGGGATTTTATTTTTGTCCAATTTCCAGTGATCCCCATTTTCCACTCCCTTCCCAAGATACACAAGGGAGGTTTTCCTCCTTCCATGCGTCCTATTGTGTCGGGCATTGGCTCGTTTTTGTAACACCTCTCAGCCGGGGTTGAATCTCTGCTTCAGCCACTGGTACAGGAAATACCAGGTTTCCTGCAAGATACAAGGAGTGTTTTACAGGCTTTCTATAGCCTGAAGTGGGAGTCACGTTTTGCATGGATCACTGCAGACGTGACTTCCCTCTACACCGTTATTCCACATGATTTGGCCATTAAGGCACTAAGTTAGTTTCTTGCTGTGTACTCAGATTTTTCTATTCCTTTCCAGGGCTACGTGTGCGATGTGTTTTTTTTTCTATTATAACACAATTTTTTTATGTTCAAAGTTTTTTCCTGCAATTATCGGGAGTTTCCATGGGAGCTAAATTCTCCCCTTCCCTGGCCAACGTGTATATCGCCTGGTGGGAACAGGCATTTTTATTCTACCCGACCAATCCCTAGGCATCCTCGCTGGAGTGGTATGGCCGTTACATCGACGACCTGCTGTTTATATGGTCGGGCGATGTGGCGGCCATACCACTCTTCGAGGAGTTTTTAAATTGCAACATGTGCAATTTGACATTTACCGTGCATTTTCATGCTACCTGTATTTCCTTTTTGGATTTGTCTCTGGAGGGCGATGCGTGCACCAATTCAATTAATACCCGCACCTTTCGTAAAAAAAAAAAACTGCGGGCAACCCAATTCTCCATGCAGGTCTTGCCATCCTCCTCATGTTGCTAAAAATATTCCTAAGGGTGAGTTTATTCGCATTAGACGAAACTGCACTCAGGATGCAACATGCCGCATGGAGATGCGCTCTGCGGCCTTTCGCCTTTCCATGAGACAATATTCCCAGCACGGTTTAGCACACGCCCAGAAGGAGGCCCTGTCCAGACCCAGACAATCACTACTATTTACTCACCATAAGCGCACACGTCGCTCTGATAACTTAAATCAGTCACGGCATTCCCGTTTGCCTGTTTTTGTCACTGCCTATAGTACACAATACTCGCAGATCTGTAACATAGTAAGAAAGCACTTACCTGTATTGTCAACAGATGACCAATGGCGCAGTGTCTTGAAAGGTGGCATCTTGTGCTCAGCCCGTAGAGCGCCCACACTGGGCAACAGACTCTGCCCCTCTCTCTATTCTGAGGGGGCACGAGCCTCTCCAGTGTGGCTGCGGTTTCTTGGCAGCTATAAATGTGGGCATAAAATCTGTACGTGTTGCTCTCATATGCGACCTGGCAAGGAAGTTTTTTCCTATGCCATGAATCAAAGTTTTTCCATCAAACAATACATCAACTGCAACACCACTCATGTGGTGTATTGTATCTCATGTACTCTCTGTTCCCTCCAGTACATTGGTTGCACCACTAATGGCCTTAAGGTTAGACTGTGCAGGCACATCTCTGACATTCCTGACAACCATCTATTGAAAATGTTATGCCCAGCCCAATTTTTTCTATGTAATTACTGTATACGGCATATGGAAAAACGTAAAACGGAAAGGAAACGGAAACACAACGGAACTCAAAAACGGAACAAAGGATCCGTGAAAAATGGACCGCAAAAAACTATAAAAGTCATAAGTTTGTGTGAACTAGGCCTTAAAGTCTGGTTGGGAAGCTAGTTAGGCCGGTTAAAGCAAGAGAACACATAGGGGTGGGGGCACCATGCTTCTCTCGTGGGCAAAGTAATCTGTGTTTATAAGGGGCTGCCCGCCTTGGTATTGGAGGGCGGTACACCCGTACTAGTAACTGCCCCTGTGTAAGGTCGGGTTGTGCTCGAGTCAAGCACTGCAATGGAGCAGAGGCCATAGGTGAATGGAGAGCGTCCATTGGGTGAAGAGATGGGTCTCCCCGCAGATAGAGAGCAGCTGAGAAACTGGTAGGAGTGATAGTACTAAAAGCTGTGTGTGACCCCAGGGCTAGATGTACATCAGGTGGAGAGATCACCAGACACCGAGTCTGGGTGGAAAGCCCCATGGCGCCATACCTTCCTTTGGCACCATTTCCATCTGTGAGTAGGACCGTCAACCTGTGCCCAAGTTATCACTGACAGACTGTTTTACCGCCATGTGCCCGTTCTACTGTGCTGCCGATTTTCAGTAAGGTTGTGAACCCACAATGATACCCCCCCATCGCCCACCCGTAATCCTTACCACTTCTTACACTAGAGACAAGATTATTAATACACAGATTTTTTCCTTGTCCATTGAGCTAACCATTTCTCATTCTCATTCAGCCATTAGGACAGAAGAGTCTTGATTTCGATAAGCCTGAGACCAAAGAGTTTTTCTTCTACCTCATTAATGTCAACAGCAAAGAGTATTCAATCGAGTCAGCGAAGCAACCGGGCTGTTTCATTACCACCTATCCTGATGAGAACGTCCATGTCACGGTAGAGCCTGCCTCGAACACTCTCTGCAAAGAGTTAAAATTTGATGTAAATACGTTACGTGGTAACATTAAGTGCAGACCGAACAGAGTGAGAAAATACAGTAAGTTACTGACATCTGATTCTTTGCATTCAATTATTCTGTATTGGTGTGTGCTAGATTTAAAGGGCAACTTCATTCACTTTGCAAGTCCTCCAGCATGCATGTTTTTCAGTTTTCTTTTTTTTTTGCGTTGCATTTTTAGATCGCGTTTTTATGTTTTGTTTTGTTTTTCAAGTCAGTCATTTTCTTACAGGAAAGTATGTTCCCCCCTCTATTGATCAGTATGGAAAAAGCCACGGTTAAAAAAAACAAAAACAAAGAAACACAACACACATTGACATATGCTTTTTTTCAAGCAGTACCAAAAACAATGGATGTCTATAGCACAAAAATGTCAGAAATTGAAGCAAAAAATGTCATAACTCAAGCAGACTGCCTTTTTAAAAAAATGCCACTGGCGCAATAAAAACGCAAGTGAAGAAAACACAACAAAAAAAAAGTTTAATAAAGCATAAAAAAATTCCCATAGACTTACAGCCCCGATCTGGAGGTTCTGAACGTTTTATGGCATTTTTGGGGTAAAAAACTTGCAAATTTTAGCTTATTCCAACACCTTCACCACTTTTCCAAAAGGTGGGCAGGAGTGCAGTGACCGACTGAATTAAAGGGGTTGTCCAGGCTTTTGATATTGATGACCTATCCTCACGATAGGTCATCAATATCAGATCGGCAGGGGTCAGACACCCGGCACCCCCGCTGATCAGCTGTTTGAGGAGACGGCGCGCACGGTGTGCACGTGCCGTCACTCTTCCTACTCTCTGCTGTATGTGTATGGGAAGAGAGAAGGGAGTGAGAGGAAGAGTGAATGGAGATGGCACGTGCGCACTGCCGGGTGCGTTGCGGGAAAATGCACGATTTTTCCGCGCGAGTGCAAAACATTGTCATGCGTTGCACTCGCGTGAGAAAAATCGCGCATGTTTGGTAACCAAACCCGAACTTCTTCACAGAAGTTCGGTCTTGGGATTGATGTTCTGAAGATTGTATTATTTTCCCTTATAACATGGTTATAAGGGAAAATAATAGCATTCTGAATACAGAATGCTAAGTAAAACAGCGCTAGAGGGGTTAACAACAAAAAAAATAATAATAATTAACTCACCTTAGTCCACTTGATTGCGAAGCCGGCATCTCCTTGTGTCTCCTCTGCGCTGAACAGGACCTGGGATGAGCTGCTGCATTAAATACCGGTTAAGGACCTTTGATGACGTCACTCCGGTCATCACATGGTACGTCACATGATCTTTTACCATGGTGATTCACGTGACGTCATCAAAGGTCCTTAACCGGTATTTAATGCAGCAACTCAACCCAGGTCCTGTTCAGCGCAGAGGAGACACAAGGAGATGCCGGCTTCGTGATCAAGTGGACTAAGGTGAGTTAAATTTTTTATTTTTATTTTTTTAACCCCTCCAGCGCTATTGTACTATGCATTCTGTATTCAGAATGCTATTATTTTCCCTTATAACCATGTTATAAGGGAAAATAATAATTATCGGGTCTCCATCCCGATCGTCTCCTAGCAACCGTGCGTGAAAATCGCACCGCATCCGTACTTGCTTGCAGATGCTATGCGATTTTTACGCTTCCCATTCACTTCTATGGGGCCTGCGTTGTGTGAAAATCGGACAATATAGAGCATGCTGCGATTTTCACTCAACGCACAAGTGATGCGTGAAAATCACCGCTCATGTGCACAGCCCCATAGAAATGAATGGGTCAGGATTCAGTGTGGGTGCAATACGTTCACTGCACGCATCGCACCCCCATAGAAAACTCGCCCGTGTGAAAGGGGCCTAAGGCTACATGCACACGAACGTGCTGTCCGCATATTTTGCAGCCCCATTGAAGTTAATGGGTCTGCATCCCAGCCGCCAAAATGGCGGCTCAGATGCGGACCAAAATAACGGCTGTGTGCATGAGGCCTAATACTGTAGTTGATCATGCAAAGGAGTTAATGGGCAAAGGTCTGCAGCACAGGCACGGAGCCCTTATGTTCGTGTGAATGAGCCCTTAGGGTGTCTGCAAATGATGCACGTATTTTCACCGCACATAATCTGCAGCATAATACAGTACCAACAAAGTGGAAAAAACAGAACAAAAACTAAATAAATAGTGCAGCTTTGGGCATTTTGGTAGGGATTTCATGCGTATTTTCTGCACACAAATCTGCACCATGTGCAGCCACCCTTAGCGCTTATTAACACAGTCAGTGTTTGGTCAGTGATTTTGAGCCCAAATCAGGTGCGGTTCTAAACACAGAATGTCACGGTTCTATAGGGACAGTGCAGCCCTAGGCTCCACCCACTCCACTATCCCCACCTACTTTCACAGTCCGTCCTAACCCACGGTGCGCAGCTGGACAGCAGTCCCAAGCTTAAGTACGTGCAGGGGTCTACAGGGAGGGAACAAGGTGGGAGAAAACAAAAGACTAAGACAGAAACGTAAGCTACCAGGCCGGGTAGTAACCAGACAAGCAAATAACCAACCATAAGCAAAACCAGAATAAAATGGAAGCCGAGGTGAAGTACCAGGAGGTCACGTCAGTACAAAGGAATAACACAGGATCAAGGCCAAATACAAGCCGAGGTCAGGAGCCAGGAGATCACGTCATGACAAAAGGATTACGCAGGATCAAGAGTCAAATACAAGCCAAGGTCGAGTTCACTAAATCACACATGCAGGAAACCGCTCGTGGGGTAGTAAGACCAATCACAGGCAACTTGTGGCCAGACTGAATGATCACGTGACCCTGCGTCAGCCCCAGCCAAAAACCTGAGTGCACTCGTCCCTGCCCCTGCTCGTTGCCTAGGGGATGGAGGCCGCCGGCCGCGCTGAGGGAGCGTATGCCACGGGGTCCTCCCCACCCCCTTGTTGCCAGGGAGAGGAGGACGCCGGCCACGTCCAATGCTGGCTCCTCCTCCCTCTTTATCAGCGGGACGCCGGCGGTGCTGCAAGGAGGGAGAACATGTTACACAGAACAGGTGCAGATCTTTCCCTTATGTCTGTGGAGGCTCCAATCTAATCTTTGGCAGTAGCCCCAGAAAGTCTAGGGTGTGCCCTGTTAAAAATATAATAACATTTGCAAATCCAGGTGCACTCTGCGGTCTTACTAAACCCTCATACGGATGTTACAATTGAGAGATTAGCCAACATATCCTACTGTGGAGGACATGTCTGAGCCTGAGCACCGCGCCAAGGTTTCTCAAGTAGCTCGGGTCCTAACACTCACCTACCTGAGCCGTATGGGCAATACCAGGAGCCAGTGGGCAAATTACAGGAGCATAAGGTCCTTGTGGTCCGCTGCGGGCATCCTCCATTGTATGCGTTTTTGCTGGGGATCGCAATTAGCAACGGGCCACAAGTGCAGGATTTGCTCCCCTGTACTCACATGCACACCTGCATATGGGTTTGAGCACTTCCTGCTTGTTTAACACCACGCCACTTTTTCTGTGCCCTGTTAAGGCCTTGCCCACACTTCTGTTTTTCACGGACGCATGCTGTCTGCTTTTATTTTTTTAAGGACAGCATACTGATCGATTTACTTTAATATGTTTTCCACATTTCCGTGATTTGCTGCGGTATGCAAAAAATCCACGGATGCATGCACTACTTACATCAGTGCCCCGGACTGCACACGTCCATTGAAGTCTATGGGTCCTTGAAAATCATCCGGTCCGTATACGGAACCATTCATTTCAATGTGTCCGCAAAAAAAGGAATGTACTCCATATGCATTCCATCCATATGCATTCCGTTTCCGTATTTCCGTTTTTCCGTTCAAAGATAGAACTTGTCCTATTATTGCCAATTGCCAATTCAAGTCAATGGGGCTGTAAATAAAATGGAACGGATACGGAATGCATCCGTATGTCTTCAGTATCCGTTGTGTTTTTGCGGAACCATCTATTGAAAATGTTATGCCCAGCCCAATTTTTCTATGTAATTACTGTATACTGTATATGCCATGCTTCCATTTCCGATCTGCAAAAAACGGAAACCAAACGGAACAGAAGAGGAACCAATACTGAAACAAAAAACTGAAAAAACAGATCCGTTTAAAACGGACCGCAAAACACTGTAAAAGCCATACGGTCGTGCGCAGGAGGCCTAAGTAGGTTTCTCTTACCATTGATAATGGGATTTGTAAGTATCCCACTTTTACGAGTTCCACGCAGGGTCCAACGACAACCAAGAAACCTTTCCTATTATGTACAGAAGGGAGCCGTGGCCAGTGCAGCATTTTGTTCTGGAAGACCACCAACATCCATTGAAATCAATTGATGCCTATTGATATCAGTGGGCCGCACCAATTAAAGGGGGTTACCCACCATATGACATTCCATTAATATCTGATAGGTGAGGATCCTGCCACGTCTGGAACTCCCCATAGGAGTCCCAAGACCCCTGCTCTGCCAGGATTAGAAAAACACGGCTGCTTTGACCACGCCAGTCCACAGGTTGTATTTGGTATTGCAGTACCAGATGTAACCTATGTACCGGTGTGGCGCTCATTCTGCAACCCTTTGTCTCTTATACACTTGAATGGAGAGAGCTACGGACTTGTACGGTCACCTCCCCCACTCCCCCATCTCAAGCCTGAACGTGATGATGCCCTCACTTGGGGGTGACCACTGTGACCACTGTTCCTCCACATGAGTCAGGTGCTGCATCTAGGCAAAGATTGAATAAAGAAGCTCTCTCCATTCAAGTTCCATGGACTCTATCTATAGTAGGTATGCTCATCCTGACAAATCCTATAAAACGCTGACTGGTCCAGAATATTGGGGACATTGGGCCTTGATATGTCAGGTTATCTGTGATGGTGGGTGTAGACCTTATGATGGATGGAAGACCCCAGTGTAAATGTACGATTTATTCCTGGTGATCACCATCACACACTTGATGATCTTCAGAGACTTTCCATTCCCTGCCTTTTCCACTAGTCAGAAATGTCCTACTGTTTTCTGTTCCTGGGAGAGCTGGATTATTTTATCCTGCAGTAAGTGGTGCTCCTGCCAATATGACATTGTCACCATAGACCTTTCTTTCTTTCTTAGGAGATGATGCCTTTTACTGGTACAATGACAGGCCCTTCCAGGACAAATTCCAGTCCATTCTAGCCCGAGGTGACTATATCATGGACGCAACTTCCCTGGCGCTGGACAGATCATACAGATGGCCCAGACAGGACAATCTCTACCAGAGCTACCAACTGGGCTGGAGATGCATGTAAAAGGTCAGTCCAACATTGGAGCACAATAGATGTTTATGCTGGAAATTGACCTGACGGTGACCACAATATTTTAACTGCATTTTCATAGTGGATTTTGAGAAGGGATTTTATTGACACCCCTCCTTGAATAAACCAGTTGTTTAATTGCATAATCAGCTAAATTGTTAGCCATCTAGCATGCTATGCATGATACAAAAAAAAATGGCATGATACAAAAAAATTTGCCTCTATCAAAACGGACTTGAAAAATCCCTTCTAAGGCCTCGTACACACCATATTGTGTATGAGGCTCCATATTACAGAGCTGTAGGTACTCTGTGTGCTGCTATATGGTGCTTCAAAGCAGAATACCGACATAATACTGGAATCATTCATTTTACTTGGATGAAATACATGACACAAACAACCTTATATGAAATCGGAGGAATATGGAAGCACAATATGGGTCTCGTATTGAAGGGGTCGTGCACTAATTTCCAGACCTCTCAGACTGGCAGGACCCGCGTTGGTGATCATAGTTACCTGATCCCCGGAGCTGGATTCCAGCTTCTTCACTTCTCGGTCTACACTATATTGACTCGGGTCCCTCCATGTAAACTTCCAATTTGACGCTGCTGCAGCCAATCACTGGCCACAGCGGTGATCTGTTCCCTACGTGTCACATGACCATTTGAAATGACGCAAGGGGAGCATCAGCATCAAAAGGAAGTTTACATGGAGGAACCAGAGACAAGCAGCAGATTCCAGGGAGCAAACGAGCCAGGACCTAAGGCCGGGGATCAAGCAAGTATGATCACCAATGCTGCCACCGCCAGTCTGAGAGGTCTGAAAATTAGAGTACAACCCCTTAAAGGGACACTGTCTCCTGGATTTCACTTACTGAGCTAGAAATGCAAATGAGCTCTTAACAAGCTCTGCCTCTAATGCCACCAGATGTAAGGCAGCTATCCTATAGGTCAATATTCAGCTCTTAAAATAAGCCTTGAGACATGACTTGGATATTAAATAAGCCAGCATCTCATCTGCAGACAGCTATTTCGGGGTGATTGCCCCTCATCAGTGCAGAGCAGAGAGTACTGGCTTAACTGGGTAGAAGGCCTGTGTCCGAGCAAGGGGGGAAATTAACTCTCCTTAGTGAGAGAGCACCTTAATCAGTGTGAGGAGACTTACAGGCCATACGTGCTCCTCTGGAATTCTGGGAGGGAAGGGATGCAAATGAGCTCTTAACAAGCTCTGCCTCTAATGCCCCCAGATGTAAGGCAGCTATCCTATAAGTCAGTGTTCAGCTCTTAAAATAAGCCTTGAGACATGACTTGGATATTGGATATTAAATAAGCCAGCATGTATGGCCTATAAGTCTCCTCACACTGATTAAGGTGCTCTCTCCATAAGGAGAGTTAGTTCCCCCCCTTGCTCGGACACAGGCTTCTCACCCAGTTAAGCCAGTACTCTCTGCTCTGCACTGATGAGGGGCACTCACCTTGAAACAGCTGTCTGCAGATGAGGTGCTGGCTTATTTAATATCCAAGGCATGTATCAAGGCTTATTTTAAGAGCTGAACACTGACTTATAGGATAGCTGCCTTACATCTGGGGGCATTAGAGGCAGAGCTTGTTAAGAGCTCATTTGCATCCCTTCCCTCCCAGAATTCCAGAGGAGCATGTATGGCCTGTAAGTCTCCTCATACTGATTAAGGTGCTCTCTCCCTAAGGAGAGTTAGTTCCCCCCTTGCACTAACTGAGCTATTAATATCACCACATCAGTCTCCATGATTTACATTAAAATATACTAGTATTACTGCCCTGTGTCTTGTAATTTGTCTATAAAATCGCTTTTATTAATATGCTAATTACCTCAATAAGGTTATTTATATGGGACTGAATATCGAGGAGGTGATGTTATTTACATGGGACTGTATGTTGAAGTCTGCCCCATAGAAATGAATGGGAGCATGGGCCGCCTATGTGCGGTGCATTCCCATTCACTTCTATGGCAGCAGCGCTTGGTGGTGGACGGACCCTGGAAAATCCGGGGTCCTCCAGCCACAGCACTCCCCGCTTCGTTCTCGTTGTAGGTGCGGGTCCCAGCGGTGAGACCCGCACCTATCAGACAATGAGCGCATATCCTAGCGATATGCCCCCATTTTCTGAGATTGGAATACCCCTTTAATCATCCGGCTGTGTCCAGGTACTTTTAGGTTCCTCCTGGTCACTGGTGCTTGTGAAGTACATTGGCTAATTTAGCTCCAACCTCCACTAGACTTTCTCTATATTCAGACGTAGACTCACTGGTCTGTGCTGTGCTGCAACACCATTGTTCCCACAGCCAAGGGGCTAATATGGCAGCTACATGGTGGACTAGGCCTGTTGTGCTCCTACACTAGCTTCCTCAACTTCTCTACTGAATTCATACTTCCTATTAGCATACCCCAGCTATATATATATATATATATATATATATATATATATATATATGTGATGCCAGCACCACCTAGGGGCGAATGGATGTAATGACACACTAACAGCCTGGTAATAGGAATTACAGGAATATACAGCAATACATTTTGATAAGCAAATACAAAAGTTTGCAGTGCCCACGACCATCACTGAGTGGGACACTGCAATATCTTATTCTGATATTTACCCAGCAGGTATATAAACTCTAACCATGTCTACATTTTTCTTGACAGTAGTAAAGTCCGAATCCACACAATCCCATTAGTGGAAATCAGTCTTCAGCCGGCAGAGCCACAGGAATGATTAATTTTTCTTGACGCCATGTGGATAAATTTGCTGCTTTCTTGCTCAGGCAACCAACCAACCGAATACCGCACCACTGCTGCCCATGACCCTAAAGGTCCCTTTACATATATGACAGAGAAGCGTTCCTTCCTGACAATCTGCTGCTCCCTGGTGGAAGAGCGAGCTGCAATTATATGCAACGATCTTCTCCAGAGTATAGCCTATATTACGCTACTTTCACACTAGCGCTAATATTTTCCGGTATTGACATCCGTCATAGGGTCTCAATACCATAAAAAAAGCTTCCGTTTTGTCCCCATTCATTGGGGACAAAACGTAACTGAACAGAACGGAGCGCTCCAAAATGCATTCCGTTCCGTTCTCATACCGGAGAGCAAACCGCAGCATTTCTGACACAATCCGATACAATAGAAAACGGAATCGTCCACCATTGACTTTCAATGGAGTTCATGAAGGATCCGTCTTGACTATGTTAACGATAATACAACCGGATCCGTTCATAACGGATGCAGATGGTTGTATTATCAGTAACGGAAGCGTTTTTGCAGAAAAAACACTAGTGTGAAAGTAGCCTTAGAGGCGTAGGTAATTGTGCAGATCATCGCGAACAAGCGTTTGAATGAACTCTCGTTACCGATGATCTGGCAGTGTAATACTTCTGCCGATTACCCCAAACGCTCATTCATCGGGCAAATGGAATCTATCAGCACGTTTAAAAATCATTGTTTGCCGGCAGCAGATCGTGCTGTGTCATCACAATCTGCTGCTGGCAAACAATGATTCACTTGTTAGCGATTATCTTTTGGATTCTCGGCCAGTGTAGAGGGACCTTTACTCTTTTCTCATTTATATTTCCAGAAATTTGGCCAAGTCTCGTATGACTCAAGGTGTACAATAAAACTGATGCCACCGCTGCACTACATCTCCCAACATTTAACTTGCCAAACAGTATATATATTGCAATATCTAGTTATGAATTTTCATATTTCTGATTGTCACCACCACCATGAAGGTGGTCAGAGGACTGAAAGGAGAAGATGCTGGTATCTGGTATAGCTTTTATGTAAAGCCATTAGTAGTCACTTACATGCTGTGTATCAGGTGCCATGACTGTTATGTAGATATAATTATATTTAATAAACTGCTGTTTTTTTTATCATACTTTGTTTTATTGACATTAAACCTGTTGTCTTCTGTTACACTGTTATGTGATGATGATGATATCAGCAAGGGTATATTCAGATGTCACCTTGTCACAGATTTCTTGTGGATTTGCTAAACATTTGGGGGTTCATTTATTATCCAGAAATATGACTATATTAGGTGTATCTCTGGCGCAGACTGCAGTGCAACGGTTAGTGCAACGGTTAGTTATGCTGCAATCTGCCAGGTCTAAAAAAGTGGGCGTGATGTGGGTGAGGAAGGGGATGGTCCAGCAGGCCCATCTCATTTAAAGCTGGGCAGTGGAAGATAGCCAAATAGCGCCAGAGCGCCAGAACACAGCAGCAGGAAGCAGGTGAGTATTGTTGTTTACGATATGCTAGGGGGCTTTCTTTAAAAGGGATCCAGTCCTGGAATTCCCCTTTAAGGTGGCATGGATTTTGAAAATTTTCCCCTGTCTACGACGGGTGGAGAGTCGTGGAACCACTATACACACTAAATGGTGAGCCAGTCCTGACTAAACTGGTGGGTTCTGATCACGGTCATCAAATATGGCAGGCCTCAGTCCAAGCTCTTTTCACCAAGAGGTGACACAAAGCTCCTGGGTATTAGTACAAAAGCCATTGTGTGCCATTAGGCTACATCTACACGACGACTTGTGTTACGCGACATTTTGTCGAACCAATGTCGCGCAACAGATTTTGTAATGCTAGACATGCTGCGACGGCAACACGACAGTCAGAAAAAAATCAATCCAAGATGGATTTTTTAGTGACTGTCGCATCGCAACATGTCTCATATTGCAGTGCAACATCATAGATTAGCATTACAAAATATGTTGTGCGACATGAACATTGAACAACACATGTGTTGAAGTGTAGTTGTACCCTAGATGTCGCGTGACACATGTCAATGTAGCCTTAGTAATACTGGTGTCTTATGTGGCAGAGAGGTCTTTAGAACTCAATCGGCAGCGGTGCGACTGCTAACTTTGCACCCCCTATAGCTATGTCCTTATTTCTACTCTCTTTTGTGGAGCTCCTTAATGTTCTCCATTTCTAATCTTCACCCTTCTCTGCTCCCCCTCACAGCTCTTTTTACTGACAAATGCCAACCTCTACGGTTGGAACCTGAAAAGTCAACTCAGTGGCTCAGTGGTTAGCACTGGTGCCTTGCAGCGCTGATGTCCTACGTTTGATTCTGAATTTATGACCAAGAACAACATCGGGTTGGATAATCCCTTTAAATCTGATCTTGAAAAACCCAAATATTTATAGAAACAAAAAGTAAGTCCCCATAATCCCCATTTTAGGGTCATACCAGGATTGTACTACTGATGTACCATCAATATCTGATTGGCAGGGGTCCAAAACCCAGCACCTTCGCCGATCAGTTGTTTTGGGGTACCCCTGTTGTCAGAAGTTGGCACCGGAAATATACAGCGCCCACCAAATTTGTAGTGGATGGAGCTATGTAGTTCTACTGCTGTCTTCCAGCACTGGAGCTACTCCAGAATAGCTGATAAGCAGAGGTGTCAGACACCCACTAATCAGATATGGATGGCCCATCAGAAGTAATATACTGGAATTCCTCTTAAAGGCTAAATCCAAATACCCTACTCTATTCTATTCGGGTACTGTGCCACTGCTGCTGCGTTGCAGTTGAACCCTAAGTCAACAGGTGGTTTTACCACAAAGCTATGGTTTTCAAATACGTGGAAATATCATTATAACAGTTTATAAGGCTGAAAAAAGACATTTGTCCATCCAGTTCGGCCTGTTATCCTGCAAGTTGATCCAGAGGAAGGCAAAAAAATAAACAGTGAGGTAAAAGCCAATTTTTCTTACTTTAGGGGAAAAAAATCCCTTCCCGACTCCAATCAGGCAATCAGAATAACTCCCTGGATCAACGACCCCTCTCTAGTAGCTATAATAACCTGTAATATTATTACACTCCAGAAATACATCCAGGCCCCTCTTGAATTCCTTTATTGTACTCACCATCACCACCTCCTCAGGCAGAGAGTTCCATAGTCTCACTGCTCTTACCGTAAAGAATCCTCTTCTATGTTTGTGTACAAACCTTCTTTCCTCCAGACACAGAGGATGTCCCCTCATCACAGTCACAGTCCTGGGGATAAATAGATGATGGGAGAGATCTCTGTACTGACCCCTGATATATTTATACATAGTTATTAGATCTCCCCTCAGTCGTCTTTTTCATAAAGTGAATAACCCTAATTTTGATAATCTTTCAGGGTACTGTAGTTGCCCCATTCCAGTTATTACTTTAGTTGCCCTCCTCTGAACCCTCTCCAGCTCTGCTATGTCTGCCTTGTTCACAGGAGCCCAGAACTGTACACAGTACTCCATGTGTGGTCTGACTAGTGATTTGTAAAGTGGTAGGACTATGTTAACATCACGGGCATCTATGCCCCTTTTGATGCAACCCATTATCTTATTGGCCTTGGCAGCAGCTGCCTGACACTGGTTTCTACAGCTTAGTTCACCAAAATTCCTAGGTCCTTTTCCATGTCAGTGTTACCCAGTGTTTTACCATTTAGTATGTACTGGTGACTTACATTTGTCAGTGTTAAACCTCATCTGCCACTTATCTGCCCAAGCCTCTAATCTATCCAGATCCCTCTGTAGTAGTATACTGTCCTCTTCAGTGTTAATTACGTTACACAGTTTAGTGTCATCTGCAAAAACTGATATTTTACTATGCAAGCCTTCTACAAGATCATTAATAAATATATTGAAGAGAATAGGGCCCAGTACTGACCCCTGAGGTACCCCACTAGTGACAGTGACCCAATCTGAGTGTGTACCATTAATAACCACCCTCTGTTTTCTATCACTGAGCCAGTTACTTACCCACATACAGACATTTTCCCCCAGTCCGAGCATTCTCATTTTATATACTAACCTTTTATGTGGTACAGTGTAAAATGCTGAGGAGAAGTCCAGATATACGACATCCATTGATTCGCCGCTGTCAAGTCTAGAACTCGCAGCCCCATAGAAACTGATTAAATTAGTTTGACATGACCAATCTCTCATGAAGCCATGCTGATATGGAGATATTTGCTTATTTTTATTGAGGTACTCCAAAATAGCATCTCTTAGAAAACCTTCAAACAGTTTACCCACAACAGATGTAAAACTTACCAGCCTATAGTTTCCGGGCTCTGTTTTTGGACCCTTTTTGAATATTGGCACCACATTTGGTATGCGCCAATACTGTGGAACACTCCCTGTCAGTATAGAATCCTTAAATATCAGAATTAAGGGTCTGGCTATGACATTACTTAATTCTCTTAGGGGTGTATGCCATCTGGGTCTGGCAATTTGTCTATCTTTTTAAGACGCTGCTGTACTTCTTCCTGAGTCAGACAGGGCACTTTTAATGGGGAATTTTCTTTTACATACTGCATTTCATCTGACAGTTGATTTTCTTTAGTGAATACAGTGGAGAAAAAAATATTTAATAGCGTTGCTTTCTCCTCATCGCTCTCTGCAACTCCCACCTCATTACTCTGTAAAGGGCCGACACCTTCAGATTTATACTTTTTACCATTACCATTTATATAAGGGCTTATGCACACAGCTGTTGCCTGGCCATGGCCGTATTGCAGCCCGCATACAGCGGGTTCGCAATACACGGGCCCCGGACGTGTGCACCCCATATCACGGATGCGGACTCATTAACTTGAATGGGTCCGCAATCCGGGAAATGCGGTTCTATTCAAGTTGAATGGGTCTCGATCCATCCTGGCCGCCGCACAGATGTTGCCCGTGTATTGGGGACTGCAAATTGCCATGTCCCATGCATGAGCCCTAATTGAAGAACATTTTAGGGTTAGTTTTACTCAAGTTTTGTTCAACGCTTTCTCGCTACCCTCCTGTGTTAGTGATTTAAATGCTTTCTTTTTGTCATTTATTGCTTTCTTTACAAGTCTATTTATCCACATTGGTTTTTATTTGTTCCTTAACCTTTTATTCCCATACGGTATGTATATCTCACAATTAGATTTTAGGATGGTTTTTAAAAAATGTCCCATTTTGTGGCTGTATTTTTATTTTTGAGGACTTTGTCCCAGTTACCGTAGTTAGGCCTATGGTCTCTCTTAGTTGGCAAAATTTAGCTTTTTTGAAGTTTGGTATTTTTGTTCCTCCCTGAAACACTCCTTTGAATGACAATTGGAAGGTTATTACTTTATGGTCGCTATTTCCCAGGTGTCCCCCAACCTGCACGTCTGTTGTTCTGTCAGGTCTATTGGTTAATACTAAGTCTAGTATGTCCGTCCCTCTAGTCGGTTGGGAAAGGTAATTGTAATTCGTTATTGTCAAGAACCTGTTTCCTTTATGAGATGTACAGATTTCAGTTTCCCAGTTTTTATCTGGGTAGTTGACGTCCCCCATAATAATGACCTCATTATGATCTGCCGCTTCGTCTATCTTGTTTAGAATTAGATTTTCTGTGGACTCTGGTATATTCGGTGGCTTATAATAAACTCCTATTAGTATTTTATTATTGTTTTTGCCTCTATGTATTTCTGCCCAATGTTAATCCACATGTACTGTATATGCCCCTCACTTATATCTTCTTGGACTGTGTGCTTTAGACAGGACTTTACATAAAGGCAGATCCCTCCCCCTCTCTGGTTTTTGTGATCCTTTCTAAACAGACTGAAACCCTGTATGTTACCCGTCCAGTCATAGTAATCACCCAGATATATTTCAGTTACTCCCACTATGTCATAGTTATGATTGAAAAAAAAATGCAAACAATAGAGCTGAGAAATGGGGTTCATTCTAAATTAAAGTGGCATTATACCTACTAGAAATGGAAATATAGAAACTCTTTGCGCACATTTGTCATCAAACGTGTGTCAGGCCCGTCTACCAGGCGTCAAGGTGACTTCCGCAGATGGGTACCTAACACTAATATACTGCCTCTCTTGGACTTACCTGAGCCTACAATTTTCAGGGCAGTGTAAGAACCAGTTACATTTATACTCTGCTCAGAAGCCCCAGGCAGATGGGTGTTGCTCAGTCTAAAAGAGGCGCTACCCTCAATATACAGTACAGACCAAAAGTTTGGACACACCTTCTCATTCAAAGAGTTTTCTTTATTTTCATGACTACTAAAATTGTAGATTCACACTGAAGGCATCAAAACTATGAATTAACATATGTGGAATTATATACATAACAAAAAAAGTGTGAAACAACTGAAAATATGTCATATTCTAGGTTCTTCAAAGGAGCCACCTTTTGCTTTGATTACTGCTTTGTACACTCTTGGCATTCTCTTGATGAGCTTCAAGAGGTAGTCACCTGAAATGGTTTTCACTTCACAGGTGTGCCCTGTCAGGTTTAATAAGTGGGATTTCTTGCCTTATAAATGGGGTTGGGACCATCAGTTGCGTTGTGGAGAAGTCAGGTGGATACACAGCTGATAGTCCTACTGAATAGACTGTTAGAATTTGTATTATGGCAAGAAAAAAGCAGCCAAGTAAAGAAAAAAAGTGGCTATCATTTTAAGAAATGAAGGTCAGTCAGTCTGAAAAATTGGGAAAACGTTGAAAGTGTCGCCAAGGGCAGTCACAAAAACCATCAAGCACTACAAAGAAACTGGCTCACATGCGGACCGCCCCAGGAAAGGAAGACCAAGAGTCACCTCTGCTGCGGAGGATAAGTTCATCCGAGTCACCAGCCACAGAAATCGCAGGTTAACAGCAGCTCAGATTAGAGACCAGGTCAATGCCACACAGAGTTCTAGCAGCACACACATCTCTAGAACAACTGTTAAGAGGAGACTGTGTGAATCAGGCCTTCATGGTAGAATATCTGCTAGGAAACCACTGCTAAGGACAGGCAACAAGCAGAAGAGACTTGTATGGGGTAAAGAACACAAGGAATGGACATTAGACCAGTGGAAATCTGTGCTTTGGTCTGATGAGTCCAAATTTGAGATCTTTGGTTCCAAACACCGTGTCTTTGTGCGACGCGCAAAAGGTGAACGGATGGACTCTACATGCCTGGTTCCCACCGTGAAGCATGGAGGAGGAGGTGTGATGGTGCTTTGCTGGTGACACAGTTGGGGATTTATTCAAAATTGAAGGCATACTGAACAGCATGGCTACCACTGCATCTTGCAGCGGCATGCTATTCCATCCAGTTTGCATTTAGTTGAACCATCATTTATTTTTCAACAGGACAATGACCCCAAACACACCTCCAGGCTGTGTAAGGGCTATTTGACCATGAAGGAGAGTGATGGGGTGCTGTGCCAGATGACCTGGCCTCCACAGTCACCGGACCTGAACCCAATCGAGATGGTTTGGGGTGAGCTGGCCCGCAGAGTGAAGGCAAAAAGGCCAACAACTATTGTGATGGGTAATAACAGCTTGAGTGAGAAAATTTGCAGATTTGCAGATTTTCACCTACAACAACAGGTCATCAAGGGGATACAAATGACAGATGAGATGCTTCTGGTTACAGCTGATGTGGAGTCTCTTTACACAAGTATACGACATGAAGACGGCCCATGTGCAACAGCGGAATATTAATATATTTTTCATCAATTAGGTGTTTTTCGCACTCAAATTTTTGTAGTGTTTTGGCAGTATGCTGAGGAGTGTGCCATCGTACTTCCCTTGGTGAAGTGCTTAGGACAATTTTGTGATTAATATAAATGTACCTGGTTCCTACACTACCCTGAAAATTGTAGGCTTAGGTAAGTCCAAGAGAGGCGGTATATTAGTGTTTGGTACCCATCTGCGGAAGCCACCTTGATGCCTGGTAGATGGGCCCAACACACGTTTGATCAAAAATGTGCGCAAAGAGCTTCTATTTTTCCAATTCTAGTAGGTATAATACCACTTTAATTTAGAATGATCCCCATTTCTCAACTCTATTGTTTGCATGTGAAATGTTGTGCAGCCATTTTTTTTATCAACCATGTTTGCTTGATGGATATGCACCTGTAAATAAACAATATAAAAACAATCTCCAATTTTTGGTGTACTTATCGGTGCTACAGATCCACCAAGCGACGTGAGTATAGGTCGCTTCACAGTTAAAATGTCCACAAGTTTGTTGATCGCGGTGCTTTCTGATAAGGGGGGGGGGGGGGTTGTGGTATTGGATAGGTCCAAATATGATATATGATGAGGAGATGCATCGACTCCTTTCTGATAGGGAAACCTACCAGGTTTTAAAAAAGGATCCCCTTCCTGAGTACAAGAAAGAGGTGGATACATTGTTAAATAAGGCCTTTGCGGGAGGCATTATTGATAAAAAAGAACTGGGCTTTTTGAAGGTCGGGCATCCAAGGACACCGGTAATATACCACTTACCAAAGATCCACAAGCGGCTAGTGGACCCTCCTGGGAGGCCGATTGTTTCGGGGCTCCAATCTTTGACAAGTGGTATCACAGAATGTTGATTACTTCTTGTAGAGGTATGTAGGAAGAACAGCTTCATACCTTAAAGACACAGGCACGGTCCTGAATATTATAAAGGGGATGGGGGGAGTACATTCCGATCTATGGTTGGCGACTGCAGATGTAACCTCTCTGTATACGGTTATCCCCAAAGATCTGGGATTAGAGGCGATTAGGGTACATTTGGAGGAGGATGAGGGCATGTCACCGTTACAGGGGGAATTCATCTTGAATTGTCTTGATTTTTGTCTCAGCAAGAACAACTTTTGGTTTGATGGCACTTTTTATCTCCAGCGGACCGGAACGGCGATGGGGGCGAAATGCGCCCCAAGTTTCGCCAATTTATACATGGCTGCATGGGAAAAAATAGCAATAGACCCCATCCTAAAAACAACTCAGGAAGGTGGCACGTTGATATTGTGGAAACGCTTTATCGACGATTGTGTGGAAAGGGGAACGCTGCGGTTTGGAAAATTTTCTGAACAGCCTGAATCAAAATATACATAACCTTAGATCTACATGTGAAATCAGCCCCAGCAGTATTAACTTTCTAGATCTTACCATTTTTCTAGAAGAAGGTCGGCTGGAGACAAAGACTTACTTCAAACCAACAGATGTGAACGTGTATATTGATATGCGGAGTTGCCACCATGCCCCCTGGAAAGATAACACCCACAAGGGACAGTTTATACGTGTTCACCGCAACTGTACCAAAATTGAGGATTATAGGGAACAGAGTGGGATAATTCAGAAGAGGTTTGAGGAGAAGGGATATGACCCTGAGGCTTTAAATAAGATCAGGAAAGAAGTGGAGGAATGGGATGGGGGGGGGGGGGATTAAGAAGTGTAAAGAAAATAAGGATACAGAGAGAGAGGAAACAAAATGCTTGATTTCAAGTTTTCCTTCCTTACCCAATACAACACACAGATAGGACCACTGAAGAACTCCTTGCAGAAGAACTGGTTTATCCTAAAAAATGACCCAGTGTTGGGGCAGATTATTCCTGAACGTCCCAAGGTACTGTATAGAAGAGGACCAAACCTGCGAGATGCATTGGTTCATAGCTGCTTGGCGAAAAAGTAAGAAACCAAGTAAGGACCAGTTCAATTGGTGCGGCTTCTGCATTGTTTGCAGAAACTGCACCAAGGAGGACAAAAAGAAAAGAAACCAGCAGGAAATTCAGTCGAGAGGAGGGCAGACATACAAGATTAGAGAAGAGATGTCATGCGAGACCATGGGGGTAGTCTACATGATGGAGTGACCTTGTGGGCTCCAGTATGTGGGCAGAACCCTCTGTAAATTGAAGACCCAACTGCAGGAGCACATAGGGAATATTAGGAAAGGTAAGGAGGACCACAGTGTTCCACTGCACTTCAAGCTGGCGCATGGTAAGAATCTGGCGGGCTTGAGGTTTAGTGGTCTGGAAAAGGTTGAGAGGAACTGGAGGGGAGGGGATCCTGTCGCCAGCATAAATCGGAAGGAGGTCAGTTGGATATATAGATTGGGGACCTTAAAACCAGCAGGGCTCAATGTGGAGTTCGATCTAAAACCGTGTCTAGTAGAGTAAAGAGGGAGCCAGCGGAGGGTGCCGCTAGCGTGGTGGATGCATGCAGGATAGTGGAATTCCTTCCTTGTAGTGTTATGTTATCAGGTGGTGTGTTACCGCTGTCCTTGGATGCTCGACTATGAATGAAGCTATTGTGGTGGGCTGTCATTGGCTCAAGGGGAATCATGCAATTCGGGTGTCGACAATCCCGTATTGATGAATGAGAATGGAGGGAGGGAGTTGTTTTGTATTGTATGCTCTGTTCATTTATGTTTATTTATGTTATTTTGTTATTTCATATCAGTATGTTTCGGGCCGGATAAGGCTACTGTCACAGACGGTGTACAGGAAACAAGGCAATGCAACATGCATATATGACTCACTGGATCCAAAGCTAAGGAACCAAAAGGGAGACCCCTGCACAAAACCTGGCACTTTCCCTGGCTGCTCAGCCTATGCAAAAATCCCAAAGGTGGATGGTTGCATATCCACGTACTGTCACAACCAGACAGCTGAGAAGCTCTGACAGAAGCCTTTCAGAACCTCCTCCTTGAGTTCTCTTTGTTATGGTATTCAGTTCCTCATCTCGTTAGCCAGGGAAAGTGCTAGGTCTTGTGCAGGGGTCTCCCCTTGGTTCCTTAGCTTTGGATCCAGTGAGTCATATATGCATGTTGCATTGTCTTGTTTCTCATACACCGTCCGTGACATTATAAGCCTCCAAAACTGTCTCAAGCATGGATCCGGTTTCACTTTTGGCTGAACGCCTTCAGGGTCTTTCATTGGAGGCAGCTGATCTCCGCAGGACTTTTTCTCAGCTTCAAGTGACCGGTTCAGCTGGCGTTCATGGAGTTTGTTCTGAGCCTAAGATCTCGCTCCCGGATACGCTTTCCTGGGGTAGTGAGAATTTTGTGCGTTTTAGAGAGGCTTGCAAACTCCATTTTCGCCTTCTTCGCTATTCCTCTGGTGATGAGGAACGGAGGGTGGGGATCATTATATCGCTGCTCAGGGGTAACGCTCAGTCCTGGGCCTTTTCGCTGCCAGAGGGGGCACGGACCCTCCGTTCAGTGGATGAATTCTTTTTAGCCCTGGGTCAGATATATGATGATCCGGATCGTATTGCTCTGGCTGAGTCTAGACTACGTCTATTATGCCAGGGTAAACAATCCGCAGAGATATACTGCTCAGAATTTCGGAGATGGGCAGCTGATACTGGTTGGAATGATGCTGCACTCCGAAGTCAATTTTGCCATGGTCTTTCAGAGGGATTGAAAGATGCATTTGCCTTTCATGAAAGGCCTATTTCCTTGGACTGTGCTATGTCTCAGGCCGTTCGTATTGACAGACGTCTTAGAGAGAGAGGAGAGATCTCTCCTTCCTGTCATACTCAGTCCCAGGACAGTGCAGCGGTCCCATTCTGTGCGCAGGGGTCTCAGTCGCTGTCAGCCCCTTCTGAGCAGGAGCCCATGCAGCTGGGGTTGATTGCTTCTGACAATAGAAGATTCAGCTCGCATGGGAGGGTTTGTTTTTGTTGTGGAGGTATAAATCATTTGGCAAATGTTTGTCCCTCTAGGAGATTCAGGCAGTTCTCTGGGAGTAATAAAGAAACAACGAGGAAAAAATCTTTTAAAAATGTTCCGTCTGTTACTATTTGCAGGGTTGAGCCGGAAATTGAAGGTTTTCCGTTTGCTTGTAGTTCCCGTTTTGTCCTGCCTGCTAGGGTGGCGCTAGAGAGCAAGAGCATTTTTTGTGAGATTTTTGTGGATAGTGGAGCAGCTGTCAATCTCATTGATAATCAATTTGCAATAACTCATGGTTTCCAGGTGCGCACTTTGGGAAAGGATACTCCTGTTTTTGCTATTGATTCCGCTCCACTTTCTCAGAAATCATTAAAGGGCATAGTTCACAAGATCTGTTTAATTGTGAGTGATGCTCATGTTGAGGATGTGTCATGTTTCGTCCTTAGCGGTTTGCCTACTCCTCTAGTGTTGGGGCTACCCTGGCTCACTAAACATAACCCCACCATTGATTGGCAAGCGAGGCAAATAAATGGTTGGAGTGACTTTTGCAGAGAGAATTGCCTCACGACATCTGTTTCTGAGGTTGCTACTAAGACTGTACCAACTTTTCTCTCTGAATTTTCGGATGTCTTCTCTGAGAGTGGAGTTCAGGATTTGCACAGGGAGTATGATTGCCCTATTAATCTCATCCCAGACGCCAAGCTGCCTAAATCTCGTTTATACAATCTTTCCCAACCTGAAAGGATCGCTATGCGTGCTTATATCTCTGAGAGTCTGAGAAAAGGACACATACGACCCTCGAAGTCACCTGTTGCCGCTGGTTTTTTCTTTGTTAAGACCTCGTTCTTTAAGACCTTGTCTGGATTTCAGGGAGCTGAACAGTATGACTATTCGTGACCCTTATCCGCTTCCTCTGATCCCGGACCTGTTTAACCAGGTTGTTGGGGCTAAAGTCTTTTCCAAATTAGATCTAAGAGGGGCATACAACCTGGTCAGGGTCAGAGAAGGAGACGAATGGAAGACGGCCTTCAATACCCCTGAGGGCCATTTTGAAAATTTGGTTATGCCTTTTGGTTTGATGAATGCCCCAGCCGTTTTTCAGCATTTCGTGAACAGCATTTTTTATCATTTGATGGGAAAATTTGTTTTAGCGTATTTGGATGACATTTTGATTTTTTCTCCTGATTTCAAAACTCATAAGGAACATTTACGTCAGGTCTTGCTCATCCTGCGGGAGAATAAATTATATGCGAAACTGGAAAAATGTGTGTTTGCGGTTCCAGAAATTCGATTTCTGGGGTTTCTTCTCTCCGCTTCTGGTTTTCGCATGGACCCCGAGAAGGTCCGCGCTGTGCTTGAGTGGGAGCTTCCTGAGAATCAGAAGGCGCTGATGCGTTTTTTGGGCTTTGCCAATTATTACAGGAAGTTTATTTTGAATTATTCCTCTATTGTTAAACCACTCACTGATATGACTAGAAAGGGGGTAGATTTTTCTTCTTGGTCGGTAGAGGCGCGTAAGGCTTTTTCTAATATCAAGGAGAGTTTTGCTTCCGCTCCCATCTTGGTGCAACCTGATATTTCTTTACCCTTCATAGTTGAGGTTGATGCTTCTGAGGTGGGTGTGGGTGCGGTCTTGTCTCAGGGTTCCTCTCCTGCCAAATGGCGACCGTGTGCCTTTTTCTCGAAAAAACTCTCCTCCGCAGAGAGAAATTACGATGTGGGAGATAGGGAATTGTTGGCCATCAAGTTGGCTTTTGAGGAATGGCGCCATTGGCTAGAGGGAGCCAGACACCCTATTACCGTGTTTACTGACCATAAAAATCTGGCCTACTTGGAGTCAGCCAAGCGTCTGAACCAGAGACAGGCCAGATGGTCTTTGTTCTTTTCAAGATTTAATTTTGTTGTCACATTCCGCCCTGGGGTTAAGAATGTGAAGGCAGATGGCCTGTCGCGTTGTTTTCCGGGAGGCGGGAATTTTGAAGACCCGGGTCCCATTTTGGCCAAAGGGGTGGTGGTCTCTGCTCTTTTTTCTGAATTGGAGGCAGAGGTGCAGGCAGCCCAGTCAGAGGCTCCTGATCTTTGTCCTCCTGGGAGGTTGTTTATGCCTCTCGCTTTAAGACACAAGATTTTTAAGAAACACCACGATACGGTCCTTGCTGGGCACCCGGGGGCAAGAGCCACACTGGATCTCATCGCTCGGAGATTCTGGTGGCCTGCGCTTCGTAAGTCGGTTGAGGGTTTTGTGGCAGCCTGCGAGACTTGCGCTCGTGCCAAAGTCCCTCATTCACGGCCATCAGGTCCTCTCCTTCCCTTACCCATTCCTTCCCGTCCTTGGACACATCTGTCCATGGACTTCATAACGGACCTGCCTCGTTCCTCGGGGAAGACTGTGATTCTGGTGGTGGTGGACCGTTTTAGCAAAATGGTGCATTTCATCCCTTTTCCTGGTTTGCCCAATGCTAAGACGCTGGCGCAGGCATTTATTGATCACATTGTCAAATTGCACAGTATTCTGATAGGGGCACGCAGTTTGTTTCCAGATTCTGGAAGGCTTTCTGTTCTCGCTTGGGGGTTCGGTTGTCATTCTCTTCTGCTTTCCACCCGCAGTCGAATGGCCAGACGGAGCGCGTCAATCAGAATCTGGAGACATATCTGCGCTGTTTTGTGGCGGAGAATCAGGAGGATTGGTGTTCTTTTTTGTCCCTTGCTGAGTTTGCTTTAAATAACCGTCGTCAGGAGTCCTCTGATAAGTCACCATTTTTTGGTGCATATGGGTTTCATCCGCAGTTTGGGACTTTCTCGGGAGAGGGGTCTTCTGGTTTACCTGATGAGGACAGATTCTTCTCGTCTTTGTCATCTATTTGGCAAAAGATTCAGGATAATCTAAAGAGCATGAGTGAGAGATATAAGCGTGTGGCAGATAAGAGACGTGTGCTTGGTCCGGACCTGAATGTTGGTGATCTGGTGTGGTTGTCTACCAAGAATATCAAATTGAAGGTTCCCTCCTGGAAGTTGGATCCTAGGTTTATTGGGCCTTACAAAATCCTGTCTGTCATTAATCCTGTTGCCTACCGTCTTGATCTTCCTCAGACTTGGAAGATCCATAATGTTTTTCATAAGTCCTTATTGAAACCTTATGTTCAACCCATTGTACCCTCGCCTTTGCCTCCTCCTCCGATTATGGTTGATGGTAATCTTGAATTTCAGGTCTCTAGGATTGTGGATTCTCGTCTTGTCCGCGGTTCTCTCCAGTACCTTGTTCATTGGGAGGGTTATGGTCCTGAGGAGAGGATGTGGGTCCCAGTGACGGACATTAAGGCCTCTCGTCTCATCAGGGCTTTCCATAGGTCCCATCCTGAGAAGGTGGGCTCTGAGTGTCCAGAGTCCACTCGTAGAGGGAGGGGTACTGTCACAACCAGACAGCTGAGAAGCTCTGACAGAAGCCTTTCAGAACCTCCTCCTTGAGTTCTCTTTGTTGTGGCATTCAGTTCCTCATCTCGTTAGCCTCTCTCAGCTGTCATGTAGTTGGACTGATTGCATCCCTTTAAATTCCGCCCCATAATGCATTACTGGGCGGCTTATACTTCTTCCTGGAGTGTGTGTGCATGCTGATCCTGTTTTGCTGTCTGCTACAAAGTTAAGTGCTGTACATTTATCTGTTATTTTCTGTTTGCTGGATCCCAGGTGACCCTGACTCCCTCCGTGTCTGGTGTAGGGAGCCAATGGTCGTGTCCCCTCACTATTGTAGGGTGTTCAGGGGTTATATAGTCGAGGTACGTGGATATGCAACCATCCACCTCTGGGATCTTTGCATAGGCTGAGTAGCCAGGGAAAGTGCCAGGTCTTGTTGCAGGGGTCTCCCCTTGGTTCCTTAGCTTTGGATCCAGTGAGTCATATATGCATGTTGCATTGTCTTGTTTCTCGTACACCGTCCGTGACACGTACCTCGACTATATCACAACTGAACACCCTACAATAGTGAGGGGACACGACCACCGGCTCCCTACACCAGACACGGAGGGAGTCAGGGTCACCTGGGATCCAGCAAACAGAAAATAACAGATAAATGTACAGCACTTAACTTTAGTAGCAGACTGGGAAATGGGATCAGCATGCACACACACTTCAGGAAGAAGTATAAGCCGCCCAGTAATGCATCATGGGGAGGAATTTAAAGGAAAGCAATCAGTCCAACTACATGACAGCTGAGAGAGGCTAACGAGATGAGGAACTGAACAGCACAACAAAGAAAACTCAAGGAGGAGGTTCTGAAAGGCTTCTGTCAGAGCTTCTCAGCTGTCTGGTTGTGACAGCTACTTTCACACTTGCGTTCAAGGTTCCGCTTGTGAGTTCCGGTTGAAGGCTCCCACAGGCGGCCCCGAACGGATCCGTACAGCCTCAATGCATTCTGAGTAGATGCGGATCCGCTCAGAGTGCCTCAGTTTGGCATCGTTTGGCCTCAGTTCCGCTCGGCGGGCGGAGCCAGACGGATCCATCCGGACTTGCGGTGTGGGTCGGTGGGGACGGGTCCGTTTGAGGTTGACACAATATGGTGCGATTTTGGACGGGTCCATCCCCCATTGACTTTCGGTGCGGGGTCTGGACGGGTCCGTCTGACTAACTTTTACACTTAGGCTGAGTTCACACGGGCGAGATTTCCGCGCGGGTGCAATGCAGTAGGTGAACGCATTGCACCTGCACTGAATCCTGACCCATTCATTTCAATGGGGCTGTGCACATGAGCGTTTTTTTTCATGCATCACTTCTGCAATGCTTTAAAATCGCAGCATGTTCTATATTCTGCGTTTTTCACGCAGCCCTGGCTCCATAGAAGTGAATGGGGCTGCGTTAATAACGCATTGCATCTGCAAGCAAGTGCGGATGCAATGCGTTTTTCACTGATGGTTGCTAGGAGATGTTGTTTGTAAACCTTCAGTTTTTTATCACGCGCGTGAAAAACGCATCAAAACGCATTGCACCCGCGCGGAAAAAACTGAACAACTAAACGCAATTGCAGCCAAAACTGACTGAACTTGCTTGAAAAATGGTGCGAGTTTAACTGAACGCACCCTGAATGCATCCGGACCAAATCTGTCACACTCGTGTGAACTCAGCCTTAGGCCTAGTTCACACAAACGTTTTTTTTGCGGGTGTACGGGCCGTTTTTTTGTGTTCCGTATACGGTCCGTATACGGAACCATTCATTTCAATGGTTCCGCAAAAAAAACGGAATGTGTTCCGTATGCCTTCCGTTTCCGTTTTTCCGTTTTTCCGTTCCGTTGAAAGATAGAGCTTGTCCTATATTTGGCCGTAAATCACGGGTCGTGGCTCCATTCAAGTCAATAGATCCGCAAAAAAAACGGAACACATACGGAAATGCATCCGTATGTCTTCCGTTTCCGTTTCGTTTTTTCTGAACCATCTATTGAAAATGTTATGGCCAGCCCAATTTTTCCTATGTAATTACTGTAAACTGTACATGGCATACGGAAAAACGGAACGGAACAACGGAACGGAAACGGAAACACAACGGAACTCAAAAACGGAACAACGGATCCGTGAAAAACGGACCGCAAAAAACTATAAAAGCCATACGTTCGTGTGAACTAGGCCTTAGGCTGGTTTCACACGGGCGTTGCGGAAAAATGTGCGGGTGCGTTGCGGAAACACCCGCGATTTTTCCGCGCGAGTGCAAAACATTGTAATGCGTTTTGCACTCGCGTGAGAAAAATCGCGCATGTTTGGTACCCAAACACGAACTTCTTCACAGAAGTTCGGGCTTGGGATTGATGTTCTGAAGATTCTATTATTTTCCCTTATAACATGGTTATAAGGGAAAATAATAGCATTCTGAATACAGAATGCTTAGTATAATAGCACTGGAAGGGTTAAAAAAATAAATAAAAACGTTAACTCACCTTATCCCCATGATCGTGTAGTTCCCGGTCGGTCTCTTCTTTAGCTGTGGGCTTGGGCTGAATGACCTTTGGTGATGTCAGATCACATGCTCCAATCACATGGTCCATCACCATGGTGATGGAGCATGTGATCTGACATCACCACAGGTCCTTTAGTCACAGCTAAAGAAGAGACCGACCGGGAACTAGGCGATCATGGGGATAAGGTGAGTTAACTTTTTTATTTTTTTAACCCTCCCAGCACTATTATACTAAGCATTCTGTATTCAGAATGCTATTATTTTCCCTTATAACCATGTTATAAGGGAAAATAATACAGTGAATAGACTGTCACCTAGAACCCATGCGTGAAAATCGCACCGCATCCGCACTTGCTTGCGGATGCTTGCGATTTTCACGCAACCCCATTCATTTCTATGGGGCCTGCGTTACGTGAAAAACGCAGAATATAGAACATGCTGCGATTTTCACGCAACGCATAAGTGATGCGTGAAAATCACCGCTCATGTGAACAGCCCCATAGAAATGAATGGGTCAGGATTCAGTGCGGGTGCAATGCGTTCAACTCACGCATCGCACCCGCACGGAAATCTCGCCCGTGTGAAAGGGGCCTTAGAATTTTTTCAGAAATATAATGCAGACGGATCCGTTCTGATCGGATCCCATTGTCTGCATTATAGGAGCGGATCCGTCTATGCAGACACCAGATGGATTCGCTCTGAACGCAAGTGTGAAGGTAGCCTAAGGCTTTGAAACCTGTTGTCAGTTATTGCATTATGTGAACATCTAAAAGGAGAGAATAACATAGAAATATGTATATTAGTGGGCGGCCCTTAAAAGGGGTTGTGGCTCAATAAATACTGCACCTGTGGGGCAAGACATCATCACCCCTGACGAAGCTGGACTGGCGATACCAGGGTCGGGTGGATCTGTGATGAAAAAGACTTGTTTTTATGACTGAAATTTTAAACTTTTTTGGAAGTAGAATAAAACCTGCTGATTGTGATAAATACCTGGTGGAACTTCACTATTTGTACTAATACTTCCCTCTAGGGTGCAGGTGTACGTGAGTGCACCTAGCTTCTGGTAACTGATTGTGTGGCTACAAAGTGAAACAACCTGAGCATTGGAGAAAAAAGAGGGTCTGGATATGCACCTGTGACTATGAATATGAATGTGCTAGTCTAAATTTTATTGTAGTATGTCATAGTTTTGTTATGTTTTCTGAAAGTAAAAAGCACCTTCAAAAAAGGTGGCCAAACAGTGAGCGCTACATGTGTCCATGCAGTAAGGGTCTTAGTGTGTGCAATAGTAATGAGATAACTCTGCCAACCCTGTCCCAGTCTATACAAAGCTGACAAGTGAGCTGCATCAAACAGAAAATATCACCATGTGCTTCAGTGGCCATTGTGCGAAGACAGTTCAGGACTTTTTTTTATTTTTATTTGGGTAGTAACATGGAAAAATGTTTCTACTGAAAACCTAATTGAGATAATATGTAATTTCCAGATGATGCACCCCTTTAAAGTTGTCAGATTCTTAGAAGTCTATATAACATTTTACTGGGACTTCAGTTCATGTCTCATTTATGAGATTTACTCTTCTCAGAATATACATAAGTAATACGAAAGAAGTTACAGAACATGGATTGTGCAAAACTCCTAAACCACAGTTTCCTGCCTGACGCTTGCTGCCAGTCTGATCAGAAGAAATTAACTTCCACGTAGCTACGTAAAGAAAACTAAAGAAATCCAATTCAAAATACCTTAAAGGGGTTGCCTAGGGTTTTAATATTGATGGCCTACCCGTATAAAACATTAAATATCAAAATCCTGGGCCTACATACAGAATTTGGCTTCGTTTTGCGTGGCATTTTCATGGTGTTTTGTAAACTTTTTTTTTTTCCTTTAATTCACCAATGTTGAAAAAGTTATAAACCATGGATTTGAAACTTTTTAAACTCCATTTGTGCAAATTTGTTTGTGCGAATGGCATTTTACTCCACCCTCTGGAGTATTCTAGAAAAAAAAAAATCACAAAAAACACATGTTGTTGACCACAATGTGGTTGTCAGCTGTGTAGCAAGTACATGTGCACATGTTTTTTTTTTAATCTATTTCACCTGAACTTACCAGATGGACGAAAACCACATTGCAAAACCTAACTCTCCTGAGATGTACATAGAGTAAACATCTGGTTCTTAGAAGGTCTTAAAATTAGGTACATACCCAAGCTCAGATGAACAACAACACAGGACAATAATCCAGAAATTCTACAGCAGAATATCTGAACGAGAAAAGAATCAAGGTGCTGCAATGGAAACAGTCTAGACCTAAACCCAATTGAAATGCTGTGGTGAGACCTTAAAAGAGCTGTGCATAAATGAATGCCCTCAAACCCTGATGAACTGAAGAAACATTGCAAAGAAGATTCCTCCAGAACGATGTGAAGGACTGATAAAGTCATATAGAAAATGATTACTTCAAGTTATTGCTGCTAAAGGTGGTTCTACATCTATTGATTCATGGGGTGGCATTCACACATGGCTTTTCCATTTTGGCTTCATTTTTGGTGACTAAATAATGAAACTGCAATTTATCATGTGATGTCCATCTGTAGGACCAGATATTATCTCATGTGTTTGGCCCGTTTTAGTGGTTAGAGTGAAAACTGATTTTTTTAAAATTTAGCAAAGAAGGGATGCAAATGAGCTCTTAGCAAGCTCTGCCTCTCAGGCCACCAGCTATCCGATAAGTTAATGTTCGACCCTTTAAACATGCTTTGAGACATGACTTGAATAATAAATAAGCCAGCATCTCATCTGCAGACAGCTGTTTCAGCATGATTGCCTCTCATCATTGCAGAGAGTACTGGCTTAACTCGGTGAGAGGCCCAGGTCAGAGTTTGGGGGGGGGGGGGGGGCTGGATGTACCATCTCTCCTTACTGGCAGCACCTTAATCAGCGAGAGGAGACTTATAGGCCATACATTCTCCTCCTGGAAATCTGGGAATAAAAGCATGCAAATGAGCTCATAACAAGCTCTGCGTCTCATGCCACCAGATGTAAAGCAGCTTTCCTATAAGTCAATGTTCAACCCTTTAAACAGGCTTTGACACACAACTTGGATAATAAATAAGCCAGCACCTCTTTCTGAGTGCTCATTTGAATCCCTTCTTCCCAGAAGCATGTATGTATTGCTTTTAATTTAGCGTCATGAAAATGTAAAGATATGACCAAAGTAAAAAAAAATTATATATGTTTACCATAGAAACTTGATTTAAATAACAGGTCTTTCCAAAATTTAACCGGAACTCAGCTTTAAAACGTGGACGATGATGAACAGCACTAACCTGGATGACCATGCAATGAAGCTTTGAACTCTTGATCGGTAGAATTGCCCATATGCAGTAATTATGTGATTAGAATTATTCTATAAAAAACCCAAAAAGACTAAATGTGGCCATCTGAATGGTGTAATTCTGCAGTTACACAATGCTGCTGATGTTTACAAGAAAATAGGCACGTCATTGCCAGCATTACTGAGGAGCCGCCTTCATTATAGGTGATTTTTCTGGAATTTTGGTGAAGTGTTTGCACATCCGGCTGTGGACAGTCACATTCCAGAGGAATCCATAAATAGGAAACTTTATGAGACTGCTGCTATGCAAAGTATCACGATCTATGATTAAAACTATAACAAAAAACATTTGTGAAAAGGCATCAAAAAGATAATACAGCAGTCAGCATCCACATCTACCTTCATTCCTGTGTTTTTTCTCAAGGATTCAGGAAGAATAATGGAAAAACCACAATTGTTCAGTCATACTATGAAACTATTCTAAATGGGTTGTCCAGGATTTTGATAGTGATGGTCTGTTCACCGATCATCAGGGTTCCAACACCCAGCGACCTCATCGATCAGCTGTTACACTCTAGCTCCGGTACCAGAAGTCAGTGTCGGAAGTACACAGCTCTGTGAATTGTGTAATTGCAGCGCCGCTCTCATTCACTTTAGTAGGAACAGTGCTGCAGTTAACAGCTCCATGTGTGCTCTGTTTTTCACTGACCCATTGCATAGAAAATTGAGATAAAGTAAGGGTCCATTCACACGTCCGTATGTGTTTTGCACATCACCGGCACTCTTATAGAAAATGCCTTTTCTTGTCCGCAATTTTTTGAGGAACGGAAGTGCGGATCCGCAAATGCGGATAGCACATTCCGGCCCCATTGAAAATGAATGGGTCCGCACCTGTTCCGCAAAATTGCGGAACGGGTGCAGACCCATTTTGCGGACGTGTGAATGGACTGTAACACTGACACACATCCTTAATTAGGACCCATGCGGATACAAAACGTTCCGAGTTTTAGCATCTGCCAAGTGGACACAGATGTGTAAATAAGGCCTAAGAAAAGCTGTTGGCCATTTCTAAATCAAAGTGCTAAGATGAAAAACAGGGTTCAGTCCCTTATGGACAGCGATAAGTCCTTCCGGATGTAGCAAACATTAGCTTAAGCACTTTATTATCCCCCTTCCTTACCAGGCCACTTTTTCAGTTGTAGCAATGCATCTATCTAACTGCAAATAACTGATTCATGTCTGAGCCAGCCTACATGTATTTCATATTTTTCTCTGGACACCTTAGACCTTTCTTTTGTGCCATTAGATGATGGATATATTTAAAAAAAAAAATTAAGGAAAGATGAAAATTACTCTTACAGTTAATTGGATTAACGCCTCCCCAACGGCACCAGCAGGAGGATTACCAGAGCAAACATCCTCTAGGGTGGGACAACCGCAGAAAGGACTTGACGTCCGAAGGATAAGTCCTTGTTATATGCAATATCTAGCTTATAGTGTCTGAAAAAAGAAGATGGATTTGCCCAGGTAGCAGCCTTGCAGATTAGATCAAGGGACGCTGAGGCACCTTCTGCCCAGGAAGTTGATACGGCTCTTGTAGAATGGGCTTTTAACCCTTTTGGAATATCGACCTCTTTCTGAGAATAAACCTGGGAAATGGTCCTTTTTATCCAATGTGAAATGGTTGCTTTACTTGCTGCATGACCTTTATTTGGACCCTGAAACTTTCTGAAGAAAATCCAAGATGATTTTTACATCCGGAACCATGGACGGGTCCCAGGAACCTGCAGAAACAAAACTAGAAAAGCATTCCAGGTTCTACTATAGATTTTTTAGGTAATTGGTTTCCTGCTCTTAAGTAGGGTAGTAATCACTGAATCCGAAAGGCCTCTTTCCTTTAAGATGTCGCGTTCAACATCCAGGCCGAGAGGTTTAGGTGCAGTGAGTTTGGATGTATGACCCTGCAGAAGAAGGTCTGGAAAATGAGGAAGACGCCAATAATTCCCTTGTGACAGTTGAAGCAGGAGAGGAAAACAGGATCTTCTTGGCCAACAAGGAGCCACCAGGATTACTTGACAGTTCTCTTCTGCAATTTTTGCTAGACATGTGGGAATGAGGGGAAGAGGAGGGAAGGCATACAGAAGGCCTTTCGGCCAAGGAGCAGAAAAGGCATCCCCCAGAAAAGGTCTGTCTTTATAGGACAGGAAGCAGAAGGGAACTATTTTCTTGTTGTGTCTTGTTGCAAAAAGATCCAGAATCGGGGATCCCCATATTTTGCAAATCTGGTCGAAGACCTTTTGATTCAAAGACCATTCCCCTTCTCTGAGGGTCTTTCTGCTCAGATAATCTGCTAGGACATTCTGATCTCCTTTCAGGTGGATCGCTCAGATGTAAAGAAGATGATCTTCTGCTAACCTGAAAATGCTGGCCGCTATGGAGGCCAAAGCTCTGCTCTTTGTTCCACCCTGATTGTTGATGTATGCCACAGACGTGGTATTGTCTGACAGGATCTTTACATTTTGATTTCGGCTTCTTGGAAAAAATCCCATCAGAGCATTCAGGACTGCCGTCAATTCTTTTACGCTTGAGGAAGATCTGGTCAAGGCTATGTTCCAAGAGCCTTGTATCAGCTCTTGATTGCAGTGTGCTCCCCATCCCGAGCCACTCGCATTCGTGGTGATGACTACTAGGTTGGTGTTGCCAAGGAACCCCCTGGTTTAGATTCTTTTGGATCAGCCACCAGTAAAGGGAGTGCTTTACACTCAGAGGGACTGATACTTTTTTGTCCAGGGATGACTGACTTCTGTTCCAAGCAGAAAGGACTGGAGCCCTCTGACATGGGCCTGAGCCCATTTTGCCGCTGGAATGGTTGCTGTTAAAAGGCCCAACACTGTCATAATGTCTCTGAGACCAATTTTGATTGCAGAAACCATTTTATTTTCTCTACCAAGACTAGTTTCTTCCCTTGAGGTCATCACATGGGAATCCAGCTCTATCCCTAAAATGTTTTTCCTCTTGCAAGGCTGGAGATCAGATTTTTCTGTATTTATCATCCAACCTAAAGAGGTCAAAGCTTATTTCACTATTATGATCTGATACAGAAGAATCTGTTCTGTTTTTGCCATAAGAAGAAAGTCGTCGACATACAGAATGAATAAGATCACCTGTTGATGGAACTGGCTGGAAATTTCCGCTGTAATCTTCGTAAATATCCTCAGGGCTGAAGAAAGGCCGAGCTTGAAATTGTAAGTGTTGGAATCGACCTTGAATATAGACGGTTAACCTTATGAACCTCTGGTGATCTACATGGATGGGGACTCACATTTTTTTATCCATAAGCTCCCTCAAAAGTCCTACATCCTTAAAGGGTAAAGAGGATTTCTTTGAGATTCTTGCTACTGGAGCATCAACTCTAGGAGTCTTGTCCCAGAGAGCAGAATCCTGTTCCTCAAACGGATACCTTCTCTTGAACAATTTAGAAATCCCTGATCTTTTTCCCGTATCTTTCCATTCATTATTTATTAACTTCTTAAATGTGTCATGTACTGGAAACACCCTTCTCTTTTTCTCCAAGCCCTTTAAATAATTGATCTTGGATCGAATGCATTTCTTTAACGTTTTCTACATTAAAGGTGGCACGTATGGTTTTTAATAAGGCTTCAGTTTCATCCACTGAACACATCGGCCTTCCAGAATTGTCTTTAGAGGAGGCTGAATCTGAATCATTAGTTAATTCCCCTTCATCTAGCTCTAAGTCCTCCTCCATAGAATGTTGAGGATCCGATTTAGAGGTGGAAGGTCTCTGGGGTAGATTAGATAACTTGGAATCTATGGCAGATCTAACCTCTTCTTTAATGAGTGCTCTGAGATTTTCCATAATAGAAGGGCTTTCTTCTGAAACTACCTTCTCCGTGCATCTGACACATATCTGCTTTTTGTATGAGGAAGAAAGCAGTTTCTTGCATAAAGCACATTTTTTGCTTTTTAGTGATGGTTCTTGCCCTAAAACATAGAGGGAATCCTGATTAAATTGACTAACTCTGAGTAAGAACCACCACCAAGGGCCCTAGAAGGGTCAGAGATCTTTTTCACCACATCTGCCTCAGGAGGGAGAGACATCCTGCGATCACCATGCCAAACACACAAGGCTCTGTGTCAGCCTCTATTTTTAAACCAGCCTGCTTCCTCTCCTGTCCAAAGCAAGAAGAAGGCTCGACCCTAGCCTTCCACAGATGTGGGCCTGATCCTCCTGCCTGCTGATCCCACTCAGCCATGGCATAGCCCAGGGCTGCCTGAATCCATGCAGGACTTACACCAAAGCGCAGGTAGAGAGATAAGACGGCTTCCATCCCCCGAGTCCTGCGCTCTGCTACAGCCCTCCTAAGATATTCTCAGGTCCAACAAACCAAAGGATGAGCGTCTTTCCAGGGGCAGAGAGAAAAAAATAGAACCCTCTGCCTGTGAAGGTCTCCATCCGTCCCGGGGAAAGAAAAGAACTGAAGGAGGTAAAGTGGAGGGGGCTTTTAAATTATTGGTCTCCATGTTTTTCCAGTCCCTGGGAGGCGGGATATCCTCCTGCTGGTGCCGTTGGGGAAGAATCCAGAAGAAGGAAAAGGATCCACAGTATAATGAAGAAATTCCCAATGAGCACTTGCAATCTTCAAATCATATACTCTTTATTTAATTAATTCATCAATAATGTGATAATGGACGCGTTTCGGCCCATCCAGCCATCATCAGCTTACATTAATACAAAGTTCACAAACCTAAATAACAGTCTCTCTGCCACGTGTGGTGACGTCAAACACCCAAAAAGGGGCGGTGATAATGCGAATGCCAATCAATTAGAACAATATATTTTATCCACGCTAGATACTTAAAAACATACAAACATAAATACTGATACCGCTCCGATTGCAGCGAGTCATCTTTGATTTGCTGTCTGAAAGAAAAAGATAATCATCATGCGTTACCTGATAATCAATAACACAATATATGAAAAATTCATAATCTCATACTCTCTATTCAGGCCTCTGGGTTGTAATGTGCCCAGGGTATGGATCCAATACACTTCTCTGCGTATATTTTTATATCGCCACCCCGTCTAGGTCTCTTCACCTGTTCCAGTACCTGAAATCTTAACTGAGAGATAGAATGTTGAAATTTATGGAAAAGAAATGGTAAAGGTAATAGCAAATTGCCTGTGCAAATATTTATGCTTGCATATTTATTTAATATAATATTTATTTTATGCACTTACATAGCGCTACTATATTCCGCAGCGCTTTACATTAGCATCCAACCTTCCCCAATGGGGCTCACAATCTAAGGTCCCTATCAGTATGTCTTTGCATATGCGATGTTTTACAGATTGCATTGTTTCCCCGGTATACGCCAGACCGCAAGGACACTTTATCAGATAAATTACATCAGTAGAATCACAGGTAAAAAAGCCGTTAATTTTAAAGGCCTTAGGCTACTTTCACACTGGCATTTCTGGCGTTTCAGTCACTGATAGCCGGACCCCTGCTGTATGCGCTGGTATCAGCGAAATCACCGATGCCGGTGCATTAACCCCTGCATGGCCACGGTCAGTGCTGACCGCGGCACGTGCGATGTCCGTGCAGGGAGGAAGCAGCCATCGGGTCCCTGCGCTGCTGTGACGGGGACCCGATGGCAGGGAAGGCAGCCCGATGCCTTTCTTTAGGCATCGTGGCTGCCTTCTGGGAGATCCAGCCCCCTGGATCTCACAGGCAAGCAGGCTGTAAGTGTATTACAGTCTGTAATACACTTACAGCCAATACATCACAATACAGAAGTAAATGCATTGTAAAGGGGATCAGACCCCCAAAAGTTGAAGTCCCAGAGTGAAAAAAATAGGTAAAAAATGTGTATTTTTCCCAAAATAAAGTTAAAAAAAAATTGTAAAAAAAAGGGAAAAAAATAAAAGTAGACATAATAGGTATCGCCACGTCCGTATTGACCAGCTCTATGACAATATCAAATTACCTAACCCCCCCCCCCCCCCCCAGGCAATATAGTCAAAAAATAATAATAAATACTGTAAAATAAATAATTTTGTCACCTTACATGACTAAAAGTGCAACACTAAGTGATCAAAAAGGCATATGCCCCCCAAAATAGTACCAATCTAATCGGCACCTCATACCGCAAAAAATGAACCCCTACCTAAGATAATTGCCCAAAAAATAAAAATAAACTATGGAGACACTAAAACATGATTTTTTTGTTTCAAAAATGGTTTTATTGTGTTAAATGTAAAAAAAAAAAATAATATATAAAATAGTTGCCATATTAGGTATCGCCGCATTCGTAACAAGCTGCTCTATAAAAATACCATATGACCTAACATATACAAGCATGTTTTTCCAGCTCACCATCTCTTTTCCCATGCATGGAACAGACCGTCCTCACTTGAAACATGAAGAAAAACAGAAGTTCCAGCATTCAGGATAAAACCTAGATGTTTTCTTTATTCATAATGGCCACAATTCACATACATGGACAGCTTCTCCCTCCACCACTAGGTTGACATGTTTCGAACTTGTTAGTCCTTACTCGCAACCTTAATGCTGGAACGTCTCTTTTTCTTCATATGACTTCTGGTGAACACCGTAAAAAAATAGAAAATAAAAAAAAAAAAGTATTTTTTGTTACCTTACATCAGAAAAAGTGTAATAGCAAGCGATCAAAAAGTCATATGCTACCCAAAATAGTGAAAAACAGTCATCTCATCCCGCAAAAATGATACCTTACCTAAGACAATCACCCAAAAACTGAAAAAAACTATGGCTCTCAGACTATGGAGACACTAAAACATGATTTTTTTTTTGTTTAAAAAAAAATGATAGAATTGTGTAAAACTTACATAAATAAAAAAAAGTATACTATTTTGTATTGCCACGTCCGTAACGACCTGCTCTATAAAAATATCACATGACCTAACCCTTCAGGCAAACACCGTAAAAAAAGAATAGGTAGCCATTTTTTGTCACCTTACATAACAAAAAGTGTAATAGCAAGCGATCAAAAAGTCATATGCACCCCAAAATAGTGCCAGTCAAACAGTCATCTCATCCCACAAAAAGGAGACCCTACCTAAGACAATCGCCGAAAAAAAAAAAAAAAACTAGGGCTCTCAGAATATGGAGACACTGAAACATGATTTTTTTTAATTAAAAAATGCTGTTATTGTGTTAAACATAAATTTAAAAAAGTATACATATTAGGTATCGCCGTGTCCGTAACAACCTGCTCTATAAAAATACCACATGATCTAACCTGTCAGATGAACATTGTAAATAACAAAAAATAAAAACTGTGCCAAAACAGCAATTTTGTGTTATCTTGCCTCACAAAAAAAAAAGAGCAACCAAAAATCAAATGTACCCTAAAATAGTACCAACAAAACTGCCACCTTATCCCGTAGTTTCCAAAATTGGGTCATTTTTTGGGGAATTTCTACTCTGGGGGTGCATCAAGGGGTCTTCAAATGTGACATGGCAGCTTAAAATTATCTGAGTGAAATCTGCCTTCCAAAAACCATATGGTGTTCCTTTCCTTCTGCGCCCTGCCGTGTGCCCGTACAGCAGTTTACAACTACATATGGGGCATTTCTGTAAACTACAGAATCAGGGTAATATTGTTTTGTTTGGCTGTTAACCCTTGCTTTGTTAGCGGATTAAAATGGAAAATCTGCCAAAAAAGTGAAATTCGGAAATTTCATCTCCATTTTCCATTAATTCCTGTGGAACACCTAAAGGGTTAAAGTTTGTAAAATAAGCTTTGAATACCTTGAGCGGTGTAGTTTCTAAAATTGGGTCATTTTTGGGTTGGGTTATTTCTATTGTGTAAGCCTCACAAAGTGACTTCAGACCTGAACTGGTCCCCAAAAAGTGGGTTTTAGAGATTTGCTTCTAAACTTCTAAGCCTTCTAACGTCCCCAAAAAATAAAATGGCATTAAGAAAATGATCCAAACATGAAGTGCGGAATATAAAGTATTAACTTTTTTGGTTATTACTATTATAAAAGTAGAGATATTAAAATTTGGAAATTCTTCAACATTTTTTGTAAATTTGGTATTTTTTGGTAAATAAGAATGACATTTTTTGATTCAATTTTACCACTGTCATGAAGTACAATACGTGACGAGAAAATAGCCTCAGAATGACCTGGATAAGTAGAAGTGTTTTAAAGTTATTACCATTTAAAGTGACACGTCAGAATTGCTAAAAATGGCCTGGGCAGAAAGGTGAAAAATGGCCAATATTTACAAACAATATGGTCGAATTTACTATTAAAAGGCTGAAATGTATGCGCAAATGCAATGCGGGGGTCCTTATTGCTCCTTTTTGATTGTGTCAAGGTAACAGTAGCCTCTTTCAAAACTTGAAGTGGATAACCCCTTACTTCAATCTTTGCAACATTTCCTCCACCCTTTGTTCTTGTAACTGTGGGTCAAAGACAATTCTTTTGACCCTTTGAATTTGCGATTTAGGGATAGCCTTTTTTAATGATAGGGGATGGGCACTTGTAAAATGCTGTATACTGTTCCTATCCATCTCTTTTCTATATAAATCTATACATAAATTACCCTCCTCATCCTTGATGACTAGAGTATCCAAAAAGCTCACTTTCGTTTGATCATATGTCATAGAGAATTTTAATTCAGCGAGCGCTCCATTTAAGTGGTTAAAAAAAGGACGCGAGGGGCTCATGTGGCCCCCCCCACACACACGCAAAACATGTGATCAATATATATTTTCTATTAAAAAAAACATGTTCTTGATAGTATGGATCATTGTACACATGGTCTTCCTCAAATGATGACAAACACATTTGCGTATGGCGGGGCCACATTAGAGCCCCCTGTGGTCCCCCGCTGCTGGAGATAAAATACATCTCCAAACATGAAATCATTTTTAACATTTTTAAACAAAACAAGGTGCAACAGTTTCAGCAAAAACTCTTTGTATATCAGTGTATACACTTGACTGCAATAAACGTGACACAGCCTCCACACCCCCCCCCCCCCCCCCCCACTATGACTAAGGACTCTTGCACACGATCGTATGCCTTCCGTGACATGCGGGCCATATGTCCCGGAGCGGCATTGATAATGTCCATGGGGCCCCGGTGCGAAACTAATCCATGGGCCCCCTCCCAACCTGCCTCCACACCCCCCCCCCTACTAGTGGTGTAACTATAGTGTTATGGGCCACAGTGCAAACATTTTTACAAAGAACCGGCAGATTTTCTTACCAAGGACTCTTTCCATGCGGATAATCCCCTGCGTGAATGAGTGCCAAGCTGATTGACTGATCTTTTTACGACAAAATCAAGGTGACAACTTTATCTCACTGTGATTTTGTAGTAAGGCAGATCGCGATGTCACCCGATGCTTTTATACATCGGGTTACAGATAAGAGCCTACTGCTGCGACCTAGAAAGTCATGCGGCGGTAGGCAAGGGGTTAACACAATAAATACAGAGTTGCAGCAAACTGTAGGTTTCGTCCTGCATTGGAGCCTTGTAATACAGGACATACAAGCGTTATTGGTAAGAACAAGAGGCGTGTTTAGCATCACATGTACTTACTGCTGATGTCAGGGCACATCTCACTGCCCTAAGGCATAACAGGACAGCGGTCACATGATAAACCAGGAAGTAGGATTCAAGCATGGGGGGGATAAGAGAAAACTGCAAACGAGGTAAATAAAAATAAAATAAATAAAAAAATCAAGGAGGAATGGGAGGTAAAGCAATTGATGAAAATACACTATAAAGCAAAAAATCATTTAGGACACAACCCCTTTAATTTTGCTACATCTGAACTTTCAGATAATCATGCATTGGTGTAATGTTACTATCGGGTCCTAATATCAGCAACAGGTGGATGGCCAGCAAACATTGAAATGCTGCTGTTCTGGCAACAGCAATATAGCAGCTATACCCAAGATTGCCACCCAGTAATGTGAATAGGTGGCAGATGGGATATAACCAGCAACTTGAGTATAGAAAAACAACAACATGTAAGCAGACGTAGCATAATATAGCCACTGACGGCGAAGCGTACAAGCCTCGGATTAATCAGTAAGAGGAGGAAAAGATGCCGCCCAAACCTGTGACCTCGATGGTGTAGAAATCAATGGGTTCATGTACTGAGAGTGGTATATTAGCAGGTTCATAGCCTGATTGAAGGAGGGGAGATTTCTTCTACTAGACAAATTTGGGACATGACTTAGGCTTTCTGATAACTGGCTCCTCTTTTGCCGCTGAACAGTAATCGACCCTTCCACATGATTTATTCTGATGAAACTGATAATATTTGCCTAATATCTGGAGGATTAGCCCCAAAGTTGCCCGATGAGACTCCTTATATGTGCAGTTTGCAATGCCCTGAGTAGGATATGTCCCTACAGGAGAATATGAGTTGGTTTAAACCTATCTCAATGAATCATCTTGGGATTGTTTGTTTATGTCTCCAGGGTATTAACTCATGTATGCATTGCTTGTTCACTGCATATTTATTGCCAGCTAGGCTGTAACAGCAACACATTTCCTCACACAGCCACATTCATTGCGAGTTGGGTAATGAATACATTTCAATATGCTCAAAGACCAAAGCACTAGTAACCTGCCTAAAATAGATGCGCCTAACACTATTCCCCACCCGACATGTTTCCCCGCGATGCGGCTTCGTCAGGGGTTCGGGGTATTAGCCTAACGAACCCCTGACGAAGCCGCATCGCAGCGAAACATGTCGGGTGGGGAGTAGTGTTAGGCGCATCTATTTTAGGCAGGTTACTGGCGCTTTGGTCTTTGAGCATATTGAAATGTATTCATTACCCAACTCGCAATGAATGTGGCTGTGTGAGGAAATGTGTTGCCGTTACGCGGCTTACACTCCTAGCAATCAGTCTCTAACAGCATACAGTAATTCCGCCTCAAGAACGAGACGAGGCTCTGTGTTGAGGGTAAAGCAGTGGACAGCCAGAGCTGTGTGTTTATTGTTCTTTTATACACATTAGTACCACCCACAGAGTTTTGCAAAACAACCAGTAAATACGTACAATACACTCAGACACTCCCACACAAAATCCTCCCCTCTGCCTGTGATACAATTACCTTACACAATGGATTAATGTAATTATCACAGGCAGGAGAATACACAGTTTTACACAATGTCTTCAGTCCTGGAGACAATTGGGAAGTAATCCAATTTATCTCCAAGGGCAGAGCCAAAACTTCATTAGCCACATGGTAGCAAAACACAATAAAAGACATAAGAATATTTAACTGTGCAGCTATTGCATAAAACATAGACATTTAACATATCCCAAGATAGCTCAGGTCTGAGTGCATTAAATTATTAGGCGAATGGCACTCAGACTACACAAATACAGTTCAATTGCCATGGAGCCAAATTCTTTCACATAGTCTTTGCAGGGGAAAATCAAGCGTTTCAACATGGGGCCATAGTCTAAAGGAAGCAGGCGGGCAACCAGGCTTCTCCTAATGCAATGTGGCAAGATTGGTCTTGTCACATGCCCCTACAGGGATTTTCGGTCTTTTGACCGGTGGAATATTGAGGTTTTACCTCCCGAGGGTCTCTACTAGGGCCCATATAGCAATGTCCTCTATTGGGCCCAAGGAACCACAGACCCACCCTGACATGTATGGAAATTCTGAGTGGTCCTTGGCTGATTATCTGCAGAGAAGACCTTCTCAGTAATATAGAGTCTATAACAGGATGGAACAAAGATTTACACACATGGATAGTATAGATCGGATGCTACTGACCAGTTATTATACAGTATGTCTATGACCTTGTCTAACAGAATAAGTGAGTTCCTTAACCGGCATAACCAGCTCTATCTCCACCACACCTTTATTCCAGGAACCCTAAACGGCTGCATCATTATTCTATATTGAGAAAGATGTAAAAAGCAGAACAAGCAGTTTCGCTGTCTGCTTCAGGGGCTGTACAGCGTGGTAATAGCTGTCTGATGAGTTGACCTGGTCATGCATAAATGCTGACTCCCAGAATTCCAGAGGAGCATGCTATGGCCCATAAGTCTCCTCACACTGATTAAGGTGCTCTCTTCCTAAGGAGAGTTAGTTCCCCCCCTTGCTCGGACACAGGCCTCCTACCCAGTTAAGCCAGTACTCTCTGCTCTGCACTGATGAGGGGCAATCACCCCGAAACAGCTGTCTGCAGATGAGATGTTGGCTTATTTAATATCCAAGTCATGTCTCAAGGCTTATTTTAAGAGCTGAATATTGACTTATAGGATAGCTGCCCTACATCTGGTGGCATTAAAAGGCAAAGCTTGTTAAGAGCTAATTTGCATTTCTTCCCTCCCTAAATGCTGACTGGAATGGTTCTGTTCCAAGTACAAACAGTTACATGGCCTGATTGCAGGCTACCTCTGTTATGGGATAGCACTACCATCTGAACCAAGTGCACTAGTAGATCAGAGGAAAAGCCCAGAGGGTGAAGAGCCAGTGAGACCCATTCTTCACAGAGTCCCTGGTGGTGGGAAAGAACTTGGCCAAGGGCTCACTGGTCAGAACCTTTAGGATGGTCCCGGTACACTTGGCCACCACCCACAAAGAACCACGGTGGTGCAAGCACCAGCGGAAACAAGCAACAACAAAAGTACTGGAACCCAAACAAACACAGGACATGGATTAGACGACAAAAGGGAACCAGCACACAAGCAGATGCCTGGACCACATGCGAAACGGAAGCATGGCTGTCTCAGGTAGAGCTGCACACAGACTAGATAATCCTCCTTCCGGAGAACCCAGGAGCCCTCTCATGAAGGCAGGACAGGATCAGAAGCAGTTTAGTCACTGCCAGGCTAGACATGGAACAGACAGGATTCAGAAGCAGTTACACTGCCAGGCAAAACATGGAACAGACAGGATACAACATTAACAGGTACAGAAAATCAGGCAATGCATGGACAAGGATACAACAACATCAACACTTTACCAGGCAACACCACACAGAATGGCAGATGGCAAAGAGCTACACCCAGCAAGGCACAAGACAGACTGACCACAAGCCCCACAGCTCACAGGTAGAAATAGCTGCATAACGAAGGCACCTGATAAGCCACACCCAGGAACAGGTCAGGGAATGTTAACCCTACCAGAATCATGAGTACCAGAAGCACATAACACACAATTACAAGTGTCAGTTCACACCAGTCACAGAATGTTGTAGCCAGCACGTCCCAAACGGCAACCAACATACATAGGATAGCTGTAGCCAGTACGAGGTTACAGGTAGTGATGGACGAACATCGGCCGGGACAGTTCGCGAACGCGCGTTCCATTGACTTTAATGGCAGGCGAACCTGAAAAACCTTCAGGTCATATTTGCAGCAACCAAATACTTACTAGAAGTGCACAAATAGTCCCACAACATGGACAGTGATATACCAGAGGGGGGTCATTGTCAAAAATTCCCACATAAAATATGCATTTTAATAAGGGGCCCACTCTAAAAAATGTGCCCTGCTGGAGCCTAGAAAAAAATTATTATAGGCCACAGGAGTACAGGCACAAAAAAATTAGGCATTCACCTGACAGAAAAGAACTTGTGATTATGTGGCTGGAGGTACATTAGGCGGTCACTGGCTAAAAGTTTTACTGTAGGCCAGTACAGGCCCTACAAATTAGGCATTCACCTGACAGAAAAGAACTTGTGATTATGTGGTTAGAGGTACCTTAGGCGGTCACCGGATAAAATTTTTACTGTAGGCCAGTACAGGCCCCAAAAATTTGGCATTCACCTGACAGAAAAGAACTTGTGATTGTGTGGCTGGAGGTACATTAGGCGGTCACTGGATAAAAATTTTACTGTAGGCAGTGTTCTGCTCCAGACTCGATGTGCCCGATATGGAAACTAAGAGCAAACCGGTGCAGTGGAGCTAATTTGGTAATAATTTATTGTGGGCGTTACAAACTTAAAATACCATTGAAAAAAAAAATTGTCAAAGGAAAATATTGCATTTAGACGAAGAACCTGCTGCTGTCAGAGGCGTCTACGTTTATTTTTGGTAATGCCCCGGTCTGCTGGGGGCCAATTCCTGGAAACACATTCCTGCTGCAAACAAAGAACCTGCTGCTGTCAGAGGTGTCTACATTTATTTTTGGTGTTGCCCCGGTCTGGTGGGGGCCCATTCCTGGGAACATATCCTGCTGCAAACAAAGAACCTGCTGCTTTCGGTTCCTGCTGAGTTAGGCCGAGCTTTATGTAGGCCTTATACTCGACCGTTACCATGTACCTTCTGCTGTTGTCTGTCCTGATCATGCTGAGTTATGTGTAGGCCTTATAATCCACCATTACCTTTACCTGCTGCTGTCTGTCCTGATCCTGCTGAGTTATGTGTTGGCCTTATACTACAGTGTTACCATTTACTTGCTGCTGCTTCTGTCTGTCCTGATCCTGCTGAGTTAGGCCCAGCTATGTAAAAGCCTTATACTATAGCGTTACCATTTACCTGCTGCTGTCTGTTCTAATCCTGATAAGTTAGGCCCAGCTATGTGTAGACCTTATACTATAACGTTACCATTTACCTTTTGCTGTCTCTCCTGATCCTGCTGAGTTATGGGTAGGCCATATACTCGACCGTTACCATGTACCTGCTACTGCTGCTGCTGCTGTCAGTCCTGATCCTGATTACTTATGTGTAGGCCTTATACTCCACCGTTACCATGTAACTGCTTGCTGCCGTATGTCCTGATCATGATGAGATTGCCCTGGACTAAAGGGGACTTACTGCAACCTTATCTCTTAATATTACACAAAAACATAAAAATTTTAAAAAACAAAAGCACATGTTAGAACTGAACAAAATATGTATTTACAATTTGGGAAACAAATATGCCTCTATGGCAATTTTTAAAGTTTGTCTTGAAGGTCCAAAAGCTCCTGGATTCTCTGACGCTGCTGCTCCTCTATCTGCTCTGGGATGCCCTTCTGGGAGAAATATTTCCTTCCGGGGACCTTCCATTGCGGTGTGCCAATGGCCACAAATTTTCTAAAGGCCTCCGAGTCCACCAGTTTATATGGCAGTAGTTGGCGGGCTAGCAGTTCAGACAAGTCAGAGGTCAGCCGTTGGTCAAGAGGGTTATTCCGGCGTCATCAACTTTTTACTCTCAATATTTAGTGAAAACAGGTATATCAAAACCTTAATCAGTATTTTGTGGAAGCAGGTATATCGCAGGCCTCAATCAATATTTGGTGGAAACAGGTATATCGAACCCCCTTAATCGGTATTTTGTGGAAGCAGGTATATCACAGGCCTCAATCAATATTTTGTGGAAGCAGGTATTTCAAACCCCTTAATCAATATTTTGTGGAATCAGGTATATCACAGCCCAAATGTTGTCGCAATGTGATTTATTAGATGATGCAATAGCGACGCGCTAATTGTAAAATATTTATGCAAGTACGATTACTGTGCGACTGTCCTGTTACTTTTTCAGCACATGATATTACACCGTGCGACAACATAGATTGTCCTTACCAATTATTTGGTGCTAATTTTGTATTACATAAATGTCGCAGGACACATGTTGCAGTGTGGTTGTTCCAAACTTGTCACTTGACTAATGTCATCTTGTTACAATAGCCTTAGGCCTCATTGACACAGGACGTTGTAGCTCCGTTCCGTGCATTGGGGACCGCAATTTGCACGGCCCCAATGCACGGACAACTTCTGTGTGGCTACCAAGACGGAACGAGACCCATTCAACTTGAATGGGTCCGTGACCCGTCCGATCCGCAAAAAATACAGCATGTTATATTTTTTTTTCGGGGCGGAAGCACGGACAGAAACACCACTGAAGCACTCCGTAGTACTTCCATGGTATTCCGATCTGTGCCTCCGTTCCACAACACAAAGCATATCTGTGATTGTGGACCTATTCAAGTGAATGGGTCCACGATCCATGATGTGGGGTGCACACAGCCGTTGTATTGCTGACGCGCTGTTTGCGGACCGCAATAAGGACACGGACAGGTACCGGCCGTGTGAATGAGGCCATAGAGTTTGGCAATGTATTGTATTGCAGTGACAGCATAATGCCAGTGTTATAGAATACAGTGGTAATTGAGGCCGTCAGCTGGTTTACAAATCAATGAACGAATCGAGAGGAATGGGTCTGGACCGGTCTGCATAATCCTGCACGTTCCACAAAGCACGAAATGGCCGATTGACGTCCCTGTGCCTGAGCCCTAATGCACATAGACGTTGCCCAGCTGTGCCCAAATATATACCTTCATTATGGGTGGCGATGATGCATACGGGGAGCCTTTAAAATCATTTTTTCCATCACCTAGTGGGGGGAAATGTTTTTTGAAACAATGGAGATTTTGTAAGTTTTAAAACCTATAAAGAATGGAGAGGTCTCTTATTTGTATCATAAGTACAGTTTAATTGTGAGAGGCGGAATCCCCACAAAATCACATTGTGTGATTTTTTAAATAAATAATTTTTATTTGATATTCTTGAAAAACAAAGCTTTTTTTATTTATTTTTTACATAAACTGCTACTTATTATATAGGTTAGATTTTACCATTAGTTCTTGACCAAGTTTGCACACACTACAACAGTGTTTTTGGCCCACTCCTCCATACAGATCTTCTCCAGATTTTTCTTTTTTCGTGGCTGTTGCTAGGCTACATTGAGTTTCAGCTCCCTCCAAACTTTCACAAATGGCTTCAGGTCTAGAGACTGGCCAGGCCACTCCAGGACCTTGAAATGCTTCTTACAGGGCCACTCCTAAGCTGCCGTGGCTGTGTGTTTGGGGTCATTTTCCTGCTGGAAGACCCATCTGCGACCTGTCTTCAATGCTCTAACTGAGGGCAAGAGGTTGTTTGACTAGAAATTGGAATACATGGCCCCATTAATCCTCCCTTCAATAATGTTCAGTCATCCGGTCAACTTTGCAGAAAAGTCCCCCTAAAGTATGATGTTTCCACCATCATGGTTAACGGTTGGTACAGTGTTCTTGTGTTTGGACGCCTCATTCTTCTTCCTCCAAATACGGCGAGTGTATTTTCTCAACTGAACACATGACCTTCTCCTATGCCCCTCTAAATCATCTAAATGTTAATTGGCGCACTTCAAAGAAGACTGGAATGTGCTGGCGTACATGCAGGATTTTAATCCATGACGCCGTTGGTAGTTGAGACTGTGGTCCCAGCTCTCTTCTGGTTATTGACCAGGTCCTCCTATGTATTTCTGTTATAATTCCTAAACTTTCTCAGATTCATCGTTACCCCAAGAGGCGAGATATTGTCTAGAGACCCAGACAGTCATCTGGTGTTTCTTCCATTTTCTAATAATAGCGCCACCAGTTGTTGCCTTTTCACCAAGCTTCTTGACTATTTTCCTATTGTCCCTATCAGCTTTTTTCTGGTCTACAATTTTCTTTCTTATTGTCCTTAGTCAGCTGTGTGATTGATTGTGAGGACAGGTGACTTTTGTACACGTAATATGTCGAAACAGGTGCAATTAATATAGGTAATGAGTACAGAGTAGGAGGGCTTTGAAAATAAAAACTAAAAAGTCTTTCAGAGCCATAGTCCTTGCTTGTTGGTGGGTGATGAAACACTGATTTTATGGAATGAAATGCAAATAATATTTTTTTTTTTCTGTATTTTTTTATACTATGTTTCACTGGGGAAATGTAACTGCAATATAAAATTACAGACCTCTCCATTTTTTGTGTGTAAAAACCGGTGTATCATATACGTTTTATTTACCACTTTATGTTGATCTACACATTGCCTTCACCAAAAAAAAAAACATAAAATAAAAAAAAAATCACTAATAAAATTAGAAAAAAAAGGTACAGTTCTTGGTCAATAAAAAATTTTCTATTTAATTTCATAGTGAATTTCCATCTCAAGCCATGTCATCCTGCATCATCCCAGGTTGCGGAAACACATGGAAAACCAAAGACCAAAATATTATTATGCATGTTTTCCCAAAAGACAAAGATTTAATTTGCCGTTGGCTATTGCAAGCACCCCAATATTTTCAAGATTTAGAAGACTGGGTAGAAATAATATATTTGGGAAAACGAACTGACCGCTATAGACTATGTTCCTGTCACTTTGATTATTTTGCATATCATCATGGAGATGCAAGAAAAAAAACTATTTACACATGCACTACCTACAATTTTTCCCGACTTAAAGACAATGACTACGGAATATCCAATCGGGGGAGCACAAGAACCACCATTTGAAAACAATGAAGACAGTGGAAAAAACAGGCCGCGAAAAAGAAAACGAGTTACACAGAGAAAAATGACATGTATCCAAATACATCAACATCAGGCAGTAACATTGTGTTATCGGGACTATCGATTGGTGACATCGTATATCTCCAGTTGCCCATATTTTCAAATCCTACAACAGCAGCTGGAAATACTGCATGCATTACAACAAAAGATAATTCCACAAACACTGATCTATACTGGTATGAGGACAAAAATGTTTTTGTTATGGACTCCTCACTAATTCAGAGGAAAAATTGTGGGACTCAAACATGCAAAGAAAAAAAAAAATGAATCGCGGGACAACTTACAAGCTGTTGACAGACTCATGATTTCCCCCCAAAAAAGAGAAAAACAAAAAAAGGTCCTCGGTAAGAAATTGAAACAGTTGAAATGTTACCATCAGCTGAGGATCTTTAAACCCAGTACATTGCTAACAATAATGACAACAGGTCAGATAAAAGTGCATTATCTTCACTGGAAACTGTTGATTTACAGTCACACTGTGAGAAAAGGATTGGTTTTGATACTATTTCAATATCAAATACAGATCTCAATGATTCCCATTTTGCCATTCTACATACACCTCTTCATCAAAAGTGTTTTTTAAGCCTAGATGAACCTGTTCTTGCGTCAACCCCAATGAGTGTATGCGGCACACCAGTATGCCCTCTGATTCATAATTGTTCACCAGTTCCCAAAGCGCCATATTCGGTTGCCAAAAAACTGGATTGGATGGAAGGAGGAGCGTAACCTGTGGAAAAAAAAAATTCTGTTGAAACGAATCAAGAGTACTTTGATATGCCAATGGAAGATTCTGACGTTGATGAAGGCGAACTTCTAAGTGACCTTTCTGACAACAGTGAGGATGAGAATACAGATTTTTTAAATCCCAATAACAGTTTGGACTACATGGATGCCATATTATCTGACGACGAGAACCAGTCGCATGAGCCCTAATCTGTAGTTTTTTATAGTTGTCTGAAAAAACTGATTAGTATGATTCCCTGCCAGTATCGCAAGACATGTGGTCAACAAATAGCGCATATTGGTGTTAGACAATATGGTTCTGCTATAAATGTGGATGTGAGATGCCCAAAGGGTCACCGCAAACACCTTTGGACTAGCCAGCCCCTAGTTAATCGAGTCCATGCTGGAAACGTATTGATCTCAAGCGGCAATTTGCTCAGTGGGAACCATTTTTTAAAGATTAAATATTTATTTGATGTTCTGAACATTTATTCAATATCAAAATCTACCCATTACAGGCATCAAAGAAGATATATTTTCCCTATGATTGATTATCAATGGAGAAAAGAATGAAGCAATATTATCACATCAATTGAACAACAAGCGGTGTGCCTTGCTGGTGATGGGCAATCCGATAGCCCCGGATTTCCAGACAAATACTGCGTCTACATCATGTTGGACACAGAGTCAAGTAAAATAGTTGATTTTACAGTAGAACACATTGTGCCCCCGACTAATTCGGTGAGCTTGGAGAAAATTGCCTTCCATAAAACATTGGAAAGAATACGGTCTTCTCATGTAAAAGTAAGAATCATAACAGACAGACATGTGGCAATCCGAAAAATTGTAAGGGAGGATTATCCAAACATCAAGCACCAATTTGATGTGTGGCATATGGCCAAATCAGTTGGTCAAAAACGACTGGCTGCCTCAAAACGGTGAAAAGATTTCTCCATGGATACAGTCTATCAAAAACCATCTTTGGTGGTGTGCCAGAAATTGTAATGAGGAAGTTTCTGATTTAGTGGCACGATTTCAGTCTATTAGTCATCATGTTTTGACTGTGCACGAATGGGATGCAGATGGGCCATACTGTAAATGTCATCATCCACCGGCAGGGCCGTCTTTAATATTGATTGGACCCTGGCAAAAATGTACTTGGGCCCCCTGGATCCCGCCTTCCCACACCTTAGCAGGCAATCACGCCCTCCACCACAAAACACACACAAAAAATCCACACATCTGGTAGAGTCCAGTGAATGACTGTAAAAACTTCCAGTTCTGAAGACTCCAGCGGCTCAGGGTCAGTGCTCTGGGCAGCTAGGCTCAGGATGGAAGTGGGCACCGCTCTGCAGGAAGGAGACCAGGGCTCGGCTCACCCTAGTGTTACAGTGCACCCCAGCACCCCACAGTATGCAGTATAGCACCCTATAGTATACAGCAACCCACAGTATGCAGTATAGCACCCTATAGTATACAGCACCACACAGTATGCAGTATAGCACCCTACACTATACAGTACCCCACAGTATATAGTAGAGCAGTATAGCAGCCTACAGTATACAGCACCGCACAGTATACAACACCTCACAGTATACAGTAGAGCAGTATAGCACCTCACCGTATACAGCACCCCACACTATACAGGCCCCCACACTATACTGTACAGCAGTATAGCACTCTACAATATACAGCACCCACAGTATACAGCCACCACAGTATACAGTACAGCAGTATAGCACTCCACAATATACAGCACCCACAGTATACAGTATACAGCCCCCCACAGTATACAGGTCCCCACAGTATACAGCACCCCACTATACAGTAGTTGACCGTATATTAGCATAACAGCCCCTGTCACCTTTTTCTGATGTAATCTTCACAAAAAAAGCTCCACAGTTAAGGCAAACTTCTACAGCAACACTCCTGGTAGGACCTTGATGACCTCATAGCCATGTGACCAGTAATATTGCTAGGTTACTGGTCACATGGTGATGATGTCATCTAAGGTCCTAGAGAATCACAGCTCTCACAGTACACTGCCTGGTGTGCTGGCAGGCATGGCATGGCAGCACCCCCTGTGTAGCTGACAGCCTGACACCCGGGGCAGTGGCTAGCAGGACTCAAGCGGCAGCTGCCTTGGGCCCCCCAGGAGCAACTGGGCCCGGGGCAGCTGCCCCTTTTGCCCCTTGTTAAAGACGGCCCTGTCCACCGGGCCTCTCACACACTAAATGGTTAACGGAAGATTCCACTGCATTTGCGAAACTAAAAGCTGTTATTGAAAACCAGTCACTCCAAGGTGACTTGGAACACCTATCTTTCTTCTGCGACACCGGCGACTTGGAAGTGTTCCATTCAAGCGCCCTAAAATACAGACCTAAGCGCGTTCATTTTTACTGTGATGGTATGGTGGCACGGACCACTTTGGCTGTTCTAGACCATAATAGAAATGTTGAACGAGTTCAAGTGGCTTTGAGAACATTTGAAAGTGACAATGAAGAAGCACGCAGCAAACGTTTTCCGATTGAATATTCAAAAGCCCGTAAGGCTTGGGTGGTCAAAACATTATACGAACAGCGTTCTAACAAATTCCTGAAATAAATTTTACATTACATTTTTCTTTATGCTGACAACAGGATTGAGAGCAATCGGGAGTCCACACGAACATCATTACCCAAAAATATAGCCCCAATCTCAAAACCGCCATCTCAGGAAATCATAGACAAATATTTGTCTAGATTTGGAAAGAAATAACGGGTAGTAGTTGATGCCCTCTTTGTCTACATGCACACGGCTGTGGTAATATTTTCAGTGAGCATATACACTGGTTTGACGTTTGTATTCAAGCACTTTACATAACGTAAAAGGACACCCGTATTAAAAATGCAGATTAGTGTTGTAATAAAGACCAAGACCAGGGTGTGTCCTATTTATTTTGCTTGGACACTGAATGGAGAAAAACAGGCATAAAAGGACTTGTGCCATCATCAACTTAGGTTGAAAAATTGAAGATAATGGGTCCACATGAGAGGCAAAATTAGATGTGGAACAAAACAACAGTTGTGTGCCTGCAGCCTTATTTGGTTAGATTAGTATTTCAGATGTATTATTTTAGCTATCAAAGCTGATGTCCGGCAATTACAACATTTCTAAGTCTAATGTAAAAGACCAAAAATAAAAATGCATGTTCAAATTTCTGTGGACGAGGTAATGTAGTCTACTGCCTGCTATTTAGATTTTATAGAAAGAGGAAATTTCAACTCTCTTGACATACCTTCATTTCCCAGGTAATAATAATTCAGTAACTTTGAGTGTTCTGACTCTATGTTGTGAAATTACATGATTGTTTCTAGTAGAAGTTATGAATGAATTGATAGCAGTCAGTACTAAGGTTACAGACGGGTGGTAACCTTTACTAGGTGTTTGCCTGCAATGACTGCCAATGCCCACCCAGCTTGAATAAAGTGAGATTGTGCAGGTAAACCCACTCAACTGGTTACCACTCCTATGTAACCTTACTAGACAGACAAGAAAAACTAAACCAACTTATCTTGTACTGAGCAGGAACAGCAAATCCATCCTTCCTTCCTCTGAGCAAGACAGAAGCTATAACCCGCACAGGACACTGGGAGTGGGCATAACTTAAACTCATACCAACGACCTCACCCAGTGCACCTAAAGGGAGGCAGATACAGCTCAACTCCAAAACAAAAACAAAAGGCTACACACGTGCTGCTAACCTGGCAGACCTCCGCACATAACCTGAGCAGGGCATGACAGTACCCCCCCCCCCCCCCTCCACGGGTGACCTCCGGACACCCCGGCCCAACTTTATCCGGGTGGGATCTGTGAAAAGCCCTCACCAGTCGGCTGGCACTAACATCCACAGCCGGAACCCACATCCTCTCCTCAGGGCCGTATCCCCTCCAGTGTACCAGGTACTGAAGGGAACCCCGAAGAACTCTTGAGTCGAGAACCCTAGAGATCTCGAACTCTAAATTTCCATCAACCAGAACAGGGGGAGGAGGCAATGGCGATGGTTCCACCGGTTTCACATATTTCTTCAGTAAAGACCTGTGGAACACATCATGGATCCTCCAAGTCTGCGGAAGATCCAGACGAAACGCTACTGGATTGACCACCGCAGATATTTTGTAAGGTCCAATAAATCTTGGACCCAGTTTCCAAGATGGTACTCTCAGTTTAATATTTTTAGTAGATAACCACACCAGATCACCCACACACAGGTCCGGACCAGTCATACGTCTCTTGTCAGCCATTCGCTTATACCTCTCACCCATCTTCTCCAAATTCACTTGAATCCTCCGCCAGATAGAAGACAAGGCAGAAGAAAATCTCTCCTCCTCTGGCATCCCAGAGGAACTAGTCCCAGAAAAGGTACCAAACTGAGGATGAAAACCGTATGCGCCAAAAAATGTCGACTTACCCGTGGACTCCTGCCTACGGTTATTCAAAGCAAACTCTGCTAGGGATAAGAATGAGGACCAGTCCTCCTGATTCTCAGCCACAAAGCACCTCAAGTAGGTCTCCAGGTTTTGATTAGTACGCTCTGTCTGCCCATTCGACTGCGGATGAAAAGCCGAAGAGAACGAAAGTTGAATGCCAAGCCGAGAGCAGAACGCCCTCCAAAACCTGGAGACAAACTGCGTGCCCCTATCAGAAACCACATCCGAGGGAATGCCATGTAATTTCACGATATTATCAACAAAAATCTGAGCAAGAGTCTTGGCATTGGGCAGACTAGCTAACGATACAAAGTGAGCCATTTTACTAAAACAGTCAACAACCACCAAAATTACTGTTTTCCTGGAGGAACTCGGCAGATCCGTAATAAAGTCCATAGACAAGTGGGTCCAAGGACGAGACGGAATAGACAAAGGAAGAAGTGAACCAGAAGGTCGAGTGTGAAGGTTTGACCGTGCACAGGTTTCACAGGCTGCTACGTAATCCTCAACACTCTTACATAACCCGGCCACCAGAACCTCCGGGACACCAGATCAAAGGTGGACTTACCACCAGGATGTCCAGCAAGGACAGTATCGTGATGTTCCTTGAATACCTTGTATCGCAGTCCATCAGGAACAAACAACCTCCCTGGGGGACAAGAACCAGGAGCCCCCTCCTGGGCTCCCAACACCTCCATCTCCAATTCGGGGTACAGAGCGGAGACCACCAGCCCATCAGCCAAAATCGGAGCAGGATCCTCTGAATCACATCCCCCAGGAAAACTGCGAGACAACGCATCTGCCTTGACGTTTTTAACCCCCGGGCGAAAAGTAACCACAAAATTGAACCTGGTAAAGAACAGTGACCATCTAGCCTGTCTAGGATTCAGATGCTTGGCAGATTGCAGGTAAGCCAAATTCTTATGATCAGTATATACCGTAACGGGATGAGACGCCCCCTCCAACCAGTGACGCCATTCCTCAAAGGCCAATTTGATGGCCAGCAATTCCCTATCTCCTACATCATAATTCCTCTCGGCGACCGAGAGCTTCTTGGAAAAAAAAGCACACGGAACCCATTTGCCAGGAGATGAACCCTGCGACAGCACTGCTCCAACCCCCACTTCTGATGCATCAACCTCCACCACGAATGGCTGAGACACATCGGGCTGCACCAGAATGGGAGCAGACGCAAAACATTCCTTAATAGCCGAAAAGGCCTGCAATGCCTCATCCGACCAGACAGAGACGTCGACGCCCTTCTTAGTCATATCGGTCAGAGGTTTTACAATGGTAGAATAGTTCAAGATAAATTTTCTATAATAATTAGTAAACCCCAAAAACCGCATCAAAGCTTTCTGATTCTCCGGTCGGTCCCATTCCAGAACCGCCCGGACCTTTTCGGGGTCCATACGAAAACCAGAGTCAGAAAGCAGATATCCCAGAAACGGAAGCTCCTGCACAGAAAACACACATTTCTCCAATTTGGCATATAATTTATTCTCCCGAAGGATCAACAAAACCTGTCTCACGTGATCCTGATGGGTCTTCAGATCAGGAGAGTAAATTAGAATGTCATCCAAGTAAACTACCACGAACCTCCCCACAAAATGATGGAAAATGTCATTGACGAATCGCTGAAATACCGCTGGCGCGTTAGTTAACCCAAAAGGCATAACCAGATTCTCGAAATGACCCTCGTGCGTGTTGAAGGCCGTTTTCCACTCATCCCCTTCCTTGATTCTGATCAGATTGTAGGCCCCTCTTAAATCCAACTTAGAGAACACCTTGGCTCCAACAATTTGATCAAAAAGATCGGAGATCAAAGGAAGGGGATACGGATCACAGACCGTAATACGGTTCAATTCGCGGAAATCCAAACAAGGTCTCAGCGATCCATCCTTTTTCTTTACAAAGAATAAACCAACTGCAACCAGAGACTTAGATGGCCTAATATGACCTTTTGCCAAACTCTCTGCAATATACTTCCGCATGACCTCTCTTTCAGGTTGAGAAAGATTGTAAAGCCGAGACTTTGGCAACTTAGCCCCTGGGATGAGATTAACTGGACAATCATAGTCACGATGAGGGGGCAATTCCTGAGCCCCACCCTCCGAAAAGACATCCGCGAAATCTGAGAGATACTGAGGTAAAGCCGTAGTAGACACACCAGAGATAGATGTGCCAAGACAATTGTCCGAACAAAATTCACTCCAACCAATGATCTGTCTTGCTTGCCAATCTATAATTGGGTTATGTTTTGTCAACCACGGTAAACCTAAGACTATAAGAGCGGGCAAGTCCTTCATGACAAAACAAGACATGATCTCAACATGTGAATCACCCACCCTTAACTGAATACCATGAGCAATATGAGTGAAACTCCTTTGAGAAAGAGTGGAAGAATAGATTGCGAAAACCGGAATCTCTCTTCCTAAAGTGCAAGTACTTAGACCCAGATTTTGAAGAAAAAGAAAATCAATAAGGTTTACCCCAGCACCACAGTCTATCGCCACCATAGCTGGAAGGAGAAAACGAGTATTACAGGGAGCTTGCATACCTGCTTGCTCCACCACCCCATTCACACTATTAAGAGTCAGGGATGTTTTTTTTTTCCCTTTAAGTAAACCTCTTTGTGATTCTTTCTCATCAACATGCGGTTTAACAAAAGGAAAAGCAAAAATAAAATGACCACTTTTCCCACAGTAATAACATATTTTATGCAACCTCCTAAAGTTCCTACTACCAGAACAGATAGACACCTGACCCAGCTGCATGGGTTCCTCCCCTACCCCAGAGTTACATGTCATATCACCCTGGGGAGCAGGTGAGACGAAACCACTCACAGAAGGGATCCCTTGCGCAGAGGGAATCTTACACCTCTCTCTAATATGTCTATCCAACCGTACTGCCAAAGACATAGCATTCTCCAATGTATCCGGGTATCTCATAAAAGCAAGGGCATCTTTCAATCTCTCAGATAACCCCTGACAAAACTATCTACGTAACGCGGGGTCATTCCACTCTGACTCAGTAGCCCATCTCCTAAACTCAATGCAGTAAGCCTCTGCAGTATGTTCACCTTGTAATAATTACGCAATTTAGATTCCGCAATCGAGACCCGATCTGGATCATCATAAATTAATCCCAAGGCTTTAAAAAATTCTTCCACCGACCGGAGGGCCAGAGAACCGGACGGCAGAGAAAAGGCCCAGGATTGCGCGTCCCCTTTAAGCAGGGATATGATTATCCCTACCCTCTGACTCTCATCACCAGACGAAGATGGATGCAGCCGAAAATACAGCTTGCATGACTCTTTAAAGCGGATAAAGTCATCCACACCCCCTGCAAATCTATCAGGGAGAGCGACTTTAGGCTCCCCATAAATTTGACTTCCTCCTATTGCACCTGATGCCAGAGCATTCTGACACCGTGTGACCGAATTACGCAGATCAGCAACCTCTAGGGATAATCCCTGCATGCGATCAACTAGCGCATCAATTGACTCCATCTCAAAACAGCTGAGAAATGGCAGTCAAAGTATTGGCGGGTTATAATGTCACGCTGGACAGGATACAAGATACACAGAATACAACCAAACAAGTGTCTAGGCAAGAAGCTGGGGATGAAGGTCACCTCCTGACAAATCCCTACCAGCTCTCCCTAGACTTCTATGCCCATGTTCAGACCCTGAAGGTGGGAATGAACGTGTCCCCGTGCCTAGGCTGAAGATTCCCTAAAATCCCTAAGATGGTGAAAGGGGGAAAGAGGCAGCCTGCTCCCTCAGGACCTGGAGGGGGCAGGCGTCTCTCTAACAGCCTAGACAGACAATCACAAGAAAAACAAAACCAACTTATCTTGTACTGAGCAGGAACAGCAAATCCTTCCTTCCTTCCTCTGAGCAAGACAGAAGCTATAACCCGCACAGGACACTGGGAGTGGGCGTAATTTAAACTCATACCAACGACCCCACCCAGTGCACCTGAAGGGAGGCAGATACAGCTCAACTCCAAAACAAAAACAAAAGGCTACACACGTGCTGCTAACCTGGCAGAATTCCGCACAAAACCTGAGCAGGGCATGACAAATTGTTTGTGTTTCAATAAATTTTTCTAGAAAACCTTTTATGTTATTTTCACATTATTTTTAAGAAAAAAAAAATACAGTTTAACTGGTAACCAACTTAGATTGATTTATCAAATTGACATTTATCTGTACGCACATGAATCCTAAAATATAATAGCAAATTGTGTGAGACACTTTTTTTTATTGTATCTTGTACATACAGCGATAAATGTTTCAGTGGTACGTAACATTAGTTATGGACTGACTTTATTTGCTGTCTTCTATTCCAAGAAAGTAATAATATAATTTAAATATCTTAGGCTACCGTCACATTTGTGGCAGCCTTCTCCAGCAGGCTATCCCGGCGGGCGAAAAGCCAGGCGGATCAGTGCTGCCGCTATTGCAGTAATGCTGCTCAAAGTCTGCTCCGCCCACATTCTCTATAATGCTGGCAGGTCGGAGGTCCTGCCGCAGCACGGCAAACATGCAGAGAGGCGGGCGGAATAAAACTATGACATGTCGTTGATTTATTCCACTTACCTCTCTGCATATTTGCCATGCTGCAGCGGGAACTCCGACCCGTCAACATTTTAGAGAATGTTGGCGGAGCAGACTTTGAGTGGCACTACTGCACTAATGGAAGCACAGATCCGCCAGGCTTTTCTCATGCCGGAGAAGGCTGCCGCTAATGTGAAAGTAGCCTTAGATGTTACATTAGGAAATATGAACGTTAAACATGTCTCATTTCTCTTTGAGACAAGTGTGTCCATTGCATGATTCACACCCCTGGTATGATCATGATCCCAAATAATGTACACTGGTCATCAAGAATCCTTTTTTTTTTTTTTTTTTTAAACCATTGACTTGTCAAGAAAAATACAGTTGGATCATGAACTACAGTAAAAATGTAATTCTGCATATGCAAAATAAATGCCATGCATAAGCGTAGAAAAACATGAATCCAGATAATGTTTTGCTATGCATCTACCCCAACTTTATACATAAAGAAAGCTTGTGCCTAAACAGGGAGTGTGTGTATGCAATGGAGACACTCGTCTGCAAGAGTGTTTTATAAAACATATAACATTTTTCACATAGCCTAATACAATTAGAATTAAGGGGCACACTTCAGACAATAAGTGAATGAATAGGAGTGCAACAGTGGTTCTAATCAAACTACACAAAACAAAGACAGAAGAGTAGTCAAGAGAACCACAATAAATTTCACATCCAAGGAACTACAAATATAAAAAGTAGAGTTGAGCGAACACCTGGATGTTCGGGTTCGAGAAGTTCGGCCGAACTTCCCGGAAATGTTCAGGTTCGGGATCCGAACCCGACCCGAACTTCGCCCCGAACCCGAACCCCATTGAAGTCAATGGGGACCCGAACTTTTTGGCACTAAAAAGGCTGTAAAACAGCCCAGGAAAGGGCTAGAGGGCTGCAAAAGGCAGCAACATGTAGGTAAATCCCCTGCAGACAAATGTGGATAGGGAAATGAATAAAAATAAAAATAAAATAAATAAAAATTTACCAATATCAATTGGAGAGAGGTCCCATAGTAGAGAATCATGCTTTACGTCACCCACCACTGTAACAGTCCATTGTCATATATTTAGGCCCAGGCACCCAGGCAGAGGAGAGAGGTCCCGTAACAGAGAATCTGGCTTCATGTCAGCAGAGAATCAGTCTTCATGTCATAGCAGAGAATCATGCTTCACGTCACCCAACACTGGAACAGTCCATTGTCAGATATATAGGCCCAGGCAGTGGCACTCAGGCAGAGGAGAGAGGTCCCGTAACAGAGAATCAGTCTTCATGTCATAGCAGAGAATCAGGCTTCACGTCACCCAACACTGGAACAGTCCATTGTCAGATATTTAGGCCCAGGCAGAGGAGAGAGGTCCCGTAACAGATAATCTGGCTTCATGTCAGCAGAGAATCAGTCTTCATATCATAGCAGAGAATCATGCTTCACGTCACCCACCACTGTAACAGTCCATTGTCATGTATTTAGGCCCAGGCACCCAGGCAGAGGAGAGAGGTCCCGTAACAGAGAATCAGTCTTCATGTCATAGCATAGAATCAGGCTTCACGTCACCCACCACTGTAACCGTCCATTGTCATAAATTTAGGCCCCGGCACCCAGGCAGAGGAGAGAGGTCCCGTAACAGAGAATCTGGCTTCATGTCACCAGAGAATCAGTCTTCATGTCATAGCATAGAATCAGGCTTCACGTCACCCACCACTGTAACAGTCCATTGTCATAAATTTAGGCCCCGGCACCCAGGCAGAGGAGAGAGGTCCCGTAACAGAGAATCTGGCTTCATGTCAGCAGAGAATCAGTCTTCATATCATAGCAGAGAATAATGCTTCATGTCACCCACCACTGGAACAGTCCATTGTCATAAATTTAGGCCCCGGCACCCAGACAGAGGAGAGGTTCATTCAACTTTGGGTTGCCCCGCAATATAATGGTAAAATGAAAATAAAAATAGGATTGAATGAGGAAGTGCCCTGGAGTACAATAATATATGGTTAAGGGGAGGTAGTTAATGTCTAATCTGCACAAGGGACGGACAGATCCTGTGGGATCCATGCCTGGTTCATTTTTATGTACGTCAGCTTGTCCACATTGGCTGTAGACAGGCGGCTGCGTTTGTCTGTAATGACGCCCCCTGCCGTGCTGAATACACGTTCAGACAAAACGCTGGCCGCCGGGCAGGCCAGCACCTCCAAGGCATAAAAGGCTAGCTCTGGCCACGTGGACAATTTAGAGACCCAGAAGTTGAATGGGGCCGAACCATCAGTCAGTACGTGGAGGGGTGTGCACACGTACTGTTCCACCATGTTAGTGAAATGTTGCCTCCTGCTAACACGTTGCGTATCAGGTGGTGGTGCAGTTAGCTGTGGCGTGTTGACAAAACTTTTCCACATCTCTGCCATGCTAACCCTGTCCTCAGAAGAGATGGCCGTGACACAGCTGCCTTGGCGACCTCTTGCTCCTCCTCTGCCTTGGCCTTGGGCTTCCACTTGTTCCCCTGTGACATTTGGGAATGCTCTCAGTAGCGCGTCTACCAACGTGCGCTTGTACTCGCGCATCTTCCTATCACGCTCCAGTGCAGGAAGTAAGGTGGGCACATTGTCTTTGTACCGTGGATCCAGCAGGGTGGCAACCCAGTAGTCCGCACACGTTAAAATGTGGGCAACTCTGCTGTCGTTGCGCAGGCACTGCAGCATGTAGTCGCTCATGTGTGCCAGGCTGCCCAGAGGTAAGGACAAGCTGTCCTCTGTGGGAGGCGTATTGTCATCGTCCTGCGTTTCCCCCCAGCCACGCACCAGTGATGGGCCCGAGCTGCGTTGGGTGCCACCCCGCTGTGACCATGCTTCATCCTCATCCTCCTCCACCTCCTCCTCATCCTCCTCATCCTCGTCCTCCAGTAGTGGGCCCTGGCTGGCCACATTTGTACCTGGCCTCTGCTGTTGCAAAAAACCTCCCTCTGAGTCACTTCGAAGAGACTGGCCTGAAAGTGCTAAAAATGACCCCTCTTCCTCCTCCTCCTCCTCCTGGGCCACCTCCTCTTCCATCACCGCCCTAAGTGTTTTCTCAAGGAGACATAGAAGTGGTATTGTAACGCTGATAACGGCGTCATCGCCACTGGCCATGTTGGTGGAGTACTCGAAACAGCGCAACAGGGCACACAGGTCTCGCATGGAGGCCCAGTCATTGGTGGTGAAGTGGTGCTGTTCCACAGTGCGACTGACTCGTGCGTGCTGCAGCTGAAACTCCACTTTGGCCTGCTGCTGCTCGCACAGTCTGTCCAGCATGTACAAGGTGGAGTTCCACCTGGTGGGCACGTCGCATATGAGGCGGTGAGCGGGAAGGCCGAAGTTATGCTGTAGCGCAGACAGGCGAGCAGCGGCAGGATGTGAACGCCGGAAGCGAGAACAGACGGCCCGCACTTTATGCAGCAGCTCTGACATGTCGGGGTAGTTGTGAATGAACTTCTGCACCACCAAATTCAGCACATGCGCCAAGCAAGGGATGTGCGTCAAACCAGCTAGTCCCAGAGCTGCAACGAGATTTCGCCCATTATCGCACACCACCAGACCTGTGCGGTGTGGGCCTGTCCCCCAAACATATGAGTTTCAGAATGGCCTGCTGATGTTTACCCCGGGCTGTGCTGAAGTTGGTGGTGAAGGTGTGTGGCTGACTGGATGAGCAGGTGGAAGAAGAGGAGGAGGAAGCAGAGTAGGAGGAGGAGGCAACAGGAGGCAAAGAATGGGGTCACTTGTTGGGAATGTCTTTGAAAAGCACCAAACGCGTTTTGGGGATCTCCTCTCCCCTTCCTCAGTGGATCCCCAAAACGCGTTTGGTGCTTTTCAAAGACATTCCCAACAAGTGACCCCCACTGGAAGTTCGGCTACTAATATCCGGAGATATATAAAGAAATTGGAGCGCTCCAAAGATAAAGACCCGGATTTTCAGCCATTCAAACTGGTCAGTACAAGTTTAAGTTCACCTCTCGCGATATTACACCCTGATCGTATAACCTGGATCTGAGATTTGTGGATAACGTTCGAGAGAGACCAGAGACGAACGAACCAGGTGGGACGCTTAACACCGAGAACCACGTAAATAAATACCGTGAGTAAAAATCAAAAGGATTGAATATTGGGACTGCAGGATAATCGACATTCACCTGTGAGTAACAACTTGGTGTCCGATTGGATACTTTATTGAATATTTATATCGGACAATTCCGAATATTTGAAAAGGTGCCTTGCATGGATTTTGCTTGTTATATTGCATACAAGAAAGGAATGCCAATACTATTATAAGGAATAGACTGATACTTTTGGCTTGCAATATTTTTTGCACATTCAGAACGTATGGTCCCCTTCTTTTTTGGACTTTTTTTGAGTTGTTATTGAAGTTTTAGATTCTAGGTATTTTTAGGGACTGATTTTGTCTCCGCTGCAGCGATTGTTATTTTAATATTGTATTGTGATGTTGTATTTTAATATATTTTGCCAATTAAATATTGTGTAACAACACTATTACTATTGCTCTATTCCCATGCGAGGGAGTGCCAGTCTCATACTACATAATATATACTTTTTATTACGCCTTTGTTGATTTGAGTGAATCAATTTGAGACTAGAGCACCCAATCCAGAATTGTAAGGGGAGTAAGCGGTTTGTCTATACTATGCTTTCTCTCAAATGTTTGTGAGATGGAGAGCTGAACGCTGCCGTGTGACATGGTTGAGACGCTTGGTGACGGAGGTGGTGGTGGTGTTGGTGGTACATCCCCTGTTTGCTGGGCGGCAGGTGCCAACGTTCCTCCAGAGGCGGAGGAAGAGGCCGAGGCGGCAGCAGCAGAAGAGGCCGAGGCGGCAGCAGCAGAAGAGGTAGCAGGGGGAGCCTGAGTGACTTCCTTGTTTTTAAGGTGTTTACTCCACTGCAGTTCATGCTTTGCATGCAGGTGCCTGGTCATGCAGGTTGTGCTAAGGTTCAGAACGTTAATGCCTCGCTTCAGGCTCTGATGGCACAGCGTGCAAACCACTCGGGTCTTGTCGTCAGCACATTGTTTGAAGAAGTGCCATGCCAGGGAACTCCTTGAAGCTGCACAAAGAAAAGTCCAGCTCACCCAATTGTTCAAACACCTGCGTGCACGGAAAAGGCTGGTGAGCCTGTATATTCTTGATATGAAAGCACAATGAAATTCCAGCACTCACGATTTTGGTAGCTAAAATCTTCGTCTTTTATTCAGGCAGTAGACATATAGACAGGACATCCACCCACAAGTGTAGCAACTTTGATGCGTTTCGAACAGTAGTTCTTAGTCGTAACCCTACGACTAAGAACTACTGTTCGAAACGCATCAAAGTTGCTACACTTGTGGGTGGATGTCCTGTCTATATGTCTACTGCCTGAATAAAAGACGAAGATTTTAGCTACCAAAATCGTGAGTGCTGGAATTTCATTGTGCTTTCATATCAACTCCTTGAAGCTGCCTTTGGGGTGCTCGGTCCCAGATGGCGGCAGTCAGTAGCAGGCGGAGTCTCTTGGCGGCGGGTGTTCTGCTTTTGCCCACTGCTCCCTCTTTTACTACGCTGTTGGCTCGGTCTCACCACTGCCTCTTCCTCCGAACTGTGAAAGTCAGTGGCACGACCTTCATTCCATGTGGGGTCTAGAACCTCATCGTCCCCTGCATCGTCTTCCACCCAGTCTTGATCCCTGACCTCCTGTTCAGTCTGCACACTGCAGAAAGACGCAGCAGTTGGCACCTGTGTTCCGTCATCATCAGAGACATGCTGAGGTGGTATTCCCATGTCCTCATCATCAGGAAACATAAGTGGTTGTGCGTCAGTGCATTCTATGTCTTCCACCGCTGGGGAAGGGCTAGGTGGATGCCCTTGGGAAACCCTGCCAGCAGAGTCTTCAAACAGCATAAGAGACTGCTGCATAACTTGAGGCTCAGACAGTTTCCCTGATAAGCATGGGGGTGATGTGACAGACTGATGGGGTTGGTTTTCAGGCGCCATCTGTGTGCTTTCTGCAGAAGACTGGGTGGGAGATAATGTGAACGTGCTGGATCCACTGTCGGCCACCCAATTGACTAATGCCTGTACCTGCTCAGGCCTTACCATCCTTAGAACGGCATTGGGCCCCACCAAATATCGCTGTAAATTCTGGCGGCTACTGGGACCTGAGGTAGTTGGTACACTAGGACGTGTGGATGTGGCAGAACAGCCACGTCCTCTCCCAGCACCAGAGGGTCCACTAACACCACCACGACCATGTCCGCGTCCGCTACTAGATGTTTTCCTCATTGTTATCGTTCACCACAACATCAAAAATATTATTTGGCCCAATGTATTGAATTCAAATTCAGGCCTTTTATTACAGACACCTAACACTATCTGGCTATCTATTTAGGTACCGTATTACACTAATACAGGCACAGCAGTAACCACAGATTTAGCTGACTATGAATTTGAGGCCTAGTATTTAGGCGCTGGGTGACAGGTATACTTTTACAGACAGAATTAGACTGGGATATGCACAGTAGCGTGTGTGTTAAGTTATTGAGAATGACCCTATCAGCACCTTGATTCTAATATACCCTTTTAGGGATACATTTAAAGTAGGCCTGATACAGCAGAAACCACTAATTTAGAGAATTGCTAAATTGGGAATTGTATTTCAACCCAGAACAAAAACTGTGCTTTGACGGACACTAAATAACTTGCCCAGCCACAGCAATAACCACAGATTTAGCTGACTATAAATTTAGGCGCTGGGTGACAGGTATATGTTTACAGTCAGAATTAGACTGGGATATGGCCAAAAAATAACCACACTATTGATGGTTAAATGCACTTGGTGTGACAGCTTGACCCTGATGTAGGATATAGCCCAAAAACAACCACACTATTGAGGGTTAAATGCACTTGGTGACAGGCTCAGCTTGCCCCTGATGTAGTATATGGCCAAAAAATAACCACACTATTGAGGGTTAAATGCACTTTGTGACAGCTTGACCCTGATGTAGGATATAGCCAAAAAATAACCACACTATTGATGGTTAAATGTACTTGGTGGCAGCTTGTGCTGGCGCACCACAAGACACAAAATGGCCGCCGATCACCCCAGAAAAAAGTGAATGAAAAACGCTCTGGGCAGCCTAAAAACAGTGAGCTATTGAATATCAGCAGTTCAATCATCCACAGCTGCAGATCGATCTCTGAATGAAGTCTTTTGGAGGAGTTAATCACTGCCTAATCTCGCCCTAACGTCGCAGCTTCAACCTCTCCCTATGCTGATCAGAGCAGAATGACGGGCGGCGCTACGTGACTCCAGCTTAAATAGAGGCTGGGTCACATGCTGCACTGGCCAATCACAGCCATGCCAATAGTAGGCATGGCTGTGATGGCCTCTTGGGGCAAGTAGTATGACGCTTGTTGATTGGCTGCTTTGCAGCCTTTCAAAAAGCGCCAAGAAAGCGATGAACACCGAACCCGAACCCGGACTTTTACGAAAATGTTCGGGTTCGGGTCCGTGTCACGGACACCCCAAAATTCGGTACGAACCCGAACTATACAGTTCGGGTTCGCTCATCCCTAATAAAAAGCTAATTTTTTGGACAACACTAACATACAGAGATCTTGAAAATTTTATACAATGTGCTGGTGAAATTCTTACCTAACGCACATACAGAGCCCACCAATATCCAAAAGCAGGGATACAACTAGATAATCCAGCTTGATCAACAATGATGTAGTAAGGTATATATACGAATGAAGCAATGATAATGTGGCATCTAAAAAACAGAACAGTACCAGATAATATCAAAATTAAAGTGCCATAACCTGAATACCAATCTGGAAAGTTGAGCCTGTGAGACAAAAGTAAGACGTGTGTCGCCGGTGGAGTCCGGCTTCCTCAGGGGACATCTTACTTATGTCTCACAGGCTCACCTTACCAGCTTGGTACTGATCTGTTCCTGTCTTGACTTTTTAATGCCACGTTATTATTACTACATTCTTATATATACCTCATTCCATCATTGTAGATCGAGCTGGATTATCTAGTTGTATCCCTGTTTTTGGATATAGGTGGGCACTGTATGTGCATTAGGTAAGAATTTTACCAGCACATGGTTCATTGTATAAAATTTTCACGATCTCTGTATGTTAGTGTTGTCCAATAAATTTGCTTTTTACATTTGTAATTCCTTGGATGTGAAACTTATTGTGGTTCTCTTGACTACTCTTCTGTCTTTGTTTTTACATTTTTCACATAGGACTTTATAATGATTATAAAAGGGGTTGTCTAAATTCAGCAAGTGGCTTTTATCAAGTTGAAGTAATTTATAATGTACTGTGATTGTCCGTATTGCTTTCTTGGCTATTTTGATTTGTTTTTCCATTACATTATACACTGTTCTTTTCCATGGTTATGGCAACCCAACGATGGCTCATCGGAGGTGATCCTTGCACATTGTAGAATAAAGAACTGGCCTCCATGGTGGCGTGACTGATGAAGTGCACATAGGCTAGTGCTTCTTCCTATATTGTACAAGAACGTCCTCCACTATTTAAATGCAGGGTGGTCGTAACCCCGGGATACAAGCAATATATATGTTAAAATACAAATGAATCAAGCCAGCAAAGGAGGCAATATGGACAATCACAATACATTAGTAGGTGCCTTGTAACTACATAACAAATGTCATTTGATGAATGGAGACAACCGCTTAAACAAGACTTAGAAATAACTTTTGAAACTCTCTGGCAGACAACTCTGAAGTTTAAACAAAGTAATATTGCATTAAAAGTTTAAATCCAAATCCGATTGTGTAAGTGGAACGTCTTGATAATAGCGAAAACCTGTTTAACAACCATCTGGATCTGGAAATCGTGCTCTGATTTGTAGAACTGCACAGGTTGGTATTAGCCTCCTGTTATATTTACCAAGTGGGCCATGTACCCACATAGTGAATGCTCGATATGCGGCACGACGAAGACATCTGAAAAGTAAAACCAGAAACAGACGGTTATACTATTTTTACTTTATTGTCTAACATCGACACAAGTCTGTTCTTGCATGGGAGTAGTCCGCTGGAGATGTCTACTTCAAGCAGTGCCTGATGTAACCGGTTTTACAACAAACCCTATCAGTTATTATTATTGGCGTTCAACTGAAGGCAAGTACCTGCAAGTGCCAATACCTGCAAACTTTGGAAAAAGAAAAGCTGACTTACCGAGGGTTTTGGGAATCCTTTGCCCGACCGGTTGTAATTTGCATAGATGTAAGGAGACGAATTAGTTCATCCCTGTCTTGACAAACATCATTGAAAGATGGATCTTTACTGATGCAAGTGATTTCTGGTGTTAACATGCTTTCCAAGGCATAGATCTCAGTGCAACATAAACAAACATTCACTGATGTCATGATTTGGCACTCTCCACATTTAACCAGTGCAATTCTTTTAGTTGGTTTTGCGGGTCTGGTTCTTCAATTGAACAATCCTCTTCGGGGGACCATAATGGGTTAGTCTGAAAACAATAGTCTTCACCTGGGTTTGGGTATTTTTTTCCTTAGGAGCTCTGAAAAAAATATAAGGTAATAATTTAATTACAATAAATGTTTCGAGACCTACCGACTTGAACCTGTAGTTTGAAAACTGGTTATTTTGTCAGACAAAAAATCTATCGGCTAAAGGGCAATAAAGAGTAAAAGCAATGTCATGCATAGACAAGTAAGGGCCCCATAACAATGATCAAACCAGTTCTCTGACAAAAAGTGCTCAACTGATACACTGAGTCCGAATACATGAGTAAAGATGGTGTGATGTCTAGGACCATCTACCACCCAGGAAAACACAGCTATTATGTGATTATCAAATGATTAAAAAAAAAATATATTCAAACAGCAAGAATATACATATAAAATTAGACCTACCTGCATTAATGACATTGTTGCTTTGAGTTAATGAATTCACACTGTAATGTCCCCAGACTGCCCCTAGTAATGTCCCCAGACTGCCCCTAGTAATGTCCCCAGACTGCCCCCAGTAATGTCCTCAGACTGTTCCCAGTAATGTCCCCAGACTGCAACCAGTAATGTCCCCAGACTGCCACCAGAAATGTCCCCAGATTGCCAACAGGAATGTTCCCAGACTGCCAACAGGAATGTCCTCAGACTGCCACTAGTAATGTCCCCAGATTGCCCTCAGACTGCCACCAGTAATGTCCCCAGTCTGTTACCAGTAATGTCCCCAGACTGTTACCAGTAATGTCCCCAGACGGTTACCAGTAATGTCCCCAGAATACCCACATAATGCCAAAAGTAATGTCCCCAGACTGTTTCCAGTAATGTCCCCAGACCGCCAACAGTAATGTCCCCAGACTGCCCTCAGACGGCCACCAATATTGTCCCCAGACTGGCCATCTGTAATGTCTACCACTGCCCCCAGACTTCACACTGTAATATGCCCAGACTGCACCAAGTATTATCCCCATACTCCACACAGACTGCCCCCAGTATTGTCCAACAATGCCACCATAATGCCCACAGTAATGTCACCTAAAGGCCCACAGTTATATTCACACTGTCTACAGTTGCATGTAAAGGGAGCCGGCCATATAACTAAATTGCATGCCGGGCCCTGAGGGATGATTGTAGTGAGGTTCCGAAACTCTGGCATCTGGCCCCATTACTAAGCCCCAGACTAGTAGTATTCACCTAGTCAGCGGGTGGCCGGAGCCTTACTGAAAGCAGTCAGGCTCAGCCCAACCCTGTTATAGTGGATTTGAACAGGGCCTGGCGCAGGAGGGAAGCAAGGAACCCCAGTGTGAAGATCAATCTGACAGGGGCCCGATATTCAATATAGCGAACATGCTGGCCTCCTTCACATCCGAGCATGATATACATAGGAACAGCATTTCTAAAATACTTACCATGGGTATCTAGTTGCAGGAAGGGATAGGAGAGTAGGAGCGCAGAGGCGGCTGCTGGAATGAATTCCGGCTCACACTGGAGCGCGCACGCAAAGAAAGGAGGCAGAGTCAGTAGATCAGCAGAGCGCTGATCACGCTGTCATTCAATAGAAAGGACAACGCCCCATGACTGAGCAGCTTCTTGAAGAGGACAGAGCAGCCACGGCATGGAAAGCAGAAGGTGGGATAACCCCTTTAACTCATAAAAAGCAATCTGCGATTGTATAGACCAAACTGCAAACCAAGTAGAACTATTAGTTAGACCTCAGATATGCCTCTCAGAGAGATCATAAAGTGCTTAAATAACTTAAAGTGAGAGGACAGATACTGAAGAGAGAAGTATATCCACCATTTTATGTTGAATGACAAGATTGAGCAGTTGAACCTCAATCTTATGCATACCACCATTTTCTGATACTTTATTGTTTTGTACATGGACTATCTGCTGCGGAGGCGGCAGTGCTATATGAAGAAAAGTTGAAGTTAATAACAAAGTTATTTTAAGCATTTGGTGTGCTCTTTAACCCCTTAGTGACCAAGCTTGTTTGGGCCTTTATGACCAAGTGTTTTACTTCCTTTTTTCATGGTCTCGTTCCAAGAGCTATAACTTTTTTATTTTTTCGTCTATATAGCTTTAGGAGGGCTTGTTTTTTACGGAACAAGTTGTAGTTTTTAATTGCACCATTTCGGGGTACACATAACTTTCTGATTAACTTTTATTAACTCTTTCTGGGAGGGAGATGGGGAAAAATAGCAATACTGCCACTGCGTTTTTACATTATAAATTTTACGGCGTTCATTTTCCGGTACAAATAACATAATATCTTTATTCTCTGGGTCAGTACGATTACAGTGATACTAAATACTTATAATTTTTTTTTACGTTTTACTACTTTTTTTCCAATAAAACCCCTTTTATTAACCAAAAAAATGATTTTGCATTGCCACTTCACAAGACCCATAACTTTTTTTTTTCTTTTTCTATGGAGTTGTGTGAGGGCTTGATTTTTGAGGGACAACTTGTATTTTTCATTGGTATCATTTTGGAGTAAATGGCGCTTTTTGATCGCTTGTTATTACATTTTCTTCGGTGGAAACTAAGAATAAATGAGAAATTCAGTCTTTTTTTTAAAATAAATTTATGTAATATTTATGTAGTCCGGGTCGTTACGGACGCGGCAATACCAAACATATGGGGGATATTTTCTTTTTGCAATTTTTTTAATTAAAAAGCGTATTTTCAATGAAAAAAATGCATATTTTTTTATTTTATGGAATTTTTGTGTTTAATAAATGTGTATTTTTTTTCAATTTTTTTTACTACTTAAAAGTCCCACAAGGGGACTATAATATACAGTATTTTGATTGCTTTTAAAATGTAATGCATTATCTCTATAAAGCATTACATTTCAATAGCAATGCATTTCAAACATTGACCAGCAGGCTGCGCCAGAGAGGCACAGCCTGCTGGAGATAACGGAAGACAGGCTCGGGGTCCTGAACGGAAGCAAGGTAAGCTTCTGAACACATCAGCACCCCGCGACCGCATTTTCGGGGTGCTGATGGGAGACAGAGGGAGTCCGCTCCCTCTGTCACCACTTTGCATGCAGCAGGCGCCATTGCGCCCGGCATGTAAAGGGTTAAACAGCCCAGATCGGCCCGGGGGAGCCGTGCAGCACTTAGACCGGGCTGCCATAAAAACGCAGCGGCCCAGCCTAAGACCCCTTAGTGACCGCCGTAAAAACACGTATGGGTGGTCACTAAGGGGTTAAGGGTACTTTCACACTAGCGTTTTTTCTTTTCCGTCGCTGAGTTCCGTCCTAGGGGCTCAAATCCGGAAAATCCTGATCAGTTTTATCCCCATGCATTCTGAATGGAGAGCAATCCGTTCAGGATGCATCAGGATGTCTTCAGTTCAGTCTTTTTGACTGATCAGGCAAAAGAGAAAACCGCAGCATGTTGTATTTTTACCTCCGGCCAAAAATCCTGAACACTTTGACTGAACGCCGGATTCGGTCTTTTTCCCATTGACTTGCATTAACGCCTGCGCCGTGTGTTCAGTCAAACCGGATCCGGCTTTTGCATGTTAAACCCGAAAAATTTGAAAAAAAACGTTAAAGTCCATAAATGGCGGATCCGTTTTTTCCAATGCATTTTTTCATTGTGATTCAAATCCTGATCAGGATTCAAATGTTTCACACGTTTTTCCGGATCCGGCGGGCAGTTCCGGTGTCGGAATTGAACGCCGGATTTAAACAACGCTAGTGTGAAAGTAGCCTCCGCCGTTCTATTTCCATAGAACGGCGCTAGAAGAATTAAAGCAGAGTACCAGACAGTCTGGTTAGACTAAAAAGTCAGAGATATCAGAATTCTTCTAATGCCACAGCGCAAAAGGCACTTCATGGTGCTGCACCTGCCACAGGTATATCAAACCCCTTAATCAGTATTTTGTGGAAGCAGGTAAATAACACCCCACAATTTTTATTTTTATATCACACCACCCTGTTTATTTGGGGCAACAGGTATATCGCAGCGCTCAATCAGTATTTTGTGGAAGCAGGTATATCACACCCTTCAATCAGTTTTTTGGGGGGGCAACAAGTATATCACCCCCATTGCAAATAGTTGTTCCAATGGCGTTTGTCCCTCTATCTAGCTGCAGTATAGCAGAAGAACCGCACACAACTGCTGCTCAATACAAATGCACTATAATATACTTTCTATGTTAGAAAGTATATTATAAGTATATCACACCCCTCAGTATATCACACCTATCCATAGCACACCTATACCAGTCATTAAAATAACTTTTGTGGCCCTAACAGCCTGTCCCTGCTCCACAAAGCAACCTCTCCCTACACTGGCAAAACACAGAATGTAAAATGGCTGCCAGATCGGCTTCTGTTATAGGCTGGGGGTGTGTCCATGTGCTGAAACATCTCAATTGGCTGTCCTGTCCCACCTGATGGATGCGTCATGGGTCAAAGTTCAGTGCAATGCAAAAGAATATGGGGCCGGCGGACATCGCCATACCTTTGCATGTTTGGCGAATCGCAAACGCGCAAAGTTCGCCACAAACGACCGCAGGGCGAACCACAAGGCCATCTCTAGTTACAGGCAGCCAGCATACACAGCAACGAGTGACAGAACCGCCCTGTGATACAAACACAAATGCATCCATACTGAGACCCTGTTCACACACAAGGCCGCAGCCAGCACGCATCACAGAACCAGCATATATGGGAACACCTACAGTAACCAAAGTGCATGCAGCCAGCCTGCTTGGCACCGGTGACAGGAGCCACAGAGATATGGACGTGGGGAGACACAAACACAGGCAACCATTCACACACAAGACAGCAGCCAGCACGCAGCCCCAAGCAACCAGCATACACAGGAGTCAGCCTGCAGCCAGTACGCGAGAGAGCATGCAGCCAGCCTACATGGCCACAACTGTCACAGTGAACCGCACCATGTCAGTTATAAAGTGATTTTTAGGGGCTTATGTAATAGAAACCACAAAAATGACCCCATTTTAGAAACTACACCCCTCAAATTATTCAAAACCGATGTTACAAACTTGTTAACTGTGAGGTGTTCCACAAGAATTAAAGGGTTTCTACCATCAGAAATACTGTTATGTAGCTGGTTGACATTAGAGATGCGCTAATGTCAGCACTACATAACAGTGTATTTTTTACATTTCTCCCTGCAGCCGTTCTGATAAAATAAGCACTTTTATAATATTCTAATGAGCCTCTAGGTGCTATGTGGGCGTAGAATCAGCACCTAGAGGCTCCGTCTACTCACCCTTTATCCTGCCCAGGTTCCCCTGTTCTGCCCGCCCCGCTCCTCTTGATTGATGTCACGGTTAGCAGCATCGCTGACGAAATCCCGCACCTGCGCCGTTCACTTCTGTATTCGGCTCAGGCGCAGTGAGTGAATGATGCGCTCCTGGTGCCGGATTCCTCACTGCGCCTGCACAGACTACGTCACAGTGAGGAAGCCGGCATCAGAAGAGCGGCCTTTACTCACTGCGCCTGCGCCGAATACAGAAGTGAACGGCGCAGGCGCGGGATTTCATCAGCGATGCTGCGAACCGTGACATTCAAGAGGAGCGGGCAGGCAGAACAGGGGACCTGGACGGGATAAAGGGTGAGTAGACGGAGCCTCTAGGTGCTGATTCTACGCCCACATAGCACCTAGAGGCTCATTAGAATATTATAAAAGTGCTTATTTTATCAGAATGGCTGCAGGGAGAAATGTAAAAAATACACTGTTACTGTATGTAGTGAGTCAGGGCAGATTTAGCTAGAATGGTTTTTGGGTGCCATGTTGTATTGAGGTACCCCTATAGTGAAACCCCCCAAAAGTGACCCCATTTTGGAAACTACACCCCTCAAGGAATTTAGTAAGGGGTATACTGAGCACTTTGACCTCACAGGCATTTTATGGAATTTAGAATTCCAATAAAATGTTGCTTTAGCCCCAAATTTTTCAGTTTCACAAGGGGTAACAGGAGAAAAAACACCCCATATGTGGTTGGAAACTGCCTATGGCTCCTGTCCCCTCCATTATGCCTCATAAGCTTCAGGCCACTAGGCTTTAAGCCTATGAGGCAGTAGAGCGACGCAGGAGGTCACAATTACCTCACTGTGACCTCCTGCATCGGTTCTTGTTAGATGACGCAATGACTCGGCACAGGAAGGCACAGGAAGGCACAATAAGGCGTTCGTGATGGAGAGAGGTTAGTATTATTTTATGTATGTACCCTACCCTAATTGTGGAGGTACTGGGGGCACTATGGGGGTGTGGGAGGAGCAGAGAGAGGAGGACCGAGGACATTATACTAATAAAAGTGGCCACTAAACTAAAAACAAAGAGGGGGCCATTATATTAATAATAAAGAGGGGGCCATTATATTAATAATAAAGAGGGGGCCATTATATTAATAATAAAGAGGGGGCCATTATATTAAGAACTAGCTGAAGGACCCGGCTTCGCATGGGTATATTTAATTTATTTCATTTATGCCTCATTTACACATCAGTGTTTTGGTCAGTGATTTCCATCAGTGATTGTGAGCCAAAACCAGGATTGGAGCCTCCACAGACATAAGGTATAACCCTGGGTTCACACCTGAGCGTTCGCGATGGAGCACTCTGTATGCGCGATTGTACCGGCGTTTACAATCGCGCATACAGAGACAAGCGAACGCCCATTGTTGCGCGTTCCCGAAAGTCTATGTACGGGAACGCGTGACAAAACGCCCCAACGAAGCTCAAGAACTTTTTTAAGAGTAGGGCGTTGAACGCGCTGTAAAACGCTCAAGTGTGAACCAGGGCCATAGGGAAGCATTGGTTTTCATGTGTTGAGCGTTTTACAGCGCGTTTGAACGCGCTGTAAAACGCTCAGGTTTGAACCCAGCGTCAGGGAAAGATCTGCACCTGTTCTGTGTTTAGAACCACACCTGGTTTTGGCTCAAAATCACTGAAGGAAATCACTGACCAAAACACTGACGTGTGAATGAGGCATTAATGTTTTTCTGTATCGTTAAAAGATATCGACAGTATCCACTATAACAGTGACATCTACAGCACCCGCCCCCTTAACAGTGACCTTCACAGCCCCCCACCCCTTAACACTGACCACCCCACAGTGTCCCGTCTCCTTAAAATGGGACATCCACAGCAGCCCACCTCCTAAACTTTGACCTTTACAGCAGCCTGCCCCTGTAACAGTGAGTTCCACAGCACCCCACCCCCACCCCCTTGACAGTGACCTCCACAGGGGCCCGCCCTTTTAACAATGACCTTTACAGTTCCCGCCCCTTAACACTGACCATAGGTTACAGTCCCCTTAACTGACCTCCACCATTCCCAGCCCCTTAACAGAGACCTCCACAGTGACTGCCACAGTACACCGCTCCCTTAACAGTGATCTCACAGTACCCCGCTGCCTTAACAGTGACCTCCACAGTGGCCTGCCCTCTTAACAGTAACATCCACAGCACCCTCCCCTTTAACAGTGACCTCCACAGAGGCCGTCCCTTTATTAGTGACCTCCACAGTACCCCGTCTCGTTAAAATAAATTTCCACAATAGGCCGCCCCTTTAACAGTGACCTCCTCAGAGCTCTGTTCCCTTAAAATGGGACTTCCACAACACCCCCCCCTTAACAGTGACCTCTACGGCACCCGCCCCTTAACACTGACCTCCATAGTGGATCGTCCCCTTAACCTTCCCTGCCCCTTAACAGTGACCTCCACAGCGGCCGCCCTTTTATTAGTAACCTTCACAGTACCCCCATCTCCTTAACAGTGATTTCCACAACACCACGCCCCCTTAACAGTGGCCTCTAGAGCAATCTGCCCCTTAACACTGACCTCCATAGTAGACCGTCCCCTATACTGTGACCTCGACAGCAGCCTGCCCATAGGGCAGCCAGAGATCCGGTTTTAGGCTGGACAGTCTGGCTTTCAGACCCTCTTTCATCTGTCCGGCGCAGGGCCTGGACGGACACAGGGATGACCTTTTGAACAGCTCACTCTCAGACAGCAGCACTGTGCAGTCTGAGCATGAGCTGTGGGGAGAAAGTCACCCTCCCACCCCTTTAGCTGACAGAAGTTGATTTTTACCTTCATTTTTTCAATACCCGCCAGCAGCGGAGTGGGCATGGCTTAACCGGGTTGGGGGCGTTGCTTAGTGGGACAAGGGGGCAGGATTTTTAAGTCCATCTTTTTGAGGGTGGCCTGAATGGCCACCCTACCTGCCCCCTGAACTGTGACCTTCACAGCACTCCGCTCCCTTAACAGTGTCATCCACAGCGCCCTGCCCCTTTAAAGCTGACCTACAGCAGTGAAGAAAAATGGCTGAGTTGTTATGGAAACCTGGTGTAAAACTATGTGTATGTGAAGGACCTGCGAGCTTCTATTGGCTGATAAGGGACATGTGACCGTGTGTATGGCAGTTGGGATATGAAGAGAAAGACCTGCAGGCTTCCATTGGCTAATGTAGGTCATGTGGTGTGCCATATTTGCATTTTTTGGGAATATCTCAGGAACGGTACGTCCTAGAGAGCTGAGACCTTGTCTAAAACCTTCCCGGACACCTGATGTACCCGTGTGCCAAATTTTGTGATTGTAAATGTGACGATTCCTTTAGCGGACATACACACAGCTTTATTTAATAATAAATACGAGGCCATTATATTAATAATAAAGAGGGGCCATTATACTCATAAAAAAGAGGGGCCATTATAATAATAGAAAAGAGGGGGCCATTATACTAATAATAATAAAGAGGGGCAATTATAATAATAATAATAATACTACAGAGGAGACTATTAATAATAATACAGAGGGGGGCAATAATAATAATACAGAGGAGGTCATTATAATATAGAGGTGGAATAATATTATGGGGAATGGGGCACTACCTGTATGGCTCTAGCACAGTATTAGGGGGCAGCATGATGACAGTGTTGAGACACCAGGAAGGAGAGGATGATAGTAAAGTGAGGAATCAAAATTTTTTCTGTGAAACTCTGCAGAGACGAGAAGCGGCTTAAAGAAGGTATCATGGCAGTTTTATCTCTGAATGAAGACGTTCAGCAAAGATTCTACATCCCAGGAGACGTCACTGGATGTAAGAGGTATGGTGCTGTATTTTACGGTATATTTAATAGCGATGTATGTAATGTCCATCCAAATATCTGTTTCATGGTATGGTTGGGGGAAGGAGATTGAGAATTTGGCCCACACTGCCGCAGACCGTCCCCAGACCTCAGGTCACACTGTGCGTTGTTCTGAATTCTGGGTCCTCACACCCATCTACCACATTATCTGTACTGAGAGAGTTATCACTGTGTTATCTGTGGAGATAGTAGGACTGCAAGTGATCTACTACATTATCTGTTAAAAGGCTTGGGGGGGGCGCAATTTTTGATTTGGCCCGGGTGCTGGCAACCCACGCGACGCCACTGTTTACAGGCACCATGTTGGTATTGCAAAGTCTCTGGGGTACCAGTACAAGTTCCTGCAGCATGGCCCCTGAAACAGAAGATTCATGCTTACCTGCTCCCCGCCGCTCCAGTCCTCTGCACTGCCCTCCATCTTCCAGTACCCGTGCTGTGCTGGCAGTGCATGGGCATAGTCACATTAACTGTCATGGCTGAGGATGGGGAAAACCCTCAGCCGTGCGATGCCAGAAGATGGAGTCGCTGCAAGGCCAGGACAGAGATCAGGTCACCTCCTATCATATCCCTAACTCTGACCCTGACTCCTAGCTGTATGAGCCGACCCTGATGGTAGGAGGGCTCATGCTCCAAACCTTGAAGTCCCTACTAGCCCTCAGGGTTGCCCTCAACTAGGAGCAGGGTAAGATGACCTGTTCCTCCTAGGCACGGAGGAACAGGAGTCTCACAGGCCAGGCTACAATAAAGGGGAAACATAAACAACTTATGGCAATGGGAGGTAAATGCAACAAGTATAGCACCTACCTGCCACAGACACAAAGCCTGGACAGCAGCGCGTCTGCATGGGTTCCAAGCTTTGTGTCTGTGGCAGGTAGGTGCTATACTTGTTGCATTTACCTGCCATTGCCATAAGTTGTTTATGTTTCCCCTTTATTGTAGCCTGGCCTGTGAAACTCCTCTTCCTCCGTGCCTAGGAGGAACAGGTCGTCTTACCCTGCTCCTAGTTGAGGGCAACCCTGAGGGCTAGTAGGGACTTCAAGGTTCCGGAGTATGAGCCCTCCTACTATCAGGGTCTGCTCATACAGCTAGGAGTCAGAGTTAGGGATATGATAGGAGGTGACCTGCTCCCTGATCTCTGTCCTGGCCTTGCAGCGACTCCATCTTCTGGCATCGCACGGCTGAGGGTTTTCCCCATCCTCAGCCGTGACAATAACTGGCTTCAGCGGTGATGTCGCCACCAGCAGCATGTCACTGTTAAAGCCAGTCATTGACTGTATGTGACCATGTCCATTGAGGAAGGGGTTAGGAAAAGACCCCGAAACGCATCTGGTTGCTTCAAAACCCGCACATCAGCTGATGACTACGTACTGATCCCCACATCTTGGAATCGGATCCTTACTTTGTGGAGCCTTCGATTTTCCGGCATACAGTGAACACCTCGATTTAAAATAAACTGGGTCCTGATAACTGCGAAACCTTACCTGAATATCTCCCATATCTGAAAAAGTTGGGAAGACCACTGGAGATTGTCTATACTGGGGACCGCAGAACTACTTGAACCACTCCAGCTGACTAACCATAGTCAGGTACCGCCAGATCCGACATTGTTAGCCACGTGGAATGCCACTGTGTGCTCAAGTCAGATGACAATTGAATTATATCGATAGGTGTAATCACAGAATAATCGTCAGAATAATTTGTCAGAATAATCGAATAGAGCTTATCGAATACGAATCTTGTTTAGACATTTATTCGAGAAAACACTGGGCACTTTATCGGCGAATATTTATCGATTTTCAGAACATTGAATTTTAATTGATAATATCCGATCTTAAGGGTTTTATATGCCATTGAAGACATCCAAACCATCCTTTACTATTGTATTGTATATTTCTACATTTTTATATCATGTTTAGACTTGTATGATGCCTCTTTTATTTTGAATTTATTTTAAATATATTGTTTTCCACTGTTTTATCACTAGTTAGATTCTTTCGTTTTAGTATTGTATATGTTAACCGTTGAATCTGCATCAGGTGTAATAAATATTGTCACCATTACTTATTTGTGTACGTATCTCTGTTTGGCCCAGGTGGTGAGTGCTCAGCCTTTCAATTTTTCATATTTTCAATTCTTTTTATGACTGGGTGAGTCATTAGGCTTGGTAGCACCCAATCCATAGCTATAGACGGAGTGAGCCATCATACTTTATATTTACATGTCCATAAACTGCCAGGCGTAAACAGCGCAGGGTCCAAAAATGGAGGCAGCGGGGGCAGTGAGGAGGACCAGGGCGGCATGGAACAGATAAGTATAAATCTTCTGATTCAGGGGCAATACTGCAGGAACTTGTTAAAAAATAATTTTTACTGGAAAAACCCAGAAAAGTACAGACATTTCCCTCCATCCTGCCTCCTATTCATAAATCAGAGCTTTCCTTCACTGCAGAGGATGGCACTTACTGGTTATTACCTCTTCCTGCCCCCCTGTTACAGGTGCCATGTAATAACCAGTAAGCACTTTACCTTACTAGCCGGGAAAGCGCTCATTGGTTAACACTTTAAGGGTCCATTCACACATCTGTGTGTGTTTTGCTGATCCACGGATCCGGCACTAAGAGAATATGTCTATTCTTGTCCGCTATTGCGGACAAGAATAGGACATGTTTTATTTTTTTCAGGATCGGAATTGCGGACCCGGAAATGGATGGGTCCGCAATTCCGTCCCGCAAAATGCAGAATGGAATTGTGGATGTGTGAATGGAGCCTAATGATCAGGCCTGAAAAGGCCTTAATGACAAGACAGTTTTAAGTGATTTAGCGGTGGTTCAAATGGCTTTTTTGTTGGACTACCAAAATAATTTTTGCCCAAAAATTTTTAAGGGTCATATAGGGCTTTATAATTAGTTTTTATTGAGATTTTTGAATGCATAACACAGGGTTACAGCATAGCAATCTTGTATGAATAATTGAGGTCTATACCTCAAGAAAATAAACCTCAATATACCTCAAGAAAAATAAAATACCTATTCATGGTTATTGTCTCGTTCCTAGGGTGGCCAGGCGTCCGGTTTTAGGCCGGACAGTCTGGTTTTTAGACTTTTGGTCCTCCCTCCGGCACAAGGACAGATGGCTCAGACATGGTCACTTTAAGTATCCCCGACAGGAGGCAGGGCCTGGCAGCACGTCCAGATCACAGTGTGCTGTATTGTGACGTCACAACGTCATCAGCCAATTCTGTTTTTCACAGGCGTGAACAGAGGAGCGCAGGACGTGGAGAGACCGCGGGTGCCGCCACTGCCTCACTTGCCCAATCTCTATCCACAGAGTCTGTACAGACTACAGTACAGTGTACACACACTCTCAGACACTCACCCGATGTTGAATCCATCCTTACCAGCCAGCCAGGTCCAGGCAGCAGCACTCTGAGGCACTCAGCTCAAATATGCAAACTGACACGAAAATAATGAAAATAATGTTTTATTATATAATATGTACAGTCTCATGTGAATGGTGATAGTTTTGGTGGGCGTGGGTGTTTTATGTTTTTTTAACTTAATTTTTAATACATTTCTGCTACATAATGTGGCCCTCAAGAGGTCATAAAAAAAACGTTGAGGGACACTGACACCTTTTTTTTATTTTGCACTTCTATTTTACTTTTATGTGTATTTTATTAATAAATATATATATATATATATATATATATATATATTTTTTTTTTATTATAATTTTTTTATAATTAGTTTATTATTTTTTTAAATATATTTTTGCCACATAGGACTGTATTTTATTTATTTTTACATTTTTTTTATGTTCTATTATTTTTTTAAATATATTTTTGCTACATAATATGTCCCCCAAGAGGATTTTTTCATTTTTTTAGTTTTTTTTTATATTTTTTATTTTATTATCGTGATGATAGGTCATCAATATAAATAAAGCAGACAACCTCTTTAAACATTTCCTATTATTTAGCTTCCACATCTCTTTGTCTCCATAGTAACAGACTACAAACAAACTGTGTAGTCTGTTACTGCATTCCATCTTTCTCCTTGGTAATCTAGTGCAGATAGATGAAAGGAAGTATGACTGAAAGATCAGACTACACAGTTTGTTACATAGGACTAATTAAATTATATATATGTCTAAATAGAACGTGTACAAAAAATGATAGAACATTTTTAATCACTATCAATTTCAAACTTGCCTCTTTATCATTATAGATGCATTCATTGGAACAATTAAAAAAATAATGGTTGTGATGCCAAACATAGCCTTCAATGGGATCGAGCTGCAGTAACCCAGCAGTGCAGTGCTGGGTTACAGTGCTGGGTCCAACGCCAGAGGCTGCCGGGAACAGCTGGTCGGTTAGGGTGCCGGACCCTCAGCTATCGGTTATCAACAACCTATACTGAGGATTGCTCATCAATATCGGGAGCCCGAAAAACCCCTTAACACATAATGCCGTACATGCACCATACGCGGCGGGTGCTGGCTGTATAATAGAGCAGGGCAATGGCGAACGCCTTTCCATATTTTACATATAAAAATATGTAAACAATAAAAAAATAAACATATTAGGTATCACCGTATCTGAAAATGTCTGAACTATGAAAATATAAAAAAAATTCCTGCGTGGTGACCACCGTAATAGAAAAAAAAAGAAAAACACACGATTCACCATTTTTTTGTCATGTTGTCCCCGAACAAAAAGTTATGGCGGTCAGAAAATGGCAATGCAAAGAAGATTTAGATTTTTTTCAAAGGTTTTATACAAAATTTTACAAGTTTGGTATCGCCGTAATTGCATTAAGCTGCAGAATAAGGATGTCATGTCATTTTTAGTGCAAAGTGAATGCCATAATGTCAGCACCTCAAAAACATTGATGGAATTTTCTTTTTTTTTCCATACAAGACACAGTAAATTAAATAATAGCATTAAAAAATGCATCTTGTCCCTGCAAATTATAAGCCCTTATATGGCTATGTGGAAAAATAAAAAAGTTATATCTATTAGAATCTGGGGAGGAAAAAATTAAAAATTAAAATAGGCCCGGTCTTTAAGGGGTTAAAATGACCAGTGCTTGAATAAGGCAAAAATAATTAAGGCTATTGGAACGTGGGGAGGAAAAATAAAAAATGTTAAAATGAAAGTGACCAGTGATTCCGAGCTCCTGCAGTGTGAAGACAAGGTCTTGTTTCCTCAGGCTGGGTTCACACCTGAGCGTTGCGCAAACGCGCGTTTTACGCGCGTTTTTGTCGCGCATTTTTATGCGCGTTTTTTGTAATAGTAAACGCGCGTTTGTGTGATTGACTACAGTGTCCTATGGCCACAAACGCACGTCAAAACGCCCTAAAGTCGCTCATGTACTTTTTTGAGCGTCGGGCGTTTTACAGCGCTATCGTACGCGCTGTAAAACGCCCAGGTGTGAACCATTCCCATAGGGAATCATTGGTTTCTCCTTGTTGAGCGTTTTACAGCGCGTAGGAACGCGCTGTAAAACGCTCAGGTGTGAACCCAGCCTTAAAGGGACAGACCCAACTGAAGCTGTCCTGTCCCTCCCTATAATTATCTGTCATCACTAATAAATGACTTGTTATAATTCTAATGACTCTTGGCACAAGATTATATTTGCACACCTAATTTTACAGTTCCCGTATGGCATTTACATACTCATAAACACATACTCCCATATTAGACAGACAAATTAAGGGATACAACATGCAATTATATGAGAGAGAGGCATGTTTTATTGTGCAAGCTTTACCAGTACAGCAGAACTGACATCGTGACGATGATGCAACATCTGTGGCCATCATTGCCGCATTTGGCATTTCTGGAGGCCCAAGCAACGCTCGATTTGGGGGCCCCCGTCACTGCACTATGCTTCGCCCCACTCTCAGTTTAGCAGTGCAGCCTGGGCGCTTTGTAACTGCTCTACAACTGGCAAGGGCCCCCCATTTCACCCCAGGCCACCGTGCAGCTGAACCGGCTGCATCGTCGGTACAGCCACCTATTTAGCTGTGTGTTTCAGCCTCTGGGGCCCCAAGCAATTGCTTGGCTTGTATAGTGATAAAGTTCCTGGGGCATCATGTACCACAGAAAGACAGCGCCTCCATTCTTGGGGCACAATGGCATGTCTCCTCTACCTAAAATAGTGGGGTACACGTGCCTGTGGGTATGCATGTGTTTGTATAGATATCCATACATGAGTTTCTTTTAAGGGAATGTTTAGTTATTAAGTCACAGAAAAAATGGCAAATTTGATTGGAAACGTCTTAGTAAATTCAAAATCCCATGGAATAGATAGACTGATGTCCCAGGACTACCCTCTCAAGGTCTGCTGGACGATAGATCAAGAGCAGCATGAGGACAGGTAAGAGGACTGAAATGTTGCATTGAACAACAGCGTGGAATTTTCTTTTCTAGTTACTTGGATGCTGGATCACATTTCTCCTGCTGTGCCGCTTGTGTTTTATTTAGTTTGGATTTCTCCTATCTATCCCCTATCTGTCTGTCTGTCTATCTAAAATAATGGAAGAAAGGCAGCATTCTGACTTCAGTGAAACAAATGGATTCCTTTACTCACCCAACACTCAATGCCATTGAGTGTTTGGGTAAATAAAGAAATCCATTTAATTTTTTTCAATTTTACTTGCATAAAAAAAAAAAGATTTTTTTTTTATTCGTTATTTAATTTTTTACTTTGAATGCAGAGAACACATTATCTCCATGTCCCTGCTGTCTCTATATACAGAGCACTGGTAAGACTCCCTTCACACGTCCGCAATGCGTTTTACGGATCCACAAAACACGGACAGCGGCAATGTGCGTTCCGCATTTTGCGGACCGCACATTGCCGGCACTATAGAATATGCCTATTCTTGTCCGCAATTGCGGACAAAATAGGACATGTTCTACTTTTTTCGGGAACGGAATTGCGGACACGGAAGTGCGGGTCCGCAGTTCCGTGTGATGTGCTGCCCCATAGGAATCAATGGGTCTGCAATTCCGTTCCGTAAAATGCGGAACAAAATTGCAGACGTGTGAATGGACCCTAACAGTGACTATTTTCAGGTGTTTTCAGATTATTTAAGAGGAGTTCAGCAAGTCTCCTGGCAAACTTGCTAAGGGAAGCACACTTAGGGCTCATGCACACAAACGTGTGCAATTTGCGGTCCCCAATGCACAGGCACCATCCATGTGGTTGCCATGGACGGAAACAGACCCATTCAACATGAATGGGTCCATAATCCGTCCACACTGCAATAAAATGGAACATGTTCTATTTTTTTGTGTTGTGGAGGCACGGAGAGAAACCACATGGAAGTACTCCAAAGTGTTTACATGGGGTTCTGCGCCTCTTTTCCACACTTATCCTTCTGGATTGCGGACCCATTCCAGTGAATCGCATCCGTGATATGGTGAGCACGCGGTCGGTGCCCATATATTGCAGACGAGCAACGGCCATCTGCATGAGCCCTTAGGCTGAGTTCACACTTCAGTTATTTGGTCAGTTATTTGTGAGTCAAAACCAGATGCAACACAGAACAGGAGGAAACCTTTCCATTATACCTTATCTGTGAGGAGGCTTCACTACTGGTTTGGGCTCACAATAACTGATGGGAATAAATGACCAAATAACTGAAGTGTGAACTGGGCCTTACCTGCTTCCTGACACTGGGTCTCAGCTCCAGTGCTCTCCGGCCTCTGCTCGGGTCCCTGGATATCATCATCCATTTTGACGCTGCCTGCAACCAATCGTGGGCCACGGCGTCAAGTGAATAAATGTGACTGTTGATACAGTACTTTAGAATTTGGGGCCCCACTTTTAATTTCGCCCCAAGGGCCACACTTTGTCTGAAACTGGCCCTGCTCAGGACAGCATACAGTTGAATGCCGCGACGGGGTACGGGAGCGATGTCTCCCTGGCCCACCATTTCCTAGAATAGGCTTTAGTCCTAGTTCCTGTTGCCTATCGGAGGCCGGTGTCATCATTATCGCGCCGCTTGAGCCGGGCTGCATAGAGCTCAGGGCACAGACTAGAAGAGGACTGTGTCTTGCACTGCATCGCTGACAGCAGAATGGAGATAAGTATTTGAGTTTATTACTGCAGACTTACTAAACCCTCAAACTGATGATCAAATTGAGAGATTAGCCAACATGTCATACTAGGAGGACATGTCTGAGCCCGAGCACCGCGCCAAGGTTTCCCAAGTAGCTCGGGTCCTAACACTCACCTACCTGAGCCATATGAGCAATACCAGGAGCCAGTGGGCAAATTACAGGATCGTAAAGGTCGGATTCACAGACAACTCACCAGTTACCTCCAGCATGAAATCATGCTAGCAATGGGAGGAGGGAGGAGTCTGCAAGTCTCACTCAAGACTGGCTGATATGGCCCAGGCCTGCAGGTGCACCTAAATGTAGCCTTTGGATGGAAAACAGGCTCATTTAAATTGGAGTTTATACACCTCCAGGTATATGTATATGCGAACAAATGAAAAAAAAATGGTGTGGTGTTAAACAGGCAGGAAGTGCTCAAACCAATATGCAGTTGTGCATATATATACAGGGGAGCAAATCCTGCACTTGTGGCCTGTTGCGATGAGGGACATTTTTACTATTCTGTGCACTACTACCACATATTTCACTCTAGCAGAGAATTATTACTATTGGTACATTTGGGAGGACTGTTACAATGGGATGCACAGTATCAGTTTAGCACAGTTATTTTTGGAGGACACTACAAGATTCAGGGACACTATTTGCTAGGCACTGTGTGCTATTATTAAAGGGGAACTACATACAAATATATATATATATATATATATATATATATATATATATATATTTATATATATATATACAGTCCTGATCAAAAGTTTAAGACCACTTGAAAAATGGCAAAAAAAAATCATATTTAGCATGGCTGGATCTTAACAAGGTTCCAAGTAGAGCTTCAACATGCAACAAGAAGAAATGGGAGTGAGACAAAACATTTTTTGAGCATTCAATTTAATAAAAACAACGAATAAACTGAAACAGGCTGTTTTTCAGCTGATCAAAAGTTTAGGACCACACCTCAAAAAATAAAAAAAATAAACCCCCCTCCCCAAAACAGAAATCCAACTTCCAAACATGAACTCAGTAATGAGTAGCTCCGCCATTATTGTTCATCTCTTCAAAAATTTGTTTCGGCATGCTTGATGCAAGCGTTTCCATGAAGTGAGTGGGAACATTTCTCCAAGTGGTGAAGACGGCCGCACGAAGGCCATCTACTGTCGTCCATTTTTGTAAACTTCCCTTGCCATCCATCCCCAAAGGTTCCCAATTGGATTTAGATCAGGGGAACACGCAGGATGGGCCAAAAGAGTGATGTTATTCTCCTGGAAGAAGTCCCTTGTCCTGCGGGCATTGTGTACTGTAGCGTTGTAGCGGCCGTTTGACACCCCTGCACTTCCTGAAGCTCCATTGTTCCACTGAAGAAAAAAAGCACCCCAGACCATTATGGCGTCCCCTCCACTGTGGCGCGTAGAAAACATCTCACTGCTTGTCATGCCAGTAACGTTGGAAACCATCAGGACAATCAAGGTTACATTTTTTCTCATCAGAGGATAAAACATTCTTCCAACTTTGAATGTCCCATGTTTGGTGCTCTCTTGCAAAGTCCAAACGAGCAGTTCTGTGGCGTTCAAGGAGACGAGGTCTTTGAAGACGTTTTTTGTTTTTGAAGCCCTTCAGTTTCAGATGCCATCTGATGGTTATGGGGCTGCAGTCAGCACCAGTAACGGCCTTAATTTGGGTCGAGGATCGTCCAGTGTCTCGAAGAACAGCCAATTGGATCCTCTGGCTCAGTGTTGATTAAAAAAATGTGGGTCTTCCGCTTGACTTTTTTGTTCCATAAACCTCAGGATCATTTAAGAAATTCCAAATGACTGTCTTACTGCATCCCACCTCAGCAGCTATGGCGCGCTGTGAGAGACCCTGCTTATGCAGTTCAACAACCTGACCACGTTCAAAAAGGGAGAGTTTTTTTGCCTTTGCCATCACAACGTGTGACTACCTGTCACGGCCATGGCTATGACCGTGACTCTTCAACCGCATGCGATTGTCAGCGGTTTGGTTTTGTTGTCAATCACAGGTGAGGGCAGTGGTATTTGCCTCACCTGTGGTTGCCGCTGACAACGCTATGTATGTGACGGCTTTCCTGCTGTGCATGTGGTTGCACCTAGCAACCTCTATGTTAGGTGTGTGTGTATTGTGTTCACTGTGTTGTATGTGTGCACTCTGTGTAGTGTGTTGTGTGCACTGACACTTTTCCTGCACTGTGGTTGCCCGTGGCAACGTCTGCCTGTCTGTACATGTGGTGGCAGTGTCCCAGCCTCCGGGCTATCTCCCAGGACACGGTTGCCACCCATGTTGTTGCCAGCGGCAACAACCACAGTGTGTTGCTACTGTTGGACACTTTTCCCTTTAATGTGGGTTTCCCTTCTCTGGTGTTGGAAGGGTTAATTCCCTTCCCAGTGTGTGTGTGTCACTGGGTGTGTCCGACTGTGGGGTGTGGCTTCTTGGCCTATAAAGCCTCACTGTTAGTTCAGGTCTGAGGGTTGCTTCAGTCATGCTTGGCTGGAGCAGCCTCCTGTCTATACTACGTAAAAACACAAAATGCAATCGCACACTGCAACCAGCACTCTGCCCTGCCTTTATGCTGAATGTTGAATAAGGCATTGGTGTACATTTTGGCCAAAGCGTAATAAGCCACTCACCACGTCAAGGTCGCCTTCATGAGTGGTCCCTAACACTAGTTCCTACCTTTTATGGGCCATCTATACTACCTGCCAGTGAGAGCCACCCCTGTGGTCATAAAGATTATGTCACTTTATGTGTATGTCTTGTTGTATGTGATGTTCTGTTGGGACCTTCCTATATGATTTTGTGCAGCTTACGGTTCTGGATTCCTGTTTGCACAGGGATCCAGTCAGCAAGGCTGTGGCAGGTTGGTGGAACTACTGGTTTGCCTGCCATACCCGTAAGGCTGTATGTGTTCCCCTTTTTCCCAGCAGCTTGGCCATTGAGACTCCCGCTCCTCCGTGCCTAGCCCAGGGACCGGACGGAGGGTAAGTCAGGGCTCCTAGGTTCCTGCGCATGGGTCCTCCTACCTTTAAGGTTGGCCCATGCAGGTAGGAGTTAGGGTCAGGTTAGGGACGCTGTAGGAGGTGACCTGCTCCCTAATCCTGTTGTCCTGGCCGAGCAGCCATAACATCACCTGGCATCGCACGGCTGAGGATTTTCCCCATTCTCAGCCGTGACACTACCTGACAGAAAATGACAATGAATGCACATCTTTCCATAGATTTGGCCTTTTAAAGGCATGTGGTCCTAAAATTTGGATGGGCTGAAAAAACTGCCTGTTTCAGTTTAATCGTTATTTTCAATTATTGGATGCTCAAAAAATGTTTTGTCTCACTCCCATTTCTTCATGTTGCATGTTGAAGCTCTACTTGGAACCTTGTTAAGATCCAACAATGTAAAATAAGATTTTTTGCCATTTTTCAAGTGGTCTTAAACTTTTTATTAGGACTGTATATATATATATATATATATATATATATATATATAAAATCACAAATATTGCAGCAGCACAGTCAGACGTTGTGCACTGGGTGCAATTCCTCACAGAGGCCGGCCCCTTCTCCAAGATATATACTGAACAAATGACGAGGCAGCACTTCCAGCTTTCGGTGACAGGGTGAAGACACCAAAACAACTTTAATCCAGCAACGTTTCGGCCTACTCAATGAGGCCTTTATCAAGCTTTATAGCTTGATAAAGGCCTCATTGAGTAGGCCGAAATGTTGCTGGATTAAAGTTGTTTTGGGGTCTTCACCCTGTCACCGAAAGCTGGAAGTGCTGCCTCGTCATTTGTTCAGTATATATATATATATATATATATATATGGGACATGGCCTGAGCATGGACGTGTGAGCAGTCTATGTACAGAGCTCCCGGACCCTGGACCCTCTTAAATACCTTTTATAGTTCTCTTAGTGGCCCTTCTCTCCTCTCTTGGGCATGGTGAGACGCTCTGGACGCCGAGGGACCTGCTTTGTGCCGTCAGAACCGCAGATAGCGCAGTATTTCTCCCAACAGCCGTCGTCTGTGCCACACGGCCGGCCGCGCCAGAACAGGCGCGATACCATTCGACTCAAGTCCCAGCTCACCTGCTCTCTGGCTCTCCTGCCACTACAGACCGGAACTCCGATGGGGCTCCAATGGTGCCTGCAACGGCCTCTTTCACCTTCACCCCAGGCACATGGGCCACGCTACAATCGGCCTCCTCGCCCTCTGCACCGGCTTCAGGGAGCGCTGGAATTGAAGTGAGACCACCGCCTGACTCTCCCTGCCATGCGATGCGACGGGCGCAGATGCCCGCATCGCCCTCTAATTACGCAGAGACTATGGGGGGAAACCCTCTTAAGACACTTGCGCCTGATATAGTAGGCCTCCAGTTGCCGCTCCGGCAGACCAACATGCCCCTGAAGGCATCTCCAATCTAGCGGGGGACCCCACGATTGAGCAGATGTTGCCGCAGGATTTGCCAGCTACCACTGCCATCTTTCATACCCAATCAGCCTCAGAGGCCTCTGATTCGGCGTCCTCAGCCTCCTCTTCGCCTAGAAAAATGCTATAAACGGACTAAATTACGAGATATTTGGTCGCTACTCAGTACTCTTCCCACTAAAACGGACTTAGAGGCGATGTTATTGAAGCCTAAATCTAAACAAGACAAAGCCATTGCCTCAGTCAAAGCTGACATTAGCGCCATTTCTACCAAACTGACCTCCCAGGAGCATCTTTCTAACTCTCTGGACTCACGTCTGACACAGGTGGAGGCGAGCGTGGCCTCTCAAAAAAGCCCTAAACAGACACCTGCTGCTTCAACTTGATGACCAGGAGAATCGAGGGCACAGGAACAATATTAAACTGCAAGGGATTCCCGCAGAGATTCAATCTTCAGAATTGCGTAAAACAGTGACGGCTATTTTTAACACCCTCCTTGACAGGCCGAAAGAGTCCGAGATTGAACTGGACAGGGTCCACTGAGTCATGGGTCCCCGATGTGTAGGTGCCTCCAACCCGCGAGACGTGCTATGTCACATCCATTTCTTCAGAGAAAAAGAGGATTTGATACAGAGTATGGAGACGAGGCCCGGTGCCTTTTGTAAATTCTAAAATACACATTTTACCGGATGTGTCTAGAAGAACCTTGATGATGAGGTGTACTCTGAAGTCGATCCTCCAAGTTATCACTGAGGCTGGAGCCCTTCCACTTGATTGTCCTCAGGAATGGAACCACATTTGCTCTTCTCTCGCCGGACCAGGCAGAGGACTTATCCCGCTTTTTGGGTGTACCTATAGTGTCACTACCGAAATGGTGGGACGTCCCGATCCCTACATCTTTTGTCTCTGACTCATCTAGTCTCCAGGGTATTGGTGACAGCCGGACACTGCCTCAAGATGTGCCAGTGGGGGGACGGGATCGTACTCCCCGCTCTGTTCCGGATTAATGAGCCTGTGATGGGTCTTGAAGGCCTTTCTTGTCATAGCCACTAACTGACTCTCTCAGAGCCACTGTGTAGGATGTTCCGAATCTTACTCTCTCACCCATTTTGTGAGGGCATGCTGTTATTGTTTACCACTAGCTGTGACCTGGGTCCAGGGACTGGGACTCATTTCCTGATTGCTCTCTCTCTCTCCAACTAGTTCAGCGAATCTTGGTCGACTCTCTCCGAGCCTTCCAAGAATCGCATAGTGGGGGTATTTCCCACCTTTTTTTGCAGAGTTTTTCTCTGCAGGTTTTGTTTTACCCTCTCTGGACTAGCTGGTTAGGGTTATATTGTAAAGTCTTCTCTGTTTGTCTTGTCTTTCCCCGCTCCCTTTTGTCTCCTCTGTCTGTTAGTTCCTATTTTTCAGGGGTTTGAAAAGAGAGGCAATCGATCAAGCATGCTGCCTCTCCATTGACCCCTATTTGCAAATAACTGTAAGTAGTCGGAGCTCACAGGGGTTATGGAGCGGGCTCAGAAGTTGGGCATGTTCCATACACAGTGGTTGCTGGCTTCAGAGGCCAGGACCAAAGATTCCTGGCTGTTTGATGCCTCAGATGCTTGGGTCAATAGCAACTGCAGCATCTAAGCATTCGGAACGCCTAAGCAAAGTTGATTTTCTTCTGTTGTCCAGGTTTTCTAAAGAAATAAAGTAAGAAGATTTTAATGAGTGCCCAATTTGTCACCTATGTTCTACATTATTTCCTTATACTTTGTGGTATATACATCTAGTCCATGTAGTGACTAGTCACCAGTGACATATACTGCACATTGAGCCATCCATTACCTGATGACAAGGCGAATATATATATATATATGACCCATTTCCTGATGACACAGTGACTAGGTATCAGTGTACAGAACAACCACTTTAATGTCCACTTTCCAGTCATTTTCATAACGAGTAATTCTTATATGCACATCAGAGAAAGTTCTTGTCAGATGTATTGTGGCAGCATTGTCAACCGGGAAGTTTTCTTGTAGAATGGAGCTTCATGCAATAAGTAGCAATTTCCTAATATAATGTGTCTATTGGAATCGGAGTAAGCAGAAGCAATACTGTAATAAAGCAAGGGAACCATAAACGATAGCGCAAAATTCCAATAATTGAGTATTTTTGGGGATTACTGTGTAGGTCATTTTGTAATGTAAGGCTACTTTCACACTAGCGTTCGGGCGGATCCGTTCTGAACGGATCCGCTCATAATAATGCAGACGGAGGCTCCGTTCAGAACGGATCCGTCTGCATTATATTAGCAAAAAAAAGCTAAGTGTGAAAATAGCCTGGGACGGATCCGTCCAGACTTTCAATGTAAAGTCAATGGGGGACGGATCCGCTTGAAGATTGAGCCACATTGTGGCATCTTCAAACGGATCCGTCCCCATTGACTTACATTGAAAGTCTGGACAGATCCGCACGGATCCGCACGCCTCCGAACGGCCAGGCGGACACCCGAACGCTGCAAGCAGCGTTCAGCTGTCCGCCTGTCCGTGCGGAGGCGAGCGGAGCGGAGGCTGAACGCCGCCAGACTGATGCAGTCTGAGCGGATCCGCCTCCATTCAGACTGCATCAGGGCTGGACGGCTGCGTTCGGGTCCGCTCGTGAGCTCCTTCAAACGGAGCTCACGAACGGAAACCCGAACGCTAGTGTGAAAGTAGCCTAAAGCACATTCCTCTGATTAAGCTGGCTTGGATTTACCATACGGTATGTTGAACGTATGATCTTACAGGGCTGCCATATTGAACTCTAATATTCTGCTCTGTGTCCTGGAATGTCCCAGACTTCCCCCGATTGTGTCCTACGTGCTGGTTAAGGAGCTTCTTGAAAAACCCAGATATGAGAGAAGTAAACAAATTTCACATCTTGACTTCAAACTTCCACTTTTTTGTGTCAGATCTGATTACATTTAAGGGGTTATTCCACTAAAAGTATTGTTATGCAATGAATAGCGAACTAAAAATAAATATTATAATATACTAGAGATGAGTGTATCAACTTTGAACTAAACTGATTCATTACAAATTTCACAAAAATTCTGCTGCCAAATGAATCCGAAGTTTTGCAATTCACTTTGCATTAATCACGCAAAAATGACTCCAGCCCCATTTTACTGTGAAAATTGGCAGGGAAAATGACAGAATGAAAAAAGATGGAGGACAGACAACCTGTCAGCCAGTCGGGGACAGGATTCTAATGGTCCTTTTGCTGAGAACAAACTGGAAAGCCACTCAGACCTAAGAGCATGTGTCTTGGCTGTGTCTAACAAAAAAAAAAAAAATTACAAATCTAGTTGTAATAGGAAGAGTATAGGTATATCATTAGGTACATTTATCAGGGAAATATTTGCAACTAATTCAACAAAATGCAGCAGCCTTATTTTTTTCTGTAAATGGACAGCCAGCCAGCTTTTTTTTTTTTTAAATCTCACGTTTCTACAGTTCGTAAGTTCTGGCTTATTGCAAGCACCTCCAGCATAAATAGCAATAAATTATGCTGCAAATGCTGAGCAATTGCCCTTTTTTTCTACAAACCATAGTATCTATATAACAAAAGCATTTGTATACCATTTAACGCATTGTGTTGCGTCAAGATATCGTTAATTTCTAACGATAATTTGTTTTCCCTTAGTCCTACCAGCAGCACAGATGGGGGTTAACTGCCCCCTGTGGACTGGTAGGACCGGCGGAATTTTTAATGAGCCCAAGAACCAATAAACAATCTTCAGCTCCCTGAAAGGGAGGAGATCGTCCCCCAGCCCACCGTGTTTTTAACAAGCATAATGTACTTAGGGTGGGATATTTGTGTGCTGCTGTTAGGACTAAGGGAAAACAAATTATCGTTAGAAATTAACGATTCCCTTACGTCCTACCAGCAGCACAGATGGGGAGATAGCAAGAAGAATCCCCTAGGGAGTGTCCTCATGCCTGGCAGAACTAAGAACTGTCTGCCCAAAGGCCGAAAACTCTGCCATCCTAGCATCTATCCTATAATGAGAGATGAAGGTTGACTCAGAACTCCAGGAAGCCGCCTTACAGATCAACTCTAACGGGAGAAGTCTTCTCTCCGCAGCAGAGGTGGAGACAGCCCTAGTAGAATGGGCTCTCACAAACTCCGGAGGATCTAGGGATTGGGAGACGAAGGCCTCCCTGATGGCTTCCTTAATCCAGCGACTAATGGTAGCTTTAGACGCTTTACGGCCTTTAGACTTACCGGCAAACAGGATGAGGAGATTCTCGTCTATCCTGAACGCTCTGGATCTATCCACATAGACCTGGAGGCATCTAGAAATGTCCAGCGGGTCTCTAGCTGGAGTATCCGAGGAGGAGGCTGAAAACAAAACTTGTAAAGAGATTACCTGGTTGATATTTTGGAAGGTTGGAACCTTAGGCCTGAAGTAGGGTAAAAACTTCAGGAGTACTCTGTCCTGCAGAAAAATGAAATAGGGGTGAATTGCGGAAAAAGCCTGCAATTCAGAGATTCTTTTGGCTGAAGCTACAGCCAGAAGAAAAACCATTTTTAAAGTCAAAAATCTGAATTCCACCTCCTCCAATGGCTCGAAGGAGGGAGATGCTAGCCCCCTGAGCACTACTGAAAGATCCCACTGGGGAATAGGTTTCAGTATAGTAGGCTTTAGTCTTTCAGCTCCCTTAAGGAAGCGTTTGATGAGTGGGTCCCGAGAATGTGGCCTGTTAAGACAGGCCGAGATGGCACAAATCTGTACCTTCATGGTAGCTGGAGAAAGACCTTTATCTAATCCATCTTGAAGAAATTGTAATATCGCAGGAAGGGGCGGATCTGCAGACGTCACCTGTTTGGAATCACACCATGACATGAAGATTCTCATGATCCTGGAGTAGGCCTTCTTCATAGACTCTGCTCGGGAATGCAACAAAGTTCTCAGGACCGACTCGGAAAGCCCTTCTATGTTGGGAAGGGACTGATCAACCTCCAGGCTGTCAGGTTGAACCTGTGCAGATCTGGGCAGAGGTGAGTGTCCCACGACACCAGGGTCTGCTCCGGGGGGAGTCTCCAGTATTGTCCCTGACTCATCTGAATGAGCTGGGTAAACCAGGATCTCTTGGGCCAGAACGGTATATGATGGCAATTACCGAGGCCTGATCCTGACGGATTTTCGTCAATACCCTTGGTATCATGGAAAACGAAGGGAAGATGTAAACCAGCCTGAACCTCCATGGTATCGACAGAGCATCTATCGCCAGGGGGTTGTCTTCCCTGTATAGGGAACAGAACCTCAGAATCTTGGCGTTGAACCTGGTTGCCATGAGATCCACCTCTGGCATACTCCATCTGTGAACTAACTGCCTGAAGATCTCCGGGTGCAGAGACCACTCCATGGTCGGTAATCCTCGACTTAGGCGGTCCGCTATCATATTGAGGGAGCCTCGAATATGAGTGGCAGATAGATGGGAAAGGTTTGACTCTGCCCACCAAAGAATTACCCCGATCTCTGAAAGAAGGGGCAATGATCTTGTGCCTCCCTGCTTGTTTATATAGAGAACCGCAGTCATATTGTCTGACTGGACTTTCACAGCTTTCCCCCGAATCTGAGGGGCGAAGTGAAGGAGGGCTAGCCGGATAGCTCGCATCTCGCGAAGATTGGAGGAGAGACGCCACTCCAGGGGAGACCAAGATCCCTGTACCGGGGATCCGTCTAGGTGAGCGCCCCAGCCTACAAGGGAGGCGTCCGTAGTCAATATGAGCCAAGCTGGTTGGGTCATAGACTTCCCTGCTGGCAGATGGAACCACCATCTGAGGGAATTCCGGGTTTGACCGGACAGGGAGCACAGAGAATCTAGCCCCGCAGGGCTGCCGTTCCATAAGCGTAAGACCTCCGACTGAAGAGGACGGAGGTGCCATAGTGCCCAAGGAACTGCGACCGCAGCCGCTGACATGAGCCCCAGCATCTTCATGAGAGTCCGGATGGAGACTCGACGAGGGACATAAAGGACCTTTGCCAGGTCCTGAATCCGCACTCTCCTTTCTAGAGTCAACCGGAGGAACATCTCCACAGAGTCGACCACGAATCCTAGATAATGGATTGAAGTCGATGGGCTCATATTCGACTTCTGCCAGTTGATGATCCAGCCCAGGCGGAGGAGAAAGGAGATTGCGATCTGAAGATGGTGGGTAAGGATCGGAACTGAAGAGGCTATGAAAAGCCAATCGTCCAGATAGGGAATAATAGTCAGTCCTTGAAGTCTCAAAGCTGCCACCACCGACACCACCACCTTGGTGAAGATAAGGGGGGCGGAAGAGATTCCGAAGGGAATCGCGGCGAACTGAAAGTGCCTGCAAACCCCTAAAATCTGAACCGTGATCCTGAGGAACTTCCGGGAAGTAGAATGGATCGGGATGTGAAGATACGCATCCTTGAGGTCTAGAGTAGCCATGACGTCCCCAGAGTTGAGGATATGGCTGACTGACCTTATGGTTTCCATACGAAACCTGGTTTTCCTTATAAATCGATTGAGGAATCTCAAGTCGATGATCATCTGGAGATCTCCCGTCTTCTTGGGAACCAGGAACACTGGAGAATAAATCCCTAGGCCTCTCTCCCCTGCCGGCACCTCCTCCAGGGCTCCCTTGGAGATATAGTCCTGAATATAAGACTCTAGGATCTTCTGTTTGGCCGACCCGAAGTTTCGCGCGGCGATGAATCTCTCTGGGGGGGAGATGAGATCTACCCGGTAACCGGCAGAAATTATATCCTGAATCCAGGGGTCTGCAATTTGCTGGGCCCAAAAGTCTTTGAAGTGCGAGAGACGGCCCCCCACGGGAATCTGGGGGAGGGGTACAGGAAAGTCTAGAGGAGATACTGCGGGGGTAGCAGGGATTATCCAAGAGCCTCGAGGAGGCCCATACTTGAGAATCTACGAGACGCCCCCCCCCCCCAATCTCTGCGCTTAGCCTGCTGCCCTGAACGGTCTCCGCCTTTTTTATCCTGCTGGGGGAGACTCTTCCCTTTCTTATCGGAGAGTCCCTCCATGATTTTGTCCAATTCGGACCCGAACAGCCTATCCGGCTCGAAGGGGAGCCCACATAGATTAAATTTGGACGCGTTGTCCGCGATCCACGGCTTCAGCCATAGTGGTCTTCGGGCAGCCGAAACTAGAGCCATTGTTTTGGCGGCCAGTTTCAACTGTATCTGGGAGGAATCACACAAGAAATCCACGGCCAGATTGACTGATTTAAACGCTGTCAAGATGTCGTCTCTAGAAACGCTCTGGTGCACGTCTGTCTGGATCTGATTGAGTTTGGAGCGTAAGAAGGAGGCTACTTCAGTGGCCGCAATGGATGTCGATGCGGAGGCAGCAGCCGCCGCGTAACCCCTTCTAAGGGTGCACTCTGCCCTCCGGTCTAGAGGGTCCTGCAGGCTAGACCCATCGTCTGCAGGGACCAGAGTGCGCCTGGACAACTTGGCTATTGCCATGTTCACCTTGGGAACGGAACCCCACGATTCCACCAAGGTTTTAGCCATTGGGTACAGGAGCTTAAATTTCCTGGTGAGGACTGGACCTTTTTCAGGCTTTCTCCACTCTGTACGCATCAAAGAGAGAAGGGTCTCATCCGCTCTAAAGACACGCTGTGTTCGTCCGGCGGGATCGGAGGACTCCCCCATGTCAACATCCTGGTCCCCCGACCTGATGGACTTCAGCAACTTCTGCGTTTTCTCTGGAGGAAAAAAGCAAGAAGTTGATTCTTCCTCCTCAGAAGAAGACCCCACCGAACAGGGGGTAGGTCTCTCAACCGGTGCAGCCACTTCCATGGGAGTCTGAGAGGATCCTGGTAGCCTCTCATTAAGCAGGCGCACTACTCCTTTAATGGAATCATCCACGTAAGTTTTCGTCCACTGGAACATCTCTTGCATTGTGTGTTCCGTGGATGCCTGTGTGCGACAACTTTCACACCTTGAGAAAGGGCAGTTGTCGTCCAAAGGTGTGTTACACTCGTAACAGGCCAAATGCTTCCTTTTGGCGGTGGACTTCCGCTGATCAGAATCTCTGGGGGAAGCCATAACTGTAAAGAAAAAGAAAAAAATAGGTCATAACACCTACAAGCACCAGGTGGAGGTGAAACGAGACCATATGGGTGCCCACCAGCACTGAAGCAAAATAGAGCTGTGAAGAAAAATACCCAAGGGAATCAATATATCTATGATAATATATCAAGCACAGGGAACTCTGGAGCTAGCTTGTGAAAGCGATGCAACCAGAGCACTGAATGACAGGCTCTGGGAGCTTAAAAAAGGGAAGCCCCGATCGGAACAAGCCCAGAGAAGTAAAAGAGCCTAAATGAGGCTCAGCTGGACCCTATATGTCTCCCCAAGCTATCCTGACAATTCAGGATGTATAAAAGGAGAAAACAACCGAGTGGTGAAAAGAAAACCCCACCGCATCGGGGATAGCAAAAAAAACGGAAGTGACGAAGCGCAGCTGGTGCGCGTCACTTCCGGAAGATGGCGGCGCCCATGGCGCCGCACACATGCGGCGGGGAGAGAACGGGACACCGCAGAGACGCCGAAATCCAGGCGAGATAGAAGAGGGGAGGGGAGCCAGCCCCCCCCCCCCCCCCGACGGTACCCTGTACAAAAAATAGCCGCGATTATGCCTAGAATAAAGGCAAACACCAACAAAGAAAGGGGGGCGATTTCCTTAGAGTTTTAGAGTTTAAGAAAACCAGAGCCCCTGCATACTTCAGCTCCCTGAGGGCAGCGACACGCCAGTCCACCTGTCCAGAGGACAGAAAAAAACATGGTGGGCTGGGGGACGATCTCCTCCCTTTCAGGGAGCTGAAGATCGTTTATTGGTTCTTGGGCTCATTAAAAATTCCGCCGGTCCTACCAGTCCACAGGGGGCAGTTAACCCCCATCTGTGCTGCTGGTAGGACGTAAGGGAACCTGCAGTTTTAGTGAACACATTGTTCTGCAATAACAGCATTTACATTAGGGATCGACCGATTATCGGAAGTACCGATATTATCGGCCGATATTCAGGATTTTGTACATTATCGGTACCGGCATCTAACCTTGCCAATATACCAATAATGTGTATAAAGCTAATACTAGTTAGCGCTTCCATTATGGTGTCGGGATCGGGGAAGAAGCGCAGCAAGCGCTTCCGATACTGACCCTTCCTGGTCTTCTTTCATGGGGCCAGAGCTGCACTGTCCTGACCACGTACAGCGTCACTACGTAGTGCATGCACTATGACCTGACACTGCACTCTATCAGGTGACAGTGCAGCGCGGGCCGGAGAACACAGAGTAGCGAGACGCCAGACCTGGAGATGAAGAGGAGCCGTGGCGCAGGAGAGGTGAGGAGTTTTTCTATCATCTGAGTTCTGATAGGGGTTAATAAAGGGCTGATAGGGGTTAATAAAGGGCTGATATTAGGTCTGATAGGGGTTAATAAAGTCAGTGAGGAGGGGGGATGGTGTGGAAATTGGCATTTGGCACTAGTATATTATAAATGTAAATTATAAATTGACCACCAACTAAGGCTGCGTTCACACGGGCGAGATTTCCGCGCGGGTGCAATGCGGTAAGTGAACGTATTGCACCCGCACTGAATCCGGCACCATTCATTTCAATGGGGCTGTGTACGTTTTCTTTTTCACGCATCACTTCTGCAATGCTTTAAAATCGCAGCATGCTCTATATTCTGCGTTTATAACGCAGGACAGGGCCCATAAAAATGAATAGGGATCCGTTAATAACGCATTGCATCCGGATGCAATGCGTTGCGTTACGTTTTTCACGCAGGTTTCTTAGCAACACTTGAAAAAGAAAGTGATTAGACAGGAAGTGAGTTTTTTCAGAGCCTGGTTTCTTTTGTCTGCTGTTGGTGTGAGTAGCTGGAAAAATGCCAAGACAGCCCAGCAAGCCCATGGACGTGAAAAAGTTGATTGTGGTGGTCCAGGGCAGGCCCTGTCTGTGGGACAGTCGGTCTGGTGACTACCATGACCGATACAAGAAAGATGCTGCCTGGGAGGAAGTGGCCAAGGAGGTTTTTGCTAATGTTTGGGCAAAACTCCAGAAGTCAAGCGCCATACTTTAAGTAAGTGCACTGTCCATATATATATAGACATTTGTGATAATGGCTTTATGTTCAAAGTAGCATAGCACATGTGTAACATTGTCCTCCATTTTAACATAGCACATGTTTTATCCGAGAAGATAGTTTGCCATTTGCTATGCTATAGAGCAGTGTTGCCCAACCAGTGTGCCTCCAGGTGTTTCAAAACTGCAACTCCCAGCATGCCTGCACAGCCAAAGGCTGTCCGGCCATGCTGGGAGTTGTAGTTTTGCAATACCGGAAGGCACACTGGTTGGGCAACACTGCTATAGAGGACATCCCTACAAATCCACATGGTAGTCATACAGTATGTAATGTATTTTAAAAAAAATATATAATAATTGTACTTGATGAAGTAAAGAATAGATGGCGGAGTTGTCGCGACCAATTTCGCAAGGAAATGGCCCATCATGGCCGCAGTGGTTCAGGGCCACTGAAGAAAAGGCCCTATATTTATAAAGAGCAGCTAATGTTCCGCAGAGACAAAATGGACGTGTGCCCGTAAGTACATATGTAATCCTATATGCTTACTTTTAAATAAATCCTAAATTATAAATATAGTATGTGCCGAAATAAATTGAGTATTTGTCAAGGTAACCTGTCATCAAGTTTATGCTAACCTCCCTGAGGGCAGCATAAATTAGTGACACACATGCTGATTTCAGTGGCCTTTCACTTATATTATATGACCTAAAAGGAAGTAGGTTCTGAGAACCAGGATCATAATCATTGCAGGCCAGGCCTTGAAAATAGTCAAATCTACCTGAGAAGAGTCATGGTTATTCATAATCTCCTGCTCTTCTCACCAATCTGCTAATGATGGACAGACTGAAAATCAGCAGGTGACTCACCAGTCTGTACTTTATTCTGGCGTGATTATGGCCAGCATAAAGTTGATGACAGGTTCCCTATATAAACATGTAATTTAATAATGTTTTCTCAATTGAAGGACGGAAGACAACCTGGAGGAAGAGATGGAGCAGGCTGCCCAGGAGCAGCAGGCTGCTGCTGAGGAAGACATTCCACCTTCCCTGGACACAGAGGAGATGTCAGAAGCTGGCCCATCCACTAGCTCCACGCCCCACATCCCTCCTGCAGAGTATGCACCTTCACTTCAGCTGGGGGCACGCCAGAAACGGTCAATTCCCACAGCTGAAGTGGAGGTGAATACTCGTGTACTCGACTACTTGTCCAGAGTCCGGCAGGAGGACCATTACGAGTTATATGGGCGCAGTATTGGATCCCTATTAAAAAAGTTCCAGAAGATCTTTATCTGCGGACCCAAGGCGCCATTGGGATCATCATTTAGGCAGCCACTCCGCCAAAAGATCCCACAGAATTATTTATTGCACTAGAAAATTGGCGCTTATATGGGAACATCCATGGGCCACCATCTAGGCCTCCATCTCAGTTTCCCAACAGGCCACCCCACTACCCTCCTCCTCCTCGGCAACCATACCTTCCTCCACCCCAACAATATGGACCCCTATACAGTACAGAGGCATCATATCCTCCACCTGCTCCCTCCGCAGCTCAGGCTGCTCCACCACAGCACTTTGCCCCCTCTTCTCAGGGCAGTTACCAGCCATCACAATCCGATGTTAACCCCCCACACCCTCACGTTACTACAACTTGTAAAGTAATGGAAGTTTGATATTGTTGTAAATGTGATTATTTATGTCAAATATGACTATATTTTTTGTTGATATAATTTTTTCAGTAAAGCAAAAACATTTCAACCCAATTTAACTTTGATTTTTTTTATTACTAGTACAATACACAGTACAGAAAAAATGACATTATGAGGGATTAGTTGATATTTCACATGCATTTAAAATAATTAGTTATGCACGTGAATTATGGAAGCTCGCAACCCATGTCAAGGGTCCTCATATTTTTGCGAGTCCCTAACTTAATAAAAAATAACTAACTAAAAAAAACATCCATCCAGGATACATACAATGTATAGTCATCTTCACTGTATGAAAATAATATTATCTTTAACCAGATGAAAAGGGCTGTGGATTAAATGTAAATGAACCAGCAGGAGACATGAAATAGTCCGAAAATAATTCTCTGACTCTCAGTCCTGCTGAACCAGCTCTTCCAAGTAGAGAAGGGTCTCCATGGGCTGCTGAAGTCAACACCTCCGCATCGTCATCTGGACTGGAGTCATGCATGCGAGTGAAATTATGGAGCACTACACACGCTTTAATAACATTGTTTACATTCTCAGGGGCAAGCTGAATAGCAGAATGAAAAATACGCCATTTGCTGGCTAAAATTCCAAAGGCACACAACATACCTTCTGGCCCTGCTTAAACGAAAATTGAATGTGCGCCTTTCCTGATTTAATCCTCGCCTAGCGAAAGGACGCATCAGGTTTGGTTGGACTGAAGCCACCGACCCATTCTGGAAGCCCAGAAGATGCGAGCATCTGCCGAACTTCCATAGGCCCCGATATCTACAATTATAAACCTGTAGTTTGTGTCAGCCAAGGCCAACAAAACTACAGAGAAAAACTGTTTATAATTATAGAATCGGGGCCCTGAGTTCGGTGGCTTCTTCACCTGTATATGCTTCCCGTCAAGGGCACCTATACAATTGGGGAATTGTGCCCTATCCTGGAAGCCCTGTGCAATCTGAAGCCACTGCTGCCTGGTTGGTTGTGGCAGCACAGCAGCTCGCAGTCGCAACCACATGGTGGCACAGGTAGCCCGCACTATTCCTGATATTGTGGAGGTCCCCATGCCGAATTCAAAATGTAATGAGGCAAATGAGTTTCCTGTTGCCAAAAATCTGTGAAAACAAAAAAAATAGTTTTAAACACTATCACCATCACATTTTTCATGATATTATGCAGCTTTAAATCAGCTATATATCGGACATAAAATACATGGTTTTTATCCTGACTGCAAAAAAATTGACATACCTCAGGGTTATAATTAGCCGTTCCTCAGCTGAAACACAACGCCGCATGTTGGTATTCATGAAGGTTAGGCCAGGCCTCAACTCCCCCAAAAGCAGGTCAAATGTAGGGATGGACATTTGGCAATAACAGACAAATTTGTCAGGGTGCTCACGCAGGTCAGCATACATAGTTAGAAACTGCCCTTTGACAGCCCTCTGTGCAAATATTGGGTGAACCCTCGTCCTCCGCGGTTCCTCCTCAAGCATTTCTCTCCGCTCTCTGAAACAACAAAATATCAGCCAGTGCAAAAGCACAAGATCAGGAGTTGATGCGGGCAAAGACAACATGCTGCTTCCAAAAGGAACACCTCAAAATAGAACCAACACACTTCAGATATAGATCCACACAAAATGGAGCTGCCACAAACTGAAGAGCATGTTGGGCGTGTTTATATTGTGTTTCAAGTGAACATGTGACTCAACAGGATGTTTGCGGTTTTTTTCACGCGCGTTAAAAAAGCATGTCATCAGTGCTATCCGCGCTGAAAAAAATCGCACGTTTTTAACTGAACGCATCCTGAGCTAAAATGTCGCGCTCGTGTGAACCCAGCCTAAGGGCTTTATTAATTTACATTTATAATATACTAGTGCCAAATGCAAATTTCCACCACCTCAGTGACTACCAACTAATATAATATATATTATGAGATATAAAATATCGGTATAAAGTATCGGCTATCGGCCTGAAAGTTCAGAGATTATCGGTATCAGCTCTAAAAAATCAATATCGGTCGATCCCTAATTTACATACCATGTGACAATGTCTTTAGTAATGTAATGGAGGAGTGGGGGTTATATCTCGCTCAAATTGCTCAGATAGTTGAGATAAAAAAGGAATCTAGAAGGCTGTATGGTTTCAGCAAAGTATAGTTTGCTGTAACTGGTTACTTCAGAATTTATTTATGGGTTAGATTTTTTTTGGAATGATAGGTAGGATTGGTAGAGGGACCAACCATCCAACCCCACTCAAGTACAGCTATTGCCCCTAACCTAAGGTGTTCCCACGTGTAGTTGCTGGGATTGTTACTGGGGAATAAATTAAGGCCTCAGACTGTCAATCAGTGCCAGACCCTTGAAGCTGGTAGACTTGTCTCCTGTAAAACACTTGATCTGCATGGGATTTTCACCTAGAAACCAGGACTTTAATTTACTGTTTATGTGTTATTTTGGTGCCATGCCTTCTCCACAAGTACTTGTATAACTTACAAAATAAACTGACTTTTAAGACTGCTGAACCCAGTAATGTGTGTCATTGCCGGCCATGTTCACACATCCCTACAACCAAATAACCGTTAACACATTGTATTGCAACAAGATATCCACAGTTTTAGTGAACACATTGTGCTGCAATAACAACATTTAACGCATGTTAACACATTTTATTGTGTCAAGATATCTGCAGTTTTAGTGAACATGCTACAGCATTTATTTACTAGTTTTATTCTACATTAAAATTCGGCTACTTTCACACTAGCATTTTAGTTTTCCGTTATTGCTGAACTGTCCGGAAAAAAACGGATGCGCATTTTTGCAGGCAGCATATGGCCGTCTGAATGAGCCCTAAGAATGTGAGTTGTAGCAGAAGCAGCAAGTCACAATATTACTGAGGACAAAGAGTGGACTGGATGGCTCACTGCTTCTCTGCAGGTGATGTGGATGTAACTTCTCACACTATGCCTTGGAGCCAGAGGCCACAGCATTCCTCCTGCTCCTCGCAGCCCCAGAAAAACCTTTCAGTTGCATCACCTCTGTCTTCACTGCCTTCTTCTAGTGAGCTCCTTCTTTTTTACTACGAAGAGGCAACACAACCTCACATGTTATGGAAGACACTCAGACCATGCTTTTCTGATTGTTGTGATAGCGATCTATCCCTTGTAAGACCTCTATGCCTGGCCTGTATAAGCAGATATAATCACTGCGGACAATCCTCATCAGATAACTCACCAATACCGTGTTCATCCACAAAGTTGCTTTATTCTGTACATCAGACACCAGGATACAGCAGAATGAATGGATCTCAGTATTATGCGGTCAAAAGATGGTACTTTCTTTAGCGTACCATGAAGAATACATGTGTCCCTGTTAGCTGCATCCATGATACAGGAAGTGCTGTACGCCAGAAGAAGGGTGGAGCATTGCAAACAAAGGAAATGAGTCATAGATCTCAGGGAAGGGAACAGAGAAAAACAAGTGCATTACCCCAAAAAAGGCCACTAGATGGCAGCATATAACTAACCATAGAAATATCCATAAGAGATAGTTCAAAGAATAAACTATATAAATTCCCATCTCTATTAATGTAAATATTAACTGTGTAACAGCATATATGCACTTCTGGGCAGGTGAATAGGAACAGCGCCAGAACTGGCCCCGTTTTCTTTGTACCGTCTTGTCCAGCCTCCACTGTCATCTCAGATAGGCTTTTCAGTTCGATAGAACATCTGATTTGTCAAAATGAAGATGCATGGATCAGTGAGGACTGTCACACACTTCTGGTTCAAGCTGATGAGTAGATCTGCTGTTGCTGATGGTGGCCATTTATTGCCAGCCACTGCTGCAGTCTGCCTGCCTACTTACCATCATGGTCTGTACTGTATGGCTGCTGCCGCTGCAGCTGTCACGCTTTCTACTGCAACAACCACTACCCATATACTGATGCCATTATTACTACTAATACCTTGAAAATCCGCACACATATCTACAGCCTTGACTGTTATATGCTGTGCTGCTACTGCTGCCACTGATATTGCTGTCGCTATTACCACTACACATCTTGTATTTTCCACATTGCATTGTTCTGATGTTGTTCCCAAAAATAAGGGAGTTTTTCAAGTCTTGTTCATAACAAGCCACTGTTTCTTCCAATACTATGATTTGGATGTATTAAACCAGCAGGTGTCTGCCCCCATTATGGCATAATTTTGGGATGCTTGTGCAGATCAAGCCACTGTTTCTTCTTACATTAACATTTCTGTGAGTATAAACAGGGGCAGGCATCTGTCACTGTTTAGAACAAGCCATTATTTTTTACCAACAACACAGTTTGTGTTTAAATAGCATCTGCTCCCTAATTTCAAGAACTTTGCTCATCTCTATTATATTAGTGATGAGCGGCAGGGGCTATATTCAAATTTGTGATATTTCACGAATATTTGGCCAAATATTCGTCATATATTTGCGAATTCGAGATTATTTTCTTGATTGCAAAAAAATCAGCAATGTAATATTTGCGTAATGCGCACGAAATACAGACGTGGGTCACTATTGCTACTTTTCCAAGCTGCTAGAAATTTCATGAGATTTGAGAAAATGGTTGGCACGGCAGAACATTAAAAATGGCTTTATATGCAGTTAGAGTGATCCAATATATTCGCGATCGTGCAAATCAGCACTAATGATGCAAATATTTTGGCGCAGGTCTGCATGTATGTATGGACAGCAGAACCTATCACACTACCTAACACACTGCACTGCAACAGCTACACTATATCAGGATATAACCTACACTGACTATCTCCCACTAACTATCTGTATTATATATATAAGCTAACTATCTAATATAATTACACAGCAAAGCACAGAGCACAGCAATGACACTGCTCTCTCTCTCTCTCAGAACTCATAAAACTACAGAAAATGGCTGCTGGGGAGGTTCTTATATAGTAAGGGGTAGGCATTTTTCCTATTGGTTTCTAGGGATGTTGCTAAGCTCGGACAAAGCATTGCAGCCTTCTCATTGACCCACAAGCAAGAAGGGAGGTTACTGATGAAAAAAAAATCTTGAATATTCAAAATTATGAATACTGTGAATATTACTATATTCTAAATATTCAAAATTCTCGAAGTGCCAATATTCGTGATTAATAATCGGGATTCGAATATTCGTGATCAACACTAATCTCTATAATATACTGCAATAAAAAATATGGTTAGGTTTTTTATGTACATTAGATTTCCCCCTCTGGTAGCGCCTCCTACAGTTTATCCTTCTTGTCCAGTTCTCCAGCATTCAGAGGTGGACTAACATGCTCAGTTGCTTCCTGGTTCCCTCCTCTCAGTGCTGGTGTAGTGATCTCATAGTAAAGCAGGTGAAGCGGCCAAGACACCTTTCAGTCATTCATACCTACTTCTAAATTGGTAATTTAGACAGTGGAGAAGAAATTTTGGGGGAATTACATACCATATGTATCTCTGAACCTATATGTGAGGGATTGTTTTCTATGCAGGAGAGGAAGGGGTTAACAAGAGCTAATTACAATGCATTCAGGGAAATACAGGAGTTTGATTGTCTCATATGAGCTGTTGCCCACCCACAGAAAGGTAAGAAAATCTTCAAGATAAGTATAGGAGTAAAAAAAAAAACTGTTTTAAACTCATGGGACAAACCTTTTGATAATGTACTCATCTGATCTCAGCCTAACCTACTGCATGATATATAAGCAGAATGTATTATTTACAAGAAGCACCATATTGATATCTAATGGAGCTAATCATCCTCATACACTCTGTTTACAGATTCTATTCAGATCAACGGGGCTGTAAAACGAGTAAATATGGACCCAGGGGAAGAGGTGGCAGGAACTGTGAACTGGAACCTGCCATATTCTGGACCACTAATGGTCTGTTTTGTGCCCCAGATTAAAGGCTCCATACAGGTAGGCAAAAAATCAGCCAACCCCACCAATTTCCAGAAGGGTTGGCAGATCCAGTTGACTATTCCCCAACAGATGATGTTGGGTGGAATAATTATGCATGTTGGATCCATTTGTTCTTAGCGGAGATGCCATCAGAGATGTCTGGCAGCAGTTTATTTCCCTCCTCTACGCATCAACTGCATACAGGCATCTTATTATTGGTCAAATTGGCTGGCTCTGGTGTTACCGACTGTCCATCTAATGTGTATGGAGTTGCATCAGCTTTTCCCCAATGGCAGGTGTTGGTGGAAAGACGGATCAGGCTGTTGGATTTCAACATTCCCAGTCCTTCTAGAGGTGCTTATTCACCTCAACTTATACTCTCGGATATTGAAGACGAGACCGTGTAAACAAAGATGACTTTTCACAGACATTTATAAGACTGTTTGCATTCCATGTGGGTGATTATTCTATTGCCGGTATCTCTTTGATGGATGAAATGCAGGATCATGATGGTATCAGAGTATGTCTGGACAGGGTATAACACTTTCTACATTATACCTTAGACATGTTCCTACAGAGATGCCATCCACCAGGAGAGGTCCATTGATTCATGAATTTCTGTACAGATCTTAGCCCTTTTACTCACCATGCCAAGCACCATATCTAATCAAACCACAACATTTCAGCTTTTCTAGTGCATTTCATTAGTGGTATACCAGGTCTGAATGAGCAGTTCATAGAAGATACAGCACATGTTCCTGACACGATAATATTCATTTATTGCCTGCCCAACCCCTAGATGTGATAACACAATAACTCATTTCCTTGTAGTGTGAGATTTCTCAACTCGGAACCTGGACAACCCCTTTAAGAGCACTAGTCCCCACATTTTTTGCACCACGGACCAGTTTCATGACAATGTTTTCACGACCAGGGGGAGGGGGAATCATGCACATAACAAAACCCAATAAAGTGCATTTTACAGAAACAGTGGCCAACATTATCAATAATAACACTATATGACCACTCTACCATGACCAGTTTAGGCCCCTACTCTGTGACTTACAGGCGATGTTTCCTCTGACTGGAGTCATTATTTTTATTTATTTTTTGTGGATCTTTTATTTATTTTTTTAAATAGACTTTTATTCAAGGAAACGTACAAGTTGTAAACAAAGCCATTGCTGATCAAAATAGAAAATACATAAGTCATTTCAATTACAGCATGGGAAAAATGTCAGACAGGACATAAAAAAGAATACATGTACTTTTCCCATTTTTTCCCTTCCCCCCCTCTCCCTCGCTAATGGTCCTGTCAGTTCTCCTCCGGTGTCCCCCGCAGCCTGGTACCAAATGATCCCTGGCCCAGTACTAGTCCGTGGCCCAGTGGTTGGGGATCTATGCTTTAGAAGGAACCTGTCAGCACAATCATACTGCAGGGGTTATTCCATGATTAATGTAAAAAATGAAAATCAGCCATGTCATATACTACATGACATCTCTATCTAAGACTCCATTCACACGTCCGCAACATGTTTTGCGGATCCACGGAGCCGCGGATCCGCAAAACACGGACAGAGGCAATGTGTGTTCCGCATTTTGCGGACCGCACATTGCCGGCACTATAGAATATGCCTATTCTTGTCCGCAATTGCGGACAAGAATAGGACATGTTCTATTTATTTTTGGGAACGGAATTGCGGACCCGAAAGTGCTGCCCCATAGGAATGAATGGGTCCGCAATTCATTGCTCTGCTACGTTTATTTCAAGCTGGCAGCTTAGTAGTCGTGTCCTTTCTGCTGCAGTTCTCTCCCTGTTGTAGTCAGGGGCTGTGTCGTTTCTGTTGCAACTCCCTCCCTGTAACTGTCACAGCTTCTATCAGAAGATACATTTTTTGGCAGATGAAAGATAGAACTGAGCATGTGCAACCACCTCTGGGATTTAACTGAGATGTATCGAGACATAACGAAAAGAACAAACAGCAGGTGGCACTATACAGGTACATTTTATGAAATAATGTAGTGGCTCTACAATAAAAATTCCATCTAGTTACGAAGGAATTTAGATCCAGGTGCTGGTTTCAAATATGTATAATATTTTTTTTTAGGACAACCCCCTTTAAGGATGATCATACACTTTTGGCTAATCTTAGCCAATGTTGAACTCATCAATTTTGACCAACAGCTATTAATTTATTTCATGGAGATACACTCTCATTGAAAAATAAAATGAAACCATAAGTACTTGTTACTCAACGTGTTCACGGTGATGATTTAAACATTACCACGACTTTTTCTGGCCTAAATGAGGAATCTTTTAAAATTAAAGACGAACTAAATTGCGGATCATCCAATATTATTTACCTCATCACTTGTCCTTGTAACCTTCGTTATGTAGGGCGTACCATCCAGACCCTGCGCAATCGACTCAATAAACATAGATCTAATGTGAAGAAAAAATTCCTTCAACATAGCATATCCAGACATGCTACTGTCCACCATCAAGGTTCGTTTTTTGGATTCACGGTGACCCCGATTGAGCAAGTCCGATCAAACGGATATAATATAATCCAGATTTTGAGAAAACGTGAGATGTTCTGGATCTACAAATTAAACTGTTTGAAACCATATGGCCTGAACGAGGCCTTTGAAATCAATCTGTGAATTCTAGATAATCATCATCTTTTTTCACCAATTATTGCTCCACCACACTAATTAACGAACAATAGATAACTGAGACATTCTACAAACCAGACATTGAAATTAAGTTGCAATTATATCTAAACTATTGTTCTGGACATTCTGCCTCTGTTGCCACCCTATTAAATGAATAGATGTGGTTTTTTATTCTATTTTATCCACTACAAACTTTTTATCTATTCATTTAATTTATTTTCAAGCATTTAGTTTATGCTATAGATCAGCAACAGCTTGGAATCAATGAATCAATATATTCTAATTATAAATATATTTTAGATCCTCCAAAAATATTTTACTATATCTTAACATCATCTGAATCATCCAATATACAATTTTATTCATTTTACATTTATATTGCCTCAGCCCTAAATTATGTTCTTTGAACAGGTCCCAATGCGGCAAGCCTGTGCAATGTGTATGTTCTGCTAAGTCCCCTAGCATCTAGCCGGTGTAGTACGTACACATCGCGCTCCAAGTCAGTCCGGCCCCACATTTCTTTTTCCTGACGTAGCCCCAGCGTCCAGTTACTAGGAGACGGAGCGTGACGTCATCCCACACACAATCGGCGGCTCCCTCAAGTAACCGCCCCCTGCATTCAGTAGCAGCTCCCGCCTCCATAGACACCTGCGGTCTCCTATTGGTGGCGGTCACATGGTATCGTCATGTGACCGCACCACATGACCTACTAAGGTCCTACATCCTCTGCATTCTGACATTGAATAACGATTGCATTTTAATAGTTAAACAAATCGTAATAATTCGATGGATCTCCTATTGGTAGGGACATTTAAGCCACATATTAACAAATGATTTTAAAAGCATTTGAGTTGTTTCAACCTTTCTGTTTACCTAGTTTTGAGAGCATATTCAGCACCACCCATTTGACCCGCCTTTACCCCGCCCCCCTGTGTGGTTTTTGGCGGTTTTTTATTGTATTTAAATGTATGCATTGTTATATATATGTATGCAAGACATTTTGTACCTGAGGAAGGGGTTAAACCCCGAAACGCGTTGTACTATTTTACCTGAATAAACAAGCATCGATATTACTCCAACCTTTGGGTGATTTTGCGCCGTGGGATTCTTTTATCTCTTTTATTTGAACCACTGGTCTTCTGCGGGATCCCAGGCATCCCTGAACAGGAGCATCCATCCCGGGCTGCACATCATCCGTTGCAAGGAGTCTATGGGAAATCGTTCTATGTCCTCATTAGAGTTGTGCCTAAATTAGCACAACTCTATCAGGTGAGCCTCCCCAGTGGAGATACCTATTTTATATATTTCCTAACTTTATTACCCTATGGTACGCCTGTTTCCCGATATTGTTTTGCTCCGCCTTGTTCGGAGTTATTTGGCAGCACATAGGACCCACTGATTCCCGATCATTATGGAATATGTACAGAAGCGTCTCGAACAAAGAGAACGTTTGATTCTGCAGTTGGTATCAGCCCCGCCCACTGTGGCGACCGGTGCCATTGAAGATAAAGTTTCAACATCTGAAGATATTGATGAAAAGACCTTATCATCTTTTTTCTTTGAACTTGAGAAATTGATGACTAGTGAAATTCAGCACCAATTGGATGCTGAATTTCTTGAAATTTATCTTACAGAAGGACTGGTCCCAAGGGGGCTCCGTTTACGCTTTAAACATCCATTTGAAGATGACGTAGATTTTTCCAGAGACTGGGACAATTATTTATTGTCATGTGCTAGAGGTTTGATGTCCAGACTTGCAGCTAAGAGAAAACAAATCGCTGTGAATCTGGACACCAAAATCACGGATTGCCATAGCAAGATCTTAAAATACAGAACCCACCGGTCTTTCACTAAATATGAGAGATCGACCACCGCACGAGCTATGGCCACAGAAAAAGACATTCTGAACAAAAAGGCAGGTAAACTACTTAGAGATAGAACTGATTTTGAGACAGATAATATCAAATACTGGATAAAACCTCAGACGAACACTAATGAACCCCTAGTGAATAATCAGAGACCAAAACACAAATGTATCAGCAAAAGCTGTCCATCAGGGCGATTCAAGATCACAGCATAGAAATACATATATCCACAGCAGTAGACATGTCCCACCCCTTAGGAAACAAGATGCGACTAGATATCGAGCTCACCTAGGGAAGAACCACCAGCGGCACAACCAACATGGATCTAACTCGTATCATTCGCCCAATTCACAGGACAATATGTATTCAAATCAAACAGTAGATACCCCGTCTACTGTTATAGAGATATCTCCAAGGACGACCCTGCTCTCCACAACGATTAATATGGGAGGGTCCCCTCCCTCCCTTCCCCACACAAATATTCCACTTTCCCCTCCCCCCTTTCCCATACCATTATTCCAGTTTCCAGCTGTTTTAGTCAAGAAGTCCTCTCTAACTGTGCACCTCTGAATTTACCCCCCACTTCCTTTACTAAGAATTCCACTAACCAACTTCTGCCAAGACAATCCACCACCTCAGTATCTTCGTCAACATCAGTGGAATTGGATTCACTACTCACAGTACACACTGAGTCCCCCACCCATATAGACACCGCTTCCATAGGAATCACAACACCACCTACTGGACAAACTTGTCTAGATACAGATCTAGACCTTGGAGCAACGGCCCTTTCCGACTTTTCTCTGCAGACGACAAAGGGCCAGTTATCTTTTTTATCCCTGCCCCCCCTACTTACACCAGTCTCAGCCTACCCAATAATGAAAAGCCCAACTACGGTAACGATTACCAACTACTTCCGTCCGTTGGGAACCAGAAATTTAAAAAGAAAAAATGTAGGAGAGGAAGTAGGGGGGGCCAAGCCCAAAAGGAGAATCTGAAATCAAAATATAACCAGAAGAGTGAGAGAAAAATCTTCAATCTTTCTAGTCACATATTGAATCATGATGAGAGGGAGGTTTTATCCAAAGGCCTTTCATTCTGTCCATCTGTGAGGGCAGATGGATTCAACCTCTTCCTAGACCTACATAATTTTATTAGAAATCTCACTCTAAGGAGACATTTCAATATTACAGCGAAACAACATAATAAAGAGGCAGAACAAACAGAAGCAACAGCAGAGTCTACATCTCAAGACCGTTTCATCAACACTGACCTAAGACCACGGTCCAACTTTTACCCTCTCCACCACAGGGGGAACTTCATCGAAACTTTCTATGATCTGGTCTTGGACGACTTTAGATCAGTTGATAAATTATCGATTGATAAACACAATCTTAGTATCAAAGAGAAACTGGCTATTAAACAGCTTCAGGACAATTCGGATCTAATTATCCGCAATGCAGACAAAGGGGGGGGCATTGTCCTCCAAGATAGGAATGACTATATTAAGGAGGCAAACCGGATTTTGTCGGACAGTGAATATTACCAACAGTTGACTGAAAACCCCCTTATGGAACATCAACAATCATTCAAAGCTCTCATTAACTCTGCATCCCACATTCTGAGTAAAAAGGAATTTAACTATATTCATGTCACTAATCCAGTTATCGCCACCTTTTACCACTTGCCAAAAATCCATAAAAGTATTTTGAATCCCCCTGGCCGCCCCATCATCTCAGGCATCTCATCACTTACGTGCAATTTATCCCACTATGTTGATATTCTTTTACAAAAACATGTGGTGAAATTACCATCTTATCTGAGAGACTCCACTACCTTAATTCAATTGCTACGGAATATTGAATGGAAAGAATCATACTATTGGCTGACCCTAGATGTTACATCACTTTACTCGAATATTAAGCATGAACTGGGTATAAAATGTGTAAAAGGCTTTTTAGATTCGGATGACCTATTACCAGTTGAACAAAATGATTTTATTTTAAGGAGTATTGATTTCATTTTAACTCATAATATTTTTAAATTTGAGGATAATTTATACCTACAGACTAAAGGAACCGCGATGGGCACGCGTTTCGCACCCAGTTTTGCCAATCTTTTTATGGGGGCTTTTGAGGACACTTTTATTTATAAATCAAAATATTGGACACAGAATATAATTTTTTACCGCCGTTATATTGATGATTTGATTTTTATTTGGGAAGGTGACCTTTTAACAATAAACGATTTTATTAAGGAGCTGAACTCTACCGACTGGGGTCTCAATTTTTCAGGCAAAAGTGATAAAGCAAAAGCCGAATATCTCGACCTGGAACTGCATCTAAATGATAGATCCATTAATACACGGACTTATTTCAAAGAAGTAGATTGAAATAGTTACTTGGACTATTCAAGTGAGCATTTCAAAAAGTGGAAGAAAAATATTCCGTTCAGCCAATTTAAGCGTATTAGGCGTAACTGCTCCAGGAATGAAGATTTTGTCACACAAAGCAATGTAATACGGTCTAGATTTTTACAAAAGGGTTATCCGAGAGACATCATAGATACAGCTTTTAATAGGGTAAAAACATTGACACAACTGGATTGTTTGGCGGGAAGTAAGAAACAAAGCGATACCAAATATCATAATACCAATTTTTTAACTACTTATAACAGCAATCATGTAGATATTCGCAAAATTCTGTCCAAACATTGGTATATTTTAAGAAAAGATCCGTTTCTGAACTCCGAGATAACGAAACAACCATCTCTAGTTTTCAAACGAGCGAAAACATTAAAGAATATGCTAGCTCCAAGTAAATTAAAGAAAAAAAGTGGAGATACAGCCAGCCAAGCTGTTACCAAGACTCCAGGGAGCTTCAGATGCAATCAATCAAGATGCCTCTGTTGCAGATCTTTAAACATTACCACGACTTTTTCTGGCCTAAATGAGGAATCTTTTAAAATTAAAGACGAACTAAATTGCGGATCATCCAATATTATTTACCTCATCACTTGTCCTTGTAACCTTCGTTATGTAGGGCGTACCATCCAGACCCTGCGCAATCGACTCAATAAACATAGATCTAATGTGAAGAAAAAATTCCTTCAACATAGCATATCCAGACATGCTACTGTCCACCATCAAGGTTCGTTTTTTGGATTCACGGTGACCCCGATTGAGCAAGTCCGATCAAACGGATATAATATAATCCAGATTTTGAGAAAACGTGAGATGTTCTGGATCTACAAATTAAACTGTTTGAAACCATATGGCCTGAACGAGGCCTTTGAAATCAATCTGTGAATTCTAGATAATCATCATCTTTTTTCACCAATTATTGCTCCACCACACTAATTAACGAACAATAGATAACTGAGACATTCTACAAACCAGACATTGAAATTAAGTTGCAATTATATCTAAACTATTGTTCTGGACATTCTGCCTCTGTTGCCACCCTATTAAATGAATAGATGTGGTTTTTTATTCTATTTTATCCACTACAAACTTTTTATCTATTCATTTAATTTATTTTCAAGCATTTAGTTTATGCTATAGATCAGCAACAGCTTGGAATCAATGAATCAATATATTCTAATTATAAATATATTTTAGATCCTCCAAAAATATTTTACTATATCTTAACATCATCTGAATCATCCAATATACAATTTTATTCATTTTACATTTATATTGCCTCAGCCCTAAATTATGTTCTTTGAACAGGTCCCAATGCGGCAAGCCTGTGCAATGTGTATGTTCTGCTAAGTCCCCTAGCATCTAGCCGGTGTAGTACGTACACATCGCGCTCCAAGTCAGTCCGGCCCCACATTTCTTTTTCCTGACGTAGCCCCAGCGTCCAGTTACTAGGAGACGGAGCGTGACGTCATCCCACACACAATCGGCGGCTCCCTCAAGTAACCGCCCCCTGCATTCAGTAGCAGCTCCCGCCTCCATAGACACCTGCGGTCTCCTATTGGTGGCGGTCACATGGTATCGTCATGTGACCGCACCACATGACCTACTAAGGTCCTACATCCTCTGCATTCTGACATTGAATAACGATTGCATTTTAATAGTTAAACAAATCGTAATAATTCGATGGATCTCCTATTGGTAGGGACATTTAAGCCACATATTAACAAATGATTTTAAAAGCATTTGAGTTGTTTCAACCTTTCTGTTTACCTAGTTTTGAGAGCATATTCAGCACCACCCATTTGACCCGCCTTTACCCCGCCCCCCTGTGTGGTTTTTGGCGGTTTTTTATTGTATTTAAATGTATGCATTGTTATATATATGTATGCAAGACATTTTGTACCTGAGGAAGGGGTTAAACCCCGAAACGCGTTGTACTATTTTACCTGAATAAACAAGCATCGATATTACTCCAACCTTTGGGTGATTTTGCGCCGTGGGATTCTTTTATCTCTTTTATTTGAACCACTGGTCTTCTGCGGGATCCCAGGCATCCCTGAACAGGAGCATCCATCCCGGGCTGCACATCATCCGTTGCAAGGAGTCTATGGGAAATCGTTCTATGTCCTCATTAGAGTTGTGCCTAAATTAGCACAACTCTATCAGGTGAGCCTCCCCAGTGGAGATACCTATTTTATATATTTCCTAACTTTATTACCCTATGGTGCGCCATTCTTTTTTGTTCTCTAGTGGAACGACGCCTGTTTCCCGATATGATTACAACATGGCAGACATCTAAGTGGTGATACTGCAACACAACTTCAAGTTCAGCAAGACAGGATGGCATGGTGGCCCAAACTATTGACAGCCTTTAACACATTCAGGGATACTCCATCATATCCATCTACGATACTTTAAAATACTGAAGAAATCCTCCAGGTAGGAATCACGAAGACATCACCTCCATGGTCCAGACCCTCTTTACACTCCTTGTCCTTGATGCATTCATTTCTATGGAGCCATGCACACATTTTATTTTATTTTTTGGGAAGGGACCATGGGTCCTATTCCTGTATGTATCTGCAGATGAGAATTGCCCTTTCTATTGATGGGAATCTGTGGACTAAAATACAGACATGGCCTTGTGCACTGGACCTTACAATTCTGCTTTTGTCATACGTTTGCTGGCCATAAAACACACTTAGGCTTGTTTCACACATCAGGCTATTCCGGCTGGGAACAGCCTGTCGGATACGTCCCTGTAGGACGTTGCTGGCATTCTGTCCAGCCCCATTCATTATAACGGGGCCGGCGGAGAACCAGTCGCAACCCTAAATATGCTGAGGAGCAGACGGATAAATACCGCTGCGTGGCCGGAACAGCCTGACGAATCTGTTTCACGCAAGTGTAAAACAGGCTTTAGTCTACACTTACATCTGTGTTGGGAGATATAGTCAAAGCCTGTAGGATGGTAGTTCCGTCACTTGAACAGCAAGAATTGTGCAGCATGCAGCCTATTCCTAACTTCAAAAGGTAGAAAAACTTGTCAGAATACTTTTGGACCCCATAATAAATCAATGGGGGTTTGCTGGACTTCATTCCGATCAGTCATGTTCCCACGTCTTCATGGTTTTATTAATGTCATTGCATTGCTGTTTTGGTTTGTCTTTGCAATCTCCCTGTAGGCAGGCTCTGATGTCATCAGGTCCTACCTTCTCCTTATGGAGGCAGCCATTTTACATACATGCGTTGTGCAGTCCACATGGTCTGCTGAACCCTCGCAAAAAATATTTTTTTTTACCCACTGTCTTGTGCATAATTACAAGGATTGAGCCTGGAATAAACCTCATCTGGATTCTTCATACATACCTGATCAGTAGAGTTGACTTGGTTGACAAGATTTCGGGAGTGGTTAGCTCTGGTTAATACAGGCAAGCATAGCCACACTGTCTCATGAACCTCGTCACTAGAGATGAGCGAAGTTTTGGAAAATTCGATTCGGCTGCTTCACCGAATTTGACATAAAAATTCGCTTTGCGACTAATTACTTTGTCACAAAGTGAATTTTATAGTAATTAGGCAGGGAGCTGTGATAGCGCCGCTCCCCATCATTGTACCCCTCAGATGCCGCGTTCATACATGATCGCGGCATCTGAGAGTAAAAACTGTGTAAAACAAAAAAAAATATTAAATCATACTTACTGCCACCATTTTCTAGCGACAGGCTGGCCATCTTGCTTGAAGATCTGGCGCAAAATGCCCAAGATAATATTATCACTCCGGCTGGCGTAATACGTCACCATGCACAGGATTTCGGGCCGAGATCTTCAATCAAGATGGCTGCGGCTGGCCCATCGCGAGCAAATGGAGGAGGTAAGTATTTTTTTTTGTACACTATTTTAGCTTAAATCAATTTGCTACCACAAAGCACAAGGAAATTCAGCTTCGCGGCAAACCGAATTTACCATGAAATTCATATCGAATTCCACTCGTCACCTGCTGCCTAGTTATTGAGTCAGGACAGGATCCACTGTTTTATGGATCAAGCACCAAGTCGTGGCTTCCGTTATGAAAGAAAGTCATGACGCACAACAATATTGTGAGGCATTATAAGCCATGTCCCAAGACCCACCCTCCAAGTGCCCTGAAACGCCCCTTTAATTCACATTAGTATAAACCCTGCTCCTTTGGTGGTCCGGGTCATGGGACTGCCCCCAAGAAAACTGTGACCGTGGGCAAGCTTGACAGAGAAGCAAGATTTTTGTTGGCTGATTCCATGGTTTACCGGAAGTTCTACTCGATAAGAATGCTGGATCTTAACAAAAGCCTAGTGTTCAGTCATCCATGGGTTGTGTCCTCAAAAGACACTGGAGTTGAGTTACAGCAGGATTTAAATATTATTTATTGGCGCACACTGCCTAAGTAATGGTTATAAAAGGAACTCACAGTTTCCATATACATACAATACATAGAAAAATATATATATAACCTGCAAATATATAACCTGTATTAAGGAAGTCAAACAGAATATATTGCAACAGGCTAGACACACCCCAAGGATCACAAACAACGGATGTAGTGAAATGTATCCACTTGCGCAGAATATTTGGGCGGAGAGCCAACCGTGTAATAGGGTGTAATAACCACACTAAATTGTCTTATTGCATCATAAAAAAACATATCTGAGGACTTATCTCTCTTATACACCCTGTGGGGTTTTGCTCTGGTAGACAGGCTAGCGGACGCAGTAAAGAGGCAATCACAAAGTCTTTAAATTAAACAGTTCGGTGTTTATTCACACATAAAGAAAAACAAAATGACCGTTCACAGTCTTGGTGTTTGTTCACACTATGCAATGTCCATAGAACAAAATCTTCACCTGGTTAGCAGTTTTCCACCGGCAGTCCACAGCAGGCTTTAGGGGACTGTTTCCCAACATGCGGCTCTCAGCCCTTTAGCACAGGTCCCAAAACAAAGAGACTCCCCAGCTTCTCTGTCAGATGGAGGATAAACCACACCCAGCTGAGACTGCTGGCTGGGTTTTTTATATGGGCCAAAAAAAACGCCAGCCTGGAGCGTGGGGAGAAGCCACCCACCCAGCACTTTGGCAACTCCCAGTAAGAGCCGGCCCGGATCGGCTTTACAGCCATACTAACAACAAACAGTGTCAGTCAGCAATAGCTGCCGCTGACACTTAAAACTACCGGCTCTTACCTCACTGAGGCCAGGAATCTCGGAGACACATACCTACCATCAATGACGGCTCCTTGCGCCTTCCTACAACCCACATGTTTTTTTATGTTTAAAGGGGTAGTCGCACTTCAGCAAGAGGCTTTTATGATTTACAGAAAGTTAATACAAGGCACTTACTAATGTATTGTGATTGTCCAGATTGCTTCCTTTGCTGGCTGGATTCATTTTTCCATCACATTATACACTGCTTATTTCCATGGTTACGACCACCCTGCAATCCATCAGTGGTGGTCGTGCTTGCACACTGTAGGAAAAAGCATCGGCCTCTCTGATGGCCTGGACTGTGGGAGCGCACATAGGCTAGTGCTAGTGTTATAGCTGCAGACAAGCAGTGATCTACAGCGGCTGACTGTTTCACCTACTGGTAAGTCCTGACACTTAACATCTCAGATGCAGTGCTAAATTGAGACCATGGTATCTGAGCGGTGAAACCACAGGAGCCTTGCGATCTCGGGAAAGCAGCTCCCCTGCGCCAAAATCAAGGGAGACCTTTGGTAGTTATGGCTGCCTCGGGCCCTCTGAAGGATGAATCTTCCATAGACTGCAATGTTATATCATATTCGTTGTTTTTTTTTCCAATTCCTTCCCATTTGGATCCCCCCCCCCCCCCCCCCCCAATTTCCTACCACATAGCATGCAATATTCAATAATGCTATTAGATCCTGGTCCTGGGAAGGCAGGGAGTAAAAAATGACAACAAAAAAATCTCAGGGTCAGGAAGCGGTTAATATAGTGCCACCGCACTGTAAGTGAACATTGACACCATACTGAGACTGAATACGATGGTCACTCAAGCGGTATGCAACACACTGCCGACTGGACACATTGTAACAGTGGTTGCTGTAAACCACTGACGTGGTCCCGAGCTCCGTGTTCAGTGGTGATTTGTGGCCGGTGCTTCCTATTCACTGCTGCAGTCCTGGGCTCTAGCTGTGTAGGTACTGTTGTTCTGGAATTCACTCCACAGTTTCCTTTCAGCCCTGGCCACAGTATGCTTACTGCTTCTTTCCTGCAGCACTTCTTTAAGGGCCGGCGTGCGTCACTTTCTGGGCTTTATGGGTTAGGTCATGTGATCTCGCTGGCCAATTCTGGCTCTCCTGTGCATATATAAGTGGCTCACCCCCTTTCCCAGATGCCTCAGCGTCAAGGTCCTTGTGTCCTGCTGATTTACGTTTGTGTCCCTGACTTGTACCTGTATTCCTGGACTCTGTTAGATCCATGCCTGCTTGCCTTGACTCTCCTGTTGCCGACCGGATTTCCTGACCTGTACCTGTGCCACCTGCACTGATCTTTTGCCTGTTTGACTTTGCCTCTGCCTCATCCTTCGGTCCTGCACTGTTGCTCCTGGTTACGACTCAGCCTGCCGACAATGCCTGCACCTTTCTCAGGTACCTCCTGGACCAGCTGCCTCGTGTGCCTATCCTCCTCAAGAGGTGGTCCCCTCGGAAAAGTCTATCCCATCAGGTACTGTGAAGAATGAGGGGTTCACTTAGACAAAGGCCTTAGAGGAAGTAGGACACGCTGGTTCGTGACAGTACGCTGAGGCCATGGACCTCGCTGGTCACCCCAAGCCAGGGCCGGCATGATTCCCGTTGGGCCGGGAAAATTCCCGTTGGGACAGTAGCCTTGACTGCCGCATGCCCGGCGTAGCGACTGCCACAAACACCACACACTGTAACGACATGCAAGACGGCCTCCCCGCAGCACCCTTACAACTGTATAGACTGTGTCACAACTTGCACGCTTCTCATTTCGTTGGAGATTCAAATCCAACGAATCCCAGGCATAGTCATCTCAGGATACTTCTGTATCAGAGGCAAAGCACTTACCCACACAGCTATAAGAGCTGCATAGCCACTGACTGAAAAAATATGAGACTTCTACTGTAGACTCGGTTATAGCCAGTGTACATCTATACACATGACAGATGCCCCAACACACCCAGCACTGCGATATCTCTATATGACAGCTGCCCCAGCACTGCTATATATCTCTATATGACAGATGCCACAGCACACTCAGCTTTGCTATATCTCTATATGACAGCTGCCCCAGCACACCTAGCTCTGCTACATCTATACACATAACAGCTGCCCCAGCGCACTCAGCTCTGCTACATCTATACACATGACAGCTGGCCTAGCGGACTCAGCTCTGCTATATCTCTATATATGATAGCTGCCCCAGCGCACTCATCTCTGCTATATCTCTATATATGATAGCTGCCCAAGCACACCCAGCTCTGCTACATCTAATACACATGACAGCTGCCCCAGCACATTCAGCTCTACCATATCTCTATATATGACATTATATGATTTGTGTGCTGCTGGTGTGCAACTCCCTCTGCTATCCCGCTATGGTGGAGATCCAAAAATCTGTTGTGGATTCCTGAATCAGTGCCTGATCCACTTTGAGTTGCATGGGCAGAAGTTTCCCACTGAGTGGTCCAAGGTTGGCTTTATTGTGTCCCTGCTGTCTGATGAGGCCCTTGCTTAGGCAAATCCTATTTGGGAACATGGAGACTCAGAGACCAATAATCTGCAGACTTTTCAGGCTCCCTTTCAGCTGGTTTTTGAAGAGCCTGACCGCATGTCCTCTGCTGCATCAGCTCTGCTGCGTCTACGACAGGGTTCCTCATCTGTGGGTCAGTACCCCATCCAGTTTTGTACCTTGGCTGCCGAACTTGCATGGAACAATGAGGCTCAACTGGCGGTGTTCTAGGAGGGCCTTATTGACCGGATAAAAGATGAATTAGCTGGTCGCTACCATCTGTCTGCTCTGAATGACCTGATCACCTTGGCCACAAGGATATATATGCGTTTCAGGAAATGTTCTAAGGAGGTTGCATGCACCAGAAGACCACCTAGTTTGTCTCCATCCTTCGAGAGGCCGGTTCTTCCTCTAGGGTTCACCCCATCTGAAGAGCCCATGCAAATAGAGAGCCTTCGATTGACCAGGAACGTTTACGGCGCAAAGCAGAGAACCTGTGTCTGTATTGTGGAGGCAAGGCCCACTTTGTCCGTAATTGTCCACTGAAGCCAGGAAACGCCAATGTCTAGGATCAGTTGGAGAGGTGGTCCTAGACAAGGAGATGTCCTCTACGAAACTTTCAGTTACGGTGACTCTCTCTCACAAGGAAGTCAAACTGTCTGTACCTGCATTCTTGGACTCTGGGTCAGACGGTAACTTCATTCAGCAAGCTCTGATCCATCTGTACCGACCATACCATCCATCTAAAAAAAGGCCTCTGTCTGTGGCTTCCATAAATGGGCTGCCACTTCCTGAACCTGTGCTTTCTGTTACTATGCCCCTTAAGTTGCAAATAGGGGTTCTGCATTCAGAGTTGATCTCCTTCTATGTGCTGCCAGCATCTGTGAATCCGGTTATCCTTGGTGTTCCCTGTCTGTGTCAGCACACTCCAGTTGTGGACTGGCACTCCGGTCAGATTCTGCGTTGGGGATCATCCTATCAGTCCACCTGCTTATTGGAGTTTTGCGGATGTCTTCAGTAAGAAGGAGGCTGAGATCCTGTCTCCTCATCGTCCATATTATTGTCCGATTGACCTTCTGCCTTGTGCCACTCCTCCTCGTGGTCGATTCTACCCCCTTTCACTTCCTGAGACCCAAGTGATGTCTGATTACATCAAGGAGAATCTCGAGAGGAGGTTTATCCAGAAATCTACTTCACTAGTCGTGCCGCGTTCTTCTTTGTGCAGAAAAAAGATGGATCCCTACGGCCCTGTATCGACTATCGAGGTCTGAATAAGGTCACAGTCAAGAATCAATACCCTCTTCTGCTAAACTCCAAACTCTTTGACAGGAACCGGGGAGCTAAAGTCATCACAAAATTCGACCTGCACGGCGCATACAACCTTATCCGCATTCGAAAGGGCAATGAGTGGAAGACTGCTTTCAACACTCGTGATGGACACTATGAGTATCTCGTCATGCCCTTCGGTCTGTGCAAAGCTCCCGCACTATTCCAGGAGTTGGTAAACAATATCTTCCGGGATCTGCTCTAGGTCTGCAGGATAGTGTACCCGGACGATATACTGTTTTATTCTCCAGATTTAACCACTCACCGGAAGCATGTACGTTTCGTTTTACAGCGGCTGAGAGAGAAAGGACTTTATGCCAAACTCGAGAAATGCATCTTTGAAAAATCTGCCGTACCGTTCCTCGGATACATCATCTCGGATGCCGGATTGCAGAAGGATCCTGAAAAACTGAATGCAGTAATTGAATGGCCCCGCCCACAGGGTCTTCTTGCTATACAGCGCTTCCTAGGATTTGCTCATTTCTATCATCAGTTCATCCCAAATTTTTCATCTCTTACATCTCCAATCTTCGCTCTTACTAAGAAAGGGGTGAATGCCAAAGACTGGACTCCTGAGGCGGAGGCCGCCTTCGTCCAATTAATAAGTCCTTTGCTTCTGCACCTGTTCTGCCTCATCCAGATGTCTCCCGCCAATTCTTTTTAGAAGTGGACGCCTCCTCCATAGGGGCCGGTACTAGAGAAAGGTTCCAAGGGCAAGATGTTTACACGTGGATTCGCCTCCAAGCTCTCCTCCCCTGCTGAAAGGAATTACTGTATAGGAGACAGAGAGCTTCTGGCCATAAAACTTGCCTTGGAGGAGTGGCGTTATCTATTGGAGGGGGCCCAGCATCCAGTGATAATCTTCACCGACCACAAGAACCTTACATATCTGCAGACGACCCAACGTCTGAACCCTCACCAAGCCAGATGGCCACTCTTCTTTTCCCGTTTTGATTTTGAGCTTCACTTTCGCCCGGCCGAGAAGAACATTAAGGCGGATGCTCTGTCTCAGTCATTTGACTTATCCGACCAGCAGGAGGAGCCCCAGTACATTGTAGATCCTGCTTGCTTGATCACAGTGGCTCCTGTTCCGGTAAAAGACATCCCTCCCGGGAAGACATTCATGCCATCTGCCAAGAGAAAACGTATTCTATCTTGGGGGCACAACTCCAAAGTGGCTTGTCACCCAGGCATCCGCAAGACCACAGAAATTTAGTATCGCCACTACTGGTGGCCCGCACTGTCTAAAGATGTGGATGAATTTGTGACTGCTTGCACCGTCTGTGCTCAGAATAAAGTCTCCCGGATCAAACCACCCAGGCTGTTGTTACCTCTTCCTGTTCCTGTTGCCCCACGGAAACACATTGCCATGGACTTTGTTACAGATCTGCCCTCTTCTGACGGATGTACAGCTATTTGGGTGGTCATGGACCGCTTCTGCAAGATGGCGCACTTCGTTCCTTTGGTTGGACTGCCCTCGGCTGCTGAACTTGCTAAACTGTTTGTGAGACACATATTCCGCTTGCATGGTCTACTTTTGCATATTGTTTCCGATCGCGGAGTCCAGTTTACCTCTAAGATCTGGCAAGCTCTTTGCCGGCTGCTCGAAATTGAGCTGGACTTCTCTTCCGGTTATCATCGCCAGACCAATGGGCAAGTGGAGCAGGTCAATCAAATATTAGAAAACTATGTCCGGCATTTTGTTTCAGCCCAACACGCCAACTGGGTACAATTGCTACCTTGGGCTGAATTCTCCTATAACCACACTAGTAAGTCTACTGGATCCTCTCCATTCTTTGTCGTTTATTGACAACACCCTGGTACTCCTCTCCCTGTTCCTACATCTTCGGGGTACCAGCTGTGGATTTCTCTTGTAGTTTTTTTTTAAGATTTGGCATGACACCAAGGATGGCATCAACAAAGCGGTGACCTGCATGAAAGCGAATTCAGCCAAGAGAAGAAGAAAACCACCTCAGTTCTCGTCTGGAGATAAGGTATAGCTCTCTTCTAAAAACATCCGCTTAAGGGTTCCCAGTTTCAAGTTTGCTCCTTGTACCCTTTGAAGTTATGAGGAAGATCAACAAAGTGACATATAAGTTACGTCTGCCTCTCTCTCTGCGTATTCCTAATGCCTTCCACGTGTCCTTACTAAAACCAGAAGTCCTTAATCGCTTCTCGACGGCTCCATCTACTCCAACTCCGGTATCTGAAGACTCTGATGAATATTTGAGGTCAAAGACATAATGGACATCAAGCGTAGCAAGAAGACCTACTATCTTGTGGACTGGAAGGGCTTTGATCCTGAGGAGAGGTCTAGGGAACCAGAGGAGAACATTCATGCTCTGAGCTTGATAAAAAGGTTTCTGTCTCATTGTGGACTCAAAAAGAGGGGGCGTAAAGGGGAGGTACTGTAACAGCGGCTGCTGTGCAACGTTGTTCCCCTGCTTACCGCCACGGTCCCAGTGTTCAGTGGTGATCTGTGGCCGGTGCTTCCCATTCACCGCTGCAGTCCTGGGCTCTGGCTGTCTAGGTACTGTTGTTCTGGGATACGCTCCACAGTTTCCTCTCAGCCCTGGCCATAGCATGTTTGCTGCTTCTTTCCTGCAGCACTTCTTTAAGGGCCGGCGCGCGTCACTTCCTGGGCTTTATGGGTTAGGTCATGTGACCTCACTGTCCAATCCTGGCCCTCCTGCGCAGATGCCTCAGCGTCAAGGTCCTTGTGTCCTTGCTAAGGTTCCTGATTTCCGCTTGTGTTCCTGACTCGTACCTGTATTTCTGGACTCTGCTACCTGTTAGATCCCTGCCTGCTTGCCCTGACTCTCCTGTTGCCGAACCGGATTGTCTGACCTGTACCTGTGCCGCCTGCCCTGACCTTTTGCATGTTCAACTTTGCCTTTGCCTCATCCTTCGGTCCTGCACTGTTGCTCCTGGTTACGACTCGGCCTGCCGACAACGCCTGCATCTCTGGTACCTTTCTCAAGTACCTCCTGGTCTGCCTGGATCAGCTGCCTCGTGTGCCTGTCCTCTTAAAGAGGTAGCGACCTGGTGTTCCCCTCGAGAAAGTCTATCCCCACCATCAGGGGTACTGTGAAGAACGAGGGGTTCATTTAGACAATTCCCTTAGAGGAGGTAGGATACGTGGTACAGTGGGTTCACACCCGCTGGTTCGTGACACACATCAATAAAATACTGGTCAGATACAGTCACAACAAACATTTGAAGTCAGTGACTCACATTACTGATAGGAGTCGTTTAATTTCCCAGTCCCCTCCATCTGGCCCAGACCACAGTGACAATAACTTCAGCATGCCTCTGCAGAGTTTAACTCACAGACATCTTTTGCTCCATGCACGCCCAGAGTATCCTTATCTTCTACAGAAACCCAAATTCTCCAGCTCCCTTTAAGAGTGCTGCCCTGCTGCTTCCCCTAATAATGTGTCTGCTGTGCTCCAGTGCCCCCCAGTTCTGCACACCAGTAGAAGACAGTGCCTCGCAGTGTCTAGAGACATACACACAGTGCCCCATTTATAGTTCCTCATGGCAAATTGCTCAGTACCCCACAATAAATAGTGCCATACAAATAGTATATACCACTACTCCTCCAGTACCTAGAGCAATACATGGCCCTGCTTCTAAAATCTCATTACTACTCTTCCCTTTACTTCTTAGGCACCATGATGCACGTGACATAAAAAGTACAAGAGGTCATTTCATACAGTGGAGTGAAATCTCTGGAAAGTCCCAGTAAAAGTCTCTTTGCACTGGCGCTGACACTGTGAAATATACACACATATACAGTAAAATTATGACAATCCTGCACCCACTGAACTGTTGGGGTGCTAGATTAGTGGAAAATTCTGAACTAACAGGCGACGCACATGACATATATTACATTTACCAGGAGCAAAATTTCGGGTCTAGCTCATGCATATAATATTAAGGGCCTCATACCCTTATCTATTTCATTGGGGCTGAGTGGAAAGTGGCAAAGGATATATAATGCACTGTACACCTTTACTACATACATATAACAATGCACTAACATCCAGACCTATGCGTTCTTGTATGAACAGTAGTCTGCAAATGGTATCCCGACCCAGAAAGCCCTGTAGGTCAAGAGATGTAGTCAAAACCTACTTCACTATGCATACTTTGCTGCTCTCCTTCTGAGTCCTGGTGAACTCATTGCCAAAAAAACAACCTAGCCAGCCAGAATATGCCAGTTTAACATGTAATTGCCATATTATTCTATATCAGGATTATTCTTGTTACTTCTGGATTTACTGGACTTCTGGACCAATGGGTGGTAGATTAGTGGAATGAGTACAGAAGAGCAACTCACCTGTAGACAGCTGTCTTGAGGGTTCATGCTCCTTGTTAGTCCTGCCAGGCTACTGGTTGGCTCGATAAAATGCATTGGGTGGGTGGGGACAGTTCAGGTTTGCATTGAAGAGACTTATCCGGTATATGGAGACGTATTCTCAGGCAATGGTCCATGGGATGGGGATAGGGGGAGTTCAGGTTTGCATTGAAGAGACTCAGCCGGTATATGGAGATGTATTTTCAGACAATGGTCCATGGGGGGACGGAGGATTCAGGTTTGTATTGAAGAGACCCAGCCGGTATATGGAGACATATTTTTAGGCAATGGTCAATGGGGGGGGGGGGGGGAAATGGGGGTTCAGGTTTGCATTGAAGAAACTCAGCTGGTATATAGAGATGTATTTTCAGGCAATGGTCCATGGGGGTGGTGGTGGTGGGTTTCAGGTTTGCATTGAAGAGACTCAGCCGGTATATAGAGATGCATTTTCAGGCAATGGTCAATGGGGGTGGTGGTAGAGGGTTTCAGGTTTGCATTGAAGAGACTCAGCAGGTATATGGAGACATATTTTCAGGCAATGGTGCCTAGGAAAAGTATAAGAATCTCATCACACCCTACCAGTACCCTGATCTCGATTGCCCAGAGGGAAAAGAGCCCACAACGCAGCTGTCTACAGGTTTTTTGGAAAAGTCTCTGGTTTGGCTGACATGAGTTAATCTGCATACATGTTTCCCATGGAGCATTAGCTGCCGAGTCTCCTCAATGAGAGCCAGTACCTGCCCGGATTGTATACGTTTTAACTCTGACACTGAGAAAATTCCACTGGCATGCTAAAATATTTTAAATGCCCTGGAGCTAATATTGTACATGCAGGGAAGAAAATATCAAAGACTACACTGACTGAAAAGCGGAAACAAGGGAAAAAACCCTGTATTGCATAAGACCCGGACTGCTTGCTTCTCTATAAAATGAGCCTACAGGCTGCAGACAGATCACAAGCTAAGTGCACACAGACACGACAGCATCTCCTCTGCCAGGGCACCACAACACCTCTAGGACGGGCAGCTTTTACCTAAGACAGAAGGTATTTCATGAATTTCTATTCTAGACATATTGCTTAGGATATGGACACTTTAGGCATTGACTGCATTTTTTGACATATCATATCTTATTTCTACAGACATAATGGCGATGGTTCCAGAATTAAATGAAATCTCAATGGAGTACAGGTAATACTTTACAAAGACCTATGCTTATGTTTTGTACTATGGCAGATGGAGCTGTGGTCTCCCGTGTGCTGCCTCCATACAGAGATAGAACAGGGATATTCTCCCCTAAGAGTGATAATTATTGATGAGAACATCCCCATAATATGGCATCTGAGGTCATGATGTTCTTATAGAAAAAATTTACATGGAATAGTTTTAAAAAATAATCTAAAATCCATAATTTTTATACAATGATGCAATAAAAATGTAAAAAGTTATATAGAGATTTATGATGTAGATTTTCCTGTACAATACAATAGATATATAGAGTGTGTTTTGTTAGAAGCTTTGGGCTGCAGAATAATTAGGTCCACTGCAATAGTATTTTATTGCCTCATGTACTGAATATCATTTTCTTTTGTTGTAGTGAGCATGTTGAAGAATTTTACACTGATACCTTCCCCGTCCACAAGAAGGTAAATTATATTTCATTTGGTATTTATTTTGATTGGATAGATAGATAGATTTACTGTACTGTAATCACAGATTGCTGTGATCAGGCTGGAACTCACAGCATTATAGATCACTATCATGCTGCGAGTTCAAGTCAGAGGGGCAATGTTCAGTCCGGGAAATTCGACCATCACACGGAGAGCCTTCTTGGACTAAAAATGCATATGTGAAAAAAGCCTTGATTGGACATCAGATGGTTAAGAACTTTTCCAAAAACAAACTGGAAACATGGCTAAAATTCAAATTTTTATTTCACAGACCAATAAGCACTTACAGTGGGAACACTATGAGGAGTGCCGGTCAACTTACCTTTCTGGAGGAAAGTCTGGGATAAGAAAACCAGAAAAACCCATGTCCTCTTTCAGGAAAGCCATAATGCTTGTGGTTATCGTGGAAAAGCTGAAAGGAAAAACAGGAATCGACAAGCAGAGCTTTTTCAGTGATGATGACCTGCTGAATCACATCTTTGTAGAGGGTAAGATCATTGAAAATGGCTAAATAACAGCACCACCCTAATGTTCTCATTCCTGAAAGCAATCCATTGCCAATAGATGTATCCATTATTCAGGACACCCCATGCAAAATTTGATGATTTTCTAAATTTGAGTTTAATATTATATAGTAAGCTACTTTGTATAATAATATATATAAATGTTAATCATTATGCATTAAGTCCACAACCCCAACTCTGATAAAATATGATCAAATTTCTCGACGGCCAGGCTGTAACTCTTATCTCAGAGAGAGATGTCGTCAATATGCCCGTGTGTTAGCTACCGATTAAATGTCCAATTTTTTTTATTTTTTTTTACAGAAGACATTACGTACAAGAAAATTGAAACCGAAGAGGCAGCTAAAACTCAGTTTCTATACAACAAGACGACAGTGCACATTATCCGAGACTACAAGCAGAAGTGTTTGGAGTTGCAAAAATCTCAAGGCAATGCTCGTCTTGTAGCCTTATTTTTGCAAGGAGAGAACATTGCGCAAGAAGGTAATCCTTCACAGACAGCTAAATTCATTCGATATTGTAGATTTTTTATTGTATGTGTTACCTTAATACGGGGAGATAAATAATTAACACTGCGTCTTTCCTTGCAGCAAAAATAACAGTGGACACCTACTACACTCCGAAGCCTGATATACAGAAACGTCCAGTCACATTGGGGATTGCAGGCCGCCAACTCTATTTATGCTGCACTGTGGAAGAAGGGATGAATGATCCAGTCCTGTGCCTGAAGGTGAGTTGGGATATAACCACAAAAGTTATGACCTGGGGAGCGGGGCTCGTTATGAAGTTTCCCTTTATGGACTTCTACATTGTTTTTAGCTAATTAGTGAATCTGTTCTTTTCCTTAAAGTTCAGCTAAACTTAGTTTTTTGTCTATCCTTTAGGAAGTGGCCAATATTAAAGAAAAACAAAACGATGACTTGTTACCCTTCATCTTTTACAAGAAATTAAGCAGCAATCGGTACAACTCCTTTGAATCCGCAGCCTTCCCTGGCTTTTATATCAGCACCTCTCAGAGAGAGCATGAGCAAGTGCAACTGATGCCGGAAAACGATCAAGTTTTCCTACGAGATTTCATAATGAATCCACATTTTTAGTTTGTGGTCCAGCCAATTCTATGTATGTACTATGTACAGGGCGAAATCATTTGAATCTGTTCAAAACATACTTCCGAACACTTCTAGAACAAAACTGTCGGACAGCTGTAAACCAAAATGGCAGAAATATCCATTTGAATGGAGATTTTGCACACACCCCGCCTAGGTGGCTAGGTTCAAGTGTGGTTCAAGAGTCCGATGAAAAACAGTACTGATTGCATGTATGTAAGAAGCATCGGAGGTCCTCCTCAGAAGTAACAGAGTCAACAAGCACTTTAACAAAGTTTATGTTCTCAGTCAGAGGACAAAAAAAAGTAACTCCCTGAAGAGTTCATGTTATTTATGCCTATCTATATAATATTAAGTATTGATTTATATTATGTAACAGCTTATTATTTTTTTACTGTTTTGTATTTTGTCTATAACTTGTAAATTAAATTATAAAAAATACTGTTTTTATGCTATCTCAGGACAAATGAATAAAAACAAACATTCATAAAAATGTGTGTTATGATTATTTTACAATGTGAATACATAAACATGCTAAATTATCACACTTTTTAAAGGGGTTGTCCCACAATGTTAAAACTCTTTTACTCACGTATGTGGGGAAACTTTCTACCCTTTCGATGGGTGGGCAGCGGCTCATCAAGCACCTGTATCTCCCAGGATGCATTGCAATAAGCTCTTCTTAACCCCTTCCTAGCCTGCATAGAAAATCGCCCCAGAGATACATATGGTATGTAATGCCACCACAATCGCCCTCTCCACTGTCTAGAGATATAGCTATAGATTTTTATGAAATGGGGATGATTGAATCCAAGGTGTCTCGGCCACTTCACCTGCTTCTCTATGAGATCACTACACCAGAAGTGATGGATAGGAAGGGACCTGAGCATGTTAGTTCACCTTTGAATGTTGAAGGTGGACCAGACGGATAAACAGCAGGGGGGCACCACCAGAGAGAAAAATGTAATGTACATAAAACCTTAAAGAGTAACTAAACTTTTCTATGATTTTTTGTGAATGTGTCCCTAATGCCCTAATAATAGTTTTTGTAATATATTTTATTAACATATTTTGTGGTTTTATTCCACTTTTTCCTCCCTAAGGTGCACCTTTCCCTATGCGCTTAAAATCCCCTTCTCTGTACAATGCTGACAGCTCAGCGGTGTACAGAGTACAGACTGTACACTTTATGAATGGGGCCGCAGCGCAGAGAGTACGGACAGGAGCGCATATTGCTGCTCCTGCCCATGTCTCCCGGGCATTTACTAACTCCTGGCATAGAACATAGGTACCCTGTAACCTTGTGCTATGCCAGGATTATCTGAGTGGAGCAGCTTCTGCCTGCTTCGCTAACCTCAGTGCTGACATGCAGGACTCTTAGCTTAGCGGAGCAGGCAGAAGCAGGAGCCGCTCAGCTAATCCTGGCACAGCACAGGGTTACAGGGTACCCATGTGCTATGCCAGGAGTTAGTAAACCTCCGGGGGGGCACAGTCAGTAGCAACAATGTGCCTGTTCGTATTCACTGCGCTGTGGCCCCATTGATAAAGTGTACAGACAGCGGTGTACAAAAAAGTGGCTTTTAAGCGCTTTCCCCGTGCGCTGTCACGGACGGTGTACAGGAAACAAGGCAAAGCAGCATGTATAAATGACTCGCTGGATCCAAAAGCTAAGGAACCAAGGGAGACCCCTGCAGAAGACCTGGCACTTTCCCTGGCTGCTCAGCCTATGCAAAGATCCGAATGGTGGAGGTTTGCATATCCACGAACCTTGACTATAAAGCCCTGAGCACCCTACAATAGTGAGGGGACACGACCACCGGCTCCCTACACAAGATACGGAGGGAGTCAGGGTCACCTGGGATCCAGCAAACAGAAAATAACAGATAAAGGTACAACACTTAGCTTTGTAGCAAACAGGAGAACAAAGTCAGCATGCACACACACTCCAGGAAGAAATATAAGCCGCCCAGAAAAGCATTCTGGGGAGGAATTTAAAGGGAAGCAATTAGTCCAACACATGACAGCTGAGAGAGGCTAACGAGAGGAGGAGCTGAATACCACAACACAGAAACTCAAGGAGGAGGTTCTGAAAGGCCTCTGTCAGAGCTTCTCAGCTGTCTGGTTGTGACAGTACCCCTCCCTCTACGAGTGGACTCCGGACACTCAGAACCAGTGTTCCCTCTAAGCCTTGGCAGCTGCTGAGCGGGGTCGGCTCAGAGCTGGGCACAGCGCCATCAAAGGTGGGCGATAGGAAAACCTAAGATAATTGTCACTTCAAAGAGCATACAAACCTTAGCGCCATCCCATACAATACAGTATAACCCCTGCACCATCCCGTACAATATACAGTATAGTCCTCTCTGTGATCACTGGACATTGCTCTCCATATAAAAACCATACAGGGAAAAAAAAATCTTTGATCCAGAGAACTTACATAGAAAAACTAATAACCAAGAGGCTAAACAAAACACAGTTTCTGACCCTTATGTTAAAACATAACTTTCATTTTATTGCTCTAATACCTAAACACCTAAAGGAAAAAAATAATTTTAAAAAGCTGCTGTTTCTCTAGATGACCTTATGTTGATAGTAGTGGTAATAGAGTCCCAAGGGTCTATAAAAGCATCTACACTATTTTTACAAATCATTGAGACTCTATTAACACTACTATCAACATAAGGTCATCTAGAGAAACAGTAGGTTTTATTTTTTTCCTTTCTCTTTAGGTGTTAAAATAGAACTTTAATTAGATTGCTCTAACACCTAAACACCTAAAGGGGGAAAAAAGAAAGACCGTGCTGGGCTGGCGGCGCTGCTGTTGCTGTGGGCTGTGGCAGGGCCGGGGTGAAAAGGGGAGAAAAATACGTTATAAAAAAAGTCTGATAAATACCAGTGTGAATGAAGGACTGTTAAAAGGGGTTAATAACTACTGAAGGCCCTTCACAGTAGTTATTAACCCCTTTAAGCAGTCCCCCAGTCACAGTATTTATTAACCACTTCAGCAGTCCCCCATTCACAGTATTTATTAACCACTTCAGCAGTCCCCCATTCACAGTATTTATTAACCACTTCAGCAGTCCCCCCTTCACTGAAGAGGGAACTAGTGAAAGGGGTTAATAAATACTGTGAATGGGGGACTGCTGAAGTGGTTAATAAATACTGTGAATGGGGGACTGCTGAAGTGGTTAATAAATACTATGAATGGGGGACTGCTGAAGTGGTTAATAAATACTGTGAATGGGGGACTGCTTAAAGGGGTTAATAACTACTGTGAAGGGCCTTCAGTAGTTATTAATCCCTTTTAACAGTCCTTCATTCACACTGGTATTTATCAGACTTTTTTTATAACGTATTTTTCTCCCCTTTTCACCCCGGCCCTGCCACAGCCCACAGCAACAGCAGCGCCGCCAGCCCAGCACAGTCTTTCAATTTCTTTCAGACCAGACACGGCCACTACCTCAGCGAACTCTGTGCCCACGCTCCTCAGAGTTCCCTTCCTTCTCCCACGAATCCTGCAGCGCCAATAAGTGCGCGAACAGCGGTGTGTGTGACGTCTGACGTTAAAGAACACAGTGACGACTGACGTTATGTAGGCGGCGCCCCGCTGTGCTGAGCCGCACAAGACTACGAGGAGGACGTCGGCGCCGTCACGCACATAAGTCTGACGAGTGACAACAAGAGCTGGCATTTTGCCAGCAGCGTTAGCGAACTAGGCTGAGTGAGCGGGCATAATAAAATTGTGAGCGGGGCCACAATAATTGCTGCGCGGCCGCCCACCCGCGCAGCTTAGAGGGAACACTGCTCAGAACCCACCTTCTCAGGATGGGACCTATGGAAAGCCCTGATGAGACGAGAGGCCTTAATGTCCGTCACTGGGACCCACATCCTCTCCTCAGGACCATACCCCTCCCAATGAACAAGGTACTGAAGAGAACCGCGGACAAGACGAGAATCCACAATCCTAGAGACCTGAAATTCAAGATTCCCATCAACCATAATCGGAGGAGGAGGCAAAGGCGAGGGTACAATGGGTTGAACATAAGGTTTCAATAAGGACTTATGAAAAACATTATGGATCTTCCAAGTCTGAGGAAGATCAAGACGGTATGCAACAGGATTGATGACAGACAGGATTTTGTAAGGCCCAATAAACCTAGGACCCAACTTCCAGGAGGGAACCTTCAATTTGATATTCTTGGTAGACAACCACACCAGATCACCAACATTCAGGTCCGGACCAAGCACACGTCTCTTATCTGCCACACGCTTATATCTCTCACTCATGCTCTTTAGATTATCCTGAATCTTTTGCCAAATAGATGACAAAGAGGAGAAGAATCTGTCCTCATCAGGTAAACCAGAAGACCCCTCTCCCGAGAAAGTCCCAAACTGCGGATGAAACCCATATGCACCAAAAAATGGTGACTTATCAGAGGACTCCTGACGACGGTTATTTAAAGCAAACTCAGCAAGGGACAAAAAAGAACACCAATCCTCTTGATTCTCCGCCACAAGATATATGCAGATATGTCTCCAGATTCTGATTGACGCGCTCTGTCTGGCCATTCGACTGCGGGTGGAAAGCAGAAGAGAATGACAACCGAACCCCCAAGCGAGAACAGAAAGCCTTCCAGAATCTGGAAACAAACTGCGTGCCCCTATCAGAGACTATGTCTGAAGGAATACCGTGCAATTTGACAATGTGATCAATAAATGCCTGCGCCAGCGTCTTAGCATTGGGCAAACCAGGAAAAGGGATGAAATGCACCATTTTGCTAAAACGGTCCACCACCACCAGAATCACGGTCTTCCTCGAGGAACGAGGCAGGTCCGTTATAAAGTCCATGGACAGATGTGTCCATGGCCGGGAAGGAATGGGTAAGGGAAGGAGAGGACCTGATGGCCGTGAATGAGGAACCTTGGCACGAGCGCAAGTCTCGCAGGCTGCCACAAAACCCTCAACCGACTTACGAAGCGCAGGCCACCAGAATCTCCGAGCGATGAGATCCAGTGTGGCTCTTACCCCCGGGTGCCCAGCAAGGACCGTATCGTGGTGTTCTTTAAAAATCTTGTGTCTTAAAGCGAGAGGCACAAACAACCTCCCAGGAGGACAAAGATCAGGAGCCTCTGACTGGGCTGCCTGCACCTCTGCCTCCAATTCAGGAAAAAGAGCAGAGACCACCACACCTTCAGCCAAAATGGGACCCGGGTCTTCAAAATTCCGCCTCCCGGAAAACAACGTGACAGGGCATCTGCCTTCACATTCTTAACTCCAGGGCGGAACGTGACAACAAAATTAAACCTAGAAAAGAACAAAGACCATCTGGCCTGTCTCGGGTTCAGACGCTTGGCTGACTCCAAGTAGGCCAGATTTTTATGGTCAGTAAATACGGTAATAGGGTGTCTGGCTCCCTCTAGCCAATGGCGCCATTCCTCAAAAGCCAACTTGATGGCCAACAATTCCCTATCTCCCACATCGTAATTTCTCTCTGCGGAGGAGAGTTTTCTTGAGAAAAAGGCACACGGTCGCCAATTGGCAGGAGAGGAACCCTGAGACAAGACCGCCCCCACACCCACCTCAGAAGCATCAACCTCAACTATGAAGGGTAAAGAAACATCAGGTTGCACCAAGATGGGAGCGGAAGCAAAACTCTCCTTGATATCAGAAAAAGCCTTACGCGCCTCTACTGACCAAGAAGAAAAATCTACCCCCTTTCTGGTCATATCAGTGAGTGGTTTAACAATAGAAGAATAGTTCAAAATGAACTTCCTGTAATAATTGGCAAAGCCCAAAAAACGCATCAGCGCCTTCTGATTCTCAGGAAGCTCCCACTCAAGCACAGCGCGGACCTTCTCGGGGTCCATGCGAAAACCAGAAGCGGAGAGAAGAAACCCCAGAAATTGAATTTCTGGAACCGCAGACACACATTTTTCCAGTTTCGCATATAATTTATTCTCCCGCAGGATGAGCAAGACCTGATGTAAATGTTCCTTATGAGTTTTGAAATCGGGAGAAAAAATCAAAATGTCATCCAAATACACCAATACAAATTTTCCCATCAAATGATAAAAAAATGCTGTTCACGAAATGCTGAAAAACGGCTGGGGCATTCATCAAACCAAAAGGCATAACCAAATTTTCAAAATGGCCCTCAGGGGTATTGAAGGCCGTCTTCCATTCGTCCCCTTCTCTGACCCTGACCAGGTTGTATGCCCCTCTTAGATCTAATTTGGAAAAGACTTTAGCCCCAACAACCTGGTTAAACAGGTCCGGGAACAGAGGAAGCGGATAAGGGTCACGAATTGTGATATTGTTCAGCTCCCTGAAATCCAGACAAGGTCTTAAAGAATCATCTTTTTTCTTAACAAAGAAAAAACCAGCGGCAACAGGTGACTTCGAGGGTCGTATGTGTCCCTTTCTCAGACTCTCAGAGATATAAGCACGCATAGCGATCCTCTCAGGTTGGGAAAGATTGTATAAACGAGATTTAGGCAGCTTGGCGTCTGGGATGAGATTAATAGGGCAATCGTACTCCCTGTGCGGGGGCAAATCCTGAACTCCACTCTCAGAGAAGACATCCGAAAATTCAGAGAGAAAAGAAGGTACAGTCTTAGTAGCAACCTCAGAAACAGATGTCATGAGGCAATTCTCTCTGCAAAAGTCACTCCAACCATTTATTTGCCTCGCTTGCCAATCAATGGTGGGGTTATGCTTAGTGAGCCAGGGCAGCCCCAACACCAGAGGGGTAGGTAAACCGCTAAGAACGAAACATGACACATCCTCAACATGAGCATCACTCACAATTAAACGGATATTGTGAACTATGCCCTTTAATGATTTTTGAGAAAGTGGAGCGGAATCGATAGCAAAAACAGGAATATCCTTTCCCAAAGTGCGCACCTCGAAACCATGAGTTATCGCAAATTGATTATCAATGAGATTGACCGCTGCTCCACTATCCACAAAAATCTCACAAAAAATGTTCTTGCTCTCTAGCGCCACCCTAGCCGGCAGGACAAAACGGGAACTACAAGCAAATGGAAAACCTTCAATTTCCGCCTCAACCCTGCCAATAGTAACAGACGGAACATTTTTTAAAGATTTTTTCCTGTTTGTTTCTTTATTACTCCCAGAAAACTGCCTGAATCTCCTAGAGGGACAAATATTTGCCAAATGATTTATACCTCCACAACAAAAACAAACCCTCCCATGCGAGCTGAATCTTCTATTGTAAGAAGAAATCAACCCCAGCTGCATGGGCTCCTGCTCAGAAGGGGCTGACGGCGACTGAGACCCCTGCGCACAGAATGGGACCGCTGCACTGTCCTGAGACTGAGTATGACAGGAAGGGGACATCTCTCCTCTCTCTCTAAGACGCCTGTCAATACGAACGGCCTGAGACATAGCAGAGTCCAAAGAAATAGGCCTCTCATGAAAGGCAAATGCATCTTTCAATCCCTCTGAAAGACCATGGCAAAATTGACTTCGGAGCGCAGCATCATTCCAACCAGTATCAACTGCCCATCTCCGAAATTCTGAGCAGTATATTTCTGCGGATTGTTTACCCTGGCATAATAGACGTAGTTTAGACTCAGCCAGAGCAATACAATCCGGATCATCATATATCGGACCCAGGGCTAAAAAAAATTCATCCACTGAACGGAGAGGCCGTGCCCCCTCCGGCAGCGAAAAGGCCCAGGACTGAGCGTTACCTCTGAGCAGCGATATAATGATCCCCACCCTCCGTTCCTCATCACCAGAGGAGTGGGGAAGAAGGCGAAAATGGAGTTTGCAAGCCTCTCTAAAACGCACAAAATTCTCACTACCCCCGGAGAACGTATCCGGGAGCGAGATCTTAGGCTCAGAACAAGCTCCATGAACGCAAGCTGAACCGGTCACTTGAAGCTGAGAAAAAGTCTTACGGAGATCAGCTACCTCCAATGAAAGACCCTGGAAGCGTTCAGCCAAAAGTGAAACCAGATCCATGTTTGAGACGGTTATGGCGGCTTATAATGTCACGGACGGTGTACAGGAAACAAGGCAAAGCAACATGTATAAATGACTCGCTGGATCCAAAAGCTAAGGAACCAAGGGAGACCCCTGCAGAAGACCTGGCACTTTCCCTGGCTGCTCAGCCTATGCAAAGATCCGAATGGTGGAGGTTTGCATATCCACGAACCTTGACTATAAAGCCCTGAGCACCCTACAATAGTGAGGGGACACGACCACCGGCTCCCTACACAAGATACGGAGGGAGTCAGGGTCATCTGGGATCCAGCAAACAGAAAATAACAGATAAAGGTACAACACTTAGCTTTGTAGCAAACAGGAGAACAAAGTCAGCATGCACACACACTCCAGGAAGAAATATAAGCCGCCCAGAAAAGCATTCTGGGGAGGAATTTAAAGGGAAGCAATTAGTCCAACACATGACAGCTGAGAGAGGCTAACGAGAGGAGGAGCTGAATACCACAACACAGAAACTCAAGGAGGAGGTTCTGAAAGGCCTCTGTCAGAGCTTCTCAGCTGTCTGGTTGTGACATGCGCTTTATGGAGGAAAAAGTAGAATAAAAACACAAAATACATTAATAAACTATATTACAAAAACTATTATTAGGGCATTAGGGACACGTTCACAAAATTTTTTAAAAAAAATCCCACAAAAGTTTAGTAACTCTTATAATATTTTTATTGCATGCATATTACATGGTCAGGTTTCGTGATGCAGTTTTGGAAGCCAAAAATCAGGAGTGGATCATAAAAGGAGAAACTTATAAAGGACAGATACAACTCCTTTTTTTGAATCGACCCCAATTCCAAAACTGCATCACGAAACCTGACCGTGTTGCTGTGGCCTAATACTTCATTTGTGTATGTCACGCACATGCTCAAAAGTGATTTAAAAGCCACCATCTTGGATGAAAAAAAATCTAAGTTGTTTGGACACTGAAAACCCCACCACAAGCACAGACTATTGAAAAATTCACTGCTCAATTGAAAGAAAAGAAACACTCTCTATTCAATACATATATCAAAGACTTCAAGGAGGGTAGAGTGTTTGGCTATAATTCCAAGAAAACATCCCCACTTGAGATGGATACGGAACTTTCGTCTTCTGAGTCTGAAACAGACAGTGAACATAACGCAGGGAGAGGTAGAGGGGCAACTCGTAATCAGAGAAGACCCTCTAGGGGTAAGAAGCCGCAGGAATCGAGGAAGAAGGGGGGGGGGCAGCAATAGAGGGGCTTTTTTAGAGAGCACTCCCCCAGTATCAGAATATTTCCTGAAGGAACAAAATTTAACACCTACCCCTAAAATGATAAGCACAAGGGATGATCTACGAGTAGTGAATATAAGTTCACACCCACTACTGGAATCTGAAGAACAACTACTCAAGAAGGATTTGTCATTTGTTCCCTTACATGGCTTTGAACTATTTCCGTGGGCTAAAGATTTACATCTTTTCGCACGTAAAGGCGATAGGCGGACTTGCCAGGAGTTGGGCATAGAAGAACAAGATCTCCCAGATGTCCAACTCCTGGCTGACTTGTTTGACCTGGGTCAGTAAAATATGGGTGATGGTCCATTTACAAAACTTAGAATGCCCTCAAAAAAGCATCCCCCCCCGCCCGAATGATAACACGCCAATTGACACGTTAGTGACAGTTGTCACTGAACAATTGCACCTTTTAAAAATTGCAAACAGGGAGGGTGGTATAGATGGCAGTAATGACAAAAGAAGAACAGCTAGCCCTCAAACAATTGGAGCTTGATACAGAAATAATAATAAAGCCATTAGATAAAGGGGGCAACATTGTCATCTTGGACCATAAGCAATATGAGGAAATATGTATGAACATCTTGAATGACCATCAGACATATAAAAAGCTACTCTCTGATCCGTCACTTTCGTATAAAGAAGAGCTGAAGGACAATTTGTGTGAGTCCCAAGCAGAGAATCTCATTAGTAAAACTGAATTCGCGTTTCTATGAATTCACGTGTTTATTTTGACACACAATGTGTTCGCAGGCCAGATATTCCATCAGCTCAGGGGGCTGGCAATGGGGAGTCCATGTGCCCCAACTTATGCTAACCTCTTCCTGGGCTGGTGGGAGAGTGAGGTCCGAGGAAATGGAACAGTTCACGTCATCGATAATACTATGGATTAGGTTTATCGATTACGTGTTTATCCTATGGAGAGGGCAGAAGACTCAATTTCATCAATTCGTTGCAGAACTGAACAAGAACCAAATGGGGTTATTCTTTACGTCTACGATAGAGGCCAATAATTTATCATTTCTGGACCTATCTATTACATTAGACGCATCTGGCAGAATAACAACCAATCTGTTCAGAAAACCCACTGCCACGAACAACCTCTTGATATGGAATAGTGGCCACCCATTGGCCCTTAAAAGGGGCATCCCAAAAGGACAGTACTTGAGAGCTCGTAGAAACTGCTCGGAACTAGCAGATTTTAAAGTGCCAGCCAGGGAATTACAGGTCCGTTTAAAAAATCGTGGCTATCCTCAAGATACTGTTAAAAGGGCATATCAACATGCACTTAGTCGCAATCGTGAACATCTTTTGTGGTGATAACTTTAAAACGCTTTTACTTATCCAGGACATTCTGAGATAGTTTTTTCGTCACATATTGTACTTCATGACACTGGTAAAATGGAGTAAAAATTATAATTTTTATTTATAAAAAAATAAAACATTTGCCAAAAATTTGGAAAAATTTGCAAATTTCCAAGTTTCAATTTCTCTATTTCTATAATACATAGTAATACGTACAAAAATAGTTATTACTTTACATTCCTCATATGTCTTCTTCATGTTAGGATCATTTTGGGAATTACATTTTATTCTTGGGTGACGTTACAAGGCTTAGAAATTTAGAAGTAAATCTTGAAATTTCTCAACTTTTTAAGGACTAGTTCAGGTCTGAAGTCACTTTGTGAGGCTTACATAATAGAAACCACCCAAAAACTACACTCTACACTCAAAAACTACATTCTAGAAACTACACTCCTCAAGGTGTTCAAAACTGATTTTAAAAATGTTGTTAACCCTTTAGGTGTTCCACAAGAATGAATGGAAAATAGAGATACAATTTCAAAATTTCACTTTTTGGGCAGATTTTCCATTTTAATATTTTTTTTCCAGTTACAAAGCAAGGGTTAACAGCCAAACAAAACTCAATATTTATGGCCCTGATTCTGTAGTTTACAGAAACACCCCATATGTGGTCGTAAACTGCTGTCCGGGCACACGGCAGGGCGCAGAAGGAAAGGAATGCCATACAGTTTTTGGAAGGCAGATTTTGCTGGACTGTTTTTTTTTACACCATGTCCCATTTGAAGCCCCCCTGATGCACCCCTAGAGTAGAAACTCCATAAAAGTGACCCCATTTTAGAAACTACGGGATAGGGTGGAAGTTTTGTTGGTACTAGTTTAGGGTACATATGATTTTTGGTTGCTCTATATTACACTTTTTGTGAGGCAAGGTAACAAGAAATAGCTGTTTTGGCACCGTGTTTTTTTTTCGGTATTTACAACATTCATCTGACAGGTTAGATCATGTTGTGTTTTTATAGAGCAGGTTGTCACGGACGCGGCGATACCTAATATGTATACAATTTTTTTATTTATGTAAGTTTTACACAATGATTTCATATTTTTTTTTTTAAATCATGTTTTAGTGTCTCCATAGTCTGAGAGCAATAGTTTTTTCAGTTTTTGGGCGATTATCTTGGGTAGGGTCAAATTTTTTGAGGGATGAGATGACGGTTTTATTGGCACTATTTTGGGGTGCATATGACTTTTTGATCGCTTGCTATTACACTTTTTGTGATGTAAGATGACAAAAAATGGCTTTTTTTACACCTTTTTTTTTTCTTTGGTGTTCACCTGAGGGGTTAGGTCATGTGATATTTTTATAGAGCTGGTCGATACGGACTCGGCGATACCTAATATGTATACTTTTTATTTTATTTATGCAAGTTTTACACAATGATTTCATTTTTTAACCACCTCAGCCCCCCTAGCTTAAACACCCTTAATGACTAGACCACTTTTTACAATTCTGCACTACACTACTTTCACTGTTTATTGCTCGGTCATGCAACTTACCACCCAAATTAATTTTACCTCCTTTTCTTCTCACTAATAGAGCTTTCATTTGGTGGTATTTCGTTGCTGCTGACATTTTTACTTTTTTTGTTATTAATCGAAATTTAACGAAATTTTTGCAAAAAAATGACATTTTTCACTTTCAGTTGTAATTTTTTTTTAAAACAACATCTATATATACATTTTTCTCTAAATTTATTGTTCTACATGTCTTTTATAAAAAAAAATTGGTTTGGGTAAAAGTTATAGCGTTTACAAACTATGGTACAAAAATGTGAATTTTCCCTTTTTGAAGCAGCTCTGACTTTCTGAGGACCTGTCATGTTTCCTGAGTTTCTACAATGCCCAGACAGTAGAAAAACCCCACAAATAACCCCATTTCGGAAAGTAGACACCCTAAGGCATTTGCTGATGGGCATAGTGAGTTCATAGAACTTTTTATATTTTTTGTCACAAGTTAGCGGAAAATAATGAATTATTTATTTATTTATTTTTCCTTACAAAGTCTCATATTCCACTAACTTGTGACAAAAAATAAAAACTTCCATGAACTCACTATGCCCATCATGAAATACTTTGGGGTGTCTTCTTTCCAAAATGGGTTTACTTGTGGGGTAGTTATACTGCCCTAGCATTTTAGGGGCCCTAATGTGTGGGAAGTAGTTTGAAATCAAAATGTGTAAAAAATGGCCTGTGAAATCCGAAAGGTGCTCTTTGGAATGTGGGCCCCTTTGCCCACCTAGGCTGCAAAAAAGTGTCACACATGTGGTATCGCCATACTCAGGAGAAGTTGGGCAATGTGTTTTGGGGTGTCATTTTACATATACCCATGCTGGGTGAGATAAATATCTCGGTCAAATGCCAACTTTGTATAAAAAAAATGGGAATATTTATCTCACCCAGCATGGGTATATGTAAAATGACACCCCAAAACACATTCCCCAACTTCTCCTGAGTACGGCGATACCAGATGTGTGACACTTTTTTGCAGCCTAGGTGGGCAAAGGGGCCCACATTCCAAAGAGCACCTTTCGGATTTCACAGGCCATTTTTTTTTTACAGATTTTGATTTCAAACTACTTCTCACGCATTAGGGCCCCTAAAATGCCAGGGCAGTATAACTACCCCACAAGTGACCCCATTTTGGAAAGAAGACACCCCAAGGTATTTCGTGATGGGCATAGTGAGTTCATGGAAGTTTTTATTTTTTGTCACAAGTTAGTGGAATATGAGACTTTGTAAGAAAAAAGAAATCATCATTTTCCGCTAACTTGTGACTAAAATAAAATATTCTAGGAACTCGCCATGCCCCTCACGGAATACCTTGGGGTGTCTTCTTTCCGTAATGGGGTCATTTGTGGGGTAGTTATACTGCCCTGGCATTTTAGGGGCCCTAATGCGTGAGAAGTAGTTTGAAATCAAAATCTGTAAAAAATGCCCTGTGAAATCCGAAAGGTGCTCTTTGGAATGTGGGCCCATTTGCCCACCTAGGCTGCAAAAAAGTGTCACACATCTGGTATCGTCGTACTCAGAAGAAGTAGGGCAATGTGTTTTGGGGTGTCTTTTTACATATACCCATGCTGGGTGAGAGAAATATCTCGGCAAAAGACAACTTTTCCAATTTTTTTATACAAAGTTGGCATTTGACCAAGATATTTATCTCACCCAGCATGGGTATATGTAAAATGACACCCCAAAACACATTCCCCAACTTTTCCTGAGTACGGCGATACCACATGTGTGACACTTTTTTGCAACCTAGATGCGCAAAGGGGCCCAAATTCTTTTTAGGAGGGCATTTTTAGACATTTGGATCCCAGACTTCTTCTCACGCTTTAGGGCCCCTAAAATGCCAGGGCAGTATAAATACCCCACATGTGACCCCATTTTGGAAAGAAGACACTCCATGGTATTCAATGAGGGGCATTGCGAGTTCATAGAAAAAAAATTTGGGCACAAGTTAGCGGAAATTGATTTTTTTTTGTTTTTTCTCACAAAGTCTCCATTCTGCTAACTTGGGACAAAAATTTCAATCTTTCATGGACTCAATATGCCCCTCAGCGAATACCTTGGGGAGTCTTCTTTCCAAAATGGGGTCATTTGTGGGGTGTTTGTACTGCCCTGGCATTTGAGGGTCTCCGCAATCATTACATGTATGGCCAGCATTAGGAGTTTCTGCGATTCTCCTTATATTGAGCATACAGGTAATGAGATTTTTTTTTCCGTTCAGCCTCTGGGCTGAAAGAAACAATGAACGGCACAGATTTCTTCATTCGCATCGATCAATGTGGATGAAAAAATCTCTGCCAAAAAGAAAAAGAGGAGGGGAAAGGCATCTGCCAGGACATAGGAGCTCCGCCCAACATCCATACCCACTTAGCTCATATGCCCTGGCAAACCCGATTGCTCCATTCACATCAATCGATGTGGATGAATAAATCATTGCCGGGATTTATTTATTTATTTTTTATATACAAAGTGTTTGCCAAAGCATATGAACACCGCCGCCCCCTCAGCTCATATGCCTCGGCAAACGTATCTTTTACTGCAGAGGAGAAATCTCGTCTTGCAGCGCCGCATACACCGACTTTTGTGTAATCTGAAAGCAGCGCAATGCTTCTGTCAGAATGCACATCAGTGCTGCAGCTAGTCGATCGGTTGGTCCACCTGGAAGGTAAAAAAAACAAAACAAAAAAGAAAAAACCAGGCCGCAACGCAATAAATTTATTAACTTTATAATAACATTTGAACAGAACATATAAACTATATTTAACTTTTTGAACAGAACGTTAACTTTTTTGCTTACCGGTGATTTTTTATTTATTTTTTTACCTTTATAGGACAAACCTCTCCTTCCCCATGGGACAATGTGCAAAGCGCAAATCGCCCAAAGATGTGGCGAAGTACATTATGCACTTTGTCCCAGGTGAAAGGAGAGGTTTGCAGCAGCTGTGAGTGAATGGGCCCTAATAGCCCTGTGTGCCTGTCCTGTGAGATGCAATCCCTATGCTAAGTGTACCTGTGTGTGGTACTTCCGGAAACACTCCCCTAAGCATAGGGCAGGGTGGTCAGGGCAGTCAGGACAGAAATAGCGGTGTCACGCCTTATTCCACTCCTGCTACAGACACGACATCTTTTTCGGGGTGACGGTTGGGTTCAGGTACCAGCAACGACATTGGGGAAATGTCGCTCGTGTAGACGGCTCACTACACTGGTAGATGGGACCACGGAACCTCCTGGATACAAGAGGTTCTCGATGATCTCTTCCTGAAATTTGAGGAAGGATCCTGTTCTCCCAGCCTTACTGTAGAGAACAAAACTATTGTACATAGCCAATTGAATCAAATATACAGACACCTTCTTATACCAGCGTCTGGTGCGTCGGGAAACTAAATAAGGAGCCAACATCTGGTCATTGAAGTCCACCCCTCCCATGAGCGAATTATAGTTGTGGACACAGAGGGGCTTTTCAATGACACTGGTTGCTCGTTCAATTTGTATTGTCGTGTCTGCATGTAAACGTCACGCTTGTCTCTCCATTTCACTGCGAGCAGTTCTTCATTACACAAGGCAGCCCTCTCCCCCCTTGCAAGACGGGTGGTAACGAGCCGTTGGGGGAAGCCCCGGCGACTAGGTCGCGCGGTGCCACAGCAGCCAATCTGTTCTAGGAACAAATGCTTGAAGAGGGGCACACTTGTGTAGAAATAGTCCACATAAAGATGGTACCCCTTGCCAAATAAGGGTGACACCAAGTCCCAGACTGTCTTCCCACTGCTCCCCAGGTAGTCAGGGCAACCAACCGGCTCCAGGGTCTGATCTTTACCCTCATAGATCCGAAATTTGTGGGTATAGCCTGTGGCCCTTTCACAGAGCTTATACAATTTGACCCCATACCGGGCGCGTTTGCTTGGGATGTATTGTTTGAAAGCAAGGCGTCCGGTAAAATGTATAAGGGACTCGTCTATGCAGATGTTTTGCTCAGGGGTATACAAATCTGCAAATTTGTTGTTGAAGTGGTCTATGAGGGACCGAATTTTGTGGAGCCGGTCAAAAGCTGGGTGGCCTCTGGGACGGGAGGTGGTTTTGTCGCTAAAGTACAGGAAACGCAGGATGGCCTCAAATTGTGCCCTGGACATGGCAGCAGAGAACATGGGCATGTGATGAATTGGGTTCATGGACCAATATGACCGCAATTCATGCTTTTTTGTTAGACCCATGTTGAGGAGAAGGCCCAGAAAAATTTTAAATTCGGAAACTTGGACGGGTTTCCACCCGAAAGGCTGGGCATAATAGCTTCCCGGGTTGGCGGCTATAAATTGAGTGGCATACTGATTTTTTTCTGCCACGACTATGTCCAAGAGCTCCGCAGTCAAGAACAGCTCAAAAAATCCCAGCGCTGAACCGATCTGAGCTGTCTCAACCCGAACTCCAGACTGGGCGGTGAAAGGGAGAACTAATGGTGTGGCTGAAGTTGGGGACTGCCAATCAGGGTTTTCCAGCACCTCAGGGACTCTAGGGGCTCTACGGGCCTGTCTGTGCGGTGGCTGCGACGGGGTAACTATTGCACGTGCCACCGTACCAGCTTCAACTGCCCTTCTGGTGCTCGCCACTTCACCATGTTGTACGGCAGTGCTGGTACTAGGTCCAGGGTGGGCTGCGCTGCTGGTGTATGCCTCACCACGTAATCCAACAGCGCCAGCCCCACTCTGCTGCCCTTGAAGCGGATCCTGCGCAGCCTATGGTGTAGCAACACGGGGCCGGGTACGCCTGGTGGTATCAGGGACCTCAACCTACTCGTCCGAACTTTGGGTCAGACTGTCACTGCTTTCTACAGGTTCATATTCTGACCTGCTGGATTCGTCAGATGAGGGTTCCCGTTCCCCTTCAGAAGAATACCCCTTGTTTGACATTTGGACTACTAAATTTAGGGGGTATTCCCTGAGACTAACCAAGAAAAAAAGCAAGCCTGTCTTACAAATGGGAGGCTAGCGAAGTACCGGAGGCCGCTGCGATTGATAAAAAATATCAAAACTGATTTTTTTATCGCCGCAGCGCTTAGAAAGTGATTGTGCAGTGATCAAAAAAATAACTAATTTTTTGTCACTGCGGCGGGGCGGGCGCGGGTGAACGCACGTGTGGGCGACCGATCAGGCCTGATCGGGCAAACACTGCGTTTTGGGTGGAGGGCGAGCTAAGGTGACACTAATACTATTATAGATCTGACTGTGATCAGTTTTGATCACTTACAGATACTATAAAAGTACAAATGCTGATTAGCGATACGCTAATCTGCGAATCAGTGACTGTGGTGCGGTGGGCTGGGCGCTAAACGATCGCTAACCATCTAACCAAGGGGCCTAAACTATCCTAAAACCTAACAGTCAATACCAGTGGAAAAAAAAAAGTGACAGTTTACACTGATCACTTTTTTCCCTTTCACTAGGTGATTGACAGGGGCGATCAAGGGGTTAATTGGGGTGATGGGGGGTGATCTGGGGGCTAAGTGTGCTGTTTGGTGTACTCACTGTGAACTGTGCTCCTCTGCTGGAACCAACCGACCAAAAGGACCAACAGAGGAGCAGGGCAGCCATTTAACACCTTATATTTATAAATATAAAGTGTTAACTGGCTTGTGATTCTTTTTTTGAAAATCATCAGCCTGCCAGCGACGATCATTGGCTGGCAGGCTGATGATGTAACCCTCCTCGAACTTTTGCCGGCCCGCGATGCGCGGACAGGCTTTGCGTGTAATCTCACGTCTCGCAAGATGACGTGCCGATGCATGACTCTGCCTGAGACAGCCTCCTCCGGAACGCGATCCTGCGGTCCGGAGGCGGTTAAACAAAAAAAATCATGTTTCAGTCTCTCCAAAGTCTGAGAGCCATAATTTCAGTTTATGGGCGATTATCTTGGGTAGGGTCTCATTTTTTGCGGGATGAGATTATGGTTTGATTACCACTATTTTGGGGTGCGTATGACTTTTTGATCCCTTGCTATTACACTTTTTGTGATGTAAGGTGACAAAAAATTGCTTTTTTTACACCTTTTTTATTTAATTTTTTTACGGTGTTTATCTGAGGGGTTAGGTAATGTGATATTTTTATAGAGCCAGTTGATACGGACTCAGCGATACCTAATATGTATACTTTTTTTTATTTATGTAAGTTTTACACAATGATTTCATTTTTTAAATAAAAAAAATCATGTTTTAGTGTTTCCATAGTCTGAGAGCCATAGTTTTTTCAGTTTTGGGGCGATTATCTTGGGTAGGGGATGATTTTTGTGGGATAAGATGACAGTTTGATTACCACTATTTTGGGGTGCGTATGACTTTTTGATCCCTTGCTATTACACTTTTTGTGATGTAAGGTGACAAAAAATTGCTTTTTTTACACCTTTTTTATTAATTTTTTTACGGTGTTCATCTGAGGGGCTAGTTCATGTGATATTTTTATAGAGCAGGTTATAACGGACGCTGCGATGCCTACTATGTATACTTTTTTTATTTATGTAAGTTTTACACAATAATATCATTTTTGAAACAAAAAAAAATCATGTTTTAGTGTCTCCATAGTCTGAGAGCCATAGTTTTTTCAGTTTTTGGGCGATTATCTTAGGTAGGGTCTAATTTTTTGCGGGATGAGATGACGGTTTGATTGGCACAGTTGTTTTTTTTACGGTGTTCATCTGAGGGGTTAGATCATGTGATATTTGTATAGAGCCGGTCGATATGGACGCGGCGATACCCGATATGTCTACTTTTTTTAATTTATTTAAGTTTTACACAATAACAGCTTTTTTAAAACAAAAAAAATGATGTTTTAGTGTCTCCATATTCTGAGCCATATTTTTTTTATTTTTTGGGCGATTGTCTTAGGTAGGGTCTCATTTTTGCGGGATGAGGTGACGGTTTGATTGGTACTATTTTGGTGGGCATACGCCTTTTTGATCGCCTAATATGTCAACTTTTTTTTCCTATTTTTTACCATTTTTTTTTACTTTATTTGGGGAAAATGACGTTTTTGTTTTTTACGGGGAAAACTTTATTTTTTCACTTATTTTTTACTTTTTTTTTGTCGCACTTTGGGACTAATCCCTTTTAGAATGCATTCCAATACTTCTGTATTGGAATGCATTGGCTGTATGCATAATACTGTGTGTATTACTCATACAGCTTCCGGCCTGTGAGATCCAGGGGGCTGGATCTCACAGGCTCGTCACCGAAAGGCAGCGCCGATGCCTAAGGAAGGCATCGCACTGCCTTCCATGCCATCGGGTCCCCCCTACAGCTGCATGGGGACCCGATGGCACCGCCGATCACCGCCGCATAAGGTAAAAGCCACAAACCGCAGGTCTGAATTGACCTGCGGTTTGCAGCGATCGCTGACACGGGGGGGGGGGGGGGTCACGGGACCCCCCCTCGCATTTAGCCAAGGTGCCTGCTCAATGATTTGAGCAGGCACCGGGTTCCGATCACTGCCGGGCGGCGGTGATCGGAAATACACAGGGCGTATAGGTACTTCCTCTGTCCTTAAGTATAAGGACATCAGGGCGTACCTGTATGCCCTGTGTCCGTAACAGGTTAAGATAGACTTTCTTACACTGTAACACATCTTGCAAAACTGGTATATGAATAATTATACATTTTTATATCCTCATTGTCATCTGTAGCACTGCAGATTTTAAAAGACAGGAAATTATTCATAGTAGGTCAAAAGGACAAAAGAAAATATGGGAAACTTCAGAAGACTTAAGATCACTATGGGCATTCTTCCCTTCGGTCATAAAGGGAATTACCCGATGTAGAATACATATTTTTAAATGTTTTATTAAAGGGGTATTCTGGTTATAGAAATGTATCCCCTATCTACAGGATAGGTGGATAACTATCGGATTGGTGGGGGGGCCACCACTGATCACAAGGTCAGGGACCCCATACCCGGTTGAGCCCCTGTGAAATGGATGGAGCAGCTCTATTAATTTGTATGGGAGCACTGGAGATAGCCAAATACAGCGCTCTACACATCACTAGTCAGACCACACATGGAGTACTGTGTACAGTTCTGGGCTCCTGTGAACAAGGAAGACACAGCAGAGCTGGAGAGGGTTCAGAGGAGGGCAACTAAAGTAATAGCTGGAATGGGGGGACTACAATACCCAGAAAGATTATCAACATTAGGGTTATTCACTTTAGAAAAAAGACGACTGAGGGGAGATCTAATTACTATGTATAAATATATCAGGGGTCAGTACAGAGATCTATCCCATCATCTATTTATCCCCAGGACGGTGACTGTGACAAGGGGACATCCTCTGCGTCTGGAGGAAAGAAGGTTTCTACACAAACATAGAAGAGGATTCTTTACGGTAAGAGCAGTGAGACTATGGAACTCTCTGCCTGAGGAGGTGGTGATGGAGAATTAACTATAAAAGACCTGGATGTATTTCTTGTAAGATGTGGTAAGTTATAATCATTATATTACTGGAGAAGGGACCTTGCTCTATTATTGTGACATTAAAAAGTTACATATTTGCGCCGTAATTTGCGCCTTCGTGAGCTTCTCGCCAAGAAAAATGTAGAGAAATTAATGAGAGGAGCAGGGCTTAATGTGAGGGGCAGGGCCTATCACAGCTTGACAGATTTACTATAACTTATGCAAGAAACTGGCATAACTTATAGCTCAAGTCTACGCCAGCCCATATACTGGTCTAGATTCGAATTTCTGGTGCTTGGAGGGACAGAGATGCACCTAATTTATTGAGAAGCATCTGCCTCTTAATAAATAAGGAGCATCTTACTCCAGCGCACATCTAGACTGGTGTGTGGAAATGCCAGTCTTGATAACTGTTCCTCAAGGAATTAGGACTCATTCGCACGACCGTATGGTCACCATGCCAGTGCTGCGGACCGCAAATAGTGGTCAGCAATGCACAGGCACTGGCCATGCTGCGTTGCGGACCTATTGACTTGAAAAGGTCGACGATCCACAAAATACGGCAAAAGATAGGACACATTCTATCTTTTGCAGTGAGGAGGCACGGAATACAGACACCATGGCCATACGGTTGTGTGAATAGGAACTCGTTCTAATTGCCTCATTGGAGTACTTAAGAAACATTTTCCCTTGAGAAAAATTGGCTTCTACCTTGAGGTTTTTGCCTCCCTCTAAAATCAGCCTTACAGGATAAAAGGCTGAACTGGATGGATACATTTTTTTCCAGCTTTTCAAACTATAATGGGGGTAATTTATGATGAGGCCTATTTAAAATAGTAGGTACATCAGGGAAGCTCTCTGGACTGAGCATGGAAGCTGCATGTAAACTGAAGGTACAGGTTGCTGTTTATTGTATGTAAGGCAGAAAGGGAATATATGCTATTTAGCTAGTGCTTGGACAAGTAGGGTTTTGTGTTGTTTTGTACACTGCCTGTACAAAAAAAAGTCGCCACCAAAAAAAAAAAAAGGTCACACACTCTAATATTTCGTTGGACCGCCTTTAGCTTTGATTACGGCACCCATTCGCTGTGGCATTGTTTCGATAAGCTTCTGCAATGCCCCAAGATTTATTTCCATCCAGTGTTGCATACATTTTTCACCAAGATCTTGCATTGATGATGGTAGAGTCCAAATGCTGCGCAAAGCCTTCTCCAGCACATCCCAAAGATTCTCAATGGGGTTAAGGTCTGGACTCTGTGGTGGCCAATCCATGTGTGAAAATGATGTCTCATGCTCCCTGAACCACTCTTTCACAATTTCAGCCTGATGAATCATGGCATTGTCATCTTGGAATATGCCCGTGCCATCAGGGAAGAAAAAATCCATTGATGGAATAACCTGGTCATTCAGTATGTTCAGGTAGTCAGCTGACCTCATTCTTGGAGCACATACTGGTGCTGAACCTAGACCTGACCAACTGCATCAACCCCAGATCATAGCACTGCCCCCACAGGCTGGTACAGTAGGCACTAGGCATGATGGGTGCATCACTTCATCTGCCTCTCTTCTTACCCTGATGCGCCCATCACTCTGGACTCCTCAGACAACATGACCTTCTTCCATTGCTCCAGAGTCTAATCTATATGCTCCCTAGCAAATTGAAGCCTTTTTTTCTGGTTTGCCTCACTGATTAGTGGTTTTCTTACGGCTACACAGCTGTTCAGTCCCAATCCCTTGAGTTCCCTTCGCATTGTGCGTGTGGAAATGCTCTTACTTTCACTATTAAACATAGCCCTGAGTTCTACTGTTGTTTTTCTTCGATTTGATTTCACCAAACGTTTAAGTGATCGCCGATCACGATCATTCAGGATTTTTTTCCCACCACATTTCTTCCTCAAATAGGATGGGTCCCCACTATCCTTCCAGTTTTTAGTAATGAGTTGGACAGTTCTTAACCCAATTTTAGTAGTTTCTGCAATCTCCTTAGATGTTTTCTCTGCTTGATGCATGCCAATGATTTGACCCTTCTCAAACAGAATAACATCTTTTCCACGACCACGAGATGTGTCTTCCGACATGGTTGTTTAAGAAATGAGAAGCAACTCATTGCACCAGTTGCGGTTAAATACCGTGTTGCCAGCTGAAAGATAGTCGCCCATGCAGTAATTATCCAATAGGAGGGTCATAACTATTTGCTTAGTTATATCCATGGACAGGCAGTGTATCTTAGAACCTGTATACTTGTTGCCTGTATTTATGCTCAGTCACAGAAAGGTTCCGAGCTTTGGCAATTTGTGTCTCTATAAAGTCTGACTTGACACGGGTATAGATCTCACATTTTCCATTCCAAAGGATCATTGCTCTGCAAGCTAGTAAATGGGCAGAACAAAATGAAGAGCAATCAAAAATGTAGTAGATTTTGGCCAGAACAGTGGAGCATTTAATTTGCATCAGGATTTCCCGACATGGAGGATAAAGCAGTTGGATTTCAACATGCCAAATCCTATTAACCATCCATTACCAGGAGAGATGAGCTGCCACCAGAGGTGTCTGGTTGGACCGCTGGGGTCGCTGCCGATCACAAGAACAGGAGCCCGTGCTCCCTGTTTGTCACTGGTCATGTGTGGTATACAGGTACATCATTGCTATAGACAAAATAAACATGATGATATGGCTGCAGCAGCAAGGAGGATTAGAGCAGCAACGCTGGAACGGAAGAGGTTTGAGATGGTTAAGATAGGTCCTTGTGAGACTGTGCTCCCTGTTTCAATGGAGAGGCAGAGACACATACATGTCTGCCACTCCATTCAATTCTATGGGACTGCCGAACATAGCCGAGTACAAGTGCGAGTACATAGAGCTGAATGGAGCAGCAGTGTGCATGCGTGACCCTGGGTCCATTCAAACTGGATAGTATCGGCCCCTGTTTTCATTATCGGGGGGGGCCCAGTGGTCAGACTCCCACTATTCAGGGTTGATTCAGATGACTGCGCTCAGTCCAGGAACAAGCATGACTCTCTGCACCCGAGTTGACTGCATTATATTGTTTTATGATACAGTCAGTTCCTATCTGATTATGGCTCTACTGTACTGTACTCACAGTGGCTCAATGGTTAGCAGTGGTGCCTTGCAGCGCTGGGGTCCTACGTTTGAATCTGACCAAGGACAACATCTGCATGGAGTCTGTATGTTTGCCCCATGTTTGCTTGGGTTTCGTTTCACACTCCAAAGACATTCTGATAGAGAACTTAGATTGTGAGCTCCATCAGAGACAGCGAGTGATGATAATGTCTATAAGGCGCTATGGAATATGTCAGCACTATGTAAGTGAGTAAAATAAATTAATTAGTATGATACAGTCAGATCGGGTCAGGGGAAGCTGCCGACCCATGGCCCATGTTTCTGGACTGAGCCTGACCGTGTGAATCAGCCCTTATTCTCTACCCTGTAGAAGGGGGATAAGCTATCTTAAAGGGGTTGTCTCACTTCAGCAAATAACACAAGGCACTTACTAATGTATTATCCATATTGCCTCCTTTGCTGGCTGGATTCATTTTTCCATCACATTATACACTGCTCCTTTCCATGGTTACGACCACCCTGCAATCCATCAGCGGTGGCTGTTCATGCACACTATAGGAAAAAGCGCTGGTCCCTCTGGTGGCAGGGACTGTGGGAGCTCACATAGGCTGGTGCTTTTTCCTATAGTGTACAAGAGCGGCCATCGCTGCTGGACTGTAGGGTGGTCGTAACCATGGAAACAAGCTGTGTATAATGTGATGGAAAAATGAATCCAGCCAGAAAAGAAGGCAATATGGACAATCACAATACATTAGTAAGTGCCTTGTATTAGCTTCCTCTAAAGGGTAAATGCTATTTGCTGAAATGACACAAACCCATTAATGGGGCAATCCTTTTAAATTACAAAATGTATTAAACCTGAGACAAGGTTGTTTCGTTGGGTGATAAGCCCAAAATTCAGAACTTTCCACTATTCTGCTGAAAAATCCAGAAATTCTAGTTGCAGGCATACGTAAGAGATTAAGAGGGAGTTATTGTGAAGGGAGGAAGCAAGGGGGAGAAAATCCTGTGTTGCACAAGATTTTCACTTGCCTATAAAACAAGCTGTCCGTTCTAAGAAGACACTAATTGAACAACTCTGGACTTGCTACCTAAAGAGGTAATAGGTAATATACTATTATTTGCTATCACATGGTTCACAGCACCGTATGGGCACACACTGCATTGTCTGATTTTTGTGTCAATTATTTTATCTCTACAGAAACAACAATGGCAGAAGTTCCAAATTTAAGTGATCTCCCTATGGACAACAGGTAATACCCATCTAGGTTTGGAGAATTCTTTTTAAAATCTTTCTTACTTTTCGTTTGTTGGAAACCATCAACAAGCAGGTTAACTGCTGTTGACAGCTCTGATTGCGTGAATAGCTAAAACAGGAATACCTTAAAGGAGTTATCTCACGAGAAAGTTAATACAAGGCACTTACTAATGTATTGTGATTGTCCCTATTTCTTACTTTGCTGGCTGGATTCATTTTGCCATTACATTATACACTGCTTGTTTCCATGGTTACGACCACCCTGCAATCCAGCAGCAGTGGTCGTGCTTGCACACTGTAGAAAAAAGCACCAGCCCATGTGAGCTCTCACAGTCCCGGCCACCAGAGAGTCTGGTGCTTTTTCCTATAGACTGCAAGCACGGCCACCAATGATGGATTGCAGGGTGGTCGCAACCATGGAAACAAGCAGTGTATAATCTGATAGAAAAATGAATCCAGTCAGCAAAGGAGGCAATATGGTGAATCACAATACATTAGTAAGTGCCTTGTATTAACTTTCTCTTCATGATAAACGCCACTTGCTGAAGTGAAACAACCCCTTTAAATTCTCAATCGACGAACAATCAACTACCGGTACTTGCATTATGTATTGACAAAGCTGTAAGGGGTATTAAGTAGTAATAAACCAATCAGATACACAGACTAGTGACAACACTGCATCATTATGCATTATAAGAGTAGCAGATTCATTAACAGCAGCTTGCTGACAGTCTCCATATAGCATTTTAGACATTTTTTCTACACAGATCATAGTAAAAACAGAACTGCAAAAATACTAGATTTTACATGTACTCAAAATTTACTTTACTGGAATCAAGCTAAAAAGGGCGAAGAGGTAGCATCACACACGGGCCCAGGAGTCTGAAGGGCCCCATCTGCCAAATATGAAGACATCAGTATTAGGCCTCATGCACACAACCGTATGTGTTTTGCGGTCCCCAAAAAATACGGATGACGTCTGTGTGCATTCGGCCTTAGACTGAGCAAAGCCCATCTGCCTGGGGCTTCTGAGCAGAGTATAAATGTAGCTGGTTCCTACACCGCCCTGAATATTGTAGGCTCAGGTAAGTCCAAGAGAGGCGGTATATTAGTGTTAGGTACCCGTCTGTGGAAGCCACCTTGACGCCTGGTAGACGGGCCCGACACACGTTTGATAAAAAATGTGCGCAAAGAGCTTCTATTTTATCATTTATAGTAGGTATAATACCACTTTTATCTAGAATGATCCCCATTTCTCAGCTCTATTGTTTGCATGTGAAATGTTGTGCAGCCATTTCTTTTTTATCAATCATGTTTGCTTGAAGGATATGACCCTGTGACTATGAATATGAATGTGCTAGTCTAAATTTTCTTGTAGTAATTTTTATAATGCAAGTTTTTAAGGGGTATAGAAGCAAAATTCAAAAATAATAATTTTTTTGACATTAGTTTTCACAGTAATTATCTATAATCCTATAATATACAGTACAGATTTGGTTTCTTTTGTGATATAATAAACTTGTACTTTTATGTTTTTATTTTTTTAGTGACAACGATGAAGAATTTTATGCCTGTGACGTTCCCAACAACATGAAGGTAAATTACACATTGCAATTCTGTTAATTCATGTTTCAGACACATTTATTAAAGGGTTTGTCTGAATTAGAGATTAGAAACCTATTTTTAAAACCCCTATTAGGACATTTTGGGGGGAGATCCTTGATCAGGTTTTATCAAAACTGGTGTGAAGGAAAACTGGCTTACTTTCCCATAGCAACCAATCAGATTGATCATTTCATTTTCCTAAAGGAGCTCTGAAAAATGAAAGCTGGAATCTGATTGGTTGCTATGGGCAGCTAGGCCAGTTTTCCTTTACACCAGTTTTGATAAACCTCCCCCACTGTGTAAAATATCCATGGGTTTACTGTGGACTTGGCCCACGTTGTCAGACAGCTCCCTACCATGACATGTCCCTATATAGGAAGGAAAACAGTTGCCTTTTTATATAGCATACAGGCAAGGAAAAGTGTAGAAGTTGCCCATAGCAACCAATCGGATTCCACCTTTCATTTCCCAGAGGTCTTTTGAAAAATAAAAGCAGGGATCTGATTGGCTGCTGTGGGCAACTGCGCCACACTTCCCTTGCACTAGTTTTCATACTACAATACAATATCCTCAGGACGTACTGGTGTACATTCTCATGTCCTCTACGGTTTATGTATAAGTACAGATCGTAAGATGACACAAAATGAGGTGAATAACCTGTGAAATGGCCCCTTAAAGGGATAGTCCCGCTTTTTACAAGTTTTTTAATTCTTCCCCCTCCGCCGGAACTGAGGAGTCAAGCATACTTACAATACTTGCTCCCTTTTGCTCGGTTCCAGATCCTTCGGTGCACCGTCCTCTTCGCTGCGCTCCAGTCTCGGCTTGACTGCAGCGGCGCATGCATCCTCCCCTCTGTTCACACGCAGGGTCCAGGGATTGATGAAGAAAGCCGTGGGAGCATCAGGGAGCAGATAGGTTCGCTTGACTCCACAGGTCCAGCAAGGAGGGGGAGGAATTTATGAAAATCTATAAAGACTTGGACAAACCCGTTAAGAACCTTTCAAATACCTAACAGAAAAGATGATAAAAACATCTGCTTTTATTCCACAGGCCAATAAATATTCACACTGCCATGAAAGCCTTTCCAAAATGCATCTTCAGATAAGAAAGCCGGAAAAAACAGGGCATTTGCTCAAGAAACTGAAAGCGGTTGGTGTAGTTATGGGAAAATTTAGGGAATGTCGAGGACTGAAGAATCAGCTCTTTTTCTATGATGATGATCTGCTGCCTCCAGTCCTGGTGAACGGTAAGATCATTCAAAAGATACGGTTCACACCCACAAGATGCCCAAGAAAGGGTTAAATTATTGGTCACCCAATACCTATTTCTGAACCAGGGTTTAAGGGGAGGACTGTACAGGGTGCATGGCATTCAGCTGAAAAGGACACTGGGACGAGCATTGTTAGGAGAGTCCTTTCAGTTAGTTGTCCTCAGCCAATCATTTCCTTATAATCAGTGTATATTTGAATTATTACAAACATCTCTATGAAAACTTGGGTAGAAACCCTCACAAACATGGGGTGTACTTGCAAACTCTGTGCAGATGTTGTCCTGGGTCAGATCTGAACCCAGAATTCCAGTGCTAACCACTGAGCCATCTGCATGGACTCACATTATGACTAAAAACACACTAAAGTATAATAAGACTAATAGAAAATGCCCCATAAATAGCAGGCACCTGATATATACTGTATCAGAATCATTTAGAGATTTCCCTTCACCCTAATGTACCCCAGGATCTACCCCTTTAAATGGGATCATCACCCTCATCCGTCTTCTGATTACTGCCCTTGCCATCTTCGTTTTTTTACGTTAATGGGAAATTTCATACAGTGGCGGAAAAGTGAACTCAGGATTTTACAAAACTGGCAAGAAGAGCTGCAGTCTAAAGCATGGGAGAGGCAATGAGCCATCAAATATGAGACAGGAATGGGATGCATGGCCCCACAATAGTTCTGCTGAGCTTCTGGATTTTCCTGGTCGCTGTAGGCCGCTGAATACGTGAACAGCATTTAACCTGCTTCATTTCTTTCAACAGAAAGCGTTACCTATAAAGAAGAGAGGACAGTAGAAGCTGCTGAACGGAGATTCGTAAAAGATTCCGCTGAACCATCAGAGCACACTATAAAAGACCGAAACGATAGGCTCTTCAAAATGGAAGGCGATGACTCTGTTGTGGCCTCATATCTAGCAGTGGGGAATGAACACTTGGCAGGTAATTTTAATTTACATTTGCTATCATTAAAAATACTTAAATTTTTTTAGAAAAATATGTAATTCCGATGCTGCTCAGGTCCGCGCTGCTCTCTGCTTCCTGGTCGCGGCTGGACACAGAGGCTATGGCTTTTGATTGGCCGAGCAATCACCTCTTGGCATTTCCTGGGTGTTGGTCCGGGACCAGGAAGTGGGGAGCGCCAGGGACCGAAGCAGAGTCAGAATGGCAGTGGTGGGGGACCAGTGAAGAAAAATTGCTTATTTTTATTTTTTTATCTTTAACCAACTGTGAGCCATATATATATATATATATAAAAAAATTATACTACACCATTAAGCTCCATCATTTTTTTGTCTTTTTTCATCTACATTTTAATGCAACCATTTTGAGGTACACATGATGTCATGCCGTGGGCTCCTATAACCAGTTTTAGGCTAGTGCTACACGACAACATTAGTCGCGCGACAATTTTAAAAATGATAGGCCTCATGCACACGACCGTTGTGTGTTTTGCGGTCCGCAAATTGCGGAACGACACGGACAGCCATTAATATAACTGCCTATTCTTGTCCGCAAAACGCGGACAAGAATAGGAAAGGTTAATTTTTTTTTGCGGACCACGGAACGGAGCAACAGATGCGGACAGCACACGGAGTGCTGTCCGCATCTTTTGCGGCTCCATTGAAGTGAATGGGTCCCCATCCGAGACGCAGTTTTGGCGGCCAAACAACGGCCGTGTGCATGAGGCCATAGTCTTGGAACCGAACCCAAGTTCAGGAAATGTTTTTTTACAGTATAAATCAGTTTCTCAAGTTATGATGTGAAGTCTCGCGAGACTTCGCAAACTAATAACTTCAGCTCATCGGAGCCATTACATTCTAATACTGTACAGAGCGCTCGCTCCGTACCGTATTGAAACAAAGTTTTATGCGAATCGACTTTGGATGTTTCATCCAAAGTCTATTCGCTCATCCCTAGATGTAATATTTGGATACTTTTGGCTAAGCAGTGCATATTCAGAGGCCCAGCTGACAAATCCTCTCTTTTACCGTGTATATAACATAGTACAAAGAACGCTCTAACGCTCACACACGGTCTCTCTTTTTGCAGTGAAAGTGAAGCTGGACACTTACTTTGAAAGAAATCATGATAACTTGAAACGTCCCGTCACGATGGGGATTGTAGGCCGGAATCTCTATTTTTACTGCACTGAAGAAGGGAACTCAAATCGGGTCCTCAGTCTCATGGTGAGTATTCTTATACGTTTACCTGACCTGAAAAACCTAATGGATTTCTTCTTAAAGAGGTCCTCTCGCTACTCCTGAGATGTCTATTACAGGAAATACATTCATTTCCCATTAAATCCATTTCTGGAGCATATATTCTTTTATCTGTGTCATACTGATCCTCTGTTATCCCTCCTAGAAATTTATTAATTGGGTATTACCATTTTCCTTGCCAAGGAAGGTATGTCCTCACCTAGTCTGATACAAGCAGCACGGATTGGACACTGTCAAAGTGTCAATTTATTCATACATTTCTAGGAGGAGTAACAGGGGTTGGCAGAATGTAGGAAAGATGCTCCGGATTGTTATTTGATGGGGGATACATTCTCTATTACTTTCAGAAGTAGTGTGTATGTGTCATAAGGTATCACTTGTGTCTTTTATTCAGGCAGTCGACATAAATGAAAAAGCGAAGACCAATGAGGTGGTGCCCTTCATCTTCTACTGCAGGCCATCAGATAACAGGTCGCGCTATAGTTTTGAGTCCGCGGCCTTCCCTAACTATTATATAAGCACCTCTCAAAAAGAGAGTGAGAAAGTGCAAATAAAGCAGAAAGACGATCAAACCGTCGTGATGGATTTCCGATTATCTCCAAAGTTTATATAAGATGGCGCCACTTGTATGTACGTACCATGTACTGACGGAACCGTTCTTGGTCCAGGGCTTCTCAAGCGTTTTCTTCGACGGCTTCAACTGCCAAACCATGGTCACACTTGGGTCTTCACATCCCTGCAGAAAAGGTGGACATGTAGATAAAGGCATGAATCCTTACTGTAGGTTCCACAGCGCCCCTATATTGTCCATAATGAGTGCTGATATGGCAGGACATATTAACACAGAGCAATGGTCGGGAATGAATATCTGTTTAGCCGATGAGTGGCCCGTGTGAAAGGACCTTAAGGCTAGGTCTACACGACGACATTTGTCGCGCGACATTTTGTTGCACCAATGTCGCGCGACAATTTTTATAATGGCAGTCTATGGTGTCGCACTGCAACATGCAACATGCTGCGACTGCGACGCGACAGTCGCAGAAAATCCATTCAAGATGGATTTTTCTGCGACTGTCGCGTCGCAGTCGCAACATGTCGCATGTTGCAGTGCGACACCATAGACTGCCATTATAAAAATTGTCACGCGACATTAGTGCAACAAAATGTTGCGCGACAACTGTTGCGCCCTATCTGTCGCGCGACTTTTTGTCGCGCGACAAATGTCGTCGTGTAGACCTAGCCTAAAGGGGTTGTCTGGGTTCAGAGCTGAACCCAGACATAAGCTCCCCTTCACTCATTTACCCATGTCTGGGTGGAGCATTGGAACATTTCTAGCTCTGATGGTACCCCTTGCCTTGCGCTGTATAGCGGTTTGTTTACTGCCAGTGACGTACCCGGCTTTTACTCAGTATGCTAGGCAGAGGCTTACGCCTAGCAGTGTTCCCGGTAACGCACTGGCACTAATGGGCAGTCTTCAGTGCTGCCCTAGCCTATAAAGTGCTAAAGACCGCCCATTTGTGTCGCAGACCTCACCTGGCTCACTGCTAGGCGGAAGTTTCCGTCTAGCATAACCATGTGAAGCCTGGTATGTCACTGGCAGTAAAGAAAAAGTCATTGCCCTGTGCTATGCCAAAAAATGCTCTGATGCTCCACTAAGACATGGTAAATGAGTGAAGGAGAGCTTATGTCAGCGTCCAACTCCGAATCCGGACAACTCCTTTAAGGCATGCTCTGCTTCGATGCTCCTACACAAGTGTAACTTCTAGATCCTGTGCCAACCTGCACATGTTTACATGTGAAGCAATCTGTGATAGATTTCAGAGCACTTTGGAGGCACACCGCCACAGGTCATCTGACCAGTGATGACCCCCGTCTTATTGCTTGAGAAGCCATGTTTGAGTTGTTACTTATGAGGAATCCTTCAGAAGGTGTGAGGTCTTCAGAAGTAACAGAATTTGTGCTAACTTTTATAAAGTTTCAATTCTCATTCAGAGAACAGAGGAGTAGCTCCCTGAGGAGTGTATGTTATTTTTTTGCTACATATTAATAAGTATTTATTTATATTATTTATCATTTTATTTATAATATTATTTATAAGTTATACTATTTTGCCTAATACATTGTTTTAGATTGTGTTCATTTGATCTATTTGTTATTTCTGTATTTATAAAAAACTGAAGAAGATAAAGAACAAATAAAACACTAGGAATTAAAAATTTTCCTGATCTATATCCTTTATATCGGGTGATGGGGTTTAAAAAAATAAATAAATAAATAACAAACAAAAAAAAAATAACAATATTAGGGACACGTAAAACTGCCAGGCTTTTTAGGTGTAAATGAGGACCAGACTCAAAGTGACATCAAACTGGCACACACATCTTTGTATATAACTTGTGGCACCCTGTGGTGATAAGCTGCATGGAGTAGGACTCCAACCCCATTCGTCAAGTGTAAAAAAAACTCCTGCACTCAAAATAGCCTAAAGGGCATCTATCAGCAGATTTGTCCCTATGACCTTGTACATGTGCACTTGGCAGCTGAAGACATCTGTGTTGGTCCCATCTTCATATGTGCCCGCATTACTGAGAAAAATAATGTTTTCATATATGCAAATGAGCCTCTAGGAGCAACGGGGGCGTTGCCATTACACTTAAAGGCTCTGCTTTCTCTCGAACTGCCACAGCCTCTGCACTTTGATTGACAGGCATAATTATGTTGTCGCTGCTTCTCCTCTTGGTAGGAGTGTCCTGGACCTGCTCTGCCAAGAGGGGACGTTTCTGTCCATAGACAGAGAGGATAAGAAGCATCCTGCAAAGCTCCCGCTCCTGTTACCTAATCTCCAGAAAGAACTTCTCCAATGGTCCTCAAGTAAAGCCTTGAGATTCCAGACAGCAGAGTGAGCTGCTACATCAGCATTGAAGACACACTGCTGTAAGGTGAGGGACTATAGCAAAGCCACCCATCACCAAACCACCACTAGGCCAGTATCACCCAAGTGTGGAATTACAGGCATCCAACCTGCACCAGGTTCCTTGCTGTATTGTATGTATTTTCAAGCTCTACTTTGCACTTAGTAAAAAAAAAGACTTAGTTACTCTGGCCTTATTCTTCAGTACTATATATCCACTACACCGATCCCCAGGGAGAAACAGCCTGAGGGTGTACACCATGACATAATACTTCATCAGGGCCAATACCATTCCCATCCTCTACACTGGCTTCTCAGGGGGCTGTTGCATTAGCAACCAATCAGACTCTACCTTTTTTTAATCAGAGTGGAAAATAATAATCTTTATTTATATAGTGCCAACTTATTCAGCAGCACTTTGAAATTTATGACTCAGTACATGAACCCCTAATTGTATAGTAACAGACAAGTCACCAATTAAAACAAAAGGAATGAGGGCCCTGCTTGTAAGAGCTTACAATATATGAAAAAGAAAGGATCAATCTGATCTGGTCATCTATCAAGACTGGCGTATCTTGGAGAGGGATGTGCCTAATTTATTAAGAGACAGTTAGGCAGATGCCTTTTAATGAATCAGACGCATCTCTGCCCTGCCGTGTGGCAGAAACTGTAATCTATGCCAGCTATAGACTTCAGCTATAACTTACACGACTTTCTAGTGAAAGGTATAGTAAAACTGGTGGGCCGTACGAAGCCATGCCCATGCCAAGCCCCACCCTTTTTCTTTGGAAAAGTGGCAGAAGATTAAAAAGTCACAAATAAGGGTGCACATATGAGATGCGCCATAATTTGTGACTTGGATAGATGCCCCCCAATGTCCTTCTCTAGCTCTCAGCAAAAAAAAAAAAAAAAAAAGACTTCAAACTCCTAAATGGAAAGCCAGACAAATGTCAGTTTACAACCTGCTGCAAGGTAATCTCATCAGAATAATAGGTGGAGGATTGAAATGACTGAATGACAGTTCTATTGATAGGCCTTGATAAAAGTGGCCTCCATAGGCAGGGGCAATGACAAGTGCAAATAAAAGGACTAAAAGCATTATCGGTTTGTGATCCTCCCCACTGGTTTTTGTTTTCCTGAGTGCTGTCGTGCCAATATACCGCTGAGGCCAGTGACTGGCTGCAGTGGTCATGTGCTGTAGGCAATACTATGACGTCATGGCTGCAGCAGAGAGGAGGATTGGAGCAGCGAGGGTTTGGGATAGTAAGGGTAGGTCCCATGAGCGCTGCTGTAATATAGTGGCAGAGATGAGTGCATGTCCATCACGCCATTCAATTCTGTGGGACTGCTGGCGATGGCTGACTACATGTGCTGGACTATCTACAGTGCGCATGCGTCATTGCCACTGCATTAAAATGGGAGAGCACAGGTGCCCGTTCTCATGATCGGAGTCCGACCAGACACTTATTCCCTATGTTGTCAAAATGGGACAACCCCTTTAAGGTGAAAAAGGGAAAAAATGTCCAGCACTGAGATAAAAATAAAATCTCCAGTCTTTATTTAGCTTCATATAAAAATACATCTCCACCTGGAAAGCGGTAACGCAACCAACGCGTTTCGATCTAACAGATCTTAGTCATGGTATATACTATGGGTGGTGCTGGCTTGATGCCTGATTAACATAACCCCTTTAAAGGTACATGGTGTAATACACTGAACAATACCAGCTTATCGAGAAGTCATAGAAAGTATTGTAAAACCCTGAAACAATGGGAGAGAAGATTAGAGAGTCAGAATACCGCACCACACCCCTGCTGGCTTGTGTGACTGTAGACCTTCAGTGACTTCTGGGAAATTACGCAAGTATTTCAGTGGAGTAGAATAAAAAAATTGCAAACGCAGCTTGGTCCATGGGAAAATGTAAGTACATGACAATAGGAAGTTACCTCAACCAACTTCAGTTTCATAATCCTGTTCAGGTTATTTCTTAAAGGGACCCTGTCATCACATACACAGCACCTAACCTGCCGCCACAGCAGTGTACATCATCGTGAAATGTCACTTTCAGCATCAGGTAAAGTTAGAAAGCGGCACCCACCACTTGTGAACAGTCATGTGAGCAGCCCCAGGCTCGGGAGTAGTCAGGCAGTCCTGGTATGCATGCCAGCGTCCTCTGGTGTCCTGTGCATGCGCCACGTGTGATTGCATATTTCTGATTGTTATTTCTGTAAGGCCCCATTCACATGAACGTATTTTCAGTCACTGTGTGCTGTCCGCGTCCGTATGTCTGTTCCACAGTCCCAAAAAAAAACGATAGAACATGTGCTATTCTTGTCCGTTTTGTTACAATGGATCCGCAAAAATTATGGATGCAACATGACATCAAACGGACTGTATTTCTTGCGGCTCCGCGTTTTGCGGACAGCAAAATGCATACATTCGTGTGAATGCACCCTAATGGAGTGTCTTCATTTTCCATTTGGGAACCTGATTTTTGCAGACAAAAAAGTCCTGCATGCAGGTCTTTTTGATGGAATCGAAGACAGGTCCTCCAGCGCAGATGTGAACAAGCCCTTAACTGTGCATGCAAGCAGCCAGGACTGCATGACCACTCCTCAGGACTAGTGACAGGTAGCTACTCTATACAAGCCAGTTATGATCCTGTACAGCCCTATGGCGGCACTTTAGGAGCTTCATATGTGATGACAGGTTCCCTTTAAGGCAGTAAGTGAAGAAATCCTATCGGAAGATACACATCACTCTGCCATACGCAACTAAATAAAAACTGTGGTTTTACAATGAGGAACATGTGTTGTTTACAGGTCGAGCTAAACCAGCGATGATCAACCTGCAGCATTATGGGGTCACCCTAACATTACCACAGTACCATCATCACAGAGCCAGACAACCCTCATAAGAGATCCAGCACCCTCATAGCAGACCTAACATGAACTCAGGATGCTACAGGTGGGTTCTGTCATACCTCATAAGAGAGACAGTGGCCAAACCCTCATAACAGAGATGATTCAGTGCCCTCAGAACAGAGACAGTTACCTGAGAGCCGAGGCAGCCATAGTGCCCCCAGAACAGAGACACACAGTTACCTGAGAGCAGAGGCAGCCATAGTGCCCCCAGAACAGAGACACACAGTTACCTGAGAGCAGAGGCAGCCATAGTGCCCCCAGAACAGAGACACACAGTTACCTGAGAGCAGAGGCAGCCATAGTGCCCCCAGAACAGAGACACACAGTTACCTGAGAGCAGAGGCAGCCATAGTGCCCCCAGAACAGAGACACACAGTTACCCGAGAGCAGAGGCAGCCATAGTGCCCCCAGAACAGAGACACACAGTTACCTGAGAGCAGAGGCAGCCATAGTGCCCCCAGAACAGAGACACACAGTTACCTGAGAGCAGAGGCAGCCATAGTGCCCCCAGAACAGAGACACACAGTTACCTGAGAGCAGAGGCAGCCATAGTGCCCCCAGAACAGAGACACACAGTTACCTGAGAGCAGAGGCAGCCATAGTGTCCTCAACACAGAGACACACAGTTACCTGAGAGCAGAGGGAGCCATAGTGTCCTCAACACAGAGACACACATTTACCTAAGAGCAGAGGCAGCCATAGTGTCCTCAACACAGAGACACACAGTTACCTGAGAGCAGAGGCAGCCATAGTGCCCCCAGAACAGAGACACACAGTTACCTGAGAGCAGAGGCAGTCATAGTGCCCCCAGAACAGAGACACACAGTTACCTGAGAGCAGAGGCAGCCATAGTGCCCCCAGAACAGAGACACACAGTTATCTGAGAGCAGAGGCAGTCATAGTGCCCCCAGAACAGAGACACACAGTTACCTGAGAGCAGAGGCAGTCATAGTGCCCCCAGAACAGAGACACACAGTTACCTGAGAGCAGAGGCAGCCATAGTGCCCCCAGAACAGAGACACACAGTTACCTGAGAGCAGAGGAAGCCATAGTGCCCCCAGAACAGAGACACACAGTTACCTGAGAGCAGAGGCAGCCATAGTGTCCTAAACACAGAGACACACAGTTACCTGAGAGCAGAGGCAGCCATAGTGCCCCCAGAACAGAGACACACAGTTACCTGAGAGCAGAGGCAGCCATAGTGTCCTAAACACAGAGACACACAGTTACCTGAGAGCAGAGGCAGCCATAGTGCCCCCAGAACAGAGACACACAGTTACCTGAGAACAGAGGCAGCCATAGTGCCCTCAGAACACAGCCATCCACTGTACCTCCATAACAGACCCAGCTCTAGTACCATCATAACACAGTCATCCAGTGCCCTTACAATAGTCACATGGTAACACAGGTCACATAATTCCTCCAATAAAAATATGAAATAAGAGACCACACACTTAATTTTGGATAAAATTAGGCCATGTTGCTTTATTCGGGGTTAGGCTACTTTCACACTTGCGGCAGGACGGATCCGACAGGCTGCTCACCATGTCGGATCCATCCTGCGGCTATTTCGCCGTGCCGCCGCTCCGTCCCCATTGACTATAATGGGGACGGGGGCGGAGCTCCGGCGCAGCACGGCGAAAGCCGTCGGACTAAAAAGCCTGACATGCTGTAATTTTAGTCCGGCGGCCTTTCGCCGTGCTGCGCCAGAGCTCCGCCCCCGTCCCCATTATAGTCAATGGGGACGGAGCGGCGGCACGGTGAAATAGCCGCAGGACAGATCCGACATGGTGAACAGCCTGTCGGATCCGTCCTGCTGCAAGTGTGAAAGTACCCTTACCCAAATTAAATAAAAAAATATTTAATAAATAATCAATAGATAACTATCAATAAATAATTTAACCAATAAAATATCGACCAATAAGTCCACCCATCTGGGCGACAAATATCCCCCTAATAAGAGCAACACGACTATATAAAGGGAGGGTGGGCGGGGCGCTGGTCCATGTCTTCTTAAAACTGCAGCTAGCTAATGGTGATGTCCATTCTTTTAAACCCACAGGTTTCCCGCCGCAGAGGTCTTCAACCAATTAGCTGCTGATCATCTTCCCGCTGCTGGACAACTGGACCGATGGACAGCTGACCCAAGAGAAATTGTCGCCAGGCAGAAGAAGCACCTGAACCACCTGAAACCGGATTTATCTCAGGTAAGCCCTGTAGAAAACAAGAGACGGAACACCACATAGAACACAGCACGACATACACCCAAAACAATAAAACCACCAATAAAGTATACCCAAACCAAGTGACTGTGTCACCATGCGTCCCCCAAGCTATATGCTCTAGGGGGCCCTCACATGGTAACACAGGTCACATTTTCATTCTCCATAACATATCCAATGTCTTAAAAGGGTTGTCCGGGTTCAGAGCTGAACCCGGACATACCCTTATTTTCACCCTGGCAGCCCCCCTGAGCCTAGCATCGGAGCATCTCATGCCAGAGCAACACTGCCGGGCTGTAACTTCTGCCCGGCAGTGTGTTCGGTGGCGTCACCGGCTCTGAGGGGCGGGCTTTAGCTCTGCCCTAGCCGTTTAACTGGCTAGGGCAGAGCTAAATCCCGCCCATCAGTGCCGGTGACGTCACCGGGGTTCCTGTCAGCCCCATGGAGAGCCCGGTACGTCACCGGAACTCCTATAAATGCCTTTGCCCTGCGCGATTTAGCGCAGGGCAAAGGAGAGCATTGGAGCATGAACTGCTCCGATGCTCATGTCAGGGGGGCTGTCGGGGTGAAAATGGAGGGATGTCCGGGTTCAGCTCTGAACCCGGATAACCCCTTTAACCTTACCCATGTCATTTCCACCAGCATGAATAATTAACACGTTTGGGGAAGGCCATTTAAGCGCCAACTTCCAAACCTCATTTAAGAGATCCCTCCATTTTAAACCCCTGACCCCGAATGAATGCGAGGATATCCGTAGATGACTCATTTGAGCAAGAAATTAAATTGGTATCTTGTTAAAGGACTCAAATCGGCATGTATTAAAAATGATCCTTGAACATTAGGTCTTAACTGTAGCCAAGCTATAACAGCTCTGACTGGACACAGAAAGCAGTTTGACCAGAAACAACTTGCCCACGACCCCCTTGATCCATTTTTGAACGTCTGATTTTGATTTTCGCCATATCCCTAACAACCTTCACGTCTGAAACGAGAAGGCTAACACCAGACTTTTTAGAATTAGCTACCAGTTCACCAACTCTAAACGCCCCCAAAAAAGGCTAGTATAAAGTATAAAAGCTGTCCTAAACAAAACAACCTCAAAATGATCCTTTGCAACATTTGGAAGAACACTTAAAATCTTTTCAAAAATATCCAAAGAAATAGGCCGTCTCATATCTACATAAAGATTGGCCTTGCGATACCCCTTCAAAACTTGCTTGATTAGAAACATACCCGATAAAGGTAACTGACCAAATAATTTCTGAAAAAATTACACTCCCGCTATTGTTCTCGCAATATATGACACTGAAAATTTCTTAGCCATAAGAGAAGAAACAAAAGCCCTAAGTTCTCCAAACTAACAGACGGTACAAATTGCTCAGACTGGCTAAACTCCAACCAACTTTTCCATGCGGATGCATATGCAGCCCATGTTCTAGGCGCAATGGAATTGCGAATACTATTCATAATCAATCCCACAGCAGGTCCCATAAATGAGGAGGACAAGGTGCCCCTACTTGATCTGCCGAAGGAGCCAACTCCCGAAACCTCATCCACTGAAAATTAGATAAAGAATTGGCTATGTCATTTTTTTCCCCGGCAATATACTTTGCTTTTAAACAGATGTTCAAGGACATTCAACACAAAACTAGGTGTCTCAAAAGGCGGATCGTCCTTTCACATTTTGATGATAAAGTATTAATAACAAAAACTACCCCTTTATTGTCTGTAAACAGCCGAATTCTCTTCTTTCTGAAATACGAACCCCAAATTACAATAGCCAAGACTGGAAATAACTCTAAAAGAACAATGTTAGTAGTAAATTTGTTCTCCACCCAGAAAGGCGGCCAACTCTCTGCACACCATTTATTGTTCCAAAACCACAACTAGCTGCTGCATCAATAAACAACTGCAACGCATCAGAATCTTGGAAATCATCCGGCCAACAACTACTTCCATTGAATTTACTCAGAAACTCAAGCCACATAGCCATATCTTCTTTAAGAGGTCTCGTTAAAGGGATTCTGTCACCAGATTTAACCCTATTAAGCTAGCTGACATTAGCGATGTGCTACTGTCAGCTAAACCTAACTAGCCTATTCCTACTTTTATCTATGCCCCCGTTACGCCAGAAATCTAACTTTTATAATATGCTAATTAGCCTCTAGGAGCATGGGGGGGGCGTTGTTCCTGCTCCTAGAAGCTCCGTTCTCCCACCTTTGTCACCTCCCTCCAAGTCCTGATTGACAGGGCCAGGCAGCGCTCGCATCTGTCCGCCAGCCCTGTGCTCTGATGAAATCTCGCGCTTTTCAGTATTCCGCGCAGGCGTGGTAAGGAAGCTGGCAGCCTGCGAGCGTCTTTCCCTCACCGCGCCTGCGCCTGACTGAATGGTGCAAGATTTCACCAGAGCACAGGGCTGGCGGACAGATGTGAGCGCTGCCTGGCCCTGTCAATCAGGACTTGGAGGGAGGCGACAAAGGCGGGGGAACGAAGGCTAATTAGCATATATTAAAAGTTAGATTTCTGGCGTAACGGGGGCATAGATAAAAGTAGGAATAGGCTAGTTAGGTTTAGCTAACATCACTAATGTCAGCTAGCTTAATAGGGTTAAATCTGGTGACAGAATCCCTTTATCTAATATGGGCCGTAGGCGACCGCAAACCTCTTGTAGCAAAATACAACCTTTTCGAAAAAACCCGGCCCATTGGAATATTCCTACATGCAAAATGTAATGAGCCTAACCAAGATTGTAACTCCCTCAAGGTGCCAGCAAAGATACTAATAGTGCCCTTATGGAATCCAACTTCACCTTTGATAAATGAAATTCCATCTTAACGCTATCGATAACGATACCTAAAAATTCCAAACAAAAACAAGGATAAACCGTTTTTTCAATCGCAATAGGAATACAAAACTGACTAGCCATATTAAGAAAAACTGTAATAACTGGGAACACAAACTAGAATCAACAAAACCTATAAACAAAAAATAATCTAAATAATGTAGTACGCCACCTTCCGGAATATTAACTTTAACAGCCCAATGTAAAAAACGAAGAAAAAGATTCAAAGTACGAACATGACTTAGAAAAACCCATACCCTGCTTTCACACCTGAGCGTTCCTCAAACGCCCGTTTTACGCACATTTTTGTCGTGCGTTTTTATGCACGTTTTTTGTAATAGTAAACGCGCGTTTGACGCGCATTTGTGTGATTGACTGCAGTGTTGTCCAATGAGTCTATGGCCCAAACGCGCGACAAACGCCCCAAAAAAAGCTCATGAACTTGTTTATGCGTCGGGCGTTTTACAGCGCGTTCAAACGCGCTGTAAAACGCTCAAGTGTGAACCAGGGCCATAGGGAAGCATTGGTTTTCACGTGTTGAGCATTTTACAGCGCGTTTGAACGCGCTGTAAAACGCTCAGGTGTGAACTTAGGGATAGGGAGGTATCTATCAAAATAAAACTTACCATCAAAACTAAAACCCAAAGAGTTAAAACCCTGAGGCCCAACCGGCAAAAGCCTGAAGGCAGATTTAATACCGGCCTTTGCCAGCAAGGCCCCACGGCCAAAACGTCTTAATAAATCTACTGCTTGATCAAAAGAAACAGCATATGAAACAGTAGCCTCATCCTTAGCAATTTCATCATGAAGTGAATTTTCAGCAGGAAATGACAAATAATGAATTAACCCATACTCGCCCATCTACTTTTTTGGAACAATGCCCAAAGGTGATACATGGAAATTCACAAAAGGTGGGGCATCAAAGGGGCCTGCTATTCTACCACTATCCAATTCTTCCTTAATCTTAACCCTTACAACATCTGCAAATCTCAATACGGATTTTAAATTATCTACCATAAAACAGCCAACACCCTTGAATTCAGGAATGAAAAAACCTTCTGAAAACCCATCAAAAATTAATGGGGTTTTCCGAGTTATATTTATTGATGACCTATCTGGATGGTTAACCCAGACTCCAGATGGTGAAGCAATATTCCCTTTCTGAACAAAATCAGAAAAAGGGAATATAAACCTGAAACAAATTTTTGATTGGACAATAAATTAGACATAGACTGCACATTGAATTTCTCACCACTAGATGGCGCCTCCTGTCCAGGATCCGCAGACTGAGGAACTTTCAGCTTCAGCTTCCCTGGATATTCATCGCTGACTTAAAGGGATTCTGTCATGACATTTTAGGCCTATAACCTAAACATATGGCCAGGTCCGTACTAATAACCTGAATCCGAAACTGTCTTTATTAAATCTGCCTGTGGCTCTATTAGCACATAAAACAGGTTTTTGTCCCGCCATCTCTTGGCATATTTGCCATGCTGCAGCCGCATCTGCGTCCCGTCCCCATTATAGTGAATGGGGCCGGGTCAGACTTCCGGCATTAGTACGGATCTGGCAGGCTGTACCCCTGCCTGGACAGCCTGCCATACAAGCCTAACGCCAGTGTGAAAGAAGCCTTACATAAGAGCGAATAATGGCACCCGGCAGAGTATGCTGGGAGTGCACATAGCCTCCCGTGGTCACATGAATTGCCTCCATGGTATGACTTGTTATGTGATCGACTTGAGGCTGTATTATACCAGCCGCATATCTGGCAGATCATAGCTGGCAAGAGTTTGTATGAACACTTGTCTCGCCGATTAGCCGATAAACCAGCAAACGCTCGTTTCTGAGGACTTTCAGCAGGTTTAGAAATCGTCATTTGCCGGCAGACAAACAATGGTTCGTTATGGGGACAAGCAATGGCATTAGTGATCCCTCCTCCCCATACTGTAATAGCAGCGGTCTCCTCTGAAAGGAATCCATGTTCTTTTTAATGTCAAAAACAAATTCTGCATTTTGCTGAAGTTTTATTTCTCTGTTAGGAAATAGCTCTGATTGCTGTCAAACTAATTGCTGTTAAGTTTCTATTCTCTGTAACCCTGAATTTTATCTCTTTGGCACTACTCCCGGACAATATTCCTAATATGGAAGTCCCGTTTTTGTTTCTCTTTTACTGTCTGTAGAATAGAGCGTGTTAATATGATAGGTTGAATACATAACTTACGATGATATGCTAATAAAGGGGGTAAAGCCCCCTCTATATAACCTGTGTGCATTAAAAATAAACCTCAGAGTGTTCATTCAGTACATCACTGTTGTGTCTTTTATTACCTACTGGGTGAAGCGCTCTCCTGACGTCAGAAAAGGACTCAAACCAAGCCGATACTAGAAGTTTGGTGCCAGGGGTACCAAGTAGGACGTTGAGATTCCTATCATCCTCCACTAATGAGCAGGCGATTGCCGGGAAGAAACGCTTCCCTCCCAACAATTGCCTGCAAAATCTGCTGGTGCAATACAACCCTTACACGCCGGAAACATCCAGGTTTTAGAAAGAACACTAAGGGGGATTTATCATCTCCCTTGCGTCTGAAAATTGGCGCTAAAAAATTGCAAGCTATGGCAGGGGGGATTTATCAAAACTGGTGCAAACAAAAACTGGCTTAGTTACCCCTAGCAACCAATCAGATTCCTCCTTTCATTTATCACAGCTCCTTTGGAAAATGAAAGATGGAATCTGATTGGTTGCTAGGGGCAACAAACCCACTTTTCCTTTACACCAGTTTTGATAAATCTCACCCTATGTGTTCGCGACTTTTTAAAAAATTGTTGCACCTCCTTTTCACACTGTCCTCGACACTTTTCCTAAGGGGGGTGGTAGGGACCGGAAGTGCGAGCGGCCAGCAGCCACTACAAATTTATCTTTATTTACGTCAGTTTTCTAGCGAAGGGAGATTTATCAAAACTGGTGTGAAGGAAAACTGGCTTAGTTGCCCCTAGCAACCAATCAGATTCCTCCTTTTATTTTCCAAAAGAGCTCTAAAAAATTAAAGGAGGAATCTGATTGGTTGCTATGGGCAACTACTTTCACATCTGCATTGTGCTGTCCGGTTTTTGAGATCCGGCACAGGTTCTCAAATCCGCAGCACAACGCTTCAGTTTTGTCCACACTCATTGATAATGGGGACAAAACTGAACAAACTGGAACGGAGTGCACCGGAATAAATTCGGTTCCAGTTTGTTGCGTACCCACGCCGGACACAAACCCACTGCAAGCAGCGTTTTTGTGTGCGGCATGTGAAACTAAAGAACTAAAGAAGCACCAAAAACCATGTAAGTCAGTGGTGCTGGATTTGTTTTTTGTAGACACGAAAAAAACGTATCCGGCGCCCATTGACTTACAATGATTTTAGTGCTGGATGAGGTTTCTTTATTTTCGATATAATATAATGGGATCCGTTCTGAAGGGATGCAGCCGGTTGCGTTATTACATCGGATGCGTTTTGCTGTGGCTTTGAGACCCCCATGCCGGATGCCAGAACCGAACAGCAAACACACAGATGTGAAAGTAGTATTAAGCCAGTTCTCCTTTTAGGTCCCTTTCACACGAGCGAGTATTCCGTGCGGGTGCAACGCGTGATGCGAACACAATACGCCTGCACGGAATCTGGACTCATTCATTTCAATGGGGCTGTGTACGTGTGCGTTGGTTTTCAATGGGGCTGTGAACGTGTGTGTTGGTTTTCACGCATCACTTGTGCGTTGCGTGAAAATCGCAGCATGTTCTATATTCTGCGTTTTTCACGCAACGCAGGCCCCATATTAGTGAATGGAGCTGCGTGAAAATCGCATTGCATCCGCAAGCAATTGCGGACAAGAATAGGACATGCTCCGGAAATGCGGATGCGGACAGCACTTCCGCATCCATTCCTGCCACATAGAGAATGAATAATTGCAGAACAGGTGCGGACACATTCTACGCCCGTGTGAATGGATACCTACAGACAAGAATAGGACTGTTCTATTAGGGGCCAGCTGTTCCTTTCCACGAATGCACACGGACGTCATCCGTATTTTTTACAGGACCATGTTTTCCGGACCGCTAAATACATATGGGTCGCAGGGATCTCAACTCTCCCGGAGGTTCAGGGAGTCTCCCGCTATTAGATAGCGGCTCCCTGACACCCGCATGTGAAACAATATCTCCCTGAAAGGTTTATCTCAGTCAGATAGCAGAGCAGAGAGATAAGAGAAGTGACAGGACAGAGCTTAGATTACAGGTTGAATTAACCCTTTATGGTCAAATTGGCTTCTCAAGGAGATATATATGTTAAAGGCATCCCTTCTGTCTCATTCAGTAGCTATATAACTATTGAGAGAGATGCATTTTAAAAAAAATACATTTACACATTTAACCCTCCATTTTAATTATATTATTTACCCCAGTGTTAAATTCACACCCCCTGGATGCTTTAATCATATATATAAATATGATAATTTGGGGCAGGGTAATGAGCCCGGTCCTCCACACCATAGAGCAAAGTGTGCAGATACTTCATATGTTTGGAAAATGTAATAAAAAGTTTGTGGGGGAAAAAAAAAAAACCTCCCTGAAATGAGTTTTTGCAGGTTGGGATGTCTGGGGTCGTGTGCATGAGCCCTTATGGAACATCCCATAGAACCAGTTAGAATCTCCTCACACAGAGTTACGGTATCTACTGGGGGGCTGCGGTTTTATTTGGCACTCATTGCTTATGGACATGTGTAGCGGGTTTTTGGCAGTAAACTGCAAACAATGGGTGTGGTATACACTGGTCTGAGAAAAGGGGAGTACTGCGCACTTTCGCGCCCTGTAGCGCTCCACCGTTTCCCCTGCACACTGCGCCGGAACACCAGCTGTGCAGGGAACTGCAAGGCGTCGTCTACACCTCCGCAGTAGCACAACGCTCACACTCACACACTGACGCGCCTGCGCAGCGAGCCCACTGAGTCTCGCCACAACAGTTCAAACCACGCCCACTGACAACTGCTGCCCAATCAGGAGTTACTGTATAACACTGCCGTCCAATAAGCGACAAGCTGTATTCTGCAGCTTCCACGCTAGCCGAGACCGCGCTGTCGCTGTTGTCCTTATCAATAAAGTTTTACGGAGATAAAAAAAAAAAAAAAAAAACAGAGAGAAGGTGATTGGTTGCTTTTCCCTAGGTCGCAGAACCTTATTGGTTAGTTGGTTTGAACTGAGGCGGTTGGGAAGAAAGTGAGGTCAGCGGCCACTGCGCTCCAAATGGATATAATGGAAGGGAAGAGGAGTCTGACAGCACAAGGTGAGCTCTGTCATAGGTGCAGGTAGACGGGTGTGCCCCTCCTGCTGCACCCGCAGCTCACACAGTCGCCTGCCTTGCATTCTATTCTAGTAATCCCCAATAGAATCCTCAGATCCTCTACTGCAGAGATTAGCAACCTTCGGCACTGCAGCTGCTGTGAGACTACAACTCCCAGCATGCAAACTTTCTTGGCTGTTCTTGTAACTCCCATGAAAGTGAAAGGAGGATTCTGGGAGTTGTAGTTTCAGAACAGCTAGATTGCGGGAGGTTGCTGATCCCTGCTGTAGGGGCTGTCTCCTAGAAATGCTTTGTATATCTATCACTATATGCCTCACAAACCCGTGGCAGACAATGGGCGCCAGTGATTATGCCGGTGTTTATAGACATCCTCACTACAATGGGAGTTGTGGAAATAGCGTAGCACCGGCTCGCTCACCTGTTTCCATACGGCCGGCCATCTGGGTCTGGCGCTTACTCCTGTGTCGCCAAGGAAACTGTGAGATTGGGCAACCCCTTTAATACTCCCGGTAACCCAAAAAATTGTTGTCACCAGAAAAAAAAATACGGATCTCAGGCGTAAACGGCTCAAACGGATAGTAACTGATGCAACAGGATTTTATAATTTTTTATTTTTATTTTTTAAACTCTTCTTCTGATGGATTGGCAGAACGGAAAGCTAAACGGTGATGTGAACTCAGCCTTATCAGGGATGAGTATTTGTAGGAACGCCTGTTCCTGATAATTGCCCTGTGTAAAGGTGTCTGCCAGCGCCCCCCGAATCATCATTTCTGGGCAGCGTAATGAAGGATCTACTGCCCAGGATCAGTCATTCTCTATGGGAATGGACAATCACAGCAGTGATTGCTCATCCCCCATACAGTGGAGGTGATTGCTGACAAGCAAGCAATTATCAGGAACATTTACAAAACTGTAAGTTGTGAGCTGAGGCCTCCATTGATCAGACTTGTTTCCCTGCAGAACATTTTTAACACCCCACAAGATCTTCCGTCCGTCTAGTTGATCCACTTGTCTAGCCATCACAGTGTGCCCCTTGTCAAAGCAGCTCAGATCCTTACACTCGCCAATTTACCTACTTCTCTTTTATGTCAAGAACTGCGTGATCACTTACTTCCTAATATATCCCACCTCTTGACAGGTGTCGTTGCTATGGTGATAATAAAATTATTGACATCACCTTATAAGGCTCCATTCACACATCCGTGATAATGGGTCGGCATCCGTTCCGCAAATTGCGGAACTGGTGTGGACCCATTCATTCTCTAAGGGGACAGAATAGATGCGGAGAGCACACTATGTGCTCTCCGTATCTGCATTTCCAGAGCGCGCCGCTGATCTTCCAGTCAGCAGCTCCCGAAAAAAATAGAGCATTTTCTATAATAGTGCCGGCTATGTGCGGTCCGCAAAATACAGAATCCGTGCATCCGCAAAACACATACGGATGTGTGAATGGACCCTCTTTTTCGATATTGATGACCTATGCATCGGTTGCAATGGTGAACAGGTATACAAAGAAGAGAAGGCCACGGTTGCAACCATCTGATATTTATGATCGGTCATCAGTCTAAAAAAAAAAGTGGGCAAACCCCTTTAAAAGGGTATTCGGCTTGTAACCGGTTCCCTCCTATTCACAGGATAGTGCATAACTATTAGGGCTTATGCACACGACCGTTGGTGTTTTGCGATCTGCAATTTTCGGATCCGCAAAACGTGGATACCATCCATGTTCATTCCGTATTTTGCAGAATAGCCGGCCCCTAATAGACCAGTTCCATCCTTGTCCGTAAAGTGGACAATAATAGGACAAGTTCTATTTTATTTCGCAGAACGGACATACAGAAACAAAATGCACACAGTCGTGTCCGTTTTTATTTTTGTGGGGGTTTTTTGCGGCCTCGTTGAAATGAATTTTTCCGCGTATGGGCCACACAAAAAAAAAATACGGAATGGACACAGATAAAAAATAACTTGGTGTGCGTGAGCCCTAAGATTGATGTGGATCTGACCTCTGGGCCCTGCAGAGAACCAGAACCCCGTACCCCGCGGGACCCCGTGCCTCTCCTGTTCCCAAAATGAATGGAGCCGCAGGTTGAGCATTCGCACTGCCACCCCCATTCATCTTTGTGGGACTGTCTGAGATAGTACAAGTGCTCAGTTCTGGCGGTCCCATAGAGATGAATGGAACGGCAGTGCGCATGCTTAACCTGCGGCTCCATTCATTTCAGGGGGTCCCCGTTCTAATGATCAGTGGGGATCTAAGTGGATCTACTTATATAATTTAGCTGTTAGTATATATTTTGTATATTTGTAGCTGCTAAGAACTGAGTGGCACATTCCAGCACGTCCATTGAGGGGTCCTGCTGTGTCGTGCGCATGCAGCCAGGCTGTCTATAGCAAGAGCTGTTCTTTGCAGCAGTTGTCATTTCTGGCTACTAGGCAGGGCACTCCCATCATTGCCTCTTTGTGCCCTTCGCTCTGTTTTCCAATCTATGTTTTATTTTCAGGGGTTCCCCAGAGGAAGGCAACAACCTGGATTTTAGGATGCATTACTAACCCTTAATTCTGAGAATCAGAGTCGGGGGAGAGGAAACTTAGTTAAATTTAATTTAAGACAGTTTGCATAAAATTCTGAGACGACCTGATGCGATCACATACTACAGCGTGTATGTCATCCGTTCCTTTTCCTTGCAGAAGAGCGTCGCTTGAAGCTTCTTGAATATTTGGAAGCAAAAGGGAAGCTAAAGCCTCAAGACAACTGCAAGTAGGTGCACACTTCTGGGTATTGTCATAAGGCTACTTTCCCACTTGTGGCAGAGTGATCCGGGAAGCAGTTCCATCGCCGGAACTGCTCGCCGGATCCAGCAATCTGCATGCAAAGGGACAGCATTTGTAGACGGATCTGGATGCAGATCCGTCTCACAAATGCATTGCAAGAACGGATCAGTCTGTCTGTTTGTTATACGGACAAACTGATCCGTTTCTTTTCTTTCATTTATTTTTTAACATTTTTAAAGGTATGCGCAGACCGGAAAGGACGGATCCGGCATTGCTGTATTTTTTTTATGCCAGATCCGGCACTAATACAGAATGCATGGGGATATGCCTGATCAGTTCTTTTCCGGCAAAGGGCCCTAGGACGGAACTCAAGGCCGGAAAAGAAAAACTAGTTTGAAAGTACCCTAAGGCCTATTGCACACGACCGTATGGCTTTTTCAGTGTTTTGCGGTCCGTTTTTCATGGATCCGTTGTTCCGTTTTTTGTTTCCGTTGTGTTTCCGTTTCTGTTCCGTTTTTCCGTTCCGTTTTTCCATATGGCATATACAGTATACAGTAATTACATAGATAAAATTGGGCTGGGCATAACATTTTCAATAGATGGTTCAGGAAAAAACGGAACGGAAACGGAAGACATACGGATGCATTTCCGTATGTGTTCCGTTTTTTTTTGCGGATCCATTGACTTGAATGGAGCCACGGACTGTGATTTGCGGGCAATAATAGGACATGTTCTATGTTAAAACGGAACGGAAAAACGGAAACGGAATGCATACGGAGTACATTCCGTTTTTTTTGCGGAACCATTGAAATGAATGGTTCCGTATACGGACCGTATACGGAACGCAAAAAACGGCCAGTAAACGGAAAAAAAAAACGGCCGTGTGCAATAGGCCTAAGGCCTATTGCACACGACCGTATGGCTTTTTCAGTGTTTTGCGGTCCGTTTTTCATGGACCCGTTGTTCCGTTTTTTGTTTCCGTTGTGTTTCCGTTTCTGTTCCGTTTTTCCGTTCCGTTTTTCCGTATGGCATATACAGTATACAGTAATTACATAGATAAAATTGGGCTGGGCATAACATTTTCAATAGATGGTTCAGGAAAAAACGGAACGGAAACGGAAGACATACGGATGCATTTCCGTATGTGTTCCGTTTTTTTTGCGGATCCATTGACTTGAATGGAGCCACGGACTGTGATTTGCGGGCAATAATAGGACATGTTCTATGTTAAAACGGAACGGAAAAACGGAAATACGGAAACGGAATGCATACGGAGTACATTCCGTTTTTTTTGCGGAACCATTGAAATGAATGGTTCCGTATACGGACCGTATACGGAACGCAAAAAACGGCCAGTAAACGGAAAAAAAAAAAACGGCCGTGTGCAATAGGCCTAAAACAGGTTTTCCACTTTATGCACTGTCCGCAGTATGCACGGCCATTCTTCAGAGAGACCACCGATCCCTAGTGAACTGCCAACACTCTTTGTGCCTAAATTCTCCTTCTGTCCTATGACTTTGCACAACCGTGGACACATCAATGGAACACAATTGCCCCAATTGTAAGGCCTCTTTCACCCGTTGCTGAATTACGGACAGCACGTGGAACCATTGGATTTTAATGTGTGTTGGCACATCTATGGTTTTCCCAGTGGGTCAGTGGAAAATCCACGGAGACGTGCGGTACTCTGGTCCGTGATGCAGACCATCCATTGAAGTGTGTGGGTCCGATAAACATTGACAGCATCCAAGTTCTGTCAGTGATTTTTATGGACTATTGGTAGGAGATGCTCTAGATCAGGGGTGCACAACCTTTATTGGTCCGAGAGCCGCATTGTCACATCGCGCTATTTCAAGGGGCTGCAAATAAGAGGACGGCGCTCCCTGGTTATTACCACCTCCTGCCAGTTACAGGCGCCATGCAGTAACCAGTAAGCATTTTCCCTTACTACTGGGGAAAGCGCTTATTGGTTAACACTTTAATAACCAGGCCTGAACAGACCCTTTTTTTTTTTTTTTTGTGATTGAGCGCACGTTCAGACAGTGTTGGGAATACCAAAATAATTTTTGCAACAATTTTTCACTTGACACATAGGGCCTTATAATTTGATTTTTAGTTTTATTTGGGGGAAACTGTACAAAACATTTTTAAAGTATTTTTTTTTTTCAAACTATAGCTCCTCATTCTTTTAAATATGCAAACTACCACCAAAATAAATTATTATAATTAGTTCCCTATTTTGTGTCAGTTGTTTTGTTTATAATACGTATAGTTTTTACGTGAATGGGGCGATAATGGCAACGGTTTTGGTTGGTGTGGGTGTTTTTTCTTTTATGTATTTTATTATTTTTTATCTTTTTTAACTTAATTTTTAGTATATTTCTGCTACAAATAATATTCCCCGAGAGGTCATAAAAAGACCAGTGGGGGGACACTGACACTTTTTGTTAATTTTTCACTTTATCCTTTTTTTTTTTTTTTTACTTTATTTATTTTATTGTATTTTTTTTTAAATAATTGGTATAATATGTCATAAAAAGACTGAGGGACAATGAACACTCTGTTTTGCACTTTTTCTTTTTTTTCTCTTCTATTATTTTTTTCAATATATTTTTGCCACACAATGTGTCCCCCAAGGGATCCTAAAAAGACTGTAAGGGTACAGTGAACACTGCAATTTTTTCTTTTATTTGTATTTTATTTTAGTATTTTTTATTTTATTTTTTTTATAATTTTCTATTTTTTTGCCACATCATATTTTTTTTTTGTGTTTTTATTATATTTTTTCCAAATTTTTTTTTATATATTTTTTTCCACATAATTTGTCCCCAAGAGGTCACCTTTGGGGACACAGACTTTTTTTGCAATATTTTCACTGTAACTGGGGCATCTAAAGTAGCCCAAGCTACAGGGGAAACCAGCCTGCTGTGGGGGCATTGTACACAGGCAGAGCTGTCAGGCTGGGTTCACACCTGAGCATTTTACAGCGCGTTCCTACGCGCTGTAAAGCGCTCAACAGGCAAAAAACAATGATTCCCTATGGGCATGGTTCTCACCTGAGCATTTTACAGCGCGCACGAACGCGCCAAAAAGTACAGGAGCTTCTTTGGGGCGTATTGTCGCGCGTACGCCTCTGTTGTCAATAGCAAGAACGCGTGTTTCCAAATACAAAAACGCCCCAAAATACGCCCGATAAAAACGCCTGTAAAAAGCGCTTATCAGATACGCTCAGGTGTGAACCCAGCCTGAGGGTCTCCCGATCCTGCAGCTCTGCGCCCCCAAGCTGGGTCCACCCTGCACAGCATGCCGCTCATATATCTGAGGGGAAGGCACTGCTTCTGCCTTCTCCTCGGCTCCCCCGCTGTCACTGACAGCTGGGAACAGACCCGCTCCTGCTACAGTGCGGGAGCAGGAGCGGTAATGCTCCATCGTGTGGCGCTGTGGGCAGAAACACAGCTGATTGCTCGATCAGCTGTGTTTCTGTCCATGTGCCCTGCAGATTGTGCACCCCTGCTCTAGAAAATAATTATCAGCTGAGCAGTGTCCATGGAATATGGATGACACACGGACCAAACGCGGATCCTTCACGGATGAACCATTGACCATCTTGTCATGGATGTCATCATGGACGTGTGAAAGAGGCCTAAGTCAGTGGAGTCTATGGCTAGCTGCAACATCCCCTTTAAGAGCAAGTCCTACCTTAAAATAAGTATAAAGTAGTAAGGCTATACTGAAGCACTGCAAAAAGTTGGGGGTGATGAGTGGTCTCTATAGTCTTACTTGTAAGTGTTCATTTTCTTGTGTTTGTGCAGGCCATATCTTAAAGATTGCACCAATCTACAGAATAAAAGACCACAAGCGTCTTCTAAACAGGTCTGTGAGAAATGACCCTCTATTTCTATACGTTGTACTGTTTATTTATATAGCAGCTTTTTTTTTTCTGACACTAATGCCCACACGGCACACAATACTGGAGAAGAACGCCTTCAGTGTAAAGCTGGCCATACGCATAATGTGTGTGCGGAGCTCCCGACTCTCCTCTCACACATGATGAAATTAATATTATCTCCCTCGTGGCAGTGTCTGGCAGTGGCGTTCTCCACTCTCCCCATAGAATACACTTAACACGTGCGGCCGAGCAGAATGTGTATGTGGAAGTTGGGAGAGAGAGCTGGTGGCCGAACGCTCGTTTAACAGATTGGCTATTGAATGTGTATGGGTGGCTTAGCGAGGACCTCTCCTGTTTTAATAGCTCCATGCATTCCCCATGTAATAACAAGCCTGGAGCATCTACTCTTATGTCTCTATGTTGTGCTATTCCTTTATTATTCCTACTAGAAGTTATGAATGAATTACTAGCAGTCTGCAGTAAGGGTACAGAGGGGTGGTAACCAGTTGGTGGTATATGTATGCATATACTTCTTATTCTGCCTTACAGAGAACCTGTCACACTGACATGAAGTCTGATGTGATGGAGCCGAGTCCTATCAGTGATTGGCTGTTATCTCTGTATACACAGGATAGGCTCTCATTCACTGAATGGGACCACCCGCTGGACTCCTAAGCTCAGAAAGGCAGAGATTTCAATGAAAAAGTGACAAGTTTATACTGATACTTTTCCCACAAAATTAATATTAATTAAGACTGGCGTTTTAGACGCCAGTCTTATTAAGGCCCGGCACTGGCAGTGGATCTGCCAATGTAGAGGCGCCGATGGTTCCACTGTCGCTTCCTAGCTGTCTTACATGTAAACCATTTTCGACACCTAAACCCCTTCCCCGTCCATGGAAATAACAGAAGTGCCGGCACATAACTGAAACTAACAGCACCAGACGGACCCGGTTGTCTATATGTGGTCTGATGGGTCTTTGTTTTCGGATATTTTTGATGGAATCTGTAACGGAGCCCCCGAGCAGACCCTCTGAAGCTGAGGTACGCTCAGCCTTGCATTTCTCGTGTAATAATTGTATTTCGGTGTATTGTTATAGATCTGTGAGACAAAGAAATATGCTTCAAATAAAGCTTCACACTTTGCTTTCGAATCGAAAAAGAGCAAAACCTCAAATGCCGGACCACTTCTACATAAATCAAGCTCCGGAAAGATACCTGCGCAGCAGACTGTCCCATCCAACAAACCGGGGGATAAAATGTCATCCCGAAACCCTCTGCCACCTAAAAGAGCGAGACCAGAACAGAGCGGAGGAAGGACATTACAAGCCTCTCTTGTACCCAAGTCCAATGCTAGAAAGCAGGGAAGAAGTGAAGAGTCGGACGTCACATTAACTGTTATTTTGACAAAAAAACAACCTAGAGATAAACCTGAAATCTGTGTGATGGGCAAGACATCTACTATGAGAGGCCAGCCGGGGCCGCAGCCTAAGAAGAGAGAGCAGAGCCTATCTCAGTCTAAGCAAATGCCTGCAACTAAAGCCACGACACAGGCCACGAAGGCAAAAATCCTCCATGAGTCTCAGCCTCCATCCGTGGCCGGCAGTGGACACATCCGCATAGTTTCTAGATTAAGCCTGCCTGGAGCGAAAAGTAAGAGTGCAAGCGAAAGAAGTTTCCTGATTAAGTCTTCAAGGAACGATGGTGTGAGACAGCCACTGAACGTGCCCAAGGATCGGTTGGAGGGTAATTCTAAAAAACAGACCTGTTCTACCAAACATCTCACAGCTGCACAGGTGACTTCCTCCACCACCACGGTCCATAGGAAGATCAGCACCAAACCTGTCTCTGCGCCAAAGATAGGACCACACCGTTTGGATTGCTCCTCCAAGACAGTGTCCAATCGTCAGAGTACCCACTTGCTGAATAAACAGGTAGCTCCTCGAAAAACCGCAGGACCGACTGGATGCAAAAAAGCAGTAGATGGATCCAAGCATGAGTACAATAGAAAGACTGTGCAACAACGTGCAACTAAGGAGGCCACCACAAAGCCTTCCCTCCTGACAACCACTGACTCCACCATACGACCACAGACTCCCAGGATGACTGCAGATGACCGCAAGTATGTGAAAGCGCTCATATTGTTCTAACATGTAGTAGGGATCGACTGATATTGATTTTTTTTTTAGCCAATACCGATCTGTGAACTTTCAGGCCGAAAGCTGATAATTTATACCGATATTTTATATCTCATAATATATATATTATATTAGTTGGTAGTCACTGAGGTGGTGGAAATTGGCATTTGTCACTAGTATATTATAAATTAAATTTATAAAGCCGTTAGTTGGTAGTCAATTTATCATTTACATTTATAATGTACTAGTGCCAAATGCCAATTTCCACACCATCCCCCTCCTCACTGACTTTATTAACCCCTATCAGACCTCAGATCAGCCTTTTATTAACCCCTATCAGACCTCATATCAGCCCTTTAATAACCCCTATCAGACCTCAGATCAGCCTTTTATTAACCCCTATCAGACCTCATATCAGCCCTTTAATAACCCCTATCAGACCTCAGATCAGCCCTTTATTAACCCCTATTAGTCCTGCTCTCCTGCTGACGGCTCCTCTTCATCTCCGGCGTCTCACAGGTATTGGCCTGTGTGCACTGACATTGGCACCCCACAATCTTATTCGTGGGGTTCCGATAAGAGACAAGAGGTAGTCCGCTCCCTCCGTAACTGATTACATTCCGCAGGTGTTGTAGTCCGTAGCATTTAAGAGGTTAAATGGCCCGAATCAGTGCTTCTACTGGTCCGGGTCGTGAGAGTAGAAGCGCAGCTTTCATGTGAGAGCGCTTATGCCTGTATTTCACAGGCCGATTGATCAAGCAATTGTCAGGAAGGAAGCGTTCCCTCCTGGCAATCACCTGCTCGCTAGAGGAGGAGACCGCTGCTATTACATGCACCGATCTCCTCCGCAGCATGGGGAGGAGCGATCACTATGCCTTTGCTCATCCCCATGCTGTCTAGTGGTTTGCCAGCAGCAGATCGTAATTAGACAGCACAATCTGCTGCCGGCAAACAGTGATTTGTTTTTTTAGGTGTGCATAAAAATCACGGCAGTATTAGGCCTAGTTCACACTTCAGTGTTTAGTTAGTGATTTTCGGCTAAAACAAGGTGCGGCTCCAAAACACAGAACGAGTGCAGATCTTTCCATTCTACCTTATCAATGGAGGCTTCATTCCTGGTTTGGGTTTAAAAATCACTGATGGAAATCGCTGAAGTGTGGACAAGGCCTTACACTGCAGGATGGTTGCTAATGAGCGTTAGTATGAACACTCGCTAGCGATCATCTGCCGAAAAATCGGCAGGTGTAATACAGCATTTAGACTGTGCTACCATAAAAAGGCGGCGGCCCAGCCTAGGGCCCTTTAGTGACCGTTGTAAAAAGGCGTATTGGTGGTCACTAAGGGGCTAAAAGAGTTGTCACTTCAGCAAGTGCCATTTATCCTGTAGGGAAAGTTAATACAAGGCACTTACTAATGTATTGTGATTGTCCATATTGCTTCCTTTGCTGGCTGGATTCGTTTTTCCATCACATTATACACTGCTCGTTTTCATAGGTTACAACCACCCTGCAATCCAGCTGTGGTGGCCGTGCTTGCACACTATAGGAAAAAAAGCTACTATGCGCACTCCCAGGGTATTTTTTTCCCTACAGTGTGCAAGCACGGCCACCACGGCTGGATTTACGGGTGGTCATAACCTCTGAATACGAGCAGCGTATAATGTGATGGAAAAATAAATCCAGCCAGCAAAGAAGGCAATATGGACAATCACAATACATTAGTAAGTGCCTTGTATTAACCTTCTCTACATAATAAATGGTATTTGCTGAAGTGAAACAACCCTTTTAGGGTCCATTCACAGGTCCGTAACGTGTTTTACGGATCCACAGGACACGGCAATGTGTGTTCCGCATTTTGCGGACCGCATATCGCCGGCACAAATAGAATATGCCTATTCTATTTTCTTCGGGAACGGAAATGCGGACCCAGAAGTACGGGTCCGCATTTCTGGAGCCGGGCCGCGGATTGTGCGGCCCTATAGAAATGAATGGGTCCGCAATTTCGTTCCACAAAATGCGGAACCAAATTGCAGACGTGTGAATGGGGCCTTAGTTGAATTTCCATCCTTACCTGACATAAAGAGGGGCAGGTCTTCCATGTACACATGTGAGCATTGATGCTGATGAGGATTTGACATAGGGGTCGAGGCCACACAATATGCCGCCAAAACCCTGCCCACGGTGACCAATGGCCACATGATTTTACTGCAAAATCCTGCATACATCGGCTGCTGTGGGTGCCCCTTGCAGTCAGCTGCAGTCAACCAAATGCTGACAAATTGGACGGTTGAGGTCTCACAGGGCCATACCTTGTCACTTTGTGTTGTCATTGTGACAACGAGATGGTGAGAGAGTGAAGAGATACGGCCAAGCGGATGTTAGGTGGGATCCTTATGTAAGTACGCAGCATTCAAGCCTTCCATTACATATACACCAAGAAAGGCTCCCTTTCTATACGTCAAATATATCCATAGGGCTCCATTGACCCGATGTAGTGTCCACTTGGCCTCCCGGATATTCCCCAGATAATTTGGGGGCGATTTATCCTCTGTAAGTACGGGTGCATTGTCACGGTTTTCTTTTCCGCTTATAAGGAAGAAGCTAGAAGAGTGGCTGAGCTCTAAAAGGAAGACTTACAAGAGGCCGCCCATGATCCTGCCACCAAAGAGGCCACCCACTGCGAAAAAACAAAACCCTTGTAACCGCTCTTTGTGGGAGGGCATCGAGGACGAGGAGGAGCTGCTGTCCCTGTCCAACAAAATCCGCCAGACACTGAGCGAGTGCCTACAACTCATCGAGAAGGTAAAGGCTCTCCGCCATGACAAATGGTTCCTCGACATAAAATAAAAATAAAAAAATCTTCTGAGTTATGCTCCGTGCAGGGCCTGGCACTGTAGCGATGTAGCCACAGTAGTGACGGATGTCTGCTCTTCCATGTCAGCCTTTTCTGTCATTTAATACTTGTACAGTATTTTCTGCAGGTTTGTACAGGAGGCGCTGTGAAGATAACCTCGATTTACTGACGTTTGCTTGTCTCTTAGGGAATTTCGGGAGAGGATATTCATGCCACGTTGGACAACATCCCCGAGGCAAAGAAGTTTGCAAAGTACTGGGTGTGTAAGGCGAGGCTGTTAGAAAGGGATGGCGTCTGTGACGTTATTGACATGTACAAACAAGGGGTCCAGTTTGGAGCTACGGTAAGTTTTGGCTGTTTTATAAGAAGTTACAAATCTTAGAATGCATTAATAAAGGGGTTCTGCACTTTGTTTAAACTGATAATCTGTCCTCTGGATTAGGGCTGCACGATATTGGAATTTTGTGCGATTGCGATTAGGGCCCTAAAAATTGCGATAACTGTATGCGATGCAATATTTTAAGGGAATTGTGCTAGAGGTCTATTTTCTTGGATTTTCAAGGCAAAAGCACACAAATTACTGATAATGCTGAAATGTAGTTATGCTTAAAGGGGTTTTGCACTTTCATTTAACTGATGATCTATCCTCTGGATAGATCATCAGCTTCTGATCGGCGGGGGTCCGACACCCGGGACCCCCGCCGATCAGCTGTTTGAGAAGGCAGCGGCGCTCCAGCAGCGCCACGGCCTTCTCACTGTTTACCGCCGGGCCGCCCGCCCACTGACGTTACGACTTGTATCAACTAGCGTGGGCGCGGCTAAGCTCTGTGTAAAAAATGCCCTGCAAAATCCAAAAGGTGCACTTTGGAATATGTGCCCCTTTGCCCACCTTGGCAGCAAAAACGTGTGACACATCTGGTATCGCCGTACTCAGGAGAAGTTGGGCAATGTGTTTTGGGGTGTAATTTTACATATACCCATGCTGGGTGAGAGAAATATCTTGGTCAAATGCCAACTTTGTATAAAAAAATGGGAAAAGTTGTCTTTTGCCAAGATATTTCTCTCACCCAGCATGGGTATATGTAAAATGACACCCCAAAACACATTCCCCAACTTCTCCTGAGTACGGCGATACCAGATGTGTGACACTTTTTTGATGCCAAGGTGGGCAAAGGGGCACATATTCCAAAGTGCACCTTTCGGATTTCACCGGTCATTTTTTACACATTTTGATTGCAAAGTGCTTCTCACACATTTGGGCCCCTAAATTGCCAGGGCAGTATAACTACCCCACAAGTGAACCCATTTTGGAAAGACACCCCAAGGTATTCCGTGAGGGGCATGGCGAGTTCCTAGAATTTTTTTATTTTTTGTCGCAAGTTAGTGGAATATCAGACTTTGTAAGGAAAAAAAGAGGAAAAAAAAAAAAATCATCATTTTCCGCTAACTTGTGACAAAAAATAAAAAATTCTAGGAACTCGCCATGCCCCTCACGGAATACCTTGGGGTGTCTTTCCAAAATGGGGTCACTTGTGGCGTAGTTATACTGCCCTGGCAATTTAGGGGCCCAAATGTGTGAGAAGTACCTTGCAATCAAAATCTGTAAAAAATGGCCTGCAAAATCTGAAAGGTGCACTTTGGAATATGTGCCCCTTTGCCCACCTTGGCAGCAAAAACGTGTGACACATCTGGTATCGCCGTACTCAGGAGAAGTTGGGCAATGTGTTTTGGGGTGTAATTTTACATATACCCATGCTGGGTGAGAGAAATATCTTGGTCAAATGCCAACTTTGTATAAAAAAATGGGAAAAGTTGTCTTTTGCCAAGATATTTCTCTCACCCAGCATGGGTATATGTAAAATGACACCCCAAAACACATTCCCCAACTTCTCCTGAGTACGGCGATACCAGATGTGTGACACTTTTTTGCTGCCAAGGTGGGCAAAGGGGCACATATTCCAAAGTGCACCTTTCGGATTTCACCGGTCATTTTTTACACATTTTGATTGCAAAGTGCTTCTCACACATTTGGGCCCCTAAATTGCCAGGGCAGTATAACTACCCCACAAGTGACCCCATTTTGGAAAGAAGACACCCCAAGGTATTCTGTGAGGGGCATGGTGAGTTCCTAGAATTTTTTATTTTTTGTCGCAAGTTAGTGGAATATGAGACTTTGTAAGAAAAAATAAAAAAAATAAAATCATCATTTTCCGCTAACTTGTGACAAAAAATAAAAAGTTCTATGAACTCACTATGCCCATCAGCGAATACCTTAGGGTGTCTACTTTCCGAAATGGGGTCATTTGTGGGGTTTTTCTACTGTTTGGGCATTGTAGAACCTCAGGAAACATGACAGGTGCTCAGAAAGTCAGAGCTGTTTCAAAAAGCGGAAATTCACATTTTTGTACCATAGTTTGTAAATGCTATAACTTTTACCCAAACCATTTTTTTTTTGCCCAAACATTTTTTTTTTATCAAAGACTTGTAGAACAATAAATTTGGCGAAAAATTTATATATGGATGTCGTTTTTTTTGCAAAATTTTACAGCTGAAAGAGAAAAATGTCATTTTTTTGCAAAAAAATCGTTACATTTTGATTAATAACAAAAAAAGTAAAAATGTCAGCAGCAATAAAATACCACCAAATAAAAGCTCCATTAGTGAGAAGAAAAGGAGGTAAAATTCATTTGGGTGGTAAGTTGCATGACCGAGCGATAAACGGTGAAAGGAGTGTAGTGCCGAAGTGTAAAAAGTGCTCTGGTCATGAAGGGGGTTTCACCTAGCGGGGCTGAAGTGGTTAATGGTGCCATTTTTCGGTATAAATAACATCTTTATTCTACAGGTTAGTATGATTACAGTGATACCAAATACATAGTTTTTTTTTTTAAGTTTTACAACTTTTTTGCAGTAGACCCCTTTTTTTTTTTTTTTATTTATTTATTTTATTAAAGAAAAAAATGTTTTTGCATTACCACTTTCCGAGACCATAACTTTTTTTTATTTTTCATTATATGGAGTTGTGTGAGGGCTTGATTTTTGGGAGACGACTTGTATTTTTCATTGGTATCATTTCTGAGTAAATGGCACTTTTTGATCGCTTGTTATTACATTTTTTCAGTGGCAATTTAAGAATAAATTAGCAATTATTTATATATATATATATATATTATATATATCTATATAAAATTTATATTTTTTATTTTATTTGTAGGGGATAATTTACATGATAGTTATGTAGTCCGGGTTGTTACGGATGTGGCAATACCAAACATATGGGGAATTTTTATTTATTTTTTTAATTGAAAACTGTATTTTCAATGGAAAAAAAAGCGTGATTTTTTTTTATATGAATAAATTAGGTTTTTACCACAAGGGGACTATAAGAGACAGCTTTTTGATTGCTTTCAAAATGGAATGCACTATCTCTATAGTGCATTGCATTTTAATAGCAATGCTATTCTGACATTGCCCAGCAGGCTGCACCAGAGAGGCGCAGCCTGCTGGAAATTACTCAAGGCTGGTCTGGGGCCTACATCAGACCCCAGGCAGCCTTCACACACATCGGCACCCCGCGATCGTATTTGCGGGGTGCCGATGGGAGACAGAGGGAGTCCCATCCCTCTGTCAGCACTTTGCATGCGGCGGGTGGCATTGCCCACTGCATGTAAAGTGTTAAACAGCCCAGATTGGCACTCCTGCCGGCCTGGGCTGTTAGAGCAGGGCCGCGGCTCTCATGTGAGAGCTGAGTCCCTGCTGCACGGGGGACCACCTTCATTTGTTTTCCACATTGCCGGATATCGCGGAGGGTGTCTGTGCAAAACAACGGCAGAAGTCTTTGGATCCAAACCAAATTTCGCAGACAAAATACTCTGAGCCGTATGGCCAGACTTAGGGCTGTGTTTCACCATCCAATGTTCAGGCAGTGCAAGCGGCGGTGGATGGCGTTCGTTTGCACCCACCATGGTTACACAGCCTGATGGAAACTGAATGAAGCCAATCCTCCTTCATCCGCTTCTTTTCAGTATCGGCAGCACATCCCTGAGTACACAGGGAGACGAATGATGAAAGATGCGCAGCAGCCGACAAACAAGCATTCGCTCACTGATCGGCGGCTCCATTATCCTGGCCAGTTATCAGGAACATTCCTATGAATGCTTCTTTCTGATAATTGGCCTAGTAGGGCTCCTATAGTTTCTTATGGACCTATTTGTCCTCCGCTGTGATTTTAGACGAGCAGCAGTTCTTCTTGTATTAACCCACTGTCTATTTTACAGCCAATAGACGAGCTGAGGGAGGTTGTGTTTGACATCATGAAGAGCAAAAGCAAGAAGACGAAAGGTGATTCTTATTCTGATTGACGTCCTGCAGTGTGAGAGGGGGAAACCTCGACATGATACTCATGGGTTGGATTGTCTTTCTTAGTGGTCACGTTTGGTCCTCTGCTAGCTGAGGAGGTGATGGAGAATGAGAACCACAGGGACATCCCATTAACTCCATTTACTAACCGTACAGAAGAGGTGAAGACACCTTGTACCGGGGCAAGCATATATGACCATGGCTCTGCTGTGAAGCTCCAGATTACGTCTTTTTCCAGGTAAGAGCCATTCATCAAACTGTTAACCTCACAAGGGGAGGTGGACGGTTCCTTCCAAATGTTTGAAGCCCACTGTATCAATCAAATATTGCAAAACTCAGCCAACGATACAACAGAGTTCAAGAGAAGTGACAAGTGTGGGAACTGGTGGTACTCCTATGTGATCGGCAGTATCGCACATGAGAGCCATACATATCCATGGACGGTATATTGTCCCTTCATTAACTGCTGCTATGGATGACTGTATTCCCGAAAAACATGGAAACCTATGAGAAGGTTATGTTATGTAAAGGTACAACACGACCTGAGGTTTCAGAACAAAGCTGTCCGTTATATCTAGCTATCTGCATCATGGACGGGACGATTTAAAAACACATTTTATAGTATACCATAATGCAACACTGACTATGCAACACTGACTCATCCAAGAAACGTCTAGGTCAGGGATCGGCAGCTCTCCAGCACCCCAGCTGCTGTGAAACTACAACTCCCAGAATGCAAACATGCTCGGCTGTTTTTGTAACTCCCACAGAAGTGAATGAAGCATTCTGGGAGTTGTAGTTTCTTAACAACTGGAGTGCCGGAGGTTGCTGATCCCTGGTCTAGGTGAACAGTGGCAGGCGTGACTACAAGTAATGTCATCCTCCCACCGGAGGCCTCGGAATTCAAGTGGTATAGGCTCAGCTTCCTTTTCTTTTTGAAAAGAGAGCTCATTTACATATATTTTCTCCGGCCAAAAAACGTTCCGGTCCGGAACTGAAGACATCCTGATGCATCCTGAACGGATTTCTCTCCATTCAGAATGCATGGGGATAATCCTGATCAGGATTCTTCCGGCATAGAGCCCCGACGACGGAACTCTATGCCGGAAGACAAGAACGCAGGTGTGAAAGAGCCCTTAAGATGGCAGCCCGCATGTGTTCGCTGGCGAACACTGCGAACTGACCATCACTGCCCTGCACCCCTGATGACCATCGGTTCGGGTGTAGTGCTGTTGCCTGAAGTCCGTTTTTGGTACTACACAGGACTGTTAACCTTGTCATGGAAAGTGCTGTGGATAAGCTATAACTTGGTAAAGCCTGGACAACCCATTTAAAACAATAACTTTTTTCATCTTCACATACACCCTGATGCATGCCCCATGAAATGCTTCCTTCATGCTCCACTATGCTAGAGAGAAATTAAATGGTTTGTCCACTTTTTACTATTGATGACTTATCCTCAGGATCAGTCATCAATATCAAATCGGCGAGGGTCCGACTCCCAGTACCCCCGCCGATCAGCTGTTTGAAGAGAACTCGGTGCTCATAGAAGCGCTTCCTTCACCGCAGTAGTGGTGAGCAGTTGTAATTACACGTTTGGCATTCACATTCACTTCTTTAGGACGGCTGTGTCTGTTCAAGTGAATACTGTAGAGCTGTCCCATAGAAGTGAATGGGGGTGCCATACTTGTAATTACACTGCTCACCACTGCAATTGCTGCAGAGAAGGTTGCGCTCGTGCGCTCTCTTCAAACAGCTGATCGGCAGGGGTGCCGAGAGTCGGACCCCCACAGATCTGATATTGATGACCTATCCCCGTGATAGCTAACCTCTAGTATACAACTCCCTAGATACACATGCTTGGCTGTTCTCAGAAATGAAATAAATGAGCATGCTGGGAGTCGTAGTTTCGTCACAGCTGGAGTGCCGGAGGTTAGCTATCACTGACCTATCCTGAGAATAGGTCATCAATAGTAAAAAGCAGTCAACCCCTTTTAATATAAACGTATCCTGTCCAATCAGTTTTGATGTACTCGCTGTAGGTTGTGTCAGGCATTGGAGCCTTGCAATACAGGATGCACAAGTATCATTGGTAAGAACAAGGGGCGCGGTTCGCGTCGCATGTACTTACTGCTGATGTCTGGCCACATCTCACTGTCCTAAGGCATAACGGGACAGCGGTCACATGACAAACCAGGAAGTAGGATTTAAGCATGGGGGGATAAGAGAAAACTGAAAATTAGGTAAATTTGAAAAATATATATATATATATCATATATCCAATAAGTAATGGGAGCAAGAGTAATAATACCACATCTGTAATACCCAGACACACCTTGCACTGTTACAGTGCCCACTGTATAGTTATATACACCGCATGTCACAAGGCCTATTCTGGGAGCTGACGCTTACAGACAGAATCGGGTAGTAGAACAGTCAGTGCTTTGGTGCCCCTCACCTCCATGTTCAGGCTGGCACTGGTACGACAATGTGCAGTGTCTGTGGTCATTATGTTGGTTGTTGCTGTAGATATGGCACCTGCTAGCCAAGTCATCAATTAAGAATGTATTAACTATCTGGGGCAGGGGTCCGCAACCTTCGGCACTCCAGCCGCTGTGAAACTACAACTCCCAGCACTTGCACCATTGCTCTTGTAACTCCCATGTGAATGAAGCATTCTGAGAGTTAGTGTCAGAGCAGCTGGAGTGCCCGAGGCTGCCGATCCCTAATCTAGGGTGTCCAACTTTGAAGATTTATGTCTAGAATTTTATGTGTACGTTATATTTTTCCAACTCGTATAATTTCAGTAAAAAGAAGAATCCCGGGAGTGGCCAAGAATGGAAGCGACTCACCCCAGTGAGGAGATCAGTCCGGATCCATCACTCGGCATCTCAGTACCCAGAGGTGGTACAGGAACAAGACACTGTGGTGTCCTCTTTGGAGGAGCTCCTGGACAAGGCTGATACAGATGCCTACTTATACATGAAGAATGAGGCACTGCCGGAGGAGGCAGAGCACAAGGTCATTGGCTTGATGAAGGCAGAGGATCAACAGGACCCCACAGAGGATCAACAGGAAGGACCAGTGTGAAAACAGCAGTGCCCGGTCATGTCAGCCATGTGCATGTCTGTGTTATTCGGGCCGTCTGTTCCCAGGACCTCTGGTGGCTTCCATTAAACAGGAGAACATTAGCGAGAGGCTAGTGCCATCTGCTGGCGATCAGGATCCTGTGCATAATGATACTATACATGAAATACCTACAGTACCTTGTAACACGCGTTTATATTTCATGTAGCAGATACTGCTATACCGCTGTCTGTATGAAAGACACATTGCTTTATTCTTTTTTTTGTAAAATATTGCCTTACTTTGCACATTGCAAATTTGTATATAGGATGTGGAATGCAATCATAAGAAAGTATTAGGCCTCTTTCACAGGACCATTTTTTTTTTTTTTTTTTTTCGTTTGCAAGCCGTTTTTTGCGTTCCGTATACGAAACCATTCATTTCAATGGTTTCACAAAAAGAACGGAATGTACTCCGTATGCATTCCATTTCCGTATTTCCATTCCGTTGAAAGATAGAACATGTCCTATTATTGCCCGCAAATCACGGTCCGTGGCTCCATTCAAGTCAACGGGTCTGAAAAAAAAAACGGAACACATATGGAAATGCCCAGCCCAATTTTTTATATGTAATTACTGTATACGCCTAACTGAAACGGAACAACGGATCTGTGAAAAACGGACCGCAAAATACTGAAAAAGCCATATGGTCGTGTGAAAGAGGCCTTAGGAAGGGTTTTCAATCCAGTATTATAAAATAGCCACTTGTAAGATAAATTGCCACAATTTATTTTGCAATGTATGTGAATATCAAATGCAAATTGTATTATTTTTTTTATTAAATTGTTGTGGAAGTTTACAGTGCATTCGGAAAGTCTTCAGACTCTTTCACTTTTTTGAATTTTAGAAGTGCTTAATTATTTATTTAAAAAGTGAAAACTAAAATTTGCCATGGACCTTTAGCTCTGGGGCCCCCTGTTTCTCTTGATCATCTTTGAGATGTTTCTACACCTTGATTGGTAAATTTAGGTCAATGAACAGGATTTGGAAAGACAGTCTTGTCTGCATAATGTCTAACAACCGACAATCCATATCCGAGCAAAAACCAAGCCATGAGGAGGAAAGATCTGCCTGTAGAGCTCAGAGACAGGATGGCATGAAGGAACGGATCTGAGAAGGGGATAAAGTTTCCAAGAGCACAGTAGCCTCCATAATACTTACGTTTGGAACAAGCAGGACTCTCCCTAGAATTGGCCACCCCTACAAACTAAGTAAAGCCTCATTCACACGTCCGTGCTTAAATCCGTGAAAAGATGGTCAATGATGCCTCCAAGAAGATGTCCGTGAAGGATCTGTGTTTGGTCAGTGTGTCCGTTTTTTGCTGTCCATGTGTCATCCGTGTTTCACGGACACCGTACAGCTGAAAAATAATTTTCAAAGCATCTCTTCCTAATGATCTGCGAAACACGGATGGCATCCATGTTGCATCCGTGGTCTTCACAGACACAAAACGACTATAATGGGCGTGATGGATCCGTGAACATGGACAAAATAGAGCCCCACTGACCGTGGTAAAAAAAAACCTCATGTGTGAATACTAGAGATGAGCGAATTTCCGCTTATGAAATTCGTTTGCGATTTGTTTACTAGTAAAAGCAGAATTGCGTTATGGATTCAGTTACCACGGACCATAACGCAATTCTTTGACGGAATGCATAACGAAATGCCGGATCCATTATGCAGCCCATAGACTTCTATTATGACGGAATGAATAATGGAATGCCTCTAAAGGCAGTCCGTTATAGAATTGCGTTATGGTCCGTGGTAATTCTCTCATCTCTAGTGAATACACACATTAAGGGCTCTTTCACACCTGCGTTCTTGTCTTCCGGCATAGAGTTCCGTCGTCGGGGCTCTATGCCGGAAGAATCCTGATCAGTTTTATCCTAATGCATTCTGAATGGAGTGAAATCCGTTCAGGATGCATCAGGATGTCTTCAGTTCCGGACCGGAACGTTTTTTGGCCGGAGAAAATACCGCAGCATGCTGCGCCTTTTGCTCCGGCCAAAAATCCTGAAGACTTGCCGCAAGGCCGGATCCGGAATTAATGCCCATTGAAAGGCATTGATCCGGATCCGGCCTTAAGCTAAACGTCGTTTCGGCGCATTGCTGGATCCGACGTTTAGCTTTTTTTAGAGTGGTTACCATGGCTGCCAGGACGCTAAAGTCCTGGCAGCCATGGTAAAGTGTAGTGTGGAGCAGTATACTTGCCAACCGTGCGGCTCCCGGGGCGCTCCAGAGTGACGTCAGGGCACCCCAGGCGCATGGATGACGTGATCGCATGGCACGTCATCCATGCGCATGGGGCGCTCTGACGTCATTCTGGAGCGCCCCGGGAGCTGCACGGACTGTAAGTATACCGCTCCCCCGCTCCTACTATGGCAACCAGGACTTTAATAGCGTCCTGGGTGCCATAGTAACACTGAACGCATTTTGAAGACTGATCTGTCTTCAAATGCTTTCAGTACACTTGCGTTTTTCCGGATCCGGCGTGTAATTCCGGCAAGTGGAGTACACGCCGGATCCGGACAACGCAAGTGTGAAAGAGGCCTAACCCTTTCAGGACTCTACCATATTTCACTTTAAGGACCAGGCCATTTTTTAGAAATTTGACGTGTCACTTTATGTGGTAATATCTGTACAACGCTTTTACTTATCCAAGCCATTCTGAGACTGTTTTTTCTCGTGGCACATTATACTTCATGATGGCGGTAAATTTTCAGTCAAAATATTTAATTTTTTGTTATTAAAAAAAATCCCAAATTTTATCAAAAAAAATCGCAACTTTCCAAATCAAAATTTTTCAACTTTTACAACAGATAGTGATACCTCCATAAAATATGTATTACTTAACATTCCCCATATGTCTACTTTGTTTGCCTCATTTTGTAAATGTCATTTTATTTTTTAGGCTTGGAATTTTAGAAGCAAATCTTAAAGTGGGTTTTGGAAATTTTCTTAAACATTTTAAGGACCAGATCAGTTATGAAGTCATGTTGTGAGGCTTACATAGTGGAAACCACCCATAAATGACCCCATTTTAGAACTACACCCCTCAAGTTACTCAAAACTGATTTTATAAACTTTGTTAACCTTTTGGGTGTTCCACAAGATTTTAAAGGAACATTGAGATGCAATTTCAGAATTTTCCATTTTTCCTATAACAAATCAAGGGTTAACAGCCAAACAAAACGAAATATTTATTACCTTGATTCTGCAGTTTACAGAAACACCCCATATGTGGTCATAAACTGCTGTACGGGCACACAGGCAGGGCGCAGAAGAAAGGAACGCCATATGGTTTTTGGAGGGCAGATTTCACTGGGATAATTTTAAGTTGCCATGTCACATTTGAAGACCCCCTTATGCACCCCTAGAGTAGAAACTCCAAAAAGTGACCCCATTTTGGAAACTACGGGATAAGGTAGCAGTTTTGTTGGTATTATTTTATATTACGCTTTTTGTGAGGTAAGGTAATAAACAATTGTCTGTTCTGGCACAGTTTTTATTTTTATTTTTTTACAATGTTCATCTGACAGGTTATATCATGTGCTATTTTTATTATTTTATTAAGCAGGTTGTTACGGACGAGACCATATCAAATATGTCAACTTTTTTTGTTTGTTTCAGTTTTACATAATAGGATTTTTTGTGCTTACCTGTAAAATCCTTTTTTCTCTAAGTTCATTGGGGGACACAGAAGACCATGGGTATAGCTGCTGCCACTAGGAGGCAACACTAAGCAAAAAAAAAGTGTTCGCTCCTCCTCCTCTCAGCTATACCCCTTCTGCAGACACTGAGCTAAGTTTGTACAAAAGCAGTAGGAGCAGCCAAGATAAGTCAACAGAAAACAATAAAAAGGAAGAAAACCGGAGATGGGTCATCATCAATAACCAGAAACGCATCTAGGAGAACCAGCAATGTACATAGAGGGTGGGAGCTGTGTCCCCCCCAATGAACTCGGCGAGAAAAGGATTTTACAGGTAAGCACAAAAAAATACTATTTTCTCGCTCATATCTTTGGGGACACAGAAGACCATGGGACGTTAAAGAGCAGTACCATGGGGAGGGAACAAGAACAGAACGAATCCAAGGCCGGTCATAAGGCCCCGCATAGAAATGCAGGAGAAAGACACACTAGGAACCCTGAAAAGGGACAGGAAGACTCATTCCCCAGAAGGGCAGCCAGAGAGTGGCTGCATACGCAGAGGCTCCTGCTGGGCAGAAGAAAGGAACAGCCCAGGGAATATGAGTCACGGCATAGGAGACTTCAGAAGAAGTGGAGAGCACACAGAATATCCACAGGATGGACAAGAATGAAGACAAGTCAGTCACCAGAAGCAACGGAGCGATTGTGGAAGATACAGGAAAGAAACACGTAGCCTGGATCCAGAAGTCTGCTAAGGAGTGATGCCCATGGATCAAAACACCAGGAAAAAAACACTCAGTGGAATACTGATTGGAAGAAGACGAACTGAAAATGGTGTCTGGATAGCAAGGGCCAAAGAACTGCAGATGTGACAAAACTTGCCCCTAGGGGTGGGCGATATAAACGATATGCGATATAAACTATATAAATCTGGCCAACGATATTGAGGGAGTGAAGAAACCCAAAAGGGAACAAGGCAGTGTAACTGACCCAAAACTGCCCAAAAAATTGGGGAGTAACCTGACTGAAAGAGTGTCCTCTGGGATAAAAAAAATTTCCCCTTCAGACCTACGGCCAAGGGGGTTTCTTCATAAGAATGTTCCCCCTGGAAAATGCCAATGTGGTAAGCGGGGAAGGAGGACCTTAAATTCCAGAACAAGAGAGGAGAGAAGCCGTCTGATACTCCATGGAAGACCTAATCGGAAGTTGCAGACAGGAACCAGAGATGGGAAAAATACTGTGCCAGGAAGGGAATGTGGACCCCAAACGCCACAAAGCCCCAGAAAAATACTGATAACAGAACCAACACCACCCGCCCAGGCACCCCACAGCAGGGCATATTAGGGCATACGAGAACCTAATAGCTATGAACACTGACCGCGCCGGCAGTAACAGTATGTGGGGCCGGGGGAGCGCAACTACTCGCCCTGCGAAAGGGGAGAAGTAGAAGCAGCCAATGCGGCTTAGTAGAAAACCAGCACTTAGGGGTGACAACAAGTCCAGTACGACCGATCCACCTGATGAGGGGAGCCATGTAGACAACTCACATATGCAAACTGAATAAGTGCAAACTCCACAGTGAGGGAACGCTGATGCTGTCACCGTAGTAGATTGCAGAGGCAATGCAGTACATGTAAAGGGAAAAAAGGTACCTAGACAACGCTATAGAAATCAGTAGATTATACCAGGTACAGAAAACGTACTAATGCCCAGCAGAAGTCAGCAAACCCCTCAGTGTGTCATGGCAGAACATAAGCAAAGTGCCCCCTGTAGAAGAAGGAAATGTAGACACGATCACAACTACAACTAGTGAGAAGGCACCATGCCTGGAAGGAGGAATGCTGTGTAGATACCACTGCAATGCCAGGGCCGATACTCCACATGGAGGAAGGGGATGTGGAGAAAACCATAAATGTAGTATCTGACACCCATGTGTCATGTAAGCCGTAGTTGAAGGATGAATGCAAATGTTCCCCCTGGGAAGGGTTCACGCAGTAGTAGCCAGAATATCTATGGACAGCGCAAAGACTGCCTCACAGGGGAGAGGCGATAGCAACGACTATGGCCTCTAGGGTCAGAGGAGAGACTCCACCTGAAAATGAGGACAACAGCAATAGCCACGAAGAATTGGTGTTAGCGCAACACTCCACCTGAGAAGGAAGAAAACTGGTAATCAGAGCAGACGTTCCACCTATGGAAGGAGTGTGGACGCCGGGCGTGCCAATGACAATCAGCCAAATGAGATTGCCCCTCACAGAGATTCAAGGCATGAGCAAATTTATGAGTTATACCAACTAGGGCTGCAACGAGTACTCGATTAAATCGACATAAAAAAATCCTCAATGCAAATTTTTTGCATCGAGGATTCGTTTGTGTCACATGACCACAGAGCGGGAGTGAAGCACTTGCTATTACTCCTGCTCCGTGGTCTCCCGCTGGCCCGCAATGCACTTGGAATACTCACCTTTCCAAAAGGGGGCCTCCAGACACACCACAGCACATCCATGGTTCCGCGCTGCACTGACCTGACGTACGCACGGCGTGACCTGACGCGCTGTGTGACGTCAGGCCCAGAGCAGCGAGGAACAATGGAGTGTCGGCGGCGCCCCTGCTGGAAACGTAAGTTGGTGACACCGAGGGGGTGGGGGGATGACTATGGCCAGGCGCCCCGGAGTGTACAGCGTCCTAGCAACCAATGACGCTGTGCACTACGGGTGTCAGGAGGAAGAGCAGGAGGGCACAAGGGGAGCAGAGACTATGACACAAGGGGGAGAGATGATGGCACTGGGGTGGGGGAGAGCTGAAGGCACTGGGTGGGGAGAGCTGAAGGCACTGGGTGGGGAGAGCTGAAGGCACTGGGTGGGGAGAGCTGAAGGCACTGGGTGGGGGAGAGCTGAAGGCACTGGGTGGGGAGAGCTGAAGGCACTGGGGGAACAGAGCTGATAGGACTGGGGGGGGAACTGATGCACTTGGACTGATCGCACAGGGGGGGAATGAAGGGTGTTGGGGACTGATGGCAGGGGGTCTGATGAGTTTTTATAAAGGAAAACAGTCTATTAATTATTTTTTTCTTATTAGATTACTCGATTAATCGTAAAAATAATCGGTAGAATACTCAATTACTAAAATAATAGTTTACTGCAGCGCTAATACCAGCGGCCTCTTAGAGCTACAGGCCGACCTGGAAGACAGAGGCTGCCATGTAGGCATCAGACACTAATCCAAACTAAGACTACCTGATGAGAGTAGTCGCGGTAGACATTGTTAAAGCAATTACTCTACCCAAGAAAGACGGATAATGTAATAGGAGGAACGGTTTCCAGTGGTAGTGAAATTACTCCGCTGACGGAAAGAGGGGAACCGAAAAGATGTACAGGGTCCACTAGTAGTGCAAGCACTACTGGTTGTGCAACTACTCCGTAAATGGGTAATGCTACAGGATCTCTAGCACCCAATTGTGGTGCAACTAATCCCCCAATAGAAGGGGGAAAGCCGACAGGACAGATGATATCCAGTATGAGAGTAATTATTCCGCCTGCGGAGGGGTTAATGCAACAGGACGTATGGTATCCGGTGGAAGTGCAGCACTCCGTCTAAGGAATAAGGGTAATGCGATAGTCTGTACAGGATCCAGTGGTAGTGCAATTACTCTATAGAAGGAGGGTAATGCTACAGAATGAGTAAGGGCTAAAACTGCTTTCTGCCCGAAACGTGTAGACTTTGCATTCCAGTACCTGGATGTTTTTATACTGAATATTGAATAAAGAGCCTTTGGATTACCACCAAGACAAGCTGGACAAACATTTATTTTTCCACAGAATGTACAGTACCTAGAGTAAGTGCAAATACTCCCACTATGGAAGGAGGATAATGCTACCGGAAGCATAGGATCCAGTGGTAGTGCAACTACGTCGCCTCTGGAAGGAGGGTAACGTTACCGGATATATACGGTATCCAGTGGTGGTATAACTATTCTGCCCATGGAAAGACTGCAATGCTACCAGACGTATAGGAACCAACAGAATATAAACACTCTGCCGATAGAGGATTACTCTGCCCATGAAAAGAGGATAATGCTACAGGCCGTACAGAACCCAGTGGGGGTGCAATTACTCCTCCTACGGAAGGAGGGTAATGGCCCGGGCTGTACAGTATCCCGTGGTAGAGCAAGTACACCGCCTAGGATGGAGTGTAGCGCTACAGGCTGTAAGGTATCCAGTGCAAGGGCAATTACTCTGCCTATGGAAGGAGGGTATGCTACGGAATGTACAGGGACCAGTGGTGAGCGCACAAATTCCGCCTAAGGAGGGAAGGGAATGTGACAGGACTCATGGAATTCAGTGGTAGTGTAACTACTCCGCATATAGAAAGAGGGTAAGCTACAGGGAGTGCGGTATCCAGCGGTAGTGCCAGGATTCCGCTTACGCTATAGGACGTATGTATCCAGCGGTAGGGTAAAGAAATTGTGTCTACAGAATGGCGTGGGAACTAGGTTCAGAAGGACCAGATAGCCCTAATGTGATATTTTTATAGAGCCAGTCTTTATGGACGTGGCAATACCTAATATATCTGGTTTTCTTTTACAATTTTTTTTACTTGTAACTTTATTTTTTTATTATGAAAAACACTTTTCCTTACTTTTCTTTTTACTTTTTATTTTTGTCCCTTTCTGGGACTTTAACTTCTGGGGGTCTGATCCCCTCTGCAATGCATTGTAATATATCCTGTATTGTAATGCATTACATGTCAGCTTTTACACTGACATCCTGCCTGTGAGACCCAGCCTATGGAAGGCATCGGGCTGCGTTCTCTGCCAATCGGGTCCCAGTCACTGCAGCGCGGGGACCTGATGGGGAAGCGGAGGGAACCCGTACCCCCCTTCCCCTGCAAACCTCCTGCATGCTGCGGTCATACAAGGGGTTAATACGTTGGCATCTGTGTTTTCATCCATGCTGGCGTATGCAGAAAGGGCCCTGCTGTCAGTGACTGCCGGGTCCGTGCCGCTGATCGGGTGGGTGTAGCTCCTGCACCCGCCCGATCAGCCTGCAGTGCATGTATGGCGCTGGTCCTTAAGTCACGTCCACCAGCACGGCGCGGGTCCTCTACTGGTTAAAATGAATGGAGGATGTGTGCTGTCCGTGGAGAACATGTACAGCGCACGCCCATGGAACACTGATGTGTAAAGGAGGGTTAATGAGAGGGAGAAGGATCTTGGTAAGAGAGGTGACTAAGAACCCAATGGTCACTCTGGCTGAGCTCCAAAGATCCTGTGTGCAGATAGGATAAACTTCCAGAAGGTCACCCATCACTGCAGCCTCTACCAATCTTGGCTTTATGGCAGAGTCACCAAAAAGAAAGGTGTTAAAAAAAAGCCCCTTAAACAGGGTTTCTCAACTTCGATCCTCGGGACCCACCTACTAGTCAGGATTTGAGAATATCCCACAGAATGAATACTTGTGGTAAGTCTTGATGCATGGACACTAATTATATCACCTGCTCAATACTAAGGAAACCTGAAAACATGACCTGGTATTAAACTTTTTGTAATGAAAGTTGACCAAAAATTGCTTTTTTTTAGCACAGTTTTTATTTAAAAAAATGATAGTGTTGACCAGACGGGGTGGATCATGTCATTTCTATAGAGAAGATTGTTACGCACGCAGTGATACCTAATATGTCTGTTTTTTTTGTTTTTTTACAATTTTATATGTCTCTTTTTATGGGAAAGGGGCTTTTTTTTATTGAAACTTGAAGTTTTTTATTGTTAAAAACACTTTTATTTCACTTTTATTATTTTGTCCCACTAGGGGACTTCAACATTACACGGTCTTATCCCTGTTTCAATGCAGCACAATACATCTGTATTGTACTCCATTGACTATCAGTGTAATACACTAATAGTTTGCCTATGATACCCAGCCTGGGGACCTTAAGGACCCTTAAGGACCCGTCCTGGGTCCTTAAGGCCTTTGAATGGCTTGGGGCTGCCATGGCAACCATCGGGTCCCCGTCACCGCAGCGCGGGGAACCGTTGGATGAGGAGAGGGAGCGCAAACCTCCCATATGCTGCGGTCAGCACTGACCGCGGCATAGGAGGGGTTAATCCAACGGCATTGGAGTTATTGCCAATCAGTAATAGCTGGATCCCTGCCGCTGATCACGGCACCGCACATGGTGTGTTGTGCCTTTTCATAGGTATATACAATGGAGGTGGGAGGAAGGACCGCAGGACAAGAATGCTCGTCCTCGGGCACAAAGTAATGGCTGTTTAGGATGAACATTCTCGTCCTGGGTCCTTAAGGTGTTAATGAAAATCTGATTCAGAGTGCTCTGGACCTCAGACTGGGATGAAGGTTCACCTTACAGCAACACAATGACTAAGCACACAGCCAAGACAACACAGGAGTGGCTTTTTGTGAATGTCCCAGACAGAGCCCTGACTTGAACCCAATCAGTGGCGGATCCGGGGGGGGGGGGGGGGCAACGGGGAAATTGACCCCCCCTCGAGCTGGCGGCGGCGGGGCACAGGAAGATGAGCGCTCATCTCCAGTCATCTGTATCGCCATCCTCAGGACAGCGATACAGATGTCTATGCTGCGGCAGGGGAGGGAGAGGCGTGTCCCTTTCCCTTCCTCTGATAGGCTGCAGGCACTAGGCTGGCAGCCTATCAGAGGCCGGCGCAAGCGGCGCGATGATGTCATCGCGCCGCCTGAGCCATACAGCGCGGGACACCGGCCGGAAGAGGCCTGCATCGCATCGCTGACATGGAGGTAAGTATGTGTGTTTTTGTTTTGTTTTTAAATATACAGTCGTGGCCAAAAGTTTTGAGAATGACACAAATATTTCTGCAGAAGATCAATCTGTCCCTGATGTTTTTTTTTGGAGAGAAGTGGCTTCTTTGCTGCCCCTCTTGACACCAGGCCATCTTCCAAAAGTCTTCGCCTCACTGTGCGTGCAGATGCGCTCACACCAGCCTGCTGCCATTCCTGAGCAAGCAAGCTCTGCACTGGTGGCACTCCGATCCCGCAGGTGAATCCTCTTTAGGAGACGATCCTGGCGCTTGCTGGACTTTCTTGGACGCCCTGAAGCCTTCTTAACAAGAATTGAACCTCTTTCCTTGAAGTTCTTGATGATCCTATAAATTGTTGATTGAGGTGCAATCTTAGTAGCCACAATATCCTTGCCTGTGAAGCCATTTTTATGCAACGCAATGATGGCTGCACGTGTTTCTTTGCAGGTCACCATGGTTAACAATGGAAGAACAATGATTGCAAGCATCACCCTCCTTTAACAGGTCAAGTCTGCCATTTTAACCCAATCAGCCTGACATAATGATCTCCAGCCTTGTGCTCGTCAACATTCTGACCTGAGTTAACAAGACGATTACTGAAATGATCTCAGCAGGTCCTTTAATGACAGCAATGAAATGCAGTGGAAAGGTTTTTGGGGGATTAAGTTAATTTTCATGGCAAAGAAGGACTATGCAATTCATCTGATCACTCTTCATAACATTCTGGAGTATATGCAAATTGCTATTATAAAAACTTAAGCAGCAACTTTTCCAATTTCCAATATTTATGTAATTCTCAAAACTTTTGGCCACGACTGTATACAATACTTTTACTGGCGGGGGCTGTCATTACTGGCGGGGGGGGGGGGGCGGGGGCTGTTTGTTATTACTGGCACGGGGGGGCTGTTTGTTATTACTGGCACGGGGGGGCTGTTTGTTATTACTGGCACGGGGGGGCTGTTTGTTATTACTGGCACGGGGGGGCTGTTTGTTATTACTGGCACGGGGGGGCTGTTTGTTATTACTGGCACGGGGGGGCTGTTTGTTATTACTGGCACGGGGGGGCTGTTTGTTATTACTGGCACGGGGGGGCTGTTTGTTATTACTGGCACGGGGGGCTGTTTGTTATTACTGGCACGGGGGGGCTGTTTGTTATTACTGGCACGGGGGGGCTGTTTGTTATTACTGGCACGGGGGGGCTGTTATTACTGGCACGGGGGGGCTGTTATTACTGGCACGGGGGGGCTGTTATTACTGGCACGGGGGGGTGTTGGATACTGGCACGGGTGGCTGTATTACTGGCACAGGGGGGCTGTTTGTGATTACTGGCACAGGGGGGCTGTTATACTGGCACAGGGGGGCTGTTATTACTGGCACAGGGGGGGCTGTTATTACTGGCACAGGGGGGCTGTTATTACTGGCACAGGGGGCTGTTATTACTGGCACAGGGGGGCTGTTATACTGGCACAGGGGGGGCTGTTATTACTGGCACAGGGGGGGCTGTTATTACTGGCACGGGGGGGCTGTTATTACTGGCACAGGGGGGGGCTGTTATTACTGGCACAGGGGGGGGCTGTTATTACTGGCACGGGGGGGCTGTTATTACTGGCACAGGGGGGGGCTGTTATACTGGCACGGGGGGGGGCTGTTATTACTGGCACGGGGGGGGGCTGTTATTACTGGCACAGGGGGGGGGCTGTTATTACTGGCACAGGGGGGGCTGTTATTACTGGCACGAGGGGGGCTGTTATTACTGGCACAGGGGGGGCTGTTATTACTGGCACAGGGGGGGGGCTGTTATTAATACTGGCACATGGGGGGCTGTTATTAATACTGGAACATGGGGGGCTGTTATTAATACTGGCACATGATTGGGGGCACTATAGTGGCATCTACTGAGGCCACAAAGAAGGGGTATTTTATATGGGCGCTCTGTACAGTACAATTTTATACTGGGACACATTATGGTGGGTACTATGGGGAAGGGGGGAGAGGAGTACTATGGGGTCATCTACGGGGGACACTAAGAAGGGGTATTTTATACTTGCAAATTATGGGGGACACTGAGGGCATCTACTGGAGGATTTTTTACTGGTACATTATGGGGGCACTAGGAGGAAGGAGGGTGTGGAGCACTATGGGGGCATTTACTAGGGGCACTATATAGGGGTATTTTATACTGGCACATTATGGGGGCACTATGGGGACATTAGCTCAACTGGGGGCATTACAAGGGGGTATTTTTTGCACTGTCACATTATAAGGAGAATTATTACTACTGGGGGGGCATTATGGTGGGCTTTATTACTCCCCCATGGTATGACCCCCTATTAGCAGCACCAGCCTCTCCCTGCTCTGCTATCCCTCTGCCCCTTCTCAAAATCCATTATGAAATCTTTCTCATTAGGATAAAACACATCAGCTCCGCCGAGCCCCCGGCCAAAGTGTGGAAGTGGTGTCCGAGATCCCCAAAGGCCGAGCAAAGTAATTGTAAGTTTTCATGTGAAATATGTTTCTTATACACATATAGCCTACACTGTGCCACACAATGTACAGTATACCGCTACACTGTGCCACACAATGTACAGTATACCGCTACACTGTGCCACACAATATACAGTATACTGCTACACTGTGCCGCACAATATACAGTATACCTCTACACTGTGCCCCACAATATACAGTATACCGCTACACTGTGCCACACAATATACAGTATACCTCTTCACTGTGCCCTAAAATATACAGTATACTGCTATACTGTGCCCCACAATATACAGTATACCTCTACACTGTGCCACACAATCTACAGTATACTGCTATTCTGTGCCCCACAATATACAGTATACTGCTACACTGTGCCCCACAATATACAGTATACCTCTACAATGTGCCACACAATATACAGTATACTGCTACACTGTGCACCACAATATACAGTACACTGCTATCCTGTGCCCCACAATATACAGTATACTGCTACACTGTGCCCCACAATATACAGTATACTGCTACACTGTGCCCCACAATATACAGTATACCTCTACACTGTGCCCTAAAATATACAGTATACTGCTATACTGTGCCCCACAATATACAGTATACCTCTACACTGTGCCACACAATCTACAGTATACTGCTATTCTGTGCCCCACAATATACAGTATACTGCTACACTGTGCCCCACAATATACAGTATACCTCTACAATGTGCCACACAATATACAGTATACTGCTACACTGTGCACCACAATATACAGTACACTGCTATCCTGTGCCCCACAATATACAGTATACTGCTACACTGTGCCCCACAATATACAGTATACTGCTACACTGTGCCCCACAATATACAGTATACCTCTACACTGTGCCACACAATATACAGTATACCTCTACACTGTGCCCACAATATACAGTATACCTCTACACTGTGCCCCACAATATACAGTATACCTCTACACTGTGCCACACAATATACAGTATACCTCTACACTGTGCCACACAATATACAGTATACCTCTACACTGTGCCACACAATATACAGTATACCTCTACACTGTGCCCCACAATATACAGTATACCGCTACACTGTGCCCCACAATATACAGTATACCGCTACACTGTGCCCCACAATATACAGTATACCGCTACACTGTGCCCCACAATATACAGTATACCTCTACACTGTGCCCCACAGTATACCTCTACACTGTGCCACACAGTATACCACTACACTGTGCCCCACAAAATACAGTATACCGCTACACTGTGTAGTCTGTTCTATAAGCACCATTGTTTTGTGGCGGCGGACAGAAAATATTCTGAAAGTGCCCCTCCTGAGACCAGGCTCTGGATCCGCCACTGAACCCAATGGAACATCTCTTGAGAGACCTGAAATGGCTGTCCACTGATGGTCTCCATCCAGCCTGACAGAGCTTGAGAGGATCAGCAGAGAAGAATGGCGGAAAATCCCTAAGAAGACTGGAGGCTGTAATCACTGCCAAAGGGGCTTCAGCTAAGTCCTGAGTAAAGGGTCTGAATACTTATGTCAGTGCAGGATTTTAGTTTTTCCTTTTCAATTAGCAAAGATTTCTAACATTCTGTCTTCACGTTCTCATTATGGGGTATTGAGTGCAGAATGATGAGGAAACTTTATTTATTTTTTTGGCATAAGACCCCAACATAACAAAAGTGAAGGGGGTCTGAAGACTTTCCAAATGCACTGTATGTTTCAGTGGACAAATAATATAAGGATTGGCATAGAAGGATTTGCAGTATATCTAGTAGTTTTTCTGGCTTAGAGCCATGATTCTTAAAGGGATTCTACACCTTTTTATTACTAATGATCTATCCTTTTGGATAGGTCATCAGCATCTGATCGGCGGAGGTCCGACATCAGGGACCCCCGCCGATCAGCTGTTTGATAAGGCAGCGGCGCACCCAGTAACGCCGCAGCCTTCTTGCTGTCTCCCACAGAACAGTGACATCACGACAATGGACGTGGCCTGGGCGTGGCTCAGCCCCGTTAAAGTGAATAAAAATGTAATCCTCCGACACTGGAAATTCCATACTGTGCCGCTGTGTCCGTGTATTGACTGTTCAGTATAGACATTATATCCTCAGCAGATCTCTATATTCATGCAGAAAAGGTGAGGAAATAGTTCTTGCTCTAATTGTTTCAGCACTTCATACCAGTGGCGTAGCTAGAGATGACTGGGCCCCACAGCTAATTTTTGAATGGGGCCCCTCCTCCCCCAGTAATTTTGTCACATTCATCGGTCACGTGGCCTAGGAGCTGCTCAGTTCCATTTAAGTGAATGGGGCTGAGCTGCAATACCAAGCATAGCCACTATACAATGTACGGCGCTGTGGTTGGTGAGCTGAGAGAAAGCCGCGGCACTCACAGGAGATCCGGTGCCTTCTCAAACAGCTGATTGGTGGTGGTGCCAAGTGTCGGACCCCCACCGATCAGATAATCATAACTTATGAGGATAGGTCATCAGTATAAAAGTCTCGGAAAACCCCTTTAAGATGGACATTTACCAGAAACCTGATGATTTTTTACTGGTGTTGCAAATACTCGAACGGTCTTGTAAAAGAGGACATGTCTGATTTAGGGAATACTTGCATTCCTCAAGAATAACAATTCTGGAGCATCTTTGCTTAAAGGGGTTGTGCCATGATTAATGTGAAAAAATGAAAATCAGACATCATATAGTACATGACAATGTCTTTCTGACAAAGCCCAAACCAGCGCCGTACCTCACATGGATCCAGAGATCTCCCCATTCATTGCTCCTGTTGTTCTGCTAGATTGTGTTCTGGTTGGTAGCTCAGGGTACGTGTCCTTTCTACCGCAGCTGTCTCCCTATTACGGCGTAGGGGATGTGTCCTTTCAGCTGAAGCTGTCTCCTTGTAAGGCCTCCTGCACACGACTGTATGGCTTTTTCTGTGTTTTGCAGTCCGTTTTTCACGGATCCGTTGTTCCATTTTTTGTTTCCGTTTTTCCGTTCTGTTTTTCAGTATGGCATATACAGTATACAGTTATTACATAGATAAAATTGGGCTGGGCATAACATTTTCAATAGATGGTTCTGCAAAAACGGAACCGATACGGAAGACATACGGATGCATTTCCGTATGTGTTCCGTTTTTTTGCTGACCCATTGACTTGAATGGAGCCACGGAACGTGATTTGTGGGCAATAATAGGACATGTTCTATCTTTAAACGGAACGTAAAAACGGAAATACGGAAACGGAATGCATACGGAGTACATTCAGTTTTTTTTTTGCGGAACCTTTATAATGAATAGTTCCGTATAGGCACCGTATACGGAACACAAAAAAAACGACCCGTACACTCGCAAAAAAAACGATTGCGTGAACTAGGCCTAAGGGTAGGTACCCTTAGCTTGGATTGGCGCTTTCGCATGTTTCTCCCTTTCCCTTGGTCAGTTGAACCCCTTTCAACTCACCTTCTCCCTTGTGTATCTCCTTTTTGCATAGAGTGCCTTCGTTGGACACTTTTTGAGCTGCCTTCCTTGCGCTACTCGGACCTACCGTACCACTCTGTACCACCACTGTCGGCGACAACTTTCACACACTTGAGTGGTTGAATTAACTTCCTTTTTTGCTTCCTTGTAACTGTCACAGTAGATATGGCTGGTGACAGTTAAAGTATGTAACTGAGCAGGTGCGACCGACTCAATGAAGTGGACAGAGAAAAAGGATAAGAACAAACAGCAGGTGGCGCTATACAAATACATTTTATTGAATAGCTCAGGGGCTATACAAAATGGTTAATTACATGCAATTACAAAAATATTCAGATCCAGGTGCTGGTTTGAAAAATATATAATGTTTCTTTATGCAGCAGCGCTTCTGAAAGAGCTCTGCACATTCAGGATTCATCGACCGTGCTCTGAGAAGTGCTTCTGCAGCTTTGTGGTTGCAGCAAAGCTTCAGGTCCCTTTTATGATTACTTCTAGAAATATATGAATAAATTGAAACCTACCATTCCTTTTGTCAATGGAGAATATTCATACATACATTGGTGCTCTCCATTGCAGAGTCACACCCTACTGAGAAGCAGAATGGTAACCCAGTTATCAGTTTATGCATACATTTCCAGGGGGGAGAACAGAGGAACATCCCTAACCCTAAGTTCACACCTGAGCGTTTTACAGCGCGTTCAAACGCGCTGTAAAACGCTCAACACATGAAAACCAATGCTTCCCTATGGGAATGGTTCTCACCTGGGCGTTTTACAGCGCGTACGATCGCGCTGTAAAACGCCCGACGCATAATCAAGTACTTGAGCTTCTTTGGGGCGTTTTGACGCGCGTTTGTGGCCATAGGACACTGCAGTCAATCACACAAACGCGCGTCAAACGCGCGTTTACTATTACAAAAAACGTGCATAAAAACGCGCGTAAAACGCGCGTTTGAGAAACGCTCAGGTGTGAAAGCAGGGTAAGAAAAAAATTATCCAGAATTTATTTTATGGGTAGTGTGTATAAGTAGTTACTAAACAGACTTGTCAGGAGGGCTGACAGGTTACCTTTAAAAGGGTTGTCCACCACCCCAAAATTCCCTGCAGCGTGGCCAGACCTGCAGAGGGAATCATACTAACCTGATCCCAGCCAATGGGTTTCAACTCCTTCTGGCCATCAAGGGCTCAACCACACGACCGTTTGTTTTTTTCTGTTTACTGGGCGTTTTTTGCGTTCTGTATACGGTCCGTATACGGAACCATTCATTTCAATGGGTCCGCTAAAAAAATGGAATGTACTCTGTATGCATTACGTTTGCCTATTTCCGTTTTTCCGTTCTGTTGAAAGATAGAACATGTCCTATTATTGCCCGCAAATCACGTTCCGTGGCTCCATTCAAGTCAATGGGTCCGCAAAAAAACGGAACACATACGTAAAGGCATCCGTATGTCTTCTGTTTATGTTCCCTTTTTTGAGGAACCATCTATTGAAAATGTTATGCCCAGCCCAATTTTATCTATGTAATTACTGTATACTGTATGTGCCATACAGAAAAACGTAACGGAGAAACGGAAACACAACAGAAACAAAAAACGGAACAACGGATCTATGAAAAACAGACCGCAAAACACTGAAAAAGCCATATGGTCGTGTGAAAGAGGCCTAAGGCAGAGAAGGAACTGGCTTAGCTAATGAAATGTGCCAATCAGCTTGTCCCTACACTCTGTCCTATGTCGGGCTCAGGCAGGTAGCGGAGGTGCCAAGATCCAGGACCAGGGCTGACGGCAGATCAGAGGAGCTTTATGTAGTAAAGTATATCAGTAACCGCCCTTAATTTATATCTATACAATGGATAGAATTTTTTTTTCCCTGCTGAAAAACCTATTTAAGTGGATAGGGATGTACTGGATATGTTATGGGGATGTAATGAAATAATAAAGTTTACATGGACTTTAAAGGGAACCTGTCATCAACGTTATGCTGATCTCAGTGACAGAAACGCTGATGTCAGCGCTGTGTCACTGATGAGCTAAAAGTAAGTGGTTGCCGAGAACCAGCATCATAATCATTGCAGCCCAGGCCTTGAAAAGAGTCAAATCTACCCGAGAAGAGTCCTGGTTATCCATAATCTCCTGCTCTCTCACCCATCTGCTGATGATTGGCAGTTCTCTCCTAGAGAGAAAGGGAGAAAACAAGGTAGAAGACGGTCAGTCATCAGCAGGAATTCATGGATAACCAGGACTCTTCTCAGGTGGCCGGGACTCTTTTCCAGGCCCAGTCTGCAATGTTGGTTCTCAGCAACCACTTACTTTTAGCTCGTGAGTGACACAGCGCTGACATCAGCATTTCTGTCACTATTTTATTGTGCCCTCAGTGAGATCAGCATAAAGTTGATGATGGGTTCCCTTTAGAAAATACCAGTTTTACACACTATTAATTTATGTTTTGTTTTTTTCAGACACTAGTACAATAAGTAATCAATACATGCTTTCAAAAATCATCTCTGGAAACCCCCAATTCTACCATAAGGTTATCTAGGAATAGCCCTTGTAAGAAAAAATAAAAAACACAATAATAATAGACTATATAGGAAATGAACACGGGTAACATACATGGCTAACTACTGGTTCAGTGTCTGTGGGTGGCATTCAGCTGAGGATTGCAGTGTGCCTGCTGATCACACTGTGTAAGGGTATGTGCACACTATGACTGGTCATCACAGCATCATCATGATTTAATGTGACTGGTGTGAACAAACCCCTCTATTGGTATGAGAGCTACATGGAGTAGATGCCCATTGCAGGGAGTCCCCATGATTAGGCTACTTTCACACTTGCGTTGTTGTTTTCCTGTATTGAGAGCCCAGAGAGGATCTCAATACCCTAAAAAAAGTTTCCGTTTTGTCCCCATGCATTATGAATGGAAATAGATCCGTTCAGGATGCATCAGGATGTCTTCCGTTCTGGTAGCATTCCATTTTGTGATTGGAGTCAAAACCTCTGCAAGCTGCGGTTTTGTGTTCGGTCATGAAAACGGAAAAAAGCGGATCCGTCACTGAAAACAATGTAAGTCAATGGTGATGGATCAGTTTTTTTTGGGAGCCTAAAAAAAACAGATCCATCAGCCCTAGACTTTTAATGTATTTAGCAACGGATCTGTTTTTTTCAGTTTTGATTTCACACAACCGCATCCTGACGGAACGGATGCATCCTGATGTGTAAAATCAAAAAGGATCCGTTTAATTCCGGTATTGAGATCCTCTGCCGGATCGTAATACCGAAATTAACAACGCAAGTGTGAAAGTAGCCTTAGGCTACTTTCACACTTGCGCTTTCCTTTTCCGCTATTGAGATCCGTCATAGGATTAAATAGCGGGGGATAACGCTTCAGTTTTGTCACAGTTCAATGTCAATGGGGACACAACTGAACAAAACGGAATGCACCAGAATTCCGTTTGGTGGCATCCCCATCGCGGACAGAATAACACTGCAAGGCTATGTACACCTTTGGGGGCAATTTTTTCTTTACTATTGCATTGTACTCATTTTGATCTAAAAAATCCTATTTTCAATTGGTCTTTATAAAAAAAATTAAAATGTAAAACCCCTGTCTCTGTGCAGCCTTGAGATTCTCTAGCAGCAGGCTCTGAATTTTTACTGTGTTATGTCAGGCTCAGCTGACAGCACCTAATATCTGACCTAATAAACTCTGAATTCTTCTCTTACTGATAAGAATGTGGCTTAAATAAGTGTTTATGACCTCATGACTTCTTAGTAATTCAGAGAAAAGGTTTATTTGATGACGCACAAAGTGAAAGCAAAAAGTACCAGTCACACAGCTAGAAAAACAGTTAACCCTTTGGGACAGAACAGCTCAATATTTTTAATAAAGACCAATTGAAAAAATGATTTTTAGCCCAAAATAAGTAAAAGGCACTGCACAAGGGTGCAGGTCAATGTACATAAGATTGTTCCGTTTTGCGGATAAGAGTAGGCATTTCTATAATGGGGCCCGCATAAAGTGCAGCTTGTACATGGTCAGTTTCCGTATTTTGCAGATCTGTGGTTTGCTGACCGCAGAACGGATGAATGTAGCCTAAATCTATTTTTTTTTCTCTACAACTGGGCTAACTGGAGCTGGATGGAAATCTGTGCTGTGAAATTAGTTGCTGACGTGGCTGGGACTGCAGCATCACATCCCTCCTCCTTCCCTCGCTTCGGTATATTACTGAAGACCCCATTTAAAGGTGCCTTCACATGTTATAGAATTTTCTGCAAGAGAGAAAGTATAAAGGACAGCTACGTCTTATCTTTTTTTATTTGACTCCTAGTTTTGGCTTCTAAACCTGCATCAGGAAACCTGACCATGTGGCCGTACCCTAGTATTAGGCACTTGTCTCCCGGCCCAACCAGGGATCTACTGACGCCAAATCACCGCATCACAGGGGTCACAGTGATCTACAATTGTAAGCAGCAACCCTATCTGACCACATAAATATACACATACCCTAAGGCCCCTTTCACATGAGCGAGTATTCCGTGCGGGTGCGATGCGTGGCGTGAACGCATAGCACCCGCACTGAATCCTGACCCATTCATTTCAATGGGGCTGTGTACATGAGTGTTTTTTTTTCACGCATCAGTTCTGCGTTGCGTGAAAAACGCAGCATGTTCTATAGTCTGCGTTTTTCACGCAGCCCTGGCCCCTATAGAAGTGAATGGTGCTTCAGTGAAAAACGCATTTCAATTGGAAGCAAGTGCGGATGCGATGCGTTTTTCACTGATGGTTGCTAGGAGATGTTGTTTGTAAACCTTCAGTTTTTTTATCAGGCGCGTGAAAAACGCATTGCACCCGCACGGAAAAAACTGAACAACTGAACGCAATCACAGACAAAACTGACGGAACTTGCTTGCAAAATAGTGCGAGTTTCACTGAACGCACCCTGAACGCATCCGGACCTAATCCGTCATTTGAAAGAGGCCTGCACAGCTGTTTGTATTTTGCCTTCATATTCACAATCCTCCATGGTCACTATGTAAAAAGTATCAAACTAAATAACACAAAAAATATTTTTTTAAAAGTACAATGTAAACTCTTCAATTCTACTTTTCCCAATAGTCCTGCACTCAGAGCTTGACACGTAACAGATTGACTGTTATTGATCAGTCCTATTAATGAGTATTCTGGTAATACATGTAATACTCTTTCTGAACACCAGAGAGCAGCCTTCAGGGGGAAAAAACAGGCCCTTCTGAGCTAGGGTGGGTTCGCTCTAGCGTTATGCCATAGGTTCAGTTTATAACGGAATATAATGGAATTCTAGGACGGAATGCAAAACGAAAGCCTTTAAGAGGCATCCCGTTTTGCTCCGTTCTAATAGAAGTCTGTAGGCTAGCATAACGGATCTGTCTGCTTTCCGTTATGCAGGACTGTCGACAGAACAGAAACCAGACCTATAACGGAATGGCATAACGCTAGTGCGAACACACCCTTAATGGTTGACGGTTGAAGATCGACTAAGTACTGTAGTTTCTCTTCTGAGCCCTAGTTACGTCAGTGGCGCTGACCTACTATGTAAAACACTATGTAAAACTGTGTTCTGTAGACTGCGTTTCGTTCCTGTAACAATCACCACTCCATGGTTTTGTGTGTGAGTATTGCCCGTCCAGCCGTCAGTGGTGCGGCACTGAACACGGAGTATCTGATCTAATCCCACATTAGGTGCACGTCCTTCTGATGGACGTTCAGTTCTAATACAACATGACACTTGGGGGAGTTTTCTCTGTTTCAGGCTTTAATGCCGGCGAGTCCTGAAGGCTTAACCTAGCGGTGTTCACCAGCTGCAGCCAATCGTCTTGAAGCTGTGATCAGAAAAGAGACCGGTGTCCGGTTATTTTTTCCAACATATCACCTGCATCTAGACCCAACATCCATCCAGATAAGGCCTCTTGCACACTATCGTATGTATTTAGAGGTCTGCAAAAAAACGGATCCGCAAAAAATACGGATGATGTCCGTGTGAATTCCGCATTTTGTGGAACGGAAAAGCTGGCCCCTAATAGACCAGTACCATGCTTTGTCGGTAATGCGGACAATAATAGGATATGTTCTATTTTTTTCAGAACGGAAATACGGAAACGGAATGCACACGGAGTACCTTCCGTTTTTTTTGCTGAACCATTGAAATAAGTAGTTCCACATACGGTCCGCAATAAAAACGGAACGGACATGGAAAGAAAACACGTTCGTGTGCAAGAGGCCTTAGGCCGGGTTCACATCACTGCTTCATTTTCCGTTCTTCTGATCCGTCAGAAGAGCAGAAAACAACAACCAAAAATCCCGCATTTTAAGCACTCGTTATGCTCATTTCTTTCCATCTAAAATAACAAATCTTACACGGAAATGGCTAAAACGTATGCAAAATGTACATAATTGAGCATACGTATGCTTAAAGGAGTTATCCCATCTTAGACAACGGGGGCATATCGCTAGGATATGCCCCCATTGTCTGATAGGTGCAGGTCCCACCTCTGGAACCTGCACCTACAAGGAGAACGGAGCGGAGAAAGTTGAGGAGGGCGCAGTGCGCATGCACCCTCCATTCATTTCTATGGAGCCGCCTAAAATTTCCGTCGGCCCCATAGAAATGAATGGGAGCGGTGGCCGCGCATGTGCGGTGCGCTCCTATTCACTTCAATGGGAGAGGTGGGGAGCTGCGCCTGGTGGTGGACGGGGTCCTCCAGCCGCAACTCTCCCCAGCTCTGTTCTCCTTGTACGTGCGGGTCCCAGCGGTGGGACCCGCACCTATGAGACAATGGGGGCATATCCTAGCGATATGCCCCCATTGTCTAAGATGAGATAACCCTTTAAAAGACAATATCCGTTTTTTTTTTCTTCGTTTTCTGTTCTTCTGACGGATGAGAAAACGGAAAACAAAACGTTGATCTGAACCCGACCTAATGGAAAATAATTACCGGTACTTTTTTTTTTTTTAAGTGGATGTTAATAGCAGACTGATCCCAACACGGGTATAACATGCCCACAGTCTACTTTGGATCTGTCAAAAAATAAAATCTTCACTTCCCCTTTAAAAAAAAAAAAAGGGGGGATTAGCCAAGTTTGGCTAATAGGAGCTAGCGAAGAATATAGCGAACGCATACTCGTGAGGAGAACATTCTCCCTGCCCTTCACCAGTGACGACCACCATGTAACGCAGCAGCCGTCAATCACTGGTAAGAAGGGAGGCAGGAGGAGCGCTGCTCAGACTCTACGTGTTCTTTATTAGGCCCTATTAGCCAAACTGCGCAAGGTTTTCCTTGTCTTTACCGCCACAGAGGTCACATACATCCTGTACTCACATGCTCCCTTTTGATATATTTCAGATGTTGCCCAAGAACCTTGCTGGCATCTGCTCCGTCCACACTTACATAGTCCCCTGTGGATTCATGTGGCATCTGGAAGTATGATGAGATATCAAGGAGGAGGTATTGAAGTATCTGTACTATCATGAGCAGTAATCACATTATGTCAGGCATTATATACCAACGGATGATGTCCTAGCCAGCCAGTGACTCTCCGGTCATAGACTAGCTCAACACATGGGGGAATTCATCATGAGAAGAATATTTGAAGTCTGCGTTGGAGTACTTTGTGCCACATTTATCAAATGTCTCCGGTTGTTTATCCTTATACCTATTAATTCTGTCTAGAAAAGCTACTCCACTTTTCCTCCTCCACCCTCCTCCTCCAGTGAGATTGCGACTTATTTAAAAAAAGTCGCAATGATAAATCTGGAGCTACCCACACCCACTTTTCCAACCATATTACAAAACTGGTGTGAGTGGTGTAAAAGTGCAAAAAGTTGCTAAATTTTGCACACGCAAGTGCAAAAAAGCCACAAAAGCCCTATGTTGCAACTTTTTGATGACAATGTGTCCGATCCATTTTTTTTTTTCGGATAGGATGCGGACCTCATTTCAATGAGTCTGCAAAAAACGCGGACAGCACACCGTGTGCTCTACGCATCCGTATGTCCGTTCCGTTGCTGCACCCAAAAAATTGTGCATGTCCTATTTTTTTCTAGTTTGCGGACAAGGATAGGCATTATTACAATGGATCCGCAAAAAAAATGGATCCGCAAAAAAAACGGATGCCATACTGAACGTCATCCGTTTGTTTTTTTGCGGACCGCAAAATACATACGGTCGTGTGCATGTAGCCTTAAACCTATAGGAAGGCAGAGGTTGCTGCAGTGATATCCAGGCCCTGGTGCCTGAGCGGGGCCAACAGCTCCTCTTCCACATGAGACACCAGGATGAAGAATGGTTGGGATTCCCTATTACAGATTTTACATTGTGGCTCAGGAGCTTCTTGTTTCTTCCCTTGGCCTCAATGAATCTGTATTCAGCGCCTACATCTTGGGGAAAAAATATTTAACCTGTCATAACTGATGGCAAAAAAAAAATGAAAAATGAAAATCTCTAACAAAGCTAGAACCAGCCCTGTACCTCACGTGGAATCAGATATCTCCCCAATTGTTCTGCCTCAGACAGGTGGTGCGCACTTTCCTAGGGGCATGTTCTTTCTACTGCAGCTCTCTGCCTCAGGGTTTGTCCTTTCTGTTGTAGCTCTTTCTCTGTAACTGCCACAGCTAACATAAGGTCTGGCTGGTGAAAGTTGAAGATTGAAACTGAGCGTGTGTGACCACCACAGCGAGGTGGACAAGAAATAAGGAAATGAACAAACAGCAGGTGGCGCTATACACTTACATTTTATTAAATAGCTAAATGTAGAATTTTTTTTTTGTGGCATAACCCTCTTTAAGTTATGTCTGTCAGAGATGTTTAAGGATGGAGCAATGGTTTTTTATTACTTGTAGATACATGGAAGCCATCATCATACCTGGTCCAGATACGTACCAGTACAGGAAGAGCTCGGAACACGTAGCTGAAGGGATAGTACAGGAGGTTCAGGAAGGAGGCAGAATACAGGTCGGCGTAACGTATCAGCTGGCTGGAGAAGAGTGTCTGCCAGGAACCACTGCGGAACAGGCTGCCCATCTTCCCGTAAGACATGTCCATCTCTTGGGTAATTTTCTGTGTATGGTAGTCACAACATTTTATAGAAAAGTTAGACTTTTATGTAAAAAGTACTTTGCTTGCATTCATTACTGTTGAGCTCGGAAAAGGTCCTTCTACTACATGGGAAGGAACGGCAAGTAATGGTTAAAGGGGATCCCAAAATCTTGCATCAGGATTGGACAGCTTCAAACTACCCCGCCCGACTATAGTAGTGTATTGTACTAGTCATAACTAGAGATGAGCGAATTTCCTATTTTGAAATTCGTTCACGATTTGTTTACTGGTAAAAGCAGAATTGCGTTATGGATTCCGTTACCACGGACCATAACACAATTCTATGACGGAATGCATAACGGAATGCCTTTAGAGGCGTTCCGTTATTCATTCCGTCATAATAGAAGTCTATGGGCTGCAAAACGGATCCGTCCTGTTTCCGTTATGCAGAAGAGGACTCCCCTGCATAACGGAAACAGGACGGATCCGTTTTGCAGCCCATAGACTTCTATTATGACGGAATGAATAACGGAACGCCTCTAAAGGCATTCCGTTATGCATTCCGTCATAGAATTGCGTTATGGTCCGTGGAAACGGAATCCATAACGCAATTCTGCTTTTACCAGTAAACAAATCGTGAACGAATTTCAAAATAGGAAATTCGCTCATCTCTAGTCATAACCTTGGAAAATAAAGCCCTCATCAGGGTTGAGACTATTACTGATACATGATCCTTTCTGAATATGCTTTCGAAGCTCTGAAGGTTTGCGTCCTCCTTCCAAATTATGATATGTCATTAATAGTAATAATGTATTTTATGTGGTAGAGGGGCTGATAGGCCGGGGAGCGTCCCTGTCCTGTGGGACATATCTTATGAAAACAGGACTATAAAAGGGAAAAGCGACCATATCACTGGAAGCATGAACATAGTTTAGAAGCTAGATAGGTAGATAGAAAGATAGATAGACAAAGGCTCCAATGAGATGAGCTGAAACGTTGCATATGGTGTAATAAAATAATCCGTTTTTCACTTACAAGCCCGGAGTGCTGCTTTGCTACCTTTTTCTATTAGATAGATAGATACGAGATAGATACGAGATAAATAGATAGATAGATACGAGATGGATAGATAGATACGAGATAGATAGATACGAGATAGATACGAGATAGATAGATACGAGATAGATACGAGATAAATAGATAGATAGATACGAGATGGATAGATAGATACGAGATAGATAGATACGAGATAGATAGATACGAGATAGATACAAGATAAATAGATAGATAGATAGATACGAGATAGATACGAGATAAATAGATAGATACGAGATAAATAGATAGATAGATATGAGATGGATAGATAGATACGACATAGATAGATAGATACGAGATAGATAGATAGATACGACATAGATAGATAGATACGAGATAGATAGATAGATATGAGATAGATAGATAGATATTGTTATATTGCGGATATGCAGACAGCAGGGGTCACTGTACCTGAATCTGCTTCTGAATGGAGCTGATATTTGGTTGCTCGGTGCTGCCACTGTCTGTGTGTCTGAAGGAAACAGAGTTATACAAGGTTACTTATCCGCTTAATAACCAGGCCTGAAAAGCCCTTAAGAACCCGCACCTATCAACTATCGTAAACGCAGCCGGCAAAGCGAAGGAGGACGCACCACGCATGGATGTCAACCCTCCATTCATTTCTATGGGGCCGCTGAAAATAGCTAAGCGCTGGCCCAATAGAAGTGAATAAAAGCTGTGGCTGCGCAAGCACAGTTGTGCGCCCATTCATTTCTATAGGGATTCTGAAAATAGCCAAGTGCACTGTTCGGCTATTTTCGGCAGGCCAATAGGAATGCTTGGTGGTGGCCGGACACTGCTGGCCACCACTTTGCCAGCTTTGTTTTCAGCTGCATTTTAGAGGTGGGACCCGCACCTATCAGACAATGGGGGCATATCCTAGTGAGACCTTATGTTTGCATTGTTCAGTTGGACATATAATTTATAATGTCATTTATATAATTTTTTTGCTGTGGAAACAGAGAAAAGTGATTTTTTTAGGCATATTTTTTATTTATTTTTTTACACTGCTAAATAAGGCCTCGTTCACATTTCCGTTTTTCACTGACGTGTGCGGTCCGCATTTTATGCGTACAGCACACACACCCATTGATTTAAATGTGTCTGTTCGCATTTCAGTATTTTTTTTACTGACTGTGGGTCAGTAAAAAATTCACAGAGACATGCACTACTTAGATCCGTGATGCGGACCAAGCACATAGAAGTCTATGGGTCTGTGAAAATCACTGACACACATCCGTGTTGCGTCCGTTTTTCACTGAAGACTAATAGGAGATCCTTTGGAAATGGATTTTCAGCTGAAAAACATCAGTGAATTACGGATGAGACACGGATGGTAAAAACGGACACACAGACCAACTATGGACATCTTCAAGGATGAAACACGTACGCTTTTTTCATGGACGTGACACTGACACGGAAATGTAAACGAGGCCTAAACTCTTCAGGTTATTACGGTCACATGGATATGTGTATTTATTTATTTATTTTTATTTAATGTGTGCACAATAAAATGTCTTTTACACTAAATAATGGTGATATTTTGTGGGGTTGTGCCTTTTTTTTTTCTTTTTTTTTCTATTTTTTATTACATTATAACATTATTTAACCCAATGTGGGATTACTGTTTTATAACTTTATAGCACATTTATAATGTATTAGCATAGTCCTGTATGCTAATACATCATGCTCTGTGTCAGTATGACATCGGCTGCTGTTAGGGCAAACCCTGGTGTCCTTCATACATCCTCAGGGCTGATCGAGTATCGTTCCCCCAGCTACGATAAGGTCACTGAGAAACCCTGATTGCAAGCGGGGGTCCCCTTTGATCAAGCTGCAATATGGATCGTGGTATGATGAAAGGGTTAACAGCTGGGGTCATATCTTCGTCAGGAGCAGGAGCCAGCGCTAGCAGCTAATAACGGCCAGTTCTGGCAGCCATATAACCCCCCTCATCTACAGAGACGCCAAAAGACTGGGGACCTGCATCGGCAGGCAGTTGTAAAAGGGTTAAGCAACTAGGTACATTTCAAGGGAAAAGCAAATATTAACTGTTATCTGCAGTAATACATGAGTAGTCCTGCAGATAAGGAGTCCAGATCACTATTTTTAAAATTTGCTGCTCTGAAGCACATTGTCAGGACTGCTGTAACATATGGAGAGGACTCCTGTGCGCATGTGTAACGCCCCAAAGTGGCATTACCACTTCTGCACTGTCTTTATTGGTTAACCTAATGTCATCTGTGCGTTTATTTCCAGATCCCATATGATGTGCATATCTCTTTCCATGTAACTGTTATGTCTAAGTGTAATCTGCCTGGTTCACCAGCAGGTGGCAGCATAAATGGCAGAGCTATAGTTACAGAGTGGAACCTTTCCTTCCATTCTAACTCGCCCCTCTGTGGTGTGGTGGGCCTGTCCTACTTGCTGCAGCAGGAAGGGTGGGGACCAGTTAGTTCCATTTTTAGGTCTTCCCTAGATAGAGGGAGGGTGTGCAGCAGGTGCACGTCCCTGTTGGACGTGGCCTTGCCCAGGCCAGCTGGAGCACCTTCAGCTCAGCTGGATATGGAGGCAGAAGCTGGAAGCCTCTGAAGCCAGGAGTAAAGTTCCCTAGACCAGTTTAGAGACAGACTACAAAGTGAAGTCGCAGCATCCACAGAAAGCTAAATTATACAGCTACCTCTATAGTACAGCAGAGCCAGAGAGCAACAGACGTAGTAGAGAGGAGTTTGCCTGCCACAGTTAATGCCAAATCCTGCTGGGAACCAAGACAAAAAGTCTGTTTGGAGAAACGTTTATTCAAGTAAAGATGTTATCAACTTCATCACAAGGTCTGGACTCAATTTATTTCTTCATCCCCTTCATCACCTACCCCCTTTGCTCTGCTTCAGATGACAACGCCTGGGGTCCAGCATATCCAGGTAGGAGCACCATGACTCATGCACCAACATTAAGGGACATTTAGGCCATCCTACACAACTCTGGCATTCCTACACCTGGGTACCATCTACTACATCACTGTGCCCTTGTTGATTCACTGCAACTGGCGTCATGAAAACAAGTACACCTATTTCTCTTAAAGGGACCCCTTGCCGCAGCCGTGCGTCGCACATGCTCAGCAGTCCTGACAATGTATTTCATTGCAGCTCTGAGCGCTGACAGAGGAGGAACCAAGGGCAGTAGGAAATTAAATAATAGTGATCTAGCGCTACTATATTCCACAGCACTTTACAGACATTAGCGTGAAACTGTCTCCAATGGGGCTCACAATCAAAGTTCCCTATCAATATGTCTCTGCAATACTACTCATGATATATTACTCCAGATAATAATCCAAAATCATGGTGACAGGTTCTCTTTATCACTAGAAGCCTCACAATGGTACTGCTGACCTCGGAGAGCCATGTAAAGGAAATTTTCACATAGAACATGGTGTCTGATCAGCAGGCGGTAGGTTATAGAGCAGGAGGAGCTGAGCAGATTGATCTATAGTTTTATGGGAAAAGATTTATTATTACTTGTACACTATATGGACAAAAGAATGGGGACACCTACATTTTACACCTTCTGGAGCTTTTATGACCTTAAAATGGAGTCGGTCCTCCTTTTGCAGCTAAACTTGATTCCACTCTTCTGTGAAGGCTTTCCACAAGATCTTGGAAGGCATCTGTGAGAATTTTTGCCCATTCATCTAGAAGAGCATATGTGAGGTCAGAATGCTGATGTTGGAGGAGAAGGCCTGGCTCACAATCTTCATCCCTAAGGTGTTGGATGGGGTTGAGGTCAGGACTCTGTGCGAGCAGCCATGTTCTTCCACGCCAAACTCACCCTACCATGCCTTGTGCCAGCTGTAAAGTCAGGTGGAGGAGGGATAATGCTATGGGCTGTTGACCTTGGCCCCTTAATTCAAATAAAGGGAAGTATTAATGCTTCAGCAGACCAAGACGTTTTTGACAATTGTATGCTTCCAACTTTGTGGAAACTGTTTGAGGAAGGCCCTTTTATTTTCCAGCGTGACTGCCTGTGCCACAGTGCACAAAGCAAGGACCATAAAGACATGGTTGGGTGAGTTTGGTGGGAAGAACATGACTGGTCACATATATCCCTGACGTCAGCTGGAATAGATGAATTAGAACGGAGTTTGTGAGCCAGGCCTTCTCATGCAATATCCGTGTCCGACCCCACAAATGCTCTTCTGGATGAACAGGCCAAAATTCTCACAGACGCCCTTCAAAATCTTGCAGAAAGCTTTCCCTGAAGAGTGGAAGCTATTTTAGCTGCAAAGGGGGGACAACTCCATATTTAATGTCTATGGATTTAGGCTGGAAGATCATAAAAGCTCCTGTAGGTGTGATGTCCATACTTCAATACTTCTGTCCATATAGTGTATTATCGGCTTCTGCACACTAGACCTGGAGCGTCCTTATCTTATACGGTGTGACGAGCAGGCCATGCTATTTCACATTTCTTAGATATGGATTGTTGGACATGCTGAAACATATTATTTATGCCTAGACTGAAGACTTACTCGTGTAGCTGGCCAAGGATGACGTCCAGTCCCTTCAACTCATTGAAAAGATCTGAAAAATAACATGACTATCACATATGTGAATTTCTAAATGTTTTATTATAATGCATGGTAGGTTTATGTCAGCCGGTCCTAACTGCAGGGGCCCAACTACAATATTCCCTGGTGATTAGCCGGTTTTATTATTTTCAAGGGAACCCAGAAACTGATCATTTCCCCTTAAACACAGCACACATGAAGGTGCCGTTAGTAAACCCGGTTCCCCAGACTGGGCAAACCCATCTACTGATTGTATGCTTGTTTTATAGGAATTAGGGCTCCATAAACTGCCCACCTGCTATGCCTTCTACTGAACAAGCAGAGTTGCACTGAAAAGCATGTGGGACATAGGCAGCGACTCCAGAAGAATTTTAGATCAGGTGGGCTCATTGGGGCAGAGTAAACAGTCTTAGGCCCCCTGCACACGAACGTGTGTGATCCGTGACCGCATTGCGGGCCGCAACACATGGCCACAGTTCCGTGTGCATCCCGCATCACAGATGCGGACCCATTCACATCAATGGGTCCGCAAATCCGGAATTGCGGAACGGCCGCACGGAACGGGACCCCTCGTAAGCACCACGGAGTGCTTCCATGGGGTTGCGTCCCGTACTTCCGTTCCGCAAAAAGATAGAACATGTCCTATCTTTTTGCGGAACGGGCGGATCGCGGACCCATTCAAGTGAATAGATCAGCAATCCGATGCGGCTGACCTACGGCCGGCGATCGTGCATTGATCACACGCGTTCGTTTTTGCGTTCCGTATACGGTCTGTATACGGAACCATTCATTTCAATGGTTCCGCAAAAAAAAAACTGAATGTACTCCGTATGCATTCCGTTTCCGTTTTTCCGTTCCGTCGAAATATAGAACATGTCCTATTATTGCTTGCAAATCACGTTCCGTGGCTCCATTTAAGTCAATGGGTCCGCAAAAAAAAACGGAACACATACGGAAATGCATCCGTATGTCTTCCGTATCCGTTCCGTTTTCGCGGAACCATCTATTGAAAATTTTATGCCCAGCCCAATTTTTTCTGTGTAATTACTGTATACTGTATATGCCATACGGAAAAACGGAACGGATACAGAAACACAACGGAAACAAAAAAAAAACAACGGATCCGTGAAAACGTACCGCAAAACACTGAAATAGCCATGCGGCTAGTGTGAAAGAGGCCTTAAATGGTGATTGATCACATTGACTGTTGCTAGAGTATACATTTGTATCATCTTTGGATTTTACATCACCTGTTTGTTGGCTTCATATGCCTAAAATACCTAAAATATTATTTTATGCACACCATGCCCTGTTGTAGGCTGATAGCAGTAGGCAATCCAAACATGCTGGGAGTTGTAGTTTTGCAACAGCTGGAGGGCCGCAGGTTGGGCATGCCACATTCTGTGAAAGCCTCTCTAGGCAGGTAGGTACTCACTGCTCTTCTCAGTCCAGACGTTGAGCTCTTTGGCCAGTTCAGGCACGACTAGAAACGTTCTCCATCCCTGCCTTTTTTTGGATTTCAAAATGTCTCCAAAGATGTGGTCCCCGACATACAGGATGTCTTTTCCTTTTACCCCAAGTAGGTCACATACAGTGTCTGAGGAGCCTGAAAAGCAGAACAGTATTCCAATTAAGCCCCCCCTGGGGCTAACTTACTCACTGACATACTGTATAGCAGTGACATAGAGAAAGCATCACCTACCTCCTGAGTACACCGCACAGTGCTGGTGGGGGCCTGTGTAAGTTCCAATTCGTATCATCCCATTATCCTAAAAATTAAAATAGAAATCAGTGGCCGCCTTTCTTCTACAATAGAACTGTAAAGCTTGCCACAGATGTATTAATTATAGATATAATCCAACAGCCTCATAACAGGTCTCTTTACCTAAACTAGTGGAGGGGGGTCCATCAGACAGGACCCCTGCAATCTGCAATATTGTAGGGGAATGGTGCTGATAAGTGTCCATCAAACCCTATCCACTCTGATCAATAGGGCTTCCTGGGAGAGAACACTCCCATTATGCATCTACATGCCATCCAGGTCACAATTGCACGGGTATGTAATATTCTTGTTGCCCAATATGTGCTTCACAAATAAAATAAAAATACTGCAACACTCATGAGATTAGGAGAAAATATTTACATCCTTGACAATGTGCTAATTACATCAATGCAACTTAACTGACTACAACAATTCTCCCATTGTTTTCAGAAAACTTGCATTCTTCAAAATAGCCACAAGAGGGCAGCAGAGCTCAAACACTCTAGTAAGTTTGTACAAAAGGCTGCAGATCATGCCCTCCTCTGGACTGCAGCCCTATTTCAAAAATGGAAAGCTGATCTACAAAATGTCTAACTGTAGCCCCAGCCATTAACTATGTCACCCGATATATGAGGCTTGTGATTTCATTTCTGTGTATTAAAGCAGTTATCCATGTTACTAACTAGGGTTAATACATATCCACCCCGATCTGCATCCTCAGCATGAAAGTGCCTACACACAGATAAAACTGAAGCTTGTACCGTGTTGACTTGGCGAAGAACAGTCCCTTCTCCAAAGAAGAGCGGCTTCCTTGTGTCCACGACGATCAGATCAAAATAAGACCGCCATATCTTCTTCTTGGGGTCATACTAACCCGAAGGAAGCAGAGAAATAGAAAGATATCAGATAAAATGGTCAATGTCTGTGAAAGAAATGACATCATTCTTGTGTCAAGTCTTCACTATTTTTCTTGTGCTTAAAGAGAATCTGTCAGAAGGATGGACCCTATTAAAACACATAGTGTCTGGTGGGGTTGACCCTGCTGAGTAAAAATTACACCTTTTATGTCTTTCAAAAGGATCGGCGCTTGCGCAGAGCATCTAATTTTGCTGCCTAAGCAGCACCGATGCTGTACACATGTGCCGATCCTGTGCAGGTGCGACATCACAGAGAAAGGTGAGATTCCTGGCCCTGTCAATCAATGGAGAAGGGGGAATGGCAGGAGAAACAAGACATTGAAAGATCTGGTGCCCTGAGGGCTTGACCCGCTCCTCGATGGACTATTAATATTCAATAACAGGGTCATAAAAAAAATATGTATAATTGTACTCAGCAGGATCAACCCTACCATGCATTATGCCTGGTTTAAAAGGGTTGATGAAATATTTTGCGCTGTGTATAGAGAATATATTACATTTAATGTTGTGCGGCCTCGGTCAAGATGATAAGCTTCTGCCTGCAGGGTAAGTTCAGACCTGAGCGTTTTACAGCGCGTTCCTACGCGCTGTAAACCGCTCAACACGGAGAAACCAATGATTCCCTATGGGAATGGTTCTCACCTGGGCGTTTTACAGCGCGTACGATCGCGCTGTAAAACGCCCGACGCTCAAACAAGTTCTTGACCTTTTTTTGGAGCGTTTGTCGCGCGTTCCCGCACATAGATATTCGGGAACGCGCGACAATGTGTGCACGCCTGTCTCTGTATGCGCGATTGTAAACGCCCGTACAATCGCGCATACAGAGCACTCGTTTCAGAACGCTCAGGTCTGAACCCCCTGTAAGTGTTATCATCACGTCTAACAAGGCGCCTGATCTTAGCACTGCAGACCCAAAGATGTCTTCCCTTTGCATCCCACGACCCTAGGAGCAGGTGATGAAACTGAATTGGCTGGTATCCATATACTTGCGTAGGAGTATATGGAGGGGAGGTGTGGATGGTAGGAGTCATAGAGGCTACTGGGGGTAGTTGTACTGCACTCACAGGTTGCACTCCCTGGGGCCGTGCAGTGGTAGGAGGGCACACCTTATTTTCCTCTGAGGAACGTCGTGTTTTGGGGCTCATGTCTGGGGGTAGTTGGGCTGCCCTTGATGGTGAATGTTCGGCAGGGTGCAAGGCAGGAGTCCGAATGCAAGGCCGACAGATACTGGAGACAATAACCAGGTCTGCTGGTTGCGATAAATAAAGCCTCTTTACTGAATTGATGATAGGAGCAGTAGTACATATAGCAGCAAAATCACAGCTCTGAGGTGTTTCACAGAGCAGCAGTATAGGTAACAATGATGGAGGTTGTAGTACTACTAGTCTCTCTCTTTGTACAGTCTTTCCAAGTAACCACAGGCCCAGTAACCACATACTATACCGGTATTGGTAACTCTCCTTCTGCAGTTCCCTGAGGGGTTAAGATTAAAGGGGTTGTCCGGGTTCAGGGCTGAACCCAGACATAAGCTCCTTCGCTCCTTTACGCTGGGTTCAGACCTGAGCGTTCGCAATGGAGCGCTCTGTATGCGCGATTGTACGGGCGTTTGCAATCGCGCATACAGAGACAAGCGAACGCCCATTGTCGCGCGTTCCCGAAAGTCTATGTACGGGAACGCGCGACAAGACGCCCCAAAGAAGCTCATGTACTTCTTGGGGCGTCGGGCGATTTACAGCGCGATCGTACGCTCTGTAAAACGCCCAGGTGAGAACCATGCCCATAGGGAAGCATTGGTTTCTCCTTGTTGAGCGTTTTACAGCACGTAGGAACGCGCTGTAAAACGCTCAGGTCTGAACCCAGCCTTAGCATGTAGGAAAGGAGCATCGGAGTGTTCCCTTGCCTTGTGCTGCATCGCGCCGGGGCAAGGCCGGTGACGTACCGGGCTTCACGGCACTATGCTAGGCTGAGACTTCCACCTAGCAGGGAGCCTGGTGATGGCTGGTGCATAGCGTTGTTCTGGGCGGTTTTAGAGGCGAGTAACGGTAGACGTTTATTCTTCTACCTCTGTCCTGGCTGCCTGACTTCTACCACACCATACGCCGGCAACTGCACTACTACAGCTCCTGCCAGGCACCCATATAACCACCAACATCAACGCCACCCCAAACTACCATCAGGCAGGAGCCCCAGCTACAGGGAGTGTCCTGAGGGAAGAAAGGGTGCACCCGGGAGCCACTACCACTCCCATCCTCCGATCAGGCTACTCAGTTATATCCGTTTCTGGGTAACACCCAGTCTGCTGCACTTCCACAAGATGTGACCCCCAGCTTTTCCAGCTCTAAATGCCCAAGTGTCCTCGTTCCGCAATGTGTTTTTTTTCCACGATGACCCATTTACGTATCAGGTGCTCCTGCTGGTTGTAAACAATGGATAACATGGGCATTAACCCACGTGTCAGATAAGTACGGCAGCTGGCGTTGTTCTATTCTCAAATCAGATGACCTACCACACCAACCATCCGGACCGCTGCCTGGATTTAAAGGGTCCAATAAATCAATTAGCCGTAACCTTCGTGAATGTGACCTTCAGTTCTGTGTATGAGACAATCCAATGAGGACAGGAATCCTCATGCAAACAATGGAGTAATTGTAGCGGCATTATGTGGGATTGTGGCGGCTTTAGGGTAACCCTCCGCAGCTGCTGTTTCATCGTCCACATCATCGACGATCACACAATAGTAGTGCCCTTGTTTAATCTAATACACAGGAGCGCAGTCCTGCGGCCCGAACTGGATGTGGCCCAAGTCCCTGATGTCCCAGCCCAGGCAATTATATCATTAGAGAGTCAGGGACAAGTAGATCACTGGGATTTGGGATGTGCTCATTATTACAGTGAAAAGAACACTTCCCCTTTAATATTCAGCCACGTGAAAGACGTAGAATTACAGAAATTCCCGGGGTTGGTCACTTCAGCTTTCTGCAAACCCTGAATGGCAGGTCAATCCACAGTGTTATATGCCGTGACTCAAGGAGATAGATAAAGGGTCCAGGTGACCCCCTTTTTCACATTCAGGTTCTTCAGTTTTTTCCCCCTATGTAGGACAACATGTTCTATTGTTGTCAGCGACCTCATTAAAGCATATCTAGGGAAAGCTATGGGGGATTTCCTGCCCTCCTCTGAAGTGAGAATATAGCCGGGGTGGCTCCTAAATATAACCAGATGTAACACATACCTTCACCTGTTGTTTTGTTGTAGGCACCATGCTTGATCTATACTGGTCTTCTTTGTACAGTTGTGTTCAAAATAATAGCAGCGTGTTTAAAAAAAAAAGTGAATAAAGCTCAAAATCCTTCTAATAGCTTTTATTTCCATACACACAAATGCATTGGGAACACTACACATTCTATTCCAAATCAAAACAAAGAAAAATTGTGTTGTTCCTCAAATTTTTTTTTAAGAAAAGTGGATATTAGACTGTTAAAATAATAGCAGTGCTTGTATTCTTCTTTATAAACTCAAACATTCACTATATAAACTGACAAAATGTTTGCCGATTTTGCTTTCCTTTGAATCACTTCACTAATATTTAGTTGTATAACCGCTGTTTCTGAGAACTTCTGGACATCTGTGTTGCTCGGAGTCAACCGACTTCTGGCCCCTGTGACCAGGTATTCCAGCCCAGGAGGATTGGACTACATTCCACAGTTCTTCTCCATTTCTTGGTTTTGCCTCAGAAACTGCATTTTTGATGTCACCCCACAAGTTTTCTATTGGATTAAGATCCAGGGATTGGGCTGGCCACTCCATAACGTCCATCTTGTTGGTCTAGAACCAGGATGTTGCACGTTTACTGGTGTGTTTGGGGTCGATGTCTTGTTGGAACACCCATCTCAAGAGCATTTCCTCTTCAGCATAAGGCACCATGACCTCTTCCAGTATTCTGATGTATTCAAACTGATCCATGATCCCTGGTCTGCGATAAATAGGCCCAACACCGTAGTATGAGAAACATCTCCATATCATGATGCTTGTCCACCATGCTTCACTGTCTTCACAGTGTACTGTGGCTTGTATTCAGTGTTTGGGGGTCGTCTGACAAACTGTCTCCAACCACTAGACCCAAAAAGCACAATCTTACTTTCATCAGTCCACAAAATGTCTCTATAAGTCAATGTGCTCTTTGGCAAATTGTAACCTCTTCAGCACATGTCTTTTCACCAGTGGGACTTTTTGGGGGCTTCTTGCAGAGAGCTTGGCTTCACATATGCGTCTTCTAATTGTAACAGTACTCACAGGTAACTTTAGACCTTCTTTGATCTTCCTGGAGCTGATTGTTGGCTGAGTCCTTGCCATTTTGGCTATTCTTCTATCTGTTCGAATGGTAGTTTTTCGCTTTCTTCCACGTCTTTCAGGTTCTGGTTGCCATTTTATTTGTGATCATTTTAGCTGAGCAGCCTATCATTTTCTGCAGTTCTTTATATGTTTTCCCCTCTCCAATCAACTTTTTAATCAAAGTACGCTGTTCTTCTGAACAATGTCTGGAACGACCCATTTTACTCCGAATTTCAGAGAGAAATGCACTGTAACCAGCATGTACTACATTTGCTGCCTTCCTCCCTTAAGGGCAATAATTGCCACCTGTTTTTCAAAGAATGAATGACCTCCCTCATTGAACTCCACACTGCTATTATTTTGAACATGCCCCTTTCAATAAGTGATTGAATTACAGAGAATCAGCAGCATGCATGGAATCACTGTTGGGTCTGTTGGGTTTCTATCACTCTACTACACCTGCTAGTAAATTATTTGCCATCTAGAAATATCATTTCTACCAAAAACAGTGATTGATCAGGTTAGTGATGTCTGACTGCTATTATTTTGAACACAACTGTAGATATGAAGGAGCTTAGACTTTATCTCATGGGCGCATATTGTAGCAGACTAGCAAACCTAGGCCTTATGCACCCACCATATATTGCTCCACCTGCCAGTGTATTTCCCCCTAGAAGCAATGCTTCTTGGGGTGAATAACTCCATCATATGACACCTGATGGGACATGCAGGGGTGCACCTAGCCCTTCTGCTGCCTGAGGCAAAAAAAACTAAATGGTGCACAACCGCTCCAGCCCTACTGTTTAAGGCATACTGTGATACAGTTGAATATAGAGAGATATTCCCATAGGCCTGCCACTGCCCCCACTTGTCTCTAGGTCTTGCCGCCTGAGGCAATCGCCTCACCTGGCCTCATTGGTGATGCACCCCTGGGGACATGACACCATTTATTTCGTATTCATATGGGACCTGACTATAAAGAAGAACTTTGACTTCCTCTGTATCAGAGGCAAACGGAGATAGAGTCCCACAGAAGTGTATGGGCGATGTACTATGGCTCCATAAAATGTGTAGGTTGTATGGAGCCATGACATGCTCATGACCCTTTAAAAGGGTTTTCCAAGATTTTAATACTGATGACCTATCCTCAGTATATGTCATCAGTATCTGATCAGTGGGGGTCCGACACCCGGGACCTCCGCCGATCAGCTATTCGAGAAGGCAGCGGTGCTCGCAGTAGAGTCACAGCCTTCTTGCTGTTTTCCCTAGGCCATGTGACGTCACGTTCATTGGTCATGTGGCCTGGGCCCAGCTCAGTCCCATAGAAGTGAATGAGCGTGATATCATGCACAGCAAGTATACCGTGTACGACTCTGTGCTTGGTCAGCACGGAGAAGGCCACGGCACTCACAGGAGCGCCGGTGCCTTCGCAAACAGCTGATTGGTGTCGGACCCCTACTGATCAGATACTGATGACCTATCAGTATTAAAATCTGAGAAAACCCTTTTAAGGCTCTGTCAATAGCGGTCAGCCAAATGCCTGGCTTATCTGAGAGAATTCCTAAGCAAGCAGTAATCTAACATACTAGAGATACAACTGAAAAGGATAGTGTGGGAGGAGCATGGTGGGGAGAGCACATTCAGCCTGTTGCTGTCAGCCAATCAGCACTACCGAACATATTTCAAGTGATGCTGATTGGCTGAGAACAGCTTACTGACATGCCTGCTCCTGCCTCATGTCCGTTTCAGTAGGATGCAGGCATAGAAGTCATTCTCTAATAACAGCGAGTGCAGGAGCTATCACGTCATTAGCTGAAATTGGACTGGTGGTATTTTATATATGGCATAAAGTACCGTCACCAAAGCCATTTTCTAGTGCATAGTGTATACTGCTACTGTGATATAATAGCTATATGACACCTTCTGATAGCACTAACAGATCACAGACATCCAAGAAACATAGGTTAGTATTATAAATGACCAATCTGGCCATTTTCAGCATGCTTAGGGTATGTTCACACATGCGTAGTATGTTCCCCTCCCATTACAGCCTATCAGAGTTCACAATGCATTTGTGATGACTTCATGAGTTTTTCTTAGGTTTCAGAGCATTGACAAACTAACCTTGTCTTCGATTCCATCATCAAACAGGTAGGACATGATGGCCTGGAAGAAGGAGGCAGAAGGTGAGGACCTGTGATGATTACAGAGGAACGGCTGGCTCTTGGAGGGTTGGACATACTCACGTTGGTGTATTTGTAATCACTGTTTGTGGCCAAAAAAACCTTTCCCACCTCCCGTAAACGATTCAACAGCAAAGGGATTCTCTCCTAGAAAGATCACGGATTGCCATCATACGATGAAACAAAGTTCAGAAAACCCATTTCCACATACCCTGTTAGAGAATAGTTAATGGGAGGGGGGTGTCCTCCCATTCAGGACCCTCATCTATCAGCCAGAGCTACAAACATCATCTCCCACTCTGTAGGACCCAAAACACCCAGTCATTACTCAAATAGCCCATTGGGTTCTCCAGGGCTTGGACTGAATTCTAGCATTCAGACAACCAGTGGAAGGAAGATCGTTTCACCACTACTTACTATAATTTACATGAAGCTGAACATTTTTCACACATCATCTCTGCATTCAGGAAAAGTCGGCAGGGTCATCCTGCGACCAGTTCCGGCAGAGAATGTCGGGAATGGGCCAGACACAAACCGCAGAGTGCAGCGGTTTCTGTCAGGCCAATTCTCTGCATATTTGCCAGGTAGTGGCCGGTTCTCTGCCGGACCCCGTTATAGTCAGTGCAGTCTGGCACTGGCAGTGCCAGATCTGGATCTATGTGAAACTAGCCTTAGGTGGTCAGAAACAGTCTAGGACAGGAATGCCCAACCTGCGGCCCTGTTGTAAAACTACAGCTCCCACAATGCCCTGCTGTAGGCTGTCCAGGCATCAGCTGGAGGGCCGCAGGTTGGGTATCCCTGATCTAGTTCGTGGAGTGGTGAAGTGGTAAGTAGTAATGAAACGATCTTTCTTCCACAGGTTGTCTGAACGCTAGGATTTAGTCAAAGCCCTAAAGAACCTCTTTAATCGAGTACCATGTAATATTTTATTTCCCCTGTGGTGGCGCTGTAGGGAAATTGCGCACTTGCTATAATTCCCCACAGATTATAGCTGATCTCGATGGTTTCAGCAGACATATGGACAAACCCTTTAACCTATCTAGTGTGCAGTCATGTGCGTTTCGCATTTTGCGGAACTGAATGTCCTGCCCGTATTAACACTGTCCTATGTTTGTCTGCAAAACGGACAAAAATTATATTTATATTATACGACATGCCAATTAACGGGAAGAACTTACATCTCTGACAACATATTTATTCAGATCTTTCAGCGTCTTCTCCTTCAGAATACCCTATGGAGATATAGAACGGAGAACACATGGAATTGGACGGTCATTGCTCTGTAATATTTATCACAATCCTAAAAATACATGTAAATGAAGTACAAAGTAAGTGAACCCCCTTATTTTTTAAGAATTTAATACACATGTTTTATAATATACCCTACTGGGCAGCATGGTGGCTCAGTGGTTTTCTGACCTACATGGAGCTTCTATGTTCTCTCTGCGTTTGCATGGGTTTCCGCCCGCACCCCAAAGACATAATCATAGGAAATCTGCTGTAGACTGTGGACAGTGAATGAGGAAAATGCCTGTAAAGCGCTGTGGACAGGCATGGGATTCAGCCAGTTCCCTCCAGTTCTCCAGATCCAGTTGTTAAAATTACAACTGGATCGGAGAACCGTGTTACCGGCTGAGTCCCGATCTGGTGCTCTAGCGGTGGCAGGCCAGCTGGAGATGTTCGCTTCCATTGCTTTGTGCGCTGCTGATGGTTTAGCTCCTTAGTTGGGTGGTATGTGTGTGTAGTGTATATATGGTGTATTTATGTATGTGTACCATGTATATGGTGTATTTATGTGTGTTGCATATAGGTGGTGTATGTATATGTAAACATGTGTCGTGACGCCGCGTGTCCGCCTTTGAGTAGGGAGCCTGTTAAAAATTCGAATCCCACCCCTGGCTGCGGAATATGTCAGCGCTATATAAGTGAATAAAATAAATACAAATCTTGTTTCAAAAAATAAAAAATAAATGTTTTTCGGGTGCCTTCACACAATGTGTATTGCGTTCAGATTTTTATGCAATAAAACCGCATCGTAATACCAGTGGCGTAACTAGAAATGACTGGGCCCCACAGCAAATTTTTGAATGGGGCCCCACTTCCCCAGAACCTTCTTAGCGACCCCCTCCTCCTGTGCATCCCCCACTCCTGTGGTTAGTAAAGATAGCTTTCTCCGACCAGGCCCAGCAGCCTCTCCGTCCGTTTTCTACAGTGTCACTGAATATAATGTCATTGTATGATACTGTTGAGGGGGCCCTGACAATAAAATCTTTCAGTCTTCCTCGTGGGTGGGCCCTAGACTTCTGAGTCTAGGCCGCTTCCCTTATAGCTACGCCCCTGCGTAATACTGCACCAGCAAAGTGAATGAGATTAGACAAATCTCATGTAGACTTTGCTTTTTTCTTCCACGTGAAAATTAACCTGCCATGAGGATTTAGAAATCCACAGCATGTCAATTGTTTGTGTGATTTTTTTAGTGCAGATTTCACCCTTTACAATGCAAGGGTGAGATCTACGGCACATCTGCATCAAATCCGCACATGCGGTTTTTGGTGCAGTTTTGGTACGGACACAACAGAAAATGCGGGATATCGGCCGGTCCTGTGGATGACGTAAGGGACTTTTAGGGCGGGCCAAGGAAGAGGCTGGGGAGGACTAATGTAAAAAGAAGGCAGAGCAGCACACCGAACGCCGCCCCTGGGCACCTGCGAGCCCTCATTTGCATATAGATTAAACTGAGTTTTTGAAAATTACAAAGGTGCCATTTGAATCATGGATAGGTGTGCTAGAGAGCCATGTAAGTGGTGTATAACGTTATACTTTGGTGACAGACTCCCTTTAATTATTTATCCAACATAAAAAAAATCATCAGACCTAGCCCTAAGGGCTCATGCACACAAACGTATTTTCTTTCCATTTCCGTTCCGTTTTTTTGTGTGGACCGTATGCGGAACCATTCACTTCAATGGGGCTGTAGAAAATACAGAAGTTACTCCGTGTGCATTCCGTTTCCGCAAAAAAGTCAGGCCAATTTTGCTTTGTACCAGTGTTGATAAATCTGCCCCATAGCCTATAATGATGGCAGGGAGTCCAACACACTGAGTCACCTGCCCAGGAAACAAAACTGGGGGCTGTGTAGTGAGTACCCTTTGTACATGATGGTTTAACCCTTTGTGGACATCTTGTTTTCACACGCCACCACGAATGCTAGCCATATTATAATTTTTTTAGCTTGTGTCTGAGGTGTATTGTATCCGAGAGCATGTCTGGTATCCCCAAATACCACTATGGGTACAGAAGTGGTCCTGGCATAGACCCTGGTCTCCAGGATGGTGAAGGATAACAATTTTTTTTAAAAGAGAACAGCTTTTCTCCCAATAAATATGACAGAGGATCACTTGTTCTCAGTCTGGAGAAGATCTGATGACTCTAGTACTAACGTGAGGCCCGTTCGGGGAACTTGACCCATTGAATGTTGCCACCACGGCACAGCAAGGCGTGGAGTAGTCAGTGGACGCTCTTATCTAGTCCTCCTGACGTGTCGCTGACAGTCATGTCAATGAGATAATATCATCCCACCCCTCCCATGATCTCACCAAGTCATGCATGTAGTCCATCGCGTCTCTCACGTCCTGAAACATACTTTTGAAGGACATAAACAGATTGCCATGGCGGTATCCGGTGTCGTAGCTACAAGGGAATTCAGATACAGAGTGACTGACATTTTATAACATATCATATTCAGGGGTGGCTGGTGAGACTTGTGCAAAGGTTGGGTACACTACCAAGCCCCACACTTTGTCCAGGTCTGGTATCCAGACTCTTCACAGGGTTGAGGAGATGGAAGAAAAGGAGGCAGACTGATTGACAAGAAAGCCCGATGAACCCCAATATACAGCATGAAATGGATGATACTTACTTAACGTATCGTGAGCAGTCAGTGAAAAAATCCACCAGACAGGCATATAGGTAGGTCTCTGTGGAGAGACAGAACAGATCATGAGCACCTATCCTCTGCATATGGGTGAACTGTCCCATTCATCTGAAAGGGACCTGTAGAAATCCAGGAGCTTGCCGCCAAAACAACCCCATTCACATGAATGGAACTTATTCACACGTAAGAAATCTGCCACGTGTGAACATACGCTAGTCGTGGTCTTCTAGGAATAGTAGTTGTATTAGGTAAGTACTGTGGTACGTTAGGCATGCAAGAGGAAATTCATTTGAAGGTCTGTTCTCTAGAATTGTATGTACACAGTAAGGTCCTATAAGGACTAACAGTAATAAATAGTATTATAAATTATAATATGATTTGTATAGCATTAAACCCCTAGTAGTCCATGTGGGCACATTTCCGAATTACAGCCACAAATCCCACATGCTGCACTATCCTTCCCGTTAAACTGACGGACACCATGATGAACACCTGACAGACCCATCTGGCGCCACTTGTTACAGAACAAATCCAGCAGTCCAGGACTGTGCTCACAGCCTAGCGCAAACATGCATCCATATTATAGCGATCTGTGATTATCCTTAGGGTATATGCACTCGGTGTGTATCACGTGGAGATTTTCTGCACAGATGGTCTCAAATCTTATCTACATGGTGCGGAAATTTTCCGCAAGAATATTGACCCACAGTGCGGATTTTGGAATCCACAGAATGTCAACTGTTTGTGCAGATTTTCGGTACGGATTTCACCCTTAGCAATGCAAATGGTAAGATATGAGGCAAATCCGCACCAAACTCTGCAAGTAACTCGTTTGGTTTTTGGGGTGGATTTGGTGTGGAAACACAGTGGGGTCAAGTAAGTAGATTCAGTGTGAAGGGCCCAGGTATATGGGGGACATGTTTAGACTCAGATAACCCCTTTAAGGGATAATAAATAGGGATGAACACATCGAGCTGCGCTCAAAACTTCGTTTCAATACTGTACATAGATTCGCCTCCATACAGTATTCAAATGGGCTCCGACGAGGGAAATTCATTATCACCAAATTCTCGCGAGACTTCGGTGAATACGTTCGGCATTCGATTTTTGAAAACCATTTTAAAACAGGAATCTGAAGTCGGCTTCGGATCCAAGTTTTAAAATAGTTTTTAAGTTGAGAAATCAAATCTCAAAGTTATTCACTGAAGTCCCAGGAGAATTTGGTGATAACGAATTTCGCTTGTCGGAGCCCATTTGAATACTGTGAGGAGACGAATCTCTGTACAGTATTCAAACGAAGTTTTGAGCGAAGCTCGATTTGTTCATCCCTATTTATTATCCCTTAAAGGGGTTATCTGAGACTAAAAATGTCCCCCATATGACTGGGCCCTTCACACGGAATCTACTTACCTGGCTCCCCGCTCCTTGCACTGCTCCTGGTTTCCGCACCGCCACTGCTGCTTCTCCCTCTGCGCGGATGAAAACATCCTGTGTCGGGGGGGAGCAGCCAATGGCAGGCGGGTACAGGGACAAGTCTCCCTATCATCGCGGGTGCCATTGGCTGCTCCCCCCTGAGTGTAGGGACCAGGAGCGGCGCAGGGAGCGGGGAGCCAGGTAAATACGGGGGAGCCAGGTAAATTACAGTACATTCAGTCTGAGGGGCCCGGGCATATGGGCGACATTTTTTGGTATTGGATAACCCCTTAAATCAGTTTTTTCTTTTTTTGTTGAAGTCTTGCCTCTAGTGGTTGTTTTCGTGTAAGACAGGTTCAAATTCACTTTGACAGGGCCAGGTGTCCTGACTGTCGATAAAAGTGCAGAGGTGCAGCAGTTGCAGAGAGAGCAGAGCCTCTAGGTGTAATGGTAACTCCCCCATTGCTCCTAGAGGCTCAATTGCATATAATAAAACGTCATTTTTCTCAGCAATGCGGGCACATATGAAGATGGGACCAACACAGAGGCCTTCAGCTGCCAAGTGCACATAGAACAGGTCACTCAGTGTCATAGGTACAAATCTGCTGACAGATGCTCTTTAAGGCCTCTTTCACACTGCCGTTTAGTAGTCCCAGCAGGCTGTCCCGGCCTCTGGCCGAATCCCGGCATCTCTGCTGGACCACATAATAGTCAATAGTGGCGGCGGTCATTCTGGTAACATCTGGCAATGCTGGATCTAATAATGGGAGTGTGAAACTAGCCTAAGATGCTGTTAATTCCTGCCTGACCACGGGTCTACTGTACTGTACTCATATAATGTAGACCCACGGTCAGGCAAGAGTTCACAGCGTCATAATCATTACGACACTGAGTTCGGGTCAGATGAGCAGCGTTCAGTCCAAGAAATATGGCCGTCACATGGAGCGTGTTTCCCAGACTGAACATGCTAGCGTAAAACTGGCCTTAGTAGGTCGGGGATCAGCAACCTCCGGCACTCCAGGTGTTCTAAAACTACAATTCCCAGAATGCTCCATTCACTTTTATAGGAGTTGTACGAACAGCCGAGCATGTTTGCATGCTGGGAGTTGTAGTTTCACAGCAGCTGGAGTGCCAAAGGTTGCTGATCCCTGTAGTAGGAGAAGTAGAAGCAGATTTCCCATTCTTTTTGAATCCACTCCTGGATTTTTACTCTCAAACAACTGAAATTAAGGCCTCATACACACGAACGTAATTTGTTTCCGTGTCCGTTCCGTTTTTTTTGCGGATAGGCTGCGGACCTATTCATTTCAATGGGTCCGCAAAAAATGCGGACAGCACACCATGTGCTATCCGCATCCGTATGTCCGTTCCCTAACCCCGCAAATAAAATAAAACATGTCCTATTCTTGTCCGTTTTAGACATTGTTACAATGGATCCGCAAAAAGAAACGGATGTCATCCGTTTGTTTAGCGGATCTGCAATTTGCGGGCTGCAAAACACATACTGTCGTGTGCATGTAGCCTAAAACTGCACCAAATCCTGATTGTGTGATTATAGTCATGGAAGAAAGTAGTAGTGATAGGAGTTGTAGTCATTTGTAGTAGCTTGTGTAGTGAAGAACACTCAACTCACCTGACAAGTTGAACAGCGTGTTGAGGATGTGATATCTCTTGGTGTCGTCTCTCTGGATGAATTTATTGGGGTATTTAATCCAGACTTCCGCCCTAAAAAATAAACATGAAGGAGACGGAGCAGTTTGTAGATATTTTTGGATTGTAGCATGCATTTACAGATCATAACTGCATGAAATAATAGAACGATGCAGGTGCGACATTGCGTGGGTGGTTCATGCAATACATCTTGTTAAGGGCTCATTCACACGACCATGTGAAGCCCGTGCCCGTATTGCGGATCACATTTGCGGATCAGCAATACACGGGTCCCGTTCCGTGGCCATTCCGCATCACGGATGCGGACCCATTCATTTCAATGGGTCCGCAAATCCGGAGATGCGGAACGGTGCGGAACGGAACACTACAGAAGCACTATGGAGGGCTTTCTGAGGTTCCGTTCATGCTTCCGCACCGCAAAAAGATCTCTATCTTTTTGCGGAACGGAGGGATCGCGGACCCATTCAGGTGTCTGTGCTTAGCGGACCGCAATTTGCGGTCCACAGCACGGGCACGGGCTTCACACGGTCGTGTGAACAAGCCCTAAAGGGAATCTGTGACCTCCAAATTTAGTTTCAAAGTACGCATACCGCCATACCACCCGAAACATAACCATACCTTTCATGGAAAACTCCGGTCCATTAATCCATAAAAAAGCTACTTTTAATTTTTATGCAAACAAGGTTTTCGGGGCGTCGTGGGCTGGCGGTTCTGTTTGGTGCACCTGGCGTCCCCCGGCGTAATCACTACTGGCTCGGAAACTGTCAAACGTACGAGAGTAAAGCCTCATTCACACGTCAGTGTTCTACGTACGTGTGCTGTTCCACGTACGTGTGCACGCACGGACAGCAAAAACGGACTCACTGATCCTTTACAAACGTCTTCACAGAGGCATCACTGGCTACCTTTCACGGATTTGAGCAAGGACATGGACGTGTGCATGTGCATGATGCCTGGCTGTGTTAACGATGGTGCACCAAACTAGCAGCCCCACCCAATGTGTTGTGATTGTCCATATTGCCTCCTTTGCTGGCTGGATTCATTTTTCCATTACATTATACACTGCTTGTTTCCATGGTTACGACCACCCTGCAATCCATTAGTGGTGGTCATGCTTGCACACTGTAGGAAAATGTGCCGGCCTCTCTGGTGGCTAAGACCGCGGGACACACGTAGTCTAGTGCTTTTTCCTATACTGTGCAAGCACAATCACCACTGCTGGATTGCATGGTGGGCGTAACCATGGAAACGAGCAGTGTATAATGTGATAGAAAAATGAATCCAGCCAGCAAAGGAGGCAATATGGACAATCACAATACATTAGTAAGTGCCTTGTATTGCTATTTGCTGAAGTGGAACAACCCCTTTAAAGTCCTAAATACACAGAGTTTGGGCCCTCACAATCATCTCCTCTGGTGGGCCCAAGGAACTTCAGTTCGGCACTGGCACTGGGGCGTACACAGATCTCATAGGGCCCCATAGTGAAACTTAGCCCCACCCAGTTGCCCAGTACGTATGCGTCAAACACTCCCTGGCAGTGTGGAAAGCAAAGCATGACGTTCCAGATTTCTGCCGAATTCACATTTTTATTTAAATTTTTTGTAATAAAAAAAAATTAGCAGAAGAGATTTTAATGAAAAAAGAATATTGTAATAAAAAAAAGAGCCGCCCTCTGCCTCACCCACTTTATCTGACTGTCGGAAAAAGCAGAAGGGTGCTGCAAAAAAATGGTGTTCGTTCTGAACACCATATTTCTCACCAGACAACAGGTGTACATACGCTGACAAATCCTCCCCGTCCGCGTCTTCTGCTTCATTATAAAACTCTCTGGCCTTCAGCGCTCGCACTGTAGCGGATTATGGCGCCCCCCCATACCCCCAGCAGCCTCCCGAAAATCCTGGACATTTTTGGTAATTTATACATTTTTATAAATGTATACATTTTTTAGGTCCCAGAAAGAGGACATGTCTGCTAAGAAAAGGACGTATGGTCACCCGCAGCAACTACATGGTATTTATGGCGTCCGGGACTCTAGGAACAGAAGATCAATCGCCAGTGATATTTTAGGAGAGGCTCATCACTAATTAGGAAGTTATTTGCTAAGTGATAAAAAAGCGAGTTAATGACCCGTGGTGTCAGGACTGCTCCCAGCAAGGAGCAGAGGATAAACAGGAGACTCGGAGGAATTCTGGCCCCCGGACAATGGATTTATGAATAGAAATATTAAACCCACAGGGATCTTCTGTAAGAATTTAGCATCATGACAGAACCCCGCAACCACGTCGCTCAGGATCCAGACCCTATTTCCGTCCTGTAGATGAGCCGGAGCATGAAGCGGGCGCAGTCACGATGGCCGAGCGCTGTGTTTTTCGCCGGCCTCTGTTCACTCACCCTTTCAAGAAGCGGAAGCCATGAGTACACATCAGCACATTGCCGTTGGAGTCAACTTTCAGCAAGTTTCCGTAGAGGCTGTCAAATACTAGACCCCTGACAAAGACACAAAGGCCAATTACTCAGTAAACATATGCAGATGTAGCAGAGCGGAGTTTGTCGACGTGCACAAGTTGTCATCTGTGGTTTTCCATACATCTGTAAGCGTACGAAAGAAATGGCCAGTTCAGCTCTGCTACATCTGAAATCATGCAACTTGCAAAATAGTGCGTCATCATCACTGCATGTTAGAGAATCGCATGTACACGGGAGAAAAGTGGTGTGCGCGGCAGGATAACCTTATCAGCCGGTAGCAGCTCACGCTGACCTACTGTGGAAATGTGCGCTCTGATGTCACAAGGCAGTGAGGGATTCCTCTTCTTACAATCTTATCCTCTATGGCAAGACTTGTGCTAAAGGGGTTCTCCGGAAATGATTTAAAATGGCCGCCAGCAACCTTCCCAGGAATATGAGCAGGACTAGTTGCCACCGCTCACTGAGCTGTCTAGGGGTATGAGGGAGCGTCACTAGACACCACACCGCTCTACAATAGATGGTAACAGTGGCTTAACTAGAACTGACTGGGCCCCACAGCAAATTTTTGAACAGGGCCCCCCTTGGGGGTTGTCTCACTACAGCAAATGGCATTTATTATGTAGAGGAAGTTAATACAAGGCACTTACTAATGTATTGTGATTGTCCATATTGCTTCCTTTGCTGACTGGATTAATTTTTCCATCACATTATATCATGGGATGCTCAACCGGAGGCTCTCCAGCTGGTTTAAAACTACAACTCCCACCATGCCCTGCTGTAGGCTGTCCGGGCGTAGTTTTTCAACAGCTGGAGGGTCGCAGGTTTAGCATCCCTGCATTATATAGTGCTCGTTTCCATGGTTACGACCATAGTGTGCTTGCACACTATAGGAAAAAAGCACTAGCCTACTGTATGTGCCTTGTCACAGTCCCGGCCACCAGAGAGGCCTGTGCTTTTTACTGTAGTGTGCAGGCACGGCCACCACTGATGGATTGCAGGGTGGTCGTAACCATGGAAACGAGCAGTAGATAATGTGCTAGAAAAATGAATCAAGCCAGCAAAGGAAGCAATATAGACAATCACAATATATTAGTAAATGGCTTGTATTAACTTCCTCTACATGATAAATGCTGAAGTGCGACCACCCCTTTAATGCAGACCTCTGACTGGACCAAAAAAACAAAACAATATACCCTATCGTCTTCTCCTGCGGGCGACTCCGCTCTTCTAGGCACGCACTACACTGTGACCTGACATCGCACAGTGTCAAGTTATAGTGCGCTCCTGCGCACACTACGACCCATTCTAAAGCTGTGCTCTGCCAGGACTTAGTCCAGCGCAGGTGCCCGGAGGAGTGCTAGGACTAGGAGCACTATACTCACGGCTCCCCAGGTACTGAATATAAATCCATTTGTCCTCCTCTAGGGCCCCTTACTGAGTTTGAGCCCCATAGCAGCCGCTTCCCCGGCTTACATGGTAGCTACTCTCCTCGATGGAGTGATCCTGCCTACGATATGCCACCATGGCTGAGCAGCCTGACAATAAAACTCACCAATATGTAGTATACGCAAGTACCAGTGTGTAATGAGGCCCCCTGCTCACCCTCTAGGCAGCTCTGCAAGTGGAGGAAATCAGTCCTGCTCACATTCTAAGACAGGCTGCTGGCGGCCCCTTGAGGGCTCATGCACACGACCATGGCGGTCTGCAAATTGCTGATCTGCAAAACACGGATACTGCACGCGTGCATTCCGCATTTTGCGGAACAGAATGTCTGGCCCCTAACAGAACAGTCCTATCCTTGTCCGTAATATTTTTTCGCGGGGCCGGTGAACGGATATACGGATGCGGACAGCACATGGGTGTGCTGTCCGCATTTTGTGCGGTCCCTTTGAAGTGAATGGGTCCGCATCCGATCCGCAAAAATTCAGATCGGATGAGGAGTGAAAATACATTCGTGTGCATGAGCCCTTAATGAAAGAAACATTTGCCATATTAAAGGGGTTATCAATCCTCTAAAATGTCTCCCCATATGCCCGAGCCCCTCACAGAGATTGTACTTAGCTGGCTCCCCGGCACCTGCATGGCTTCTGATGCCTGCACAGCTGGTGCTGCATCTCCCCGTCGCGCCTGCTATTGGCTGCCCCACACCCAACGCCAGATGTTTTCATCCGCACGACGGGAGATGCAGCTGTGGCCGTGTGGGCGTCACAAGCGACACGGGTGCCGGGTGCCAGGTAACTACAATTTCAGCGAGGGGTCTGGGAAGGCATTTTACATTTTAGGGGTTGGATAACCCCTTTAAGTAAGCCATACTGTGCCACCTAGAGGGATAATAAGGTACTACACCTCTAATGGGAAGAACAAGGGTTAGTCGGGAATTTAATATTGGTCGCCTAACCTCAGGATAGGTTATCAATATCAGATCAGCGGGGGTTTGGCTGCTTTTCAGTGAAAAGCTGACCGGATCCCATTATAGTCTATGGGGTCCGTCAATGCCGTATCTGGTCAACTCCGGCAGGCTGTTCTCTGCCAGATCAGGTTACCGGAGATGTGAACGCAGCCTAGGATGCCCTTGTTGCCCATAGCAACCAATCAGAGGTCAGCTTTTATTTTTCCAAAGACGCCTAAGAAATGAAAACTAAGCTCTGACTGGTTGCTCGGGGAAACAAAGACAGGCCTAAAAATGCCGGAAAAATCCCAACCAAAGCGGCAGGCAGATCAGTACCTGAAATTAGGGGACTCTGATGAGAACAAAACTTAAAAGGGATTGTCCAGGATCAGAAAAGCAGAAGAATGAAGAGCCTTCATTCTCCAAAAACAGCACCACACTGGTCCACAGGTTGTGTGTGGTATTGCAGCTCTGCCAAAATTCACGTCACTAGAGCTGCAATGCCAGACACAAGGCAGGCGTGGCGCTGTTTGTGGAAGAAAGCAGTGGTATGGTTCGCATTCAACATTAATGGGGCAGGGGATTTCATTCTTAGATGGTCAGTGGGGTCTGTTAGGTGAGATCCCCTCTGTGGTCAGAATGAAGGGCCTTGGCAAATTAGCCTGCAATTCCAAAAACACTGATTCCAATGATTTGAGAGCTCAGCGTGAGATCTGAGCCGCCCCAGTCATCTCCTGTTATCCTTAGGGTACTTTCACACTAGCGGCAGGAGGGATCCGACAGGCTGTTCACCCTGGCGGATCCGTCCTGCCGCTATTTCGCCGTTCTGTCGGACTGCTGCTCCGTCCCCATTGACTACAATGGGGACGGGGTCGGAGTTCCGGCGCAGCACGGCAGTGCACGGCGAGAGGCCGCCGGACTAAAAAGTCGGACATGCAGTACTTTTAGTCCGGCGGTCTCTTGCCGTGCACTGCTGTGCTGTGCCGGAGCTCCGCCCCCCTAGTGTGAAAGTAGCCTTAAAGGGAACCTGTCACCGGGATTTTGCGCATAGAGCTGAGGACATGGGTTGCTAAATGGCCGCTAGCACATCCGCAATATCCAGTCCCCATAGCTCTGTGTGCTTTTATTGTGTAAATAAAATGATTTGATACATATGCAAATTAACCTGAGATGAATTCTGTCCCTGACTTATCTCACGTACAGGACTCATCTCAGGTTAATTTGCATATGTATCAAATCGTTTTTTTTTTACACAATAAAAGCACACAGAGCTATGGGGACTGGGTATTACGGATGTGCTAGCGGCCATCTAGCAACCCATGTCCTCAGCTCTATACCCAAAATCCCGGTGACAGGTTCCCTTTAAGGTTTCTTGGACATTGGATCTGTACATAGGAAGCCATGAATATCTCGCCTACAGTGACCTTATGGATTAGACATTTGTAAACAGTCTCCTTCTGGAGATACAGTCCATGTCATCTGTGAGTCAGCTGCCTTACACCCTTAGGGCCGTTTCACACAAGCGGATGCCGTGAGTGGCATCCGCTCCGTGAAAGAGTGCCAAGACCTGCTGCAGACTGCAGAGGCACGGAGCAGTAACATGACTGATAATGCTCCGTGCCTCCCTGTGATCTCTTTACTAGGAAATCACAGTGACAACTGTGATTTCGTAGTAAAGAGATCACAGAGAGGCACGGAGCATTAACAGTCATGTTACTGCTCCGTGCCTCTGCAGTCTGCAGCAGGTCTTGGCACTCTTTCACGGAGTGGATGCCACGCACGGCATCCGCTCGTGTGAAACGGCCCTTAGGTCCTGTCCACACTAGCATTTTTTTTAAATGAATGTCATCAGAAAACTACATATTGTTTAAAGGGGTTGTCTCACATCCGCAAAGTTAACACAAGGCACTTACTAACGTATTGTTATTCTCCATATTGCTTCCTTTGCTGGCTGGATTCATTTTTCCACCACATTATACACTGCAGGTTTCCATGGTTACGACCACCCTGTAATCCATCAGTGGTGGCCCTACTCACACACTAAGAAAAAGTCCCGGCCTTTCTGGTGGCTGGGACAGTGGAAGCGCGTGTTGGCTATTGCTATTTAACATAGTATGCAAGCACGACCACCACTGATGGACTGCAGAGCGGTCTTCACCCCTGGATACAAGCAGTGTATAATGTGATTAATCAAGCGAGCAAAGGAAGCAATATGGAGAATCACAGTACATTAGTAAGTGCCTTGTAGTAACTTTCTCTACATGATAAATGCTACTTGCTAAAGTGAGAGGACCCCTTTAAATCATATTTTTATATTAAACATACTTTTTTAGAATTCTTGATTATTTTATTTTCCTGGTCACAAGATTATTTTTTTTAAACCCTAAAATCATACAGTTTTCTTACTGGCCTTTAGGCCTAAAATATGTCAAGAGTTCCTGAGAGCAGCCACCATGGTCTAGAAACACAATGGACTAGAGAAGACCTCATTGACTTCTAAGGGCCCATACCCGCAAATTGCGGATCCGCAAAACACGGATACCGGCCGTGAGCCTTCTGCATTTTGCGGAATGGAACATCCTGGCCTCTATAGAACAGTCCTGTAAAACGCAGAAGAATAGGACATGTTGTATTTCTTTGCAGGTGACACAGAACAGATATATACGGATGCGGACAGCACACAGCGTGCTGGCCGCATCTTTTGCAGCCCCACTGAAGTGAACGGGAACGCATTCGACTCGCAAAAAATGCAGATTGCATGTGGACAAGATATATGGTCGTGTGCATGAGTTTTCTGGGCATGCTCGGTGACCTGTGCAGAGGTCAGGAGGGAGTAGATAAGCTGTAATATCGCCTATCGTGAACGACGACTCCTGTGTTATCTATATGTAGAGGTGATATCTGTCATTGCAATCCTGCCTGTTAGCCCAGCGGTCCGTGCCAGCAATGCTGCCCCTACCCACGGGCATGGGTGCCGGGCTCCCTCTTTCCCTTCTGCTGCCATGAGCCGTGCTGACAAGCGCGGTCAGCAGGTAGCTTGGTTGCATCTGTGCTCCATGCCAGAGACCTTTACTGTTTGTTAGGGCTTGCATGGGTGTGTCTCTCCTCCCTTGTGAGGCAGCACGTACACGCCCTCTGTCTCCCCAGCCTATGGCTGGATTGCAGGAAGTATTTAAAGGCGCTTCCTACCCCCCCAGGAAGATGCCTGAGCAACTCATGGTCACTAACTTGTCTAGGTCCAAGTGTGGAGATGCTTTTCAAGTTCTGCTTTGCTGTGTACTGGACCCTGCTTTTAGAATTATCAGATTTTGCCTTTTTGCTGCCTGCCTCTGACCTCAGACTTTGTTTACGGACCTTGCTTGATCGCTGACTGCCCTGACCCCGGACTTCCTGACCATGTACTTCCCCTCGGTGCTTGCATCGGTATCTCTGACCCCCCTGGTCAGCTGCCATTGACTCAAGGACTGCTGGAGTGGCACCTTGCAACTACCCTAATGGCCCAAGCCTATCCTCACCATCAGAGGCTCTAGTGAAGACCAGGTAGTTGCTTAGTCACGCCCCTCCAGAGTATAACCAATCAGTGGCGCAGTGCGTCCACACCTGCTTGCATAACACCTGTGATGATAATGAGATGACTACTGAAAAGTTACCTGTACAGTACAGGAAATCATGGCCTATTATTAGGCCTAGTGGCCAGTGTGAAAACTGCAGGATTATATGCATTTTTTTTATATATATTGATAGGGACATGGAGAATTAAAAAAAAAATCACCAAAAATTCAAAAAAAAAAAGTTTAACATAAAAATGTAACTTAAAAAATTGGTCATTTTCTGATGACAAACTTATTTTTTTTGCCATGTTAATGTCTGATCCAATTCATTTGTATGAGACAAATTGCTATCATAGTACATCAGCTTGAATAATCAGAAGGCAAAACACTAAGGCCCCTTTCACGCGGGCGTTGCGGGAGCACCCGTGATTTTTCCGCGCGAGTGCAAAACATTGTAATGCGTTTTGCACTCGCGTGAGAAAAATCGCGCGTGTTTGGTACCCAAACCCGAACTTCTTCACAGAAGTTCAGGCTTGGGATCGGTGTTCTGTAGATTGTATTATTTTCCCTTATAACATAGTTATAAGGGAAAATAATAGCATTCTGAATACAGAATGCATAGTAAAATAGCGCTGGAGGGGTTAATTTTTTTTTAACTCACCTTAGTCCACTTGCTCGGGTAGCAGGCATCTCCTTCTGTTTTAGCTTTTTGTAGCAACAGGACCTGTGGTGATGTCACTCCGGTCATCACATGATCCATCACCATGGTAAAAGATCATGTGATGGATCATGTGATGACTGCCGTCACCAAAGGTCCTTGTTGCTACAAAAAGCTAAGATAAAGACAAAAGGAGATGCCGGGCTGCCCGATCAAGTGGACTAAGGTGAGTTAAATTATTATTATTATTATTTTAACCCCTCCAGCGCTATTTTACTGTGCATTCTATATTCAGAATGCTATTATTTTCCCTTATAACCATGTTATAAGGGAAAATAATACAATCTACAGAACACCGATCCCAAGCCCGAACTTCTGTGAAGAAGTTCGGGTTTGGGTACCAAACACGCGCGATTTTTCTCACGCGAGTGCAAAACACATTACAATGTTTTGCACTCGCGTGGAAAAATCACGGGTGTTCCCACAACGCACCCGCACATTTTCCCGCAACGCCCGTGTGAAAGGGGCCTAAGGCCTTTTCTCACACGGCCGTAGTGCTCCCGCTCTCACTTGAATGGGTCAGCAAATCCAGGGGTGCGGTGTGGAATGGAAGCACGGAATGGAAACCCACGTAAGCACTATGGAGTGCTTCCGTGGGGTTCCGATCCTTGCTTCCGTTCCATAAAATAAAAAAATATAGAACTTGTTCTATCTTTTTGCGGAACTGACGGATCACGGACCCATTCAAGTTGAATGGGTCTGGATCCGTCCCGGCCTCCGCACGGACGTTGCCCGTGCATTGGGGACCGCAAATTGCGGTCCCCAATACGTTTGTGTGAAAGAGGCCTAAAAGTGCGGAAGAGCGTCCTATTGTAGCTCATTCCTATAAATTCCAAATATAACAATTAGAAGACTAGACACAAACCTTGTCGGAAAGTTGGGGTCATACTTATACTGAAGAATTTCATGTGGGTATCCAATGGAAACCAGTCTATCCAGAAGAAGCTCAAAGCCAAGTTCCTCATAGTCTGGGGATCGGTACACTGTGGGAAATATCAGTGTATAGTAAGTACAAGAGTATAATAGAGAATATAATACATAGTCCTGTAGTTCTCACAGTTTTTGTAGCCACAGACAGAGATACTCCTATTTATAAAACTGCTTGCTGTATTAATGCAATTAATTGTAAGGAAATATTAGCTACAATTCACAAGGTTCACCAAGGGCGCAGGTGTAGCTCGGAGAATAGACACTTTAGCATTTCACATTTATGGAGACCAACTTACTTGCCAATGTATAATCCATATCAAATCCAAAACACTTTATTTTCTCCAAGCCCAGACTCCGATTGACAAAAATCCTGCAGGGAAAATAACACACAGAACGTCTTAGCGAAGCTTCACTTTTCCAGCCACTTTATTGTACTAGGAACTGCATTGTGAGCGATTCCCCAATATATGTTTGTCACCAAAATGAGTGGTACAGATAATAGAGAACTATATGGGATAATCCACCATCAGCAGGATACTGGTACTCTATATGGTATTAACAGGAATGGGGCAGCGGCCATCAGCACATTGTAATAGCCCCATCTCTGCTCAGTCATTGGCCAAATAAGAAAATCCAGGATACAATCTCTTGAGCACATCATTCACTTTAACCTCCCTGGCGCTAATCCCGAATGTGGCTCAGGGTTAACTTTCACTTGCAGAAGCGGTAACCCCGAACCACACTCGGGACCACCATGGTGTAATTACAACGGGGCAGGAATGTGCTGTCCGCATTCTCATTTCCGGAGTGCGGCACCGAACTTCCAGCTGCAGCTCCGCCAGAATGTACCGCTTCGGGTACAAAATGATTTAAAGAATCAGACCGCCAGGGAGGTTAAAAGGGTTATCCCATAATTAATGTAAAGAATGAAAATCGGACATGATATAGTACATGACAATCTCTTTCTAACACAGCTAGAACCAGCGCTGTACCTCACATGGATCCAGAAATTCCCCCATGCATGCCTCCAATTGCTCTGCTAGATTTATTTCAAGCTGGCAGCTCAGGGGGCATGTTCTTTCTGCTGCAGCTTTCTCCCTATCACAGCTCAGGGGGTATAACTAGAGATGAGCGAATTTCCGCTTATAAAATTTGTTTGTGATTCGGTTACTGGTAAAAGCAGTACTGCGTTATGGATTCCGTTACCACGGACCATAACGCAATTCTATAACGGAATGCCTTTTCATTCCGTCATAATATAAATCTATGGGCTGCAAAACGGATCCGTCCTGTTTCCGTTATGCAGGTGAGTTCTCCCCTGCATAACGGAAACGGGACAGATCCGTTATGCAGCCCATAGACTTCTGTTATGACGGAAGGAATAACGGAATGCCTCTAAAGGCATTATGGTCCGTGGTAACAAAAACCATAACACAATTCTGCTTTTACCAGTAAACGAATCACAAACAAATTTTAAAATATGAAATTCTCTCATCTCTAGGTATAACCTTTCTTCTACAGCTCAGGGGGAGTGTCCTTTCTTAGCGGGCGTGTTCTTTCTGCTGCAGCTCTCGCTCTGTAAGAGTTAATGCACACGAACCTATGTATTTTGCGGTCTGCAAAACAAAGATCCGCAAAATTTACAGATGACATCCATGTGCATTCTGTATTTTGCGGAAAGGAACAGCTGGTCCCTAATAGAACAGTCCTATCCTTGTCCGTGATCCGGACAATAATAGGACATGTTCTATCCTTTTGTGGAACGGCCATACGGAAACTGAATGCACACAAAGTAATTTCCGTTTTTTTTGCAGACCCATTGAAATGAATAGTTCCTCATACTGTCTGCAAAACAAAAACCAGAACGGACACGGAAAAAAAATACGTTGGTGTGCATAAGCCCTAAGGGTTTCTTCACACGCAGCAGATTTTGTGCCAGAAAATTCCGCAACTAAAAATCAGTTCCATTAACCTTAATAGGGCTTGCAGAAATCCATGTGCTTGCCGCCCCATTCAAATGAATGGACCTGATTTTCAGTCGCGGAATTTTCTGGCACAAAATCTGCCGCATGTGAAGGCAGATTTACAGCGTCTTACAGTAAAATCTAGCTGGTGGCAGTTAATGGATGGAACTGAGCATGTGTGACCACCTCAGGGGTGTTACTGAGATGGACAGAGAAATAAGGAAATGAACAAACAGCAGGTGGCGCTATACAGATTTTATTGAATAACTCAGTGGCTTTACTAAACTTTTCATTAGATGCCATTACTAAAGTATTCAGATCCAAGTGCTGGTTTGAAAAATGAAGACTGGGACAACCCCTTTGAGCTGTGGAGAGCCATACACAAACCTATAGGAAAGAGTGGTCATCAAAATTCAACCTTCTGGTACTAAGCCTCTAGATTTTGACTGGTTTATACCCAAATCATAAACCCAGTACAGCTGAGGTTATTTCTCCATCACTGTAATGACTGAGGACCTTTGTATATTGAAATCTATAGCTTTCAGACTTTATGTAAATATGGCTGAAATAAGAGAGCATTTGCAGTTCAGGAAGCTTACCACCTCCCCCTGGTGGTGGCTGCAGGTACCCAGAATTTTATTATTTAAATGGTTTCCAAGACTACAATTCTGATGGCCTGTCTTTAGAGACAGCCATGAATATTCCATTGGTGGGGATCAGACTCTTAGCACCTTGTTTATTAGCTGTGGTCTCCTCATTGTTTACACTGCTCCCTACTGCTTTTAATTGTCCCATACACTCGACTAGGACAAAGCTGATATACTCTGCACGGCCGCTACTAAACGTAAAGCAGCATGCAGGTGAAATCAACGAAGAGGCCAAATCAAGGAGGGGGATCTGGAGAATATCTATCAGCCATCCAAGTGTTCGGTCAACATTTATTGATGCTATATGAGCAGCTAAACTTGCAAACATTGAAAGTGATGAGCCATTCCCCAACACTAACATTAATGGGTACACCCTCACCTTGACTCCATTCATGAACAACTTCTACTGGAAAGATCTAACCACTTGCTCAGGTGGCTTCCATAAAATCCATGTAAGAGTATTACCCTACGAAAACCACATGTGCAGTGATGTTCCCAATACCCCTTTTGACCAAACATATTATTTCTATGGAGGATGGGAGGTAAGTTGCTCCGGTTACTACTCTTTAAGAACCATTTAGATATACATTCCTTGGTTGTTCTTTGCCCTCAAGTGAGAAATCAGGGATCTGACTGAGACCATGGACATAAAGGTGGCCAATTAGATACTTCATCCGAATCTGCTGGATTTTCAGCAGGACCAGCCAACTATCTAATGTGTATTGGGGCTCCTGACTGTCCACCTACAGCAGATGTCAGCAGACAAAATGAACGGACAGTTGAATTTCAAGATGCCCGATTCTTTTATTTTACAACTGTCCTGAATGTTCTCCTCCAAATTAGGACAGAGGCATGCTTGGCTGGGCCAAGTCAAAAAATAATCCAACTACTGGAACTGATTTTTATCTATTGGGATGCTCATTTTGTCATCTACAACACCCTGATAATCCCTGTGACCCCCATCGGTCAGATTGGTCCTCTTAAGTCACATTTTTTAGGATCATCCAAAATCATCACAGTGACACCTACTAGATTAACTGTCATGAAAAATCACACAGCAATGGCAAATCTCACAAGAACTCAGTTATCAGACAAATTAGATCCCCCTTGCCCCCTACAGATTGATAGTCCTGACCCACCACTCCAGATCAGCTGCCCCGCGGGGGCATTACAGCATTTCATAGCCCCTTAAAAAGATAAAATAGTCAAACATGTTAAGTCCAGAACCAAAATGTACCCAGATTTAGAACTTAGGGGATACATGGGCTCAGCCCCTTGGTATTCCAAGTCACAGAACTCATATGATCTGTGTAGGTCAAGGTGGCCACAGAAATGGTGGTCATCAGTCATTAACCCAACCAGTGAACCACTTGGGTGGCACAAATATGAAATCAAATTCTTCACTGGCAGGTGCATAGTTAAAATGAATCTTTCTACAGAAAGCCATCTTCTGTGTGTCTGTGGGAACTTTCACTGATAAGGAGGACATATTGCCCACCCTGCCACTCACCTGTGGTGGTAATCTCTCTTCATTGTCCGTAGATCCATATCACTGGGGTCGGTGGAGTTGGAATGATGGTCATGCAGCTGCCGCCCATCCGTACCCATGGTATGCTCTTTACTGATACTGCCCATGGCCAATCTGCTCTCTGTGCCAGCCGTATGCTCAGTTCTGCTCTCTCAGTGCCATGTCACTAAAGTTTAACACCCAGGTCCAAGGGTCTATCTTATGCTGCAGATTATGTTATCAGAAGGGGACAGCCGTTGCCTCATCCCTCCCTCCTACTCCTGTTCCAGCAGCCCCCTCCTCCCTCCAATCCGTTCTGTTCCTAATTCTGTGACTTAGTCTTCCCCTGTACAGTGTGTCACATACACAACTTGTCTATCTATGTTCTTCACATTTCATCTATCTCCCCATCTCACATGGTTCTTCATACTTAGTGCACACCTCCGCCCTCGCCCTCGCTGTGTTTTTTTTTCTTTTTCCATAATAAAGCAAAAATATTATCTTTGTTTTTGTATATATTATACCCACCCTCGAAGTGCGATAGTATGGGAGGTATAGAGCATATTATGACTGGTCTGCACTTCTCAAATCAAGTCTTTTACTTACTCATTCTTCAATTTGGCCATTTATCTCTGAACTTCAGCTGGCAGCACGCCACACTGTACAGAGTACAAAAAAGTCTGCTTTGGATTTTTACATGCTGTATTGTAGGTTGAAGAACCCTTCGAGGTGGCATCTCCCACTGTGCCAGGGAGAGGAAATAATCCAATTCTGTGCCCATCTGGCACTGTCACTTATAGAGGGGCTCCGGCTAACACTAAGGCGAGATTCACTGACGGCAGATTTGTTGCAAAAGTGTCTGAACATCTAAATAGGGTTGTTTCTGTCTCAGGCTGATGCAAAAGTACCCATTATGAATCTACCTGTATGTTGGTGCCAGGACTGCCAACCTGATTTTTTTCTTTTTTGTTTGTCAATCTATATAAAAATAATCGCAGATCGTTTTATTTATTTTTTATGGAGAAAAAAAGCTGATAAGTACTAGATGTTGGTAGCTCGATATACTGATAAACTCATGTACAAGAGAATTCTAGTGACCCGCTCAAGTACCTCCAGCCTAAAAAGAAATCATGGATTAGTCAATTCCAGGACACTGGAAAAAGTCTCCAATTTACGACTGTCCAGGTATTTATGGACAGTTGGCAGCCCCGGACGGTGCTCTGACTAAGGCTACTTGCACACGACCGTGCCGTTTTTTGTGGTCTGCAAACCGCGGATCCTCAAAAAACATAAGCCGTCCGTGTGCCTTCCGCAATTTGCGGAACGGAAGGCCCATTGTAGACATGCCTATTCTGCTATGCTATATTTTTTGGCGGGGCCACGGAACGGAGCAACGGATGCAGACAGCACACGGAGTGCTGTCCGCATCTTCTGCGGCCCCATTGAAGTGAATGGGTCCGCATCCGAGCCGCAAAAACGGCGGCTCGGATGCGGACCCAAACAATGGCCGTGTGCATGAGGCCTAACATGCAACTATTACTGGGATGCACTAATGGGGGTATTACTATTATGGGGGGCACTATTATTTCTTAGGGGCACTAATGGAGGAATTACTATTACTGGCTGGCACTAATGGAGGGCATAACTATTACTGGGGCACACTAATAAGGGTATTACTATTATGGGGCACTACTAATTCTTCAGGGCACTAATGGGGGCATTACTATTACTGGGGGGCACTAATATTACTGGGGGCATTAATTCTGGGGGATAGGGGCACTAATAGTGGCATTATGAATTCTGGGGGGTGCTAATGGGGGCATTAATATTATTTGGGGGGCACTAATGGGTGCATTACTATTACTGGGAGAACTAATGGGGGCATTATTAATTCTGGGGGGTGCTAAAGGGGGCATTCATATTATTGGGGGGCACTAATGGGTGCATTACTATTACTGGGGGAACTAATGGGGGCATTATTAATTGCAGTCAAGTCTTTAAGAGGCATTCCATTTTGCTCCTTCCTAATACATGTCTATGAGGGCACATAACGGTTCTGTTTCTGTTGACAGGACTATTTTTTCCATAATTTATAACGGAAAGAAACAGAACTGTTATGTGTCTCCATAGACCTGTATTAGGACTGAGCAAAACGGAATGTCTCTTAAAGGCTTCCGTTTTGCATTCCGTCCTAGAATTCCGTTATAACTCTACCCATCTAAAAAAAAAAGTGATTTCAGACGGAAATGGCTCAAACGGGTGACAACTGATGCAACAGGATCTGTTTTTTTTTTTTTTTTTTACAGGATCCTGTTTTTTCCCCTCTCTCTCTTCTTTTGACGGATCAGAAGAAAGGAAAGCTAAACAGTGATGTGAATGCACCCTTAGACCCACTATGTCATAGTCCTCCTCCCACATCACTAATTCCAGCTCCCCAGTATTATTAGTCAGGCTTCTGGCATTAGTATACATACAATTAAGAGGTTTCTGTATATTTTTTCCCTACACCTTGCCCCAGTTCTCTATCTGCACTATCTTCCCTCTATACTGAAAATGAACGGAGACTAAACGGGTATATCATCAAAAATATATATTCTTTATTAAATACAAATCACATATATATTTATATATATAAAAAAAAAAAGACCATGATACATCAGATAAAAAAATTGGACTACACCTGAGGAGGTATAACAGCACGTACATGTAGAGGAAAAGGACAGGGGAGGGATAGAGACAAAAAAATGATCTGGCTTAATGCTGCGCATATATCTGTGTCCACAGTTGATATGTGTGTGTGTGTGTGTGTGTGTGTGTGTGTGTGTGTGTGTGTGTGTGTGTGTGTGTGTGTGTGTGTGTGTGTGTGTGTGTGTGTGTGTGTGTGTGTGTGTGTGTGTGTGTGTGTGTGTGTGTGTGTGTGTGTGTATATATATATATATATATATAAAATATAGCACCCAAAGGGTATAACGTGCATACAATGAGTTGAATCTGTACATCAACAGGCGGACACAAACAGCGCAGCAAAGTGCAAGTGCATGGTGACAACTAAATCTCCATATACATAGATGGTCAGCCGTAGCACAAAAACAGGGCTACCAAAATAGCCCAAATGGAATATTCTCAAGGGCCAGGGCTCAGAAACGTATCCCAAATCTATGAACAATCACATCACTTAACCTAATAATAAGACATAGTGTAATCACATACCCATTATATTAGGGATATCCACCTCAGGAGAGCCACGTACCCCGATGCGCATTTCGGCGATGCCTTCCTGCAGCTCTCCTTGTAAGTGTGCTCCTTATAAAGTACCCAGCTCACCTGTATTCGATATCATAATCAGGCAGAGAACGCCTGTAAATGCAGCCCAACAAGACAGGAGGTGGATAAGGGGATGGGCGCGGTCATCCGATCACCACGCCCCCGTGGCGCGCCGGACACACGATGGCCAATTATGCGCCCGCCCGCGCCACGGGGAAAGAAAGGGGAGCGGGCGCTGGCCGCCTGATGGCCAATTAGGCAACCGCGCACACGCCCCGCCCCTATGATGCACCGGACCCGTGATGGCCTGTCACGTGCCCGAACGCGTCACGGGTAGTTAGCCACTCCCCCAGGAAGGTCCTTGAGCCGACAGATATAGTATAACAATACATATGAGGGGAACCATCTTCAAACATGCACTAAATATGAAACCGCATAGAAGTCGGTCATGTAATTACATGATTATAAGGGAATAAAAACGGCATAAATATTATAAAATACTGAATAATAAGTTTGATAGTGAAGCATCAACAAAGAAATAATAAATAATATGGAACCTTTACGATAGAGCCTGTAGCTGACAGAGAAGTCGGCCCAGTTCTCCAGGAACCCAAACGCCTCCTTCCTACACCAGTTCTTGAGCCACTTGTTAACCTCCCTAATTTGCCGTTGTCTTTCTTGTGTGGCTCAAGTAGTACAAGTAGTATTTTGGAAAATATCACCTTTGAGGTCCTTACCCTAAGCGTGTGACCTAAATCCCTAAAATTGTTTTCAAGGACTCCCCACCTAACCTTGTTATTGGTTCCAATGTGGACCATGACCGCTGGATCTTCTCCAACTTTTCTCCCAGTAATCTGTCAACCCGATCCGCGAGGTGTCGAATTTGAGCGGCAGGAAGACAACACACCGTTCGACGATCCTGGTCTTTGTCACAGAGGGCCCTATCTATACCCGTAATAATTGAGTCTCCCAGCACCTGTCTGGCCTGCCCTGCTCTCCTGGCCCCCTGCTTACTGGAGCTGACATTCCCCTGACTGGCAGAGGAAGTGTCCGGCTGCAGCAGTGCCGTCCCTGAACTGACATCCTCCTCGTCTGCCAACCTTAAAAACTTGTTGGGGTGTGTCAGATCAGGGCTAGCCTCCCAGGCACTCTTCCCTCTACCCCGCTTTCTGTTATCCAGCTACCTACCTAAACTTTCCTGAGCTTCCATGTTACCACCCTCCCCCACATCTATCACATAGAGTGTCTGCTCAGTGAGCAGCAAACTCTTTTCCAAATGGCCAACGCTTCTCAGTGTTAAAACTCGCTAGTTTAGATACACGATGTGCATTTCCAAACGGGCAATTTGTTCACATGTTCCATGTAAAATGCTCTCAAAAGACAAGGGGGCACTGCCTCCGAAAGAAGAAGAAAAAGTTCAGTCTCCAGAAGCGTCAAAGCTTCTTTACTGTAAGAATTGGGAAGCTGTGGAATAGACGTCCTCAGGACGTGGTCACAGCAGGAACAGTGGGCAGTTTAAAAAAAGGGTTTAGATGAATTCTTAAAAGTAAACAACATTAATGCTTATGAAAACGTGTAGAAATCTGAGTCTCACTTCCTTCTGGGATTCGCGTCCCCACCTATCCCTTGGTTGAACTTGATGGACATATCTTTTTTCAACCATATCAACTATATAACTATGTTGAACAAAGATATGCCCCTGAAACGGCTGTTCCAGGACTGCATACATTAGACAAGATATACACTGGATTGCTCTGTCAATAATGGAACACATACTAATGGGGATTACACAAGAAGAGATAAAGAAAAATACAATAATAATACAGTGCAATGAAAAGCAACTGACTTAGTGTAGTCCCCTCCTAAAGTCTCTGAATCTCAAGTCACTTAATCTAAAGTCACACACTTAATACAAACACACACTTAAAATAAAACACTCGAACGCTCACAAACTCGCGTTGTTTGTCTGCTTGTATAAGTGCTGCTCCCAAACAACTTCAAACCAGACTGCTTTTTTCCCCCCTGGATTCAAACAATATCGTAAAAACCTGTGTTGTTTTGCATAACTTTAAATGTATTTAATACAGCATGTTGGAAGAGGAAGCCCAAGTGTCTTCTACACCAGCCCAAGCGGAAGAGCCAGGGCAGCTGAACTCAGAGTAAGGTTCTTATTTGCTGACTATTTTCAGTCCCTTCTGGGTTTTGCTCCAAGGCAGCTGTAGAGTACACATGGACATAGATAAAATTGATGTTCATTTTTTAGTTTCCTAGTTTCCCCCTTAACCATCAGCTAAAATTGGAAAAACCCTCCCAAAAATGTCACTTTTCTTTTATTGTAGATTTTCAATGTGTGTCTGCAGTAAATCTTGTTGGCGCAAGCTCAGAGGACACTATTGGAATTTTAACCCCTTAGTGACATCATTGACTTTAGCCTTAAGGACTAATAATATTTCCCCCCTTTGTGTTCTGGCAGTCATAACTTTTAAATTTTTTGTCTTCTAAAATATTTTTTTTTTTTGCGGGATTAGTTGTAAGTTTTTTAGGAAACATTTTGTGTTATATATAGTGTATTAAATAACTTTTATTATTTTATTTTTAGGGGGAAAGATTACAAAAACTGCAATTTTTACATTATTTTGTTTAATTTTTTTTACGGCGTTCACTGCGTGGTAAAAATAATATAATTTTATTATCTGGGTCACTACAATAAAGATAATATCACAAAAACACAAAATGCAATCGCACACTGCAACCAGCACTCTGCCCTGCCTTTATGCTGGATGTTGAATAAGGCATTGGTGTACATTTTGGCCAAAGCGTAATAAGCCACTCACCACGTCAAGGTCGCCTTAATGAGTGGTCCCTAACACTAGTTCCTACCTTTTATGGGCCATGACAGCCACACAAAGTCCAGGGAGCGCAGGTACAGCATGCACGCCAAGCACAATCTGCTTTTAACCCCGTCCGGTGCCATTACAGCTTTCATCGGATCCAGGGATGCAAGTACCAACATGCATGCTGAGCCCACTATATACTTGGTTTTCGCGCATCACTTGTACATTGCGTGAAAATCGCAGCATGTTCTATATTCAGCGATTTTCACGCAACGCTGGCCCCATAGAAGTGAATGTAGCTGCATAAAAATCGCATCTCATCCGCAAGCAAGTGCAGATGCGATGCGTTTTTCTCGGATGGTTGCTAAGAGATGTTGTTTGTAAACATTCAGTTTTTTATCACACGCGTGCAAAACGCATCAAAATGCATTGCACCCGCTCAATAAAATTTGAACAACTGAACGCGATCGCAGGCAAAACTGAATGACTTTTGCCTGCGAAATCGCGTGTTTTTCACTGAACGCATTCGCAACGCATCCGGACACGCTCATCTGCAAGGGGCCTACCGTATATGATTCTGCAAAGCCGATTCTGCTTTCAACTCAGGCACCATGTGACAGGTTCCCTTTAACCTCTTCTACCCAGGCCAACTTTTCACCTTCCTGCCCTCTTTTGCAAATCTAACATGTGTCACTTTATGTGGTAATAACGTTGGGACTCTTACTTATTGTAACCATTCTGAGAAAATTAGCAATTTTCTAAATTTTGGGTTCAGAGCTGAACCTGGACAAACCCATATTTTCACCCAGGAAGTGTCACGGTGGGGAGTGGGGGAAACCCCCCCACCGTGCAGTGTCAAAGGGTAAAAGGGATCAGCCTGGCCAAAAGGAGTAATAAGGGAGCAGGTCACCTCCTACAGCGTCCCTAATCCTCTCCCTGACTCCTCACCGTATGAGCGGACCCCGATGGTAGGACGACTCATGCTCAGGATTCCTAGAAACCGTAAGGCTGAGTTCACACGAGCGTGACAGATTAGGTCCGGATGCGTTCAGGGTGCGTTCAGTTAAACTCGCACCATTTTGCAAGCAAGTTTTGTCTGCGATTGCGTTTAGTTGTTCAGTTTTTTCCGCGCGGGTGCAGTGCGTTTTGATGCGAGCGTGATAAAAAAAACTGAAGGTTTATAAACAACATCTCTTAGCATCCATCAGTGAGAAAACGCATCGCACCCGCACTTGCTTGTGGATGCAATGCGTTATTCACGCATCCCCATTCACTTCTATGGAGCCAGGGCTGCGTGAAAAACGCAGAATATAGAACATGCTGCGATTTTAAAGCATTGCAGAAGTGATGCGTGAAAAAAAACGCTCATGTACACAGCCCCATTGAAATGAATGGGTCAGGATTCAGTGCGGGTGCAATACGTTCACCTACCGCATTGCACCCGTGCGGAAATCTCGCCCGTGTGAACGCAGCCTAAGGCTGAGTTCACACGAGCGTGACAGATTTGGTCCGGATGCGTTCAGGGTGCGTTCAGTTAAACTCGCACCATTTTGCAAGCAAGTTCAGTCAGTTTTGGCTGCAATTGCGTTTAGTTGTTCAGTTTTTTCCGCGCGGATGCAATGCGTTTTGATGCGTTTTTCACGCGCGTGATAAAAAACTGAAGGTTTACAAACAACATCTCCTAGCAACCATCAGTGAAAAACGCATCGCACTCGCACTTGCTTGCAGATGCAATGCGTTATTAACGCAGCCCCATTCACTTCTATGGAGCCAGGGCTGCGTTACAAACGCAGAATATAGAGCATGCTGCGATTTTAAAGCATTGCAGAAGTGATGCGTGAAAAAAAATGCTCATGTGCACAGCCCCATTGAAATGAATGGGTCAGGATTCAGTGCAGGTGCAATGCGTTCACCTACTGCATTGCACCCGCGCGGAAATCTCGCCCGTGTGAACTCAGCCTAAGTCGCCCTGGTAATCCCTCACCAAGGAGCCGGGAAGAGACGACCTGTTCATCCCAGTCATAGAGGAACAGGAGTCTCTATCTGAGGCCAGGCTGCAAGGAGAGGGGAACACATACAGCATAAGGAGATGGCAGGTAAGCGAGACCAATAACACACTTACCTGCCACAGACACACTGACTGGAACCCGTGAACAAGTGCTGCTGTCCACACCAACATTAAAGGACACCGCACAAACCACAACCACACAGGATCCCAGGACACCATAGCTGCAATAACATGAGACAGGGGAATGTCTAGCAAACATGACACCAAACACCACCAGACATTCAACACCCTGAACATAACCCACGCAAACCAAAAGATAAGAAGGGAAAGAGACACCATAATAACATCAATGACCACAAGGGTGGCCCTCACTGGACAGATGGTGAAAGCCA